>NC_090302.1:61562500-62187500 GCF_039906515.1 Pseudorca crassidens
ATATAAACTATTCATTTTTTCAAACCTATGAAATATAAGATGGTACTGTTTATTCCCAGTATCACACAGCCACCAGGAGGGTTTGAAAGCCAGTAAGAATAATTAATTACAGAATTCTGTTGAATGTAGTCATCTAATCCAACATTGCTATTTTACATCTGGATACAGTGTAGAAGAGGCTATATAGTTTGCTTATGACTAGGTGACAAAAAGCAGAGTGCCAATATGGAGACAGTTATAGGCAATGGGTCCACTTGAGTTTGAATTAAGATGCAGACAATTAGTAGCTATAAACATAGGAAAATTTATTTTACTCCTGTTGCCTCAGTTTTCTCATTTAAGATATAGGAAATATGTACCTTTCTTTCTTATTTTAAAGATTATGAAACATAATGTAAGTAAAGCATCCAGTAGATACTCAGGGAGTCTAAGCTCAGAGTAACATTAGGAATACATGGTAGAAGGACTCCGGTCTGTGAATGAAATGAATGAAATTTCCTTAAATATATTTAACTCTTTAATCAAATACAATTTGAAATACACATACCACACATGCATATAAAAGAAACAAAATTTCTAAGTCTTCTCACTATCTGACCACATTAGTAAGACTATTCTGCATTCACTCTTTTTTAATTGGGGTAAAATTCACATAACATAAAATTAACCACTTTAAAATGTACAATTCTCTGGCATTTAATGTATTCACTACATTGTAAAATGATCACCTCTATCTAGGTCCGAAACATTTTCATCTCCCCAAGTGAAAACTCCTTACCCATCAAGTGGTCCACTCTTTATTCATTTTTCTCCCAATCCCTGTAAACTACTAATCTGCTTTAAGTCTATATGGATTTACACATTCTGTATATTTCATATAAGTGGCATCATGCAATACGTGATTTTTTTTTCTGTTTGCCTTTTTTCACTTAGCGTAAAGTTTTCAAGTTTCATTCACATTATAGCATGTATCAGTATTTCATTTTTTACTGGCTGAATAAGATCCTATACTAAAGGTATGTAACATTTTTCCTTTCATCATTTGATGGTCATTTGAGTGTTTCCATATTGTGCTATTGTGAATAGTGCTAATATAAACATCTGTATACAAGTTTATGTTTGACTATCTTTTAAAAATGATATTAGATACCTGAGGAAGAATTTTTGGATATTGTGTAATTTTTGTTTAAATTATTTTTTAAAAAAATCACAAAACTGATTTCTACAGAAGCTTTGCCATTTTATATTCCCACCAGCAATCTACAAGTGTTCTAATTTCTCCTTGCCAAGACTTGTTTTTTTTCCCCATCCGAGTTTTTGATTATAGCCATCCTACTGAGTATGAAGTGATATATCTCATTGTTGTTTGGATTTGCATTTTTCAAATGAAGAGCTGTGTTTAGGATCTTTTCACGTGCTGGTTGGACATTTGTATATCTTCTTTGGAAAGATGCCTATTCAAGCCTTTTCTCCTTTGTTTATTTGGGTTGTCATTTTGTTGCCGAATAGAAGAGTTCTTTATAAAGTCTAGGTACTAGACCATTGTCAGGTACAAGATTTGCAGTATTTTCTACCATTTTATAGGTTGTTTTTTCATTCTCTTCATGATGTACTTTGAAGACCAAACAAATTTAATTTTGATGAAATCCAGTTTATCTCTTTTTCTGACATACCTAAGAAACCATTGCCAAATCCAACATCCTATAGAATTATCACTATGTTTTCTAAGAAGTTTACACTTTCAGCTCTCTTACATTCAGGTCTTGGATACATTTTTAGTTGATTTTTGTATGTGATGTGAGATACTTCATTCTTTTGCATGTGTATGTATAGTTTCCCCAACAATATTTGCATCACTCTGATAAATAGTAACATTGAGCACATTTTTATTCCTGTTGGCCATTTGTATTGCTCCATTTGAGAAACGTTTCTTTAGTTCTTCCCCCTTCTGCCAACTTTCTCTTTTTAAAAAGTTTAGGTATAATTAACGTAAAACATTATATTAGTTTCAGGTATAAAACACAATGATTTGATGTGTGTATACACTATAAAATCATCACAATAAATCTAGTCAGCATGTCACCTTACATGGTTTTAACAATATTTTTTCTTGTATTGAGAACCCTTCAGATTTACTATCTTAGCAATTGTAAAAAAGCAGTATGATGTTATTAACTGTAGTCACCATGCTATAGTTTATATCCCCATGACTTATTTTAACACTGGAAGTTTGTATCTTTTGACCTTCTTCCTCTATTTCTCTCCCCCTACAACCAGACTCTGGCAAAAAATCTGTTCTCTGTATCTATGAAGTTGGTATTTTCTGTGTTTGTGTTGTAGATTCCACATATAAGTGAGATCCTACAGTATTTGTCCTTCTGTCTGACTTATTTTACTTAGGGTAATGCCCTTAAGGTCCATCCATGTTGTCACAAATGGCAAGATTTCATTCCTTTTTATGGCTGAATAGTATTACAAGATTTTTAAAAATCCATTCATCTATTAATGGACACTTAGATTGTTTCCATATCTTGTATGTTGTAAATAATGCTGCAATGAACATAGGGGTTTGTATATCTTTAAGAATTTGTGTTTTCATTTTCTTCAGATAAATACCCAGAGGTGGAATTGCTGGATCATATTGTTAATATTTTGAGGAACCTCGATACTGCTTTCTATATTGGCTGTACCAATTTACATTCCCACCAGCAGTGCACAAGCCTTCCCTTTTCTCCACATCTTTGCCAATACTTGTTATCTCTTGTTTTTTTGATAATAGCCATTCCAGCAGGTGTGTGGTGATAGCTTTTTGTAGTTTTGATCTGCATTTCCCCAATGATTAGTGTCGCTGAGTATCTTTTCATGTACTTGTTGGCCATATGTATGTCTTCTTTAAAAAAAGTCTATTCACATTCTCTGCCCATTTTTTAATCAGACTGTTTATTTGCTCTTGAGTCTTATGAGTTCTTTAGATATTTTGATATTAACCCATATGAGATATGTGATTTGCAGATATTTTCTCCTGTTCATTTTGTTTATGGATTCCTTGTCTGGGCAGAAGATTTTTAGTTTTATGTAGTCCCATTTGTTTATTTTTGCTTTAGGTTTTGAGGTCAGATTAAAAAAAAAATCTTTGCCAAGGAGTTTACCATCTGTCTTTTCTTCTAGGCGTTTCATGACTTCAGGCCTTACATTCAAGTCTTTAATGTAAAGATTTCAATTCCTCAGGCTTTGCTCTTCTTTCTCAAGATTGTTCAGCAATTCTATGTCTCTTATGTTTACATAAATACTTTAGAATTGTTTTTTCTATTTCTGTGAAGAATGCCATAGGAATTCTGATAGATCTTATACTGAATCTATAGGTAGCTTTGGGTAATATGGACATTGTAACAATATTAAATCTTCTGATCCATGAATGAGGGACGTCTTTCCACTTGTTAGTGTCTTCTTCAATTTCTTTCAACAAAATCTTGTACATTTTGTTGGACAAATCTTTTATTTCCTTGGTTAAATCTATTCCTGGGTATTTTGCTTTTTAACTATTGTAAACTGGAGAGTTTTCTTTATTTCTTTTTCAGATATTTCATTCTTAGCATATGAAAATGCAACTGATTTCTGTATGTTGCTTTTATATCCTGCAACTTTACTGAATTAGTTGATCTAACCGTTTTTTTGTGGGGTCTTTAGGGTTTTCTATGTATGGTAACATGTCATCTGCAAATGGTGACAGTTTTACTTCTTCCTTTCCAATTTGGATGCCTTTTATTTATTTTTCTTGCCTACTTGCTCTGGCTAGATCTTCCAATAGTATGTTGAATAAAAGTGGCAAGAGTGGGCATCCTTGTCTTGTTTCTGATCTTTTAGGAAAAGCTTTCATCTTTTCACGTTTGAGTATGATATTAGCTGTGGGCTTGTCATATTTAGCCTCTATTATGATAAGGTACATTCCCTCCATACCAATTTTGTTGAGAGGTTTTTTTTGTTATTGTTATCATAAATGGATGTCATAATTTGTCAAGTGCCTTTTCTGCATTTTTGAGATGATCATATAATTCTTATCCTTCATTTTGTAAATGTGGTATATCATGTTGATCAATTTGTGGGTTAAAACTATCTTCCAATCCCTGGAATAAATCCCACTTAATCATGGTGTATGATCCTTTAAATGTATTGTTGAATTCAGTTTGTTAATATTTTATTGAGAATTTTTGCCTCTATATTCATCTGGGATATTGACCTGTATTTTTCTCTTCTTGTAGCATCGTTGTCTGGCATTAGTATCAGGATAACATTCTATTCTATTTTTTGGAAGAGTTTAAGAAAGATTGTATTAATTCCTTTTTAAATGTTTGGTGGAATTCACCAGTGAAGCCATCTGGTCCTGGACTTGTATTTGTTGGGATGTTTTTGATTATTGATTCAATCTCTTTACTAGTAATCTGTCTGTTCAGATTTTCTGTTTCTTTATGATTCAATCTTGGAAGTTTGTATGTTTCTAGAAATTTATTCAATTCTTCTAAGTTGTCCAATATTTAGCTGTAAAATTGTTCATAGTAGTGTCATGACCTTTTGTATTTCTGTGGTATTAGTTATAACCTCTCTTCTTCCATTTTTTTAAATTTAAATTTTTATTTTTATACAGTTTTTAAAGGTTACATTCAGTTTAAAGTTATTACAAAATGTTGGCTATATCCCCCATGTTGTACAATGCATTCTTGCAGCCTATTTTACACCTAGCAATTTGTACCTCCCACTCTCCTACCTTGTATTACCCACCCTCACCACTGGTAACCACTAGTTTGTCCTCTATATCTGTGAGTTTGCTTCTTTTTTGTTACATATACTAGTTTGTTGTATTTTTTAGATTCCACATATAAATGATATCATATAGTATTTTTCTTTCTCTAACTTATTCCACTTAGCATAATGCTCCATCCAAGTTGCTGCAAATGGCAAAATTTCCTTCTTTTTTATGGCTGAGTAGTATTTCATTGTGTATATGTAGCCATTCATCTGTTGATGGACACTTAGGTTGCTTCCGTATCTTGACAATTATAAATAGTGCTGCTATGAACATTGGGGTGCATGCATCTTTTCAAATTAATGTTCATATATATATATACATATATATATATATGTATATATATATATATGGCTGCACCAATTTAAATTCCCACCAGCAGTGTACCAGGTTGCTTCTTCTCCACATCCTTGCCAATATTTGTTATTTGTGTTTTTTGTTGATCACCATTCTGACAGGTTTTAGGTGATATCTAATTGTGGTTTTGATTTGCATTTCCCTGATAATTAGTGATGCTCAGCATTTTTCATGTGCCTGTTGGCCATCTGCTTATCCTCTTTGGAAAAATTTCTGTTAAGTTATTCTGCCCATTTGTAATTAGGCTGTTTTTTGTTTGTTTGTTTGTTTGATGCTAAATTGTATGAGCTGTTGATATATGTTGGATATTAATTCTTTATGGGTCATATCATTTGCAAATATTTTCTCCCATTCCCTAGGTTGTCTTTTCATTTTGTTGATGGTTTCCTTTGCTGTGCAAAAGTTTTAAAGTTTAATTAGGTCCCACTTGTTTACTTTTGCATATATTTCCTTTGTTTTAGGAGATGTATCCAAAAAAATATTGCTGCACTTTATGTCACAGAGGGTTCTGCTTATGAGTTCCTCTAGGAGTTTTATAGTATCTGGTCTTACATTTAGGTCTTTAATATATTTTTAGTTTATTTTGTATATGATGTTAGAGAATGTTCTAATTTCATTCTTTTACATGTAGCTGTCCAGTTCTTATTTTATTTGAGGATTCTCTTTTCTTGGTAATCTTGATAAGTCTTGATAAAGGTTTGTCAATTTGCTTAACTTTTCAAAGAACAGATTCATAGTTTCATCATTCCTGTTGTCTTTTTAGTCTATATTTCATTTATTTCTGTTCTGATCTTTATTATTTCCTATCTTCTAGTAACTTTGAGCTTCACTGTTTTCTTTTCCTAGTTTTTTGAGGTGTAAATTTAGGTTGTTTCTTGTTTCTTGAAGTAGGTATTTATTCTATGATCTTCCTTCTTAGAACTGCTTTTGATGCATCCTATAAATTTTGATATGTCGTATTTCCATTTTCACTTCTCTCAAAGTATTTTTTAATTTCTCTTCTGATTTCTTCTTTGAACCATTTTGGTTTTTCAAAAGCGTGTCATTTAATATCCACATATTTGCAACTACATATTTGTAAATTTTCCAGTTTTTTTCCTTATAAATTGATTTCTAGTTTCATACCATTGTGGCCAGAGACATGCTTGATATGATTTAGTCCTCTTAAGCGTATTAAGACTTGTTTTCTGGCCTAACATATTATAACCTGTAGAATGTTCCATGTGCACTTGAGAAGAATGTGTATTCTGCTGATTTTAGGTAAAATGTTTTGTGTATATCTGTTAACCTATCTTGTGTAATGTGTCATTTAAGGGCAATGTTGCCTTATTAAGTTTCTGTCTAGATGATCTATTCATTGATGTAAGTGGAGTATTAAAGTCCCCTATTATTGTTTTCCTGTCCATTTCTCCCTTTAGGTCTCTTAATATTTGCTTTTTATGTTTAGGTGCTCCTTTGTTGTGTACATAAATATTTACAAATGTTATATCCTCTCATTAGATTTACATTTTTATTATTATGTACTGTCCTTCTTTGTCTATTACATTTTTGTTTTAAGTATATTTTGTCTTATAGAAGTATTGCTACCCCAGCTGTACCCCTGTTTCCATTTGCATGTAATATGTTTTTCTATCCCTTCATTTTCAGTCTTTGCATGTCCTTATATCTGAAGTTAGTCTGTTGTAGGCAACATATAGATAGGTCTTGTTTACGTACCCATTTAGGCACTTTGTGTCTTTGGTTAGAGAATTTAGTCCATTTACATTTAAAGCAAGTATTGATAGGTATATACTTGTTGCCATTTTGTTAATTGTTTTTAGGCTGCTTGGAGTTCTTCTATGTTTGAGTCTTCTTTTCTAGCTCTCTTAGTCATTTGATGACTTTTTTAGTGACTCGCTTATATTCCTTTCTCTTTATCTTTTGTGTACCTACTCTAGAACTTTGTTTTGTAGATACAATGAGGCTTCATATAACAACTTTTATCTATAGCAGTCTATTTTAACTTGATAACATCTTAAGTTTGATCCCATTCTAATGTTCAATATTTTTACTCTCCCTGTTTCATGTTTTATATTTTTGATGTCACATTTCACATCTATTTATATTGTGTATCCCTTAATTAATTTTTATAGTTATAGCTATTTTTAGTATTTTTTGTGTTTAACCTTTACACCAGCTTTATTAGTGATAAATCCACTATCTTTACTATATATTTACCTTTCTAGTGAGATTTATTCTTTTATATGTTTTCTTCTTACTAATTAGCACCCTTTCTTTTCAGCTTAAATAAGTTCTTTAATATTCCTTGTAAGGCTGGGTTAGTGATAATCAGCTGTTTAGCTCTTGTTTATCTGAAAAACTCTTTACCCCTCCTTCAATTCTCAATTATGATTTGATTTTTTTCCCCCAGCACTTTAACTGTATTGTGCCAATCTATTCTGGCCTGCAAAGTTTCTGCTGAAAAATCTGCTTATAATTTTATGGGGGTTCCCTTATATGTAACAAATTGTTTTTCTCTTGCTTCTTTTAAGATTCTCTCCTTGTCTTTACTTTTTGGCATTTTAATTGTGATGTGTCTTGGAGTGGATCTCTTTGGATTCATCTTGTCAGAAACTCTATGGGCTTCCTGGTTCTGGATGTCTATTTTGTTCCCCAGGTTAGGAAAGTTTGCAGCCATTATTTCTTCAAATAATTTTTCTGCTCCTTTCTCTTCTCCTTCTGGGACCCTTATAATGCAAATGTTATTCCACTTGGTGTTGTCTCATAATTCCTTTAAGATTTCTTCATTTTTTTTTCTTTTTTTTTCTATTTTCTGCTCTGTTAGATGAGTACCACTGCCTTGTCTTGAAGTTCACTGATCCTTTCATCTGCTTCATCTAGACTGACACTGAACCCCTCTACTATATTTTTCAGTTTAGTTATTGTATTTGTCAGCTCTGTAACTTCTGTTTAGTACTTTCATTTTTTTCTTTTTATATATTTTCTCTCTTTGTTGAAGTTCTCAGAGTGTTCATTCTCCTAAGTTCAGTGAGTATCTTTATGATCATTGCTTTGAACTCTTCATCAGGTAAATTACTTACCTCTGTTCCATTAAGGGTTTTTTCCCCATGAGGTTTATGTTTCTCTTCTTTTGGATCATATCCCTTTGTTTCTTCATTTTGCTTGACTCTCTGTTTGTTACTATGTATTAGATACAACAACTTTTCTAGTCTTGAGGAAGTGGCCTTGTGTAGAAGATGAACCTTGTCATTCAGCCCTGCCCTAGTTCTTGGTTGTCTCTCAAACCTTTGAGACTGTTCCAGCAGCCTATTATGTTTTAATAGCTCTCAGTTGTTGAGAGTGTGCCAAGACCTGTCAGTATTCCAAAAGGGAGGATCTTAGTTGGCACCTAGATTTAGGCTGATTGGAAGCCAGACCTTTAGTCAGTAGCTTTTAAGGTATGCAAATACATACAATTCTATGGGGCTGCAAGCATAAGCAGTCACAGGAGCCAGGCAATCTAGAGGTTTCCCCTAGGTGGCAGTCACAAATGAATAGGATCTCCACTCAGTTGGATAAACTCTTTTCTCAGAGATATCAGAGGGAGATCCCAAAGATGGCATCTGCTTTGCCATTCCCTGAGAGCAGCTTCATAGGCCCCTAAGTGTATGCCAAACCTGAAGCTTGCCCCTCAGGCCAAAGCTCCAGAACTAAGAAATAAGCCTCTTTCCCAGTAATAATGGGGGTGTGTTTCAGTCTGTTGTCTGTGTAGTGCTTTGGGGGTAGTAGCTGGCTAAAAACTGTCTCCAATTGTTACTGTTTTATGGGACACAAAAACAAAAGCCGCTGTGGCCACCAGAACCAGGTGGTCAAAGGGCATCCCCTGAATGGCAGCCATGAAAACTATGTCACCTGATGTAAATGCCAGGACAGCAGATGCATGTAAGAGCTCCCCTTTGGGAGATGCTGCTATTCTACAGTGAAGCAGAGCGAGAGCTCCATGATAGCACCTGCCTTCTGAGGTCTCTAGAAGGGATTATGGTCAGTCCTTAGTTACATATTTAATTAGAAGCCTGTCCCTGCATCTATGATTAACTAATAGACATCCTTCACAGAGAGACTAAGCTCCTGGATCTGTTGCCTCTTGCTGCACCCTAGGGTTTGTAGCTGTTTAAGGACTCTTTTTTTCATTGTTTACAGTCCTGTGGAAACTGTGAACATAAGCCCTGATAGCCACCAGAGCCAGGCCATGTAGAGGTGTCCCAGGTGACTGCTGCAAAAATTGGGGCACCAGATAAGGTTACAAGTACTTTTCTGGGAGATTCTGTCTTGTCCATTGTGACTCAAAAAGATACTTGGTATGCTTTCTGTCTTCTTAAATGTGTTGAGACTTGTTTTGTGACCTAACATATGAACTATCCTGAGAATGTTTTGTGTGCTTGAAAACAATGTGTATTCTGCTACTTTTGGACTGAAATTTCTCTATGTGTCTGCTAGGTCAATTTGCTCTATAATGTTCTTCAAATCAGCTGTCTCTTTATTGATTTTTTTGCCTCCATGTTCTGTGACTTATTTTAAGTGGGGTATTTATTCAATGACTATTATTGTACTGCTTTCTATTTATCCCTTCACATCTTGAATATCTACTTTATATATTAAAGTACTTTGATATTGGGTGTGTGTATGTTAATACTTGTTAAATTTCTGGTTTAATTGTCCAAATTTGTCATTATATAATAACCTTCTGTGATTATAGAGACAGTTTTGGACATAAAACCTATCTTATTGGATAGAAGTGTAGTCACTGCTGCTTCCTTTGTTGACCATTTGCATAGAATATCTTTTCCCATCTCTTAGCCTGTGTGTTTTAAGATAAAGTGAATATCTTATAGATAGTATATCCTTGAATTGTGTTTTTTGATCTATTAAGCAACTCTATGATTTCTGATGAGGGAGTTGAATCCACTTACATTTAACTTAATTATAGGAAGGACTTACTATTGCTATTTGGTTTATTGTTGTTTGTCTCTTTTGTAGTTGTTTTGTCCTCTTTTCATCTATTCCTGTCTTCCTTTGCTATTTGATGATTTTTTGTAGTGATTTATTTATTAATTTTTCTTTATCTTTTGTGCATCTATTACAGTATTTTGTCCTTTGTGACTAGTTCAAGGCTTTCATAAAATATCTTCAAGTTATAATCATCTATTTTAAGTTGATAGCATTTAACTTGTTTTCTTAATTGAAATATATTTGAAATACAGCATTGTGCAAGTTTAAGGTGTATAATATTTTAATTTGATACATTTACATATTGTAATATGATTGCCACTGTAGCTGTAAT
Organism: Pseudorca crassidens; assembly: GCF_039906515.1. Taxonomy (NCBI): domain Eukaryota; kingdom Metazoa; phylum Chordata; class Mammalia; order Artiodactyla; family Delphinidae; genus Pseudorca; species Pseudorca crassidens. Next base: position 61,572,979 of record NC_090302.1, read on the forward strand.
TAGCATGTCCATTATGTTACATAATTATCATTTCTTTTTAGTGCTTGAATGCTTATGTTCTAGTCACAACAAGTTTGATAACTAAGGTACAATATTGTCTGTATTTTGTGCACTAGATCTCTAAGATTTATTTACTACTCACTGTAAGTCAGTACCCTTAAGCAGCATCTATCCTATTCCCCTGGTAACCACCATTTTACCCTCTGGTGTCACAAGTTTGCCTTTTCCAAATTCCACATATAAGTGATATCATACAGTACTTGTCTTTGTCCGACTTTTCTCACTTAGCATAATGTGCACAAGGTCCATTCATGGTGTTGCAAATGGCAGAATATTCTTTTTCTCATGCCTGATTAATATTCCACTGTATATATATGCCACATCTTTTTTATCCATTCATCACTTGATGGGCACTTAGGTTGTTCCATATCTTGACTATTATGAATAATACTACAATAAACATGAGAATACATATATCTCTTTGATATCCTGTTTTCATATCCTTTGGGTATATACCCAGAAGTGAATTGCTGGATCAAATGATACATCTAATTTTAACTTTTTGAAAAACCTCCATTGTTTTCCATTGTGGCTGCACCAATTTACCTACATTCCTATCAGTGGTACTGAAGGGTCCCCTTTTCTCTACACCCTCACCAAACATTGATATTTCTTGTCTTGATGATAGCCATTCTAGCAATTTTGAGGTGGTATCTCCTTGTGGTTTTCATTTGCATTTCCCTGATGATTAGTGATATTGGCCCTTTGGATGTCCTCTTTGGAAAAATGTCTATTTAGTTTCTCTGACCATTTATCAAGCAAATTGTTGTTATTGTTTTTGTTAATGAGTTTTATAAGTGCTTTATACATTTTAGATATTAACCACTTACCCAGTATATGGTTTGCAAAAGATTTTTTCTCATCTGTAGGTAGCCTTCTGGTTTGTTAAATTTTTGCAGAAGTTTTTAAGTTTGATGTAGTCCCATTTGATTTTTACTATTGCTATATGTGCTTTTCATGTTATACCTAAAATTATTGCCAAGACCGATGTTGTGAAGCTTCCTCCCCAAGTTTTCTCCTAGGAGGTTTTTTTTTTTGTTGTTTTTGTTTTTTTTGTGGTACGTGGCCCCTCCCGCTGCAGAGCACAGGCTCCGGACGCACAGGCTCAGCGGCCACGGCTCACAGGCCCAGCCGCCCCACAGCATGTGGGATCTTCCCGGACTGGAGCACGAACCCGTGTCCCCTGCATCGGCAGGCACACTCTCAACCACTGCGCCACCAGGGAAGCCCTCTCCTAGGAGTTTTAGTATATCAGGTCTTATATTTAAGTCCTTGATGCAATCTTAGTATGTGGTACAAGATAAGGTCCAATTTCATCGTTCTGTTTATGTGTATCCAGTTTTCCCAGCACCATTTGTTGAAGAGACTATCTTTTCCTCGTTGTGTGTTCTTGGCTCCTTTGTTGAATATCTGTTGACCATATTTCTGGGGGATTAATTCTGAGCTCTTCATTCTGTTCCATTGGTTGATGTCTATTTTTATGCCATAATTTTGTAGTATAGGTTGAAGTCAGAAAGTGTGATACCTCTGTCTTTGTTCTTTCTCAGGATTGTGATGAATATTTGATGTCTCTTGTCGTTCCACACAAATTTTAAGATTGTTTTTTCTATTTCTGTGAAGAATGTCATCAAAATTTTGATAGGGATGGCATTGAATCTATAGATGGCTTTGGTAGTATTTTAACAATATTAATCCTTTTGATCCATGAACACAGGATGTCTTTCCATTTTGTTTGTGTGTTCTTCAGTGTTTTCCCTCAAAGTCTTGTACTTTTTATTGTACTGATCTTTCACTTCCTTGGTTAAGTTTATTCCTAGGTATTTTATTATTTTGATGCCATTGTGAATGGGGTAGTTTTATTTCTTTTCAGTTATTTATTATTATTATATGGAAATGCAACTGATTTCCATATGTTGAGTTAATACCCTGTAACTTTAATGAATTCATTGATTAGTTCCAAAAATTTTTCAGTTGAGTATTTGAGATTTTCATTATATAAAATCATATCACCTCCAAATAATGACAATTTCACTTCTTCCTTTGCAATTTGGGTTTCTTTTATTTCTTTGTCTTGCCAGATTGCTCTAGTTGGCACTTCCAGTACTACATTGAATGAGAGAGATGAGAGTGTGCATTCTTATTCCTGAATTTAGGGAAAAGGATTTCAATATTTCACCATTAATTATAATGTTAGCTGTGGTTTTGTCATATATGGTGTTTATTATGTTGAGGTAAGATCTTTCTGTACCCAACCTACTGAAGGTTTTTATCCTAAAAGGATAATATATTTTGTAAAATGCTTTTTCTGCACCAGTTGAGATGATCATGCAATTTTTATCTTTTATTTCATTAATGTGATTTATTACATTTATCCGTTTGTGTAGGTTGAACCACTTTGCATCCCAGAGATAAATCCCATTTTGTCATTGTGTATAATACTTTTAATGTATTCTTGAATTTAGTTTAATAGTTTGGTTAAAAAATTTTGCATCTATATTCATCAGGGATATTGGTCTATAGTTTGCTTGTAGTGTCCTTATCTGGCTTGATTGTCAGGGTAATACAGCCTTGTAGAATCAATTTGGAGTTCAGTTCTTTGGAAGTGGTTGAGAAAAATTAGCATTAATTCTTAAAATATTTGGCGTAATTCTCTAGTGAAGCTGTCTGGTCCTACAGTTTTCTGTTTGGGGTTTCTGTATTGGGAGTTTTTTGATTACTGATTCAATCTGTTTTTATTCTGTTCAGATTTTCTATTTCTTGCTGATTCAGTGTTGGTAAATTGTATGTTTCTAAGAATTTATCCATTTCTTCTAGATTATCTAATTTGTTGGCATATAATTGTTAATAGTAGTCAATTGTGATCCTACACATTTCTGTAGTATCAGTTGTAATGTCATCTCTTTCATTTCTTATTTATTTGAGTCTTCTCCCTTTCTCTCCATTCCATACTTCCCATCTCTCTTTAATAGAGTCTAGCTAAAAGTTTGTCAGTTTTATTTACTTTTTAGCAGAATCAGCTCTTAGATCCTTTCTATTGATTCTTCTGGTCTCCGTCGCACTTACTTCCACTCATCTTTATTATTTGCTTCCTTCTGCTAACTTTGGACTTAATTTTTTCTTCTTTTTCTAATACCTTGAGATATAAAGTTAGGTTATTTAAGAACTTTCTAATTTCTTAATATGTGTATTTATCACTTTATAGTGATAAAGTTTATACTTTTTAAAGTTTATCGTTTCTTCTCAGAACTGCTTTGGCAGCATCCCATAGGATTTGCTATTTTGACATTACATATTTGATGTTTATATTTTCATTTGTTTCAAGATAATTTTTTAAAATTTCCCTTTTGATTTTTCATTTTATCCATTGGTTGTTCCGAATGGTGCTGTTTAGTTACCACATATTTATAGATTTTGCAGCTGTCCTCTTTTTGTTGATTTCTAGTTTCTTACATTGGGGTAAGAAAAGATTGTTGGTATGATTTCAGTCTTCTTAAATTTGCTACAACATGTTTGGTGTCCTTTCACATGATCTATCCTGGGGAGTGTTCCACATGCACTTGAGAAGAATGTGTATTCTGCTGATGTTGAAGAGACAGTTCTATATGTTTCTTTTAAAACCATTTGGTCTAAAGTGTGATTCATTTTCAACATTTTCTTGATTTTTCCATTTGGATGATCTATCCATTGCTGACAGTGGAGTAGTAAAGTCCCTTCAATTGTATTGTCAACTTCTTCCTTCAGATCCGTTAGCATTTGCTTACTATGGTTAGGTGTTCGGTACATATATATCTACCAAGGTTGGATGCATATATTTTTCATTTTATGCTATCTTGATGACCTTTTTCTCTTGTTACCATTTCTGGCTTACAGACCATTTTTTCTGATATAGTAAGTATGGCTATCCTTACTATCTTTTGGTTTCCCTTGCATGGAATATCTTCTGCCATCCTTTTACTTAAGCTTAAGTGTGTCTGTAAAGCTGAAATGAGTCTACTGTAGGCAGCATATAGTTGGGTCATTCAGCAACTGTGTGACTTTTGGTTGCTAAATTCAATACGTTTACATTTAGAGTGATTATTGATAGGTAAGGACTTATTACTGCCATCTTATTCTTTGCCTTCTGGTTGTTTTGTGTTGCTGTTGTTTCTTTTTCCTTAGGTCTCTGCCTACCTATGTAAATTGGTGAGTTTCCATAGTGGTATGCTCTGTCATTCCTTTTTCTGTGTGTATCATGAATTTACTGTAGATCTTTGCTTTGTGGTTACCGTGAGACTTAGACAAAACAGTCCACTGTATGTTGACAGCACTTACCTTGTTTTACATATAGAGGCTCCATGCTTTTACTCATCCCCTTTATTTATATATTTGTTTATTTATTTACTTATGTATGTATTTAGTTAACAGCACCACGTGGCATGCAGGATCTTAGTTCCCCTACCAGGGATCGAACTCATGCCCCCTACAGTGGAAGCATGGAGTCTTAACCACCGGACCCCCAGGGAAGTCCCTCATCCCCTTTTATATTTTGATGTCATAATTTACCTTTTTATTCTGTGTTTTCATTAATAATAGTTGCTACATTTATTTTTAATGTTCTTTTTCTTTAACATCTATAGTTAAGTGGCTAACACACCATCCTAATATAGTTTTCTAATACTATTTTCACCTTTACCAGAATGTTGCGTACTTTCATATGTTTTCATGTTGCAGATTACCATCTTTCCATTTCAGCTTGAAGAACTAACTCCTTTCTGTGTTTCTGCGAGTCAAGTCTAGTGGCGATGAACTCCCTCTGCTTTTGTTTGGGAAAGCTCTCTTTCTTCTTCATATCTGAAGGATAACTTTGTGAGATAAAGTATTCTTGGCTGGCAATTTCTGTCTTCCAATACTTTAAGATAGCCTATTGGTAGTTATTTGTAAGTTACATTATTTTTTTTTCCCTAGTTGCCTTTAAAGTTCTTTTTCATCATTGAGTTTTGATAGTTTCATTATAATGTACCTTGGAGAAGGTCTTTTTGCATTGAGATAATAGAGTGTTCTATTAGCTTTGTGGAATTGTATGTCCAGTTACTTCCCCAGGTTTGGGAATTTCTCAGCTATTATTTCTTTAAATAAAATCTCTGCCCCCTTCACCCTCTCTTCCCCTTTTTATATAGCAATTATTCTTAGATATGCCTTTTTGACTAAGTCCCATAGCTCTCATAGGGTTTCTTCAGTTTCTTCATTTAAAAAACAATCTTAGTTCTCTGCCCCCTTCTACCTGAATTATTTCTGTATTCCTATTTTCCAAAACCCTTATTTTTTCCTCCATCTCATCTGCCCTGTTACCAATACTCTCTATTGCAATCTTCACTTCATTCATTGAATTCTTCATCTCTAGAATTTCTGTATGATTGTTTTTAATAATTTCATTCTCTTTAGTAAAGAACTTTTTTGTTAATTAATGTTATTCCTGAGTTGATTGAATTTCCTTGCTGATTTTTCATGTAGTTTTAAAATTTCATATAAAAGCTATTTTGAAACTTTTATTATCATTTGGATCACAATATTCTGTGTATTTATGTTTAGTTGCTGGAAAATTATTTTCTTTTTGTGATACAATATTTCCTTTATTTTTCATAGTGTTTGAGGTGTGTGCTTTTGCTTTCACACTTGAAGTAGCAGACACCCTCCTTACAAAAAGTTTATGTCTGCTTTGGTTCTTTCAATTCAAGAGTTTGGTTACTAGAAACTTTTCTTTTGTATTCCAATATACAAATTCCATGTGGCACTATAGCTCAAGTTTGTGGTTTCTCCTACCTGGTCTGGCTATCTAAGATGTACTTGTGAGCATGCACACGGTGCCAGCAGCAGGGTGGGGGAAGGTGTGGGCTTAGCACCTGGGGCTTTGAGGGGACCCATGGTCCCAGTGAGGGAAAAACATGAGTGGGTTACTCCTAGGCATTCATGGGTGGACCTCCAACTAATGTCCCAAAGGAGACAGCAGGAAATGCATTCCTTTAATGCCCTTTTATATTCTTATCTGGATCCTTCTCTTTCCTTTCCCTCCTCCCAGTCATTGGGGTCCCTCCTCAGAAATCTGGGTCCTGCTATAGAAAAATCAGGTCTCTCCAGCCACAACCTGAACAACTGGGGCAGCCAGGCAGTCATTCACCACTTTTGCTTTCTACCTCCTCTGTGGGGGATATCACCACTGCCAAAAGCCAATCCCCTTGCAGTGTCACCCTGGGGAGGTGGGCCTCCTTAGCAAGTCCCTCCCTCTCCTGTGCATCCAAGCATGTCTCTGTCCCACTCGAATTGTATGTCAGATCCTTCCCTCAGGCAGGCTGGTCCTCCACAAATGTTCTCTCATCCATGGGTATCTATATAGTTTTGTACTCTCTAGTTTCCCTTTTTCCTGATTGTGGCAAGTGGGGTTAGGGCAGATTCACTAGCTTCCTTGGATCCACAGTTCCCACTGAGATTCAATCTGTCCCCTTTCAGATGTACAGGTGGATAGAAATCTCCTGGGTATGTGGTATGATTTGCAGAAGAAGTTTCGTTCAGTTAAGAATGTTCAGTTAGTTGTTAATCAAAAAGGAGAAAAAAGAGGAAGGACTCATACTACCCTGAATGCTGATGTAACACACCAATAAAGCAATAACATCTTAATTTTAATAATATACAAAAACTCTAAATTTCTACTCTTTCTTCACACTGTGTGTTTCTGTAATGTTTGCTTCTTTTTATACTGTTTATCCATTAGCAAATTTTTATCTTTTAACTTTTATATTAGGATCAAAAGTAATTTATGCACTACCATTACTGTGTTTCATTATTCTGTGTTTGTCTATATATTTACCATTACTAGTGGGATTTATGCTTTCACATGATTTTCCATTGCTATTTGCAATGTTTTCTTTTCAATTTAAGAATTTGGTTAAACATTTGTTGCAAGGCAGCTATAATGATGATCAAATCCTTCAGTTTTTATTGTCTTGGGAAGACTATCTCATCTTCTTTTTCAAAAAGAATTTTGCAGGATATAGTATTCTTGATTTTCAATTTTTTTTCATTTAATACTTTGAATATATAATCCCACTCTCTCCTGGCCTGCATGGTTTCTGCTTAGAAATCCAATCATAGCCTTATTCAGGAGTTCCTTGTATGTAATGTGTTATTTTTCTCTTGATGCTTTCAAATTTTTTCTTTGTCCTTATCTTTTGACAATTCTATTATAATGTGTCTTGGTGTAGTCATCTTCCAGTTGATCCTATTTGGAGTTTCATGGACTTCATGAATCTGGAGACCATTTTCCTCCTAAGACTTGGTGAATTTTCAGCCACCATTCTATTAAATAAGTTTTCTGCACCCCCTTTTTTTTTCATTTTAGAACTCCTGTGATACAAATATTGTTTCACAGGATAGTGTCCCATTATTCATGTAGGCTTTCTTCACTCTTTCATTCATTTTTTCTGTTTTTTCTTCTTACTGGATAATTTCGCATGATCTCTCTTTGAGTTCACAGATTTGTTCTTCTGATTGATCATGTCTGCTGCTGAATCTCTATATTATACTTTTCATTTATTGTATTCTTTAGCTCCAGAATTTCTTTTTTTCTCTTTGTTGAATTTCTCTTTTTTCCATATATTGATTTTCTAATTTCACTCTCTGTCTGTGTTCTCTTGCAACCTGCTAAACTTCCTCAAACCATTATTTTGAATTTGTTTTCACACAATTTATAGATCTCTATTTTTTTGGCATCAGTTACTGTAAATTTATTGTGTTCCTTAGGTGGTGTCATGTTTCCTTGTTTTTCATGTTATTTCCTTGTTTACATGTTACAATACAAGTAACATGTTTCAATGTTACTTGTATTCTTTTTTTTTTACATCTTTATTGGAGTATAGTTGCTTTACAATGGTGTGTTAGTTTCTGCTTTATAACAAAGTGAATCAGCTATACATATACATATGTTCCCATATCCCCTCCCTCTTGCGTCTCCCTCCCTCCCCCCCCTCCCCATCCCACCCCTCTAGGTGGTCACAAAGCACCGAGCTGATCTCCCTGTGCTATGCGGCTGCTTCCCACTAGCTATCTATTTTACGTTTGGTAGTGTACATATGTCCATGCCACTCTCTCGCTTTGTCACAGCTTACCTGTCCCCCTCCCCATATCTTCAAGTCCATTCTCTAATAGGTCTGTGTCTTTATTCCTGTCTTACCCCTAGGTTCTTCATGACAATTTTTTTTTCTTAGATTCCATATATATGTGTTAGCATATGGTATTTGTCTTTCTCTTTCTGACTGACTTTACTCTGTATGACAGACTCTAGGTCCATCCACCTCATTACAAATAGCTCAATTTCGTTTCTTTTTATGGCTGAGTAATATTCCATTGTATATATGTGCCACATCTTCTTTATCCATTTATCCGATGATGGACACTTAGGTTGTTTCCATCTCCTGGCTATTGTAAATAGAGCTGCAATGAACATTTTGGTATATGACTCTTTTTGAAATATGGTTTTCTCAGGGTATATGCCCAGTAGTGGGATTGCTGGGTCATATGGTAGTTCTATTTGTAGTTTTTTAAGGAACCTCCATACTGTTCTCCATAGTGGCTGTACCAATTCACATTCCCACCAGCAGTGCAAGAGTGTTCCCTTTTCTCCACACCCTCTCCAGCATTTATTGTTTCTAGATTTTTTGATGATGGCCATTCTGACTGGTGTGAGATGATATCTCATTGTAGTTTTGATTTGCATTTCTCTAATGATTAATGATGTTGAGCATTCTTTCATGTGTTTGTTGCCAATCTGTATATCTTCTTTGGAGAAATGTCTATTTAGATCTGCCCATTTTTGGATTGGGTTGTTTGTTTTTTTGTTATTGAGCTGCATGAGCTCCTTGTAAATTTTGGAGATTAATCCTTTGTCAGTTGCTTCATTTGCAAATATTTTCTCCCATTCTGAGGGTTGTCTTTTGGTCTTGTTTATGGTTTCCTTTGCTGTGCAAAAGCTTTGAAGTTTCATTATGTCCCATTTGTTTATTTTTGTTTTTATTTCCATTTCTCTAGGAGGTGGGTCAAAAAGGATCTTGCTGTGATTTATGTCATAGAGTGTTCTGCCTATGTTTTCCTCTAAGAGTTTGATAGTTCTCATTTGAATGAGTGGTCACCTCTTCCAGACTTTACAGACTGATTTGGGGTTAGTGCAAGGGCACTGGCTGTTTGGTGTGCAAAAGCTCTGGCCCCGGGGATTGCAAAAGTGGCTCCATCTCCAGGGCGATACTGTGGCATGGACTCTGGCCAGCTCCACCAGTTGAAGTCAGTGACTGTGAAGATTGCAGGGGTCCTTGGTCACTAAAAGGCTGTGTGTCTCTGCCATACTTGCAGGGCTTCTGAGTTCTTTGATAGTGAAGTGAGGTATGCTGGGATTCTCCTATTCTCATTTTCTTAGATGTGGTAACATCATGGCTGAGGGATCTCTCTTGGTAGTAAGCTCTTGGTGGTGGTGGGGATTTGTGCAGTAGTGACTCCTGTTTTGGAGGGTTGTGGCAGTATGAACTCTGGACAGCTCTGTCCACTGGGGTCTGTGTGGGTGAAGATGGTGGGGGGTCCTCCTCTCCTTCCTTTCCCCATGATGGAGGTCCAGCTGAGGATATTGAGGGTATCCTTCTTAGTGCTGAGCTGTTCTGGGACAGTGAATGGAGTGACAGATGTAAAATGCTTCCTGTGTTTTTCTGCACAGCCATCCTTGGTTTGGGTGTCCCACTGCGTTGCTTCAGCTTCTTAATTTTAATCTGGACTTATTCCAGAGATACTTTCATCAGGGGGCAGTTGTTTAATCACTATTTTTGTGGGAGGATGAAGTCTGACCTCCCAATCTACCATCTTGCTGACACCATTCTACTGTATGTCCTATCTATTATTGATAGTGTGGTATTGAAGTCTCCAGATACTATTGTAGAATTGTTTCTCCCTTCAACTCTGGAAGGTTTTGCTTTACATATTTTTCAGTAAATTTCATAAATGGATTGTCATTCTACATAATTCTTTATGGCTTCTTCTTCTTGTCTCTATTCAGCAAGGCAAAAATTGCTACTCTCAAAAAATAGTAACTAATTTTTCCTTTGAAATTTACATTGTTTCAGTTATTACCCTTTCCAAGTATTGAGATATCATTGTCTATATATAGATGACTTCTATCTTGGCCTTCAGAGTATAGTGTGATAGTTAAGAGCATCAGTTGGTTCTGCCATTTGCTTGCCGTATGACATTCAGTAACATAGTTTCTTTTGTTAGCAGTTTACTTTTGAGATAATGGGGACATCAATATCTACGTACTAAGTTATTCATAGGATCAAACAATAATAAGTACAGGAAGTGTGTACTGCAGTGACTAAGCTATAGTAACATGCAGTTATTTGGAAACTATATTACTATAATAAATATAAGTATGATTTCCAGTATACTTCTTTTGTTATATGTATTTAACATAGTAGTAAAATGCATACTCAACAATATGATTACATAGTTAAGGAAGTACTAAACTATACATTTACTTATACTTTAAAGTCACAACAATCAATGTGAATTACCAACATTATTGTGATTTTTATATCATAAAATCCTATCATAAACATTAAATATGTTATTAAAATGTCAGCAAGAATATACATCCCATTTTTTGGAAAATTGTGTCTTTTATTTTTGCCATGATAGGCCCCAGATCTTTGAAAGAATAAGAGGTTTATTAAAGAAAATTTGAGAACCACTGTTCAGAAGCATTCCCCAAGGTGGAATATTTGAAACATTATATCTGGAATTGGAAAGCTTGAGTATAAATCCTGTCTCAGCTGTCACCAGTTCTGTGGCTTTGAAAACCATTTCAACTTCTTTAAATGTCTTGAATCTTTTCTAAATAGGAATAATAGTTATTGTGTAACCTCAAAGGGTTATGTAATCATCAACTTAATTAGGAATACATTGTGTGCTTTGATACAAATGCTATTCTTTTTTAAAAAAATCAGCTTGGTGTACTTGGATTAAAAGTATAGTAAGACTGGCTTGGGGTCTAATGTTGGCTCCAGTCACTTACTAGTTATGTTATGTGAGCACATACTGAACCTACTGATTTTATCTGTAAAATGTGGTTAATTTTATTTTCTTGCTGGGTTATTGAGAGGATTAAATGAGATGGCTAATTCTAAACAAAGATCTGCCTCTTAATAAAGAGGAATTGTTGTTACAGTCGTTGTTGGTAATTATGATTGCTGATTTTCTTATTACCCACCCAGTAAACGCTTTTTACTGTGCCTTAGTTTACGTACCTACTATTTGACAATTGGCTAGGAATGCCAGTTCAGTCATATGTTCCTAGGCAAGTAGACAAGGGCTAGGCATTGTCCATTATCTTGTGCTTTACTCTTCACTCCCCTATTTCACTAATGTAAAATTCAAAGCTATACGTTGTTCTCATATATTTTAGGACAAAATAATTTGGAGTTATCAGCTTAAGGACACTCAACTCTCATACTTCGTTTTACTTATATTGACTAATGGTGACATAACTTTAGAGAATTTATAGGATGTGCCTCAGGTTCATTATTTTTATTCTTTCAACATGCAGCACTTGAAAGCTAATCTGAAATGTTCATTACTATCTCCACTAGTGCTGTTTTCTCTTGGATATTCTTTAATTAGAATACTAGATAGAGATGATAATAACTTTCTGCTTGAGGTTAAAATGATTCCTGTTTCAGCCTTTTTGTGTGAGCTCTTTGCTTCTCAACACAAACCACAAGGATGTATTTGTGAAATCCATATCATCTTTTGAAAAGCTTAACTTGACGAAAACATTGCAGGTGTATCTAGAGACTGTCTTCTTGTCCTGAGTGGCAGTACTAAGGTTTAGGATAAGGAATTATTGCTCTCTCATGGAAAGTGAAAGTGCTGAAGTGTCCTTAAGATATCAGCGGGAGTGATTTTACTTATAATAAAGGAAACTGCATCCATTATGGTTACCACATGCTTTGCTACAATTCCTTTAAAAAATACACAATGTGGAAAAAGGGATTTGATACTAAAAGGAAAATGTTAAAACTTGAAAAACAACAACAGCATCCCTGTTATTTTTTCAAGAATGAAAATGAAAATTATGCCTTTTTAATGCCACCTTCTGAGTGTTTTTAGGTATGGATCATATTAACTGTACTAGAATACATCAGACCCAGACACTTTGGTCCATTCTGCTCTTCCAGTGTTATCTGATGGTCATTGTGCAATCACTGGCCTTTCACAACAGTAAGATTTTAGATTTAAAAAAAGTATTTAGTATCCTCGTACAAAAATAATAATTGTTCTATCTCTGGAGTGTCAGTCCCCAGTGCCTATGTGATCAGAGCCTTCTGAAGAGTAACTTCATTGTGCTCACAGATGTATTGCTAAGCTTTTAAATTAGTAGACACCTGAAAGTGCTGTACTATAAATAGCTCACAGACTATTGGCTCAGAAATAAAGGAAACATTTAAGTAATGAAGGTTTATAATGAATGTACTCAGGGTAATACTATACCGTACTAATGGTCATGTTAGGTAGTCTGGTGAAATGTAAGCCAGAGTAATTCTGTTAAAAGATTTCAGGAGTCAGTAACTTAGCTTCATCCTGATTCCAAGAAGAGGTGTTCCTGTTGATATGCCATTTCTGAGGTTTGTGGCATTTATGGTGCTCATGAAACTGTACAACCATAAAATATCAAAGTTTTACAAAATCAGCCTCAAGGAACAATTTAAAATCAGCTGGTTAAATGAAACTGCCTTGGCAATTTTTTTTTTTAGGACACATGAGAGCCTGAGAGGAGGTTAAATGGAGGTTCACTCTCTCTCCTAACTCCCCAAATGTCATGACTTCATAAGTCATTCCTACCTTTTGGTCCTCAGTTTTTATTCTCCTCTATATCAGTCTTCTAAGGGAAGTGATTTATTTGAAAAATACGTTGTAAAAGCTACATTTTGGCCTAAATCCTTTACAGTTGCTGCTTTGCCAGTAGTCACATTGACTTCCATTCAACTGGACCAGGAAACTTTATAGTTCAAAGTGAAGCATTAGAGAAAAATTAACACTCTCATAGCTTTGAAGGCATTTCCATGCCTTCAAAGGTATGAAATTCATACATTTCAGGGTTGTTTTCTTCACTTTTGTTGTGATTGCTGTTATAGGGTTTTGTATAAAATGAAATACTTCCTATCTGTATTTGCATTACTGAAAAAAAATTTACCTGAAACGATAAACTCCATAATGCAAATGTACATCCATTTCACAAAGGATAAGAAGATATTTCAACTTAACACACATACCAATTAGGAAAAGGAAAAATTAACATATACTAAATGTCTTATAATAAATAAATAAGACGGAATATATTCAAATGACTACAGGCAGTCATTGTAAACTTTATATAAAACTTTTAATTGTAGGAAAACAATTAAATGCAAGATAAAATGATTTATTCAGTATGATGTCAAATTTGCTTAAATGTGTTTAAAAGTGTGTAAATTTGGTATTGATGATTTCAGCTTTGTACGAATTTAAAAATTAGTTTTCTTCCTTGCATTTCTAATAATTTCCCAGTATCATAAATTAAAGAAACTTTATTTTTAAAAAGTTAAACAGGAGATCTTTAAACAAAAACAAAAACCTTAGAAACAACTAGCAAGTGTAAAATACTGTATTATCTTTGACTCTTTCAAAATGTCACCAATGGTCACCAACCATAGCATTGGATTAAGAAATTAAGAGTTAAGGGTGTTGCTTTCTATAAATTTGAAATTGTCTCTTTTTGTCATTATGTCATTTTTCAGTTGTTCTGTACGAATATTACCAATTACATGTAGCTGGAATAATGTTTCTATTAGACATTAAAACTAGTTAATACTGTCATGATTCTATAGTACAACTTTTCTGGTTACACACACAACTACCTGATGGGAAATCCTGATATATTTTTACATACATATTGTACCTAGCCAGTGTTGAGGCAATGTTGCCTGAAGGTTATATAACTTTGAGTTTAGTGTAAAAATAATGCATAGTTTTACAGAAATGTCTTGTTTTGCGTGTTGGCAGTGGCTGTTTTTCCAGTAGATTGGATTTTGAATTTGTCATGAAAATTGTATTTTGAAAGAAAATTCTGATACCTAGAAAATAACTTATTCCACATGAGATGTTTATGATTTGGAACCTACTGTTGTGTGATTCAGGATTAGACAGTGATTTCAAAAATATTTTTTTCAGATGAATAGCTATTCAGGCAAGAAAGACTTTGCCATTAGATTTCCAAATAAGAAAAATATCATTAGAATGGAATTAAATAAAATGAAACACCAGAGCAAAGCACCCCGTGTTTTGCTAAACTACATCTAAAAAATAGTTTAATAGTATTTCAAGATTTATTCTAATCAAGATTCATTTTCCAATTTATGAACTTTGATGCCACTACAGCTGATATGAATAGAACAGAATTTATGTAGATACATTTTACTCACTTGTGGTAACTTCAAAGTTTTCAATCGCAATATCATAAGAGAAATTTTAAGTTAAAAGCATATTTAATGGTATTTAAAATGTTTGAGGGCTTTATACTTTACCTGGTACACATTTATTTAATTTCCAAAACATGTCATTGGTGTTTCAGGACAGACATTATTTTTACTATTTTACCACTGAGGCATAGAGAGGGTAACATGTGGCTACTGCAAACTGTATTCAGAACTTGACCCTGGGTCTTGTGGCTTCAAAATAGTAGTTTTTCTTTTCTATATTAGAATTCGTGATTATTCTTAGTAAAATAAAGAGCCCAACAATTGTCATTTTGTTTTTATAAATAATATAAATGGTATGTAGTGGCTGCTTATGTATGTGAGAGGTAGTCCAATTCTTTCACTCCCTCTAGGAAAGGCAACAACACGATACTCCTTAAGATATTCTCTAGGACAGTAACCAAAACAAAGAATGAAATTAATGCTTGTTGAATGAACTGTGTCATCCCATTAGTTGGAGTAGCAAATGGAATTTTTTCATCATAGTTCTTTTTCCCTATATTCTTATTCATCCAGCTAGATATCATGAACTGAACATTGAGGACAGACGCAAGTTCCAGTTGTTCATAGAAAGCTGACCCAGCTACTCTGTACAACAGCTATGACTAACATAAATATCAGGAGATTCTTCAATAATCATCAGCTTACAGGATGTCGGCTATAGTTAGGGGATAGTTCTCCAGCTCATAAAAATTGTTATCCGTCTTGTGGAGACCTATTTTGATATCCATAACATTCAATTGTTTGTGCTCTTTGAGATTGCTAGTTTGCTATCTCAAACTAGCTTATTTATTTGTCTATTTTTGGTATTTTTTTTCTTATATTTTTAACATCTTTAGTGGAGTATAATTGCTTTACAATGTTGTGTTATTTTCCTCTGTATAACAAAGTGATACAGAGCTATACGTATACATATATCCCCATATCCCCTCCCTCTTGCGTCTCCCTCCCACCCTGCCTATCCTGCCCCTCTAGGTGGTCACAAAGCCACAAGCTGATCTCCCTGTGCTATGCGGCTACTTCCCACTAGCTATCTATGTTACATTTGGTAGTGTATATATGTCCATGCCACTCTCTCACTTTGTCCCAGCTTACCGTTCCCCCTCCCCATATCCTCAAGTCCATTCTCTACATCTGCATCGTTATTCCTGTCCTGACCTACCCCAGGTTCTTCAGAACCTTTTTTTTTTAGATTCCATATATATGTGTTAGCATATGGTATTTGTTTTTCTCTTTCTGACTTAGTTCACTCTGTATGACAGACTCTAGGTCTATCCACTGCAGTACAAATAACTCAATTTTGTTTCCTTTTATGGCTGAGTAATATTCCATTGTGTATGTGTGCCACATCTTCTTTATCCATTCATCTATTACTGGACACTTAGGTTGCTTCCATGTCCTGGTTATTGTAAATAGTGGAACTAGATTATTTTTAAAGGAAAAAAAAGGGAAATAATATACATCAGGAAACTAAATTAGGCTGCTGGGTGTTTCCTTTGAGAATTCTGCATAAATACAGATATTTCAAATTTAGGAGACAATTTTTCCACTAAAACAGCATTTCTAAAGCTGAGTTTAGTAGAAACTGTTTTCTGCAATGTTAATAAGATGGCAAGGTGTCTGGTTAAACAAGTTTACAGAGTTATGTCTATAAGTATTTTCATCATGCACATTAGCCCTTTAAAAGACTCTGGGAAGCTGTTCTTTACAGAAATCAGTTAAAACAACCCTTCAAATTTATTGCCTATGAATATTCCATTCCTTTTTTTTCATTCACAGAATTCCTCTTGTCAGCTCCAGAAATCACTGCTCCTTGGATCACAGGTTGGGAAATGCTGTTCTAGCATTGTAGTGTAAAAAACACTAGAAGTGAGATCAGAAAATGTGGTTTGAGTCCTAACTCTATCAATTAAATTAGCTCCATGGTTTGGGGCAAGATCCTTCTCTGGATATCAAATTAGAACATTACCTTCTCAGGGCAGTTTCTTTTTCCTTGAAAATAAATTTTAAATTGTTTAATATACGTGTGTGTATGTATGTGTTTGTGTGTGTGTACCTCCTAATGCCTTTTATCCTTTTTTAATTGGGATATCATTGATCTATAACATGGTATTAGTTATATGTGTTTGATACATGTATATATTGCAAAATTATTAACTCAAGTTAACTAGCATCACCACAATCGTTAAATTTTTTTTTCTGTGATGAGGACTTTTTGGGTGTACACTCTAAGCAACTTTCACATATACATACAGTATTGTTAATGATACTTATCATGCTGTACATTACATCCCCAGGATTTATTTATCTTATAACTAGAAGTTTGTACCATTTGACCACTTTCACCCATTTTGCCTACCCTCTACTCCCAATCTCTGGCAACTACCAACCTGTTTTCTGTATCAATGAGTTTATTTGTTTGTTTAAGATTCCACATATAAGTGATACCTTACAATATTTATCTTTCTCGGTCTGATTTATTTTACTTAGCATAACGTCTAAGTTATGCTAAGTTACAGGGTCCAACCATGGTGTCCTAGCTTTCAAGGTTTCCTTCTTTTTTTATAGCTAAGTAATATGTGTATATATACCACATCTTCTTTATACATTCATCCATGGACGCTTAAGTTGTTTCCATTTCTTGGCTATTGTAAATAATGCTGCAGTGAATATGGGGGTGCTGGCAGATTGGAGGTGCAGATAGATTTCTGAGATGGTGATTTTGCTTCCTTTCGATAAACACCCAGAAGTAGGATTGCTGGATCATATAGTAGTTCTAGTTTTAAATTTTGAGGAGCATCCATACTGTTTTCCATAGTGGCTGCAAATATTTACATTCCCATAAACAGTGCACATAGGTTCTTTTTTCTCCACATCCTATGCAACACTTGTTATCCCTTGTCTCTTGATAATAGCCATCCTGTTATCTCTTGTCTGTTGGTATTAGCCATACTAACAGGTTTAAGCTGATATCTCTTTAATCCATTTCGAGTTATTCAACTCATTAATCCATTTTGAGTTGTTCCATGTGTATGATGTAGATAGTGGTCCCATTTCATTCTTTGGCATGTGGCTGTCTGGTTTCTCAACCTCATTAATTGAAGAGGCTATCTGTTGCCCACTGTATATTCTTGGCTCCTTTGACATAAATTAATTGACCATTTATGTGTGGGTCAATTTCTTTACTTTCTATTCTGTTCGTTTGATCTGTGTGTCTGTTTTTATGCTGATACATTAATGTTTTGATTATCATAGTCTTGTAATATAGTTTTTCATCAGTAAATGTGATGCCTCCAGCTTTGTTCTCTCCAAGGATGGCTTTGGCTATTTGGGGGTCTTCTGTGGGTCCATACAAATTTTAGGATAGTTTGTTCTATACCAGTGAAATATGCCATTGGAATTTTGATAGGGATTGCATTGAATCTATAAATTGTTTAGGGTAGTATGGACATCTTAACAATGTTAATTCACTAAAACATGAGCATGGAATATGTTTCCATTTATTTGTATCTTTTATCAATGTCTTATAGGTTTCAATGTACAGGCCTTTGACCTTGGTTAAATTCTCTGAGGTATTTTATTCTTTTTGATGTAATTTTAAATGGGATTGTTCTCTTGCTTTCTCTTTGTGATAGTTCATTTTTAGTGTATAGAAACACAACTTATTTTTGTATATTAATTTTGTATCCTGAAACGTTACTGAATTTATTTGTTCTAACAGTTTCTTGGTGGAATCTTTACGGTTTTTAATGTATAATGTCATTTATTTGCAAACATATATATATGTATAAATGATATATATTTATATATTATATATATGTATAAATCATTTGTAGATGGTATATACTGATAGATAATAGTAGCAAACAAAGAGGCAGTTTTTAATTGGCTGTCTGCCCAGGGATCAACACAAAAGGAGCAGACAAAAATTCCATCTCCCAATCTTTCCCTGAAAGGGGTTTATCTGCATTCTTTAAAAGCTGTTGACTGAGGGCCAGCTTTCTAAGCATACATCTAGGGGCTGGCTGCAGTCTTCCATAGGGACCAGAGCAGCTGGAGAACACATCCCCCACTTTCTCCCTCCAACCAGTTCCAACAATAAAACCAAGTTGCCAATATCTTCTGGTAAAGAGCTTGTACATAATTCTGGTGCCAAATCTTTTGTGGCAGCCATCTGAGAGTCAGCCCTCTGGATCACTAGCACTGATAGCCAATGAGTTTTGCATTTAGTAGTCCCACAGGACTGTGGAAAACCAAGAAGCAGTTCTAAAGGGTGCAGGAGCACCACTTCTGTGGCTTCATACATAAGTCCAGCACAGAGGGAGCAGGCAAAAGTGCCCACCCCCCAGTTTCTTCCAGGAAGGGGCTTAGCTACTACTTTCTCAGCAGCTACCTGAGGGTCCAGCTTCTAATCAGCCTGTGCAAGGTGCTGAATGTAATTCTCCCCTTTGGGACATTGGTGCTTTAGCAAATCCTTAACTACTAGGTACTTCTAAGAACAAAGGGAGTGACTTGAACAATCACAAAAGTTTAGAGACAATTAGCAGCACAGGCCAGGTATATTGTCAAAGTTCATTGCCAATAGAAGACCATTCTATCAACACTGGGAGAAGTGGATGTTTCGTCTAACGCACAGAAACCGAAACAGATAGTTGAGGAAAATAAAGAAATGGAGGAGTATGTTCCAAATAAATAACATGACAGCACTCTAGAAACAGACCTTAATGAAATGGAGATATGTAATTTACCTGAGAGTTCAAATTAGTGGTCATAAAGATGCTCACCAGGTGGCGCAGTGGTTAAGGATCCACCTGCCAATGCAGGAGACATGGGTTCAAGCCCTGGTCTGGGAAGATCCCACATGACACAGAGCAACTAAGCCCATGTGCCACAACTACTGAGCCTGCGCTCTAGAGCCTGTAAGCCACAACTACTGAGCCTGTGTGCCACAACTACTGAAGCCCACACACCCTAGAGCCTGTGCTCTGCAACAAGAGAAGCCACGACAATGAGAAGCCTGTGCACCACAATGAAGAGTAGCCCCCGCTCACCTCAACTAGAGAAAGCCCCAGAGCAGCAACGAAGACCCAACGCAGCCAAAAATAAATTAAAAAAAAAAAAAAAAGATGCTCACCAAGATCAGGAAGGCCATTCATAAACAAATTGAGAATATCAAAAGAGAAACAGAAAATATTTTAAAGTACCAAACAGAAATCACAGAGCTGAAGAATATAACAACTGAATTAGATAATAGTAGAGTTCAGTAGCAGACTAGATTAAAAGAAAGAAAGGACTGGTAAATTTGAAAACAGGGCAGTGGAATTCAATCTGTCAGAGAAGAAAGGATGAAAAAGAGTGAGGATACCTACAGGGACTTATGGGATACCATCAAATGGTCCACTATATGTATTAAAGGGGTCCCAGAGGGAGAATAGAGTGAGCAAGAGGCACAAAGCTTCTTCAAAGAAATAATGGCTGAAAACTTCCCTAATTTGGGGAGAGAAGTTGACATCTATATCCAGGAGGCCCACAGAATACCAAAAAAAAAACAAAAAGATGACTCTAAAGAGACACAAACCAGACACATTATAATTAAAATCTTGGAAATTAAAGACATAGAATCTTAAAAGCAGCAAGAAAAAAGCAACTTGTTACTTACAAGGAAGCCCTCATAGACTGTCATAGGAATTTTCAGCAGAAACCTTGTAGGCCAGAATGAAGTGGGATGATATATTTATAGTGCTGGGAAAAAACTGCCAACCAAGAAATCTACCCAGCAATATTATTCTTCAGAATTGAAGGAGAGATAAAGAGTTTTCCACCAAACAAAAGTAAAGGAAATTGGTGAAGTGAAGGCCATGATACTGGCCTTATAAGAAATCTTAAAGAGCCTTCTTCAAGTGGAAATGAAAGGATGTTAATTAATAACATGAAGCATGAAAGTATAAAATGCCCTGGTAAAGGTAAATATGTAGTTAAATTCACAATATGCTAATATGGTAATGATGGTGGGTGAATTTCTTATAAATATAGTGTAAAATTTAAGAGACAAAAGTATATATGTACTGAAAAGTATTATATTGAAAATATAATTTCAATAATTTATTAATGGATACAAAATATAAAAAGAGGGAAATTGCGACATCAAAACATAAGATGCGTAAAGTTTGTAGAGCTTTAGTATGTGTTCAAAATAAAGTTGTTAATGGTATAAAATAGACTGTTATACCTATAAGACTTTTTAAGAAAGTGTCATGGTAACTACAAAACAAAAACCTATAGTAGAGTCACAAAAGATAAAGGAATCAAAGTGTACCACTACAGAAAATCATCAAATCACAAAGGAAGTGAAAAGGAAAGTAAGGAACAATGTGGCAATAAAACCAACCAGAACACAGTTAACAAAATGGCAGTAGTAAGTACTTACCTACCAATAACCACTTTAAATGTAAATAGACTAAAGTCTCCAATCAAAAAACAGAGTGGCTGAATGGATTGAAAAAACAATTCCCAACTATATGTTGCCTCCAAGGGACTCACTTCAGTTTTAAGGACACGTGTGGACTGACAGTGAAGGGATAGAAAAAGATAGTCGATGCAAATGCAAGCCCAAAGAAAGCAGGAGTACCTATACTTATATTAGACAAAGTAGACTTTAGCTAAAGAATGTAACAAGAGGCACTTTATTATAGAGTGATAAAGGGGTTAATTCGTTACGAAGATAAAACATTTGTGAATATGTACCCCAAAATAGGAGCATCTAAATATACAAAGTGAATATTAAGAAATCTGAAGGGAGAAATAGACAGCAATATAAAAATAGTAGCAGATTTCAATACTCCAATTTAAATAATGGATAGATCATCCAGACAGAAATCAATAAAGAAACATTTAATTGATTTACACTTTAGACTAGATGAATCTAACAGACATATACAGAACATTCCATCAAAGAGTAGCAGAAAGCACAATATTCTCAAAAACATGTTCTCCAGGATAGATCATGTTAGGCCACAAAACAAGTCTTGAACTTAAGAAGATTGAAGTCATACCACATATCTCTGCTGACCACAGTGTTACGATACTAGAAATTAGTTTCATGAAGAAAATGGAAGATTCATAAATACATGGAGATTAAACAACATGCTCTTGAAAATCCAATGGGTCAAAGAAGAAATCAAAGGGAAATTAAAAAAAAATCTTAAGACAAATGAAAATGGAAACAACATGCCAAATTTTATGGGATGCAGCAAGCACAGTTCTAAGAGGGAAGTTTATCATGATAAATGCCTACATCAGTAAACGAGAAAAACCTCAAGTAAAAAAACCTAATTCTACACCTCAAGGAACCCGCCAAAAACAAGAATAAACCCCAGAGTTAGTGGAATGAAGGAAATAATAAAAATCAGAGCAGAAATAGAGACTGAGAGGACAATGGAAAAGATCAATGAAACTAAGAGCTGTTTTTTGTAAAGATAATGAAAATAGAAAAAGTTTTAGCTAGACTTACCAAGAAAAAAGTGAAAGTGCTCTAATAAATAAAATTATAAATAAAAAAAGAGACATTACAGTTGATAACATAAAAATGCAAAGAATCACAAGAGATTCCTGCCATTTTTGGATAGAATTAATAGGATTTGTAAACTTTGGCTAAGGCAAAACTTAATTGAATAACTAGATATGAAAATCTTCAAATAGATTTTGCAAGATTTCCAAATTTATTTTTCATATGAGGTGTCTGTTATTGAAGTATGGTTGAATTACAGTGTTGTGTTAATTACTGCTATACAGCAAAGTGACTCAGTTATACATGTATATACGTTATTTTTCATATTCTTCTCTATTATGGTTTATCACAGGATATTAAATATAGTTTTCTGGGCTATGTAGTAGGACCTTGTTGTGTATCCATTCTATATATATCAGTTTGCATCTGTTAATCCCACAGTCCCAATCCATCCATCTCCCACCCCCTTGGCAACTACCAGTCTGTTCTCTATGTATGTGATTCTGTTTCTGTTTTATAGATAGGTTCATTTGTGCCATATTTTAGATTCCACATGTAAGTGATATCATGTGGTATTTGTCTTTTCTTTCTGACTTACTTCACTTAGTATGATAATCTCTAGTTGCACCCATGTTGCTGCAAATGATATTATTTCATTCTTTTTTATGTCTGAGTAGTTTTCTATTGTATTTACGTACCACATCTTCTTTATCCATTCATCTGTTGATGGACACTTAGGTTGTTTCCATGTCTTGTCTATTGTGACTACTGCTGCTATGAACATAACTACGGTATGAACATACTACTGCTGCGTGTATCTTTTTTTTTTTTTTTTTGCGGTACATGGGCCTCTCACTGTTGTGGCCTCTCCTGTTGCGGAGCACAGGCTCTGGACGCACAGGCTCAGTGGCCATGGCTCACGGGCCCAGCCGCTCCGCGGCATGTGGGATCTTCCCGGACCGGGACACGAACCCGTGTCCCGTGCATCGGCAGGCAGACTCTCAACCACTGTGCCACCAGGGAAGCCCTATCTTTTTGATTTATAGTTTTGTCCGGATATATGCCCAGAAATGGATTGCTGGATCATACGGTAATTCTATTTTTAGTTTCCTGAGGAACCTCCATACTGTTTTCCACAGTGTTTACACTGACTTAATTTCCCACCAACAGTGTAGGAGGGTTCCCTTTTCTCTACACCCTCTCCAGCATTTGTTATTTGTAGAGTTTTTAATGATGGCCATTCTGACCAGTGTGAAGTGGTACCTCATTGTAGTTTTGATCTCTTTAATAATTAGCAATGTTTAGCATCTTTTCATGTGCCTATTGGCCATCTGTATTTCTTCTTTAGAGAAATGTCTCTTTATGTCTTCTGCCCAGTTTTCTATTGGATTCTTTGGGGGTTTTTTGTTGTTGAATTGTGTAAGCTGTTTGTATATTTTGAAAATTAAGTCCTTGTCAGTCACATCATTTTGCAAATATTTCCTCCCATTCTTTAGGTTGTCTTTTCATTTTGTTGATGGTTTCTTTTGCTATGCAAAAGCTTGTAAGTTTGATTAGGTCCCATTTGTTTATTTTAGTTTCTATTTCTATTGCCTTGGGAGACTGACCTAAGAAAATATTGGGAGGATTCATGTCAGAGAATATAGGCAAAACATTCTATTCTAGGAGTTTTATAGTGTCATGTGTTATGTTTAAGTCTTTAAGCCATTTTGAGTTTATTTTTGTTTGCAGTGAGAGGGTGTGCTCTATTTTCATTGATTGACATATGGCTTTCCAACCCTCCCAATACACCTTGCTGAAGAGAGTGTCTTTTTTCCCATTGTATATTCTTGCCTCCTTTGTCTAAGATTTATTGACCATAGGTGTGTGGGTTTATTTCTTGGCTTTCTATTCTGTTCCATTGATCCCTATGTCTGTTTTTGTGCAAATACTATACTGTTTTGATTACTGTAGCTTCATAATATTGTCTGGAGTCTAGGAGGGTTATGCCTCCTGTTTTCCCCCACCCCCACCGCACCCAGGATTGCTTTGGCAATTCTGGGTCTTTTATGGTTGCATATGAATTTCAGGATTATTTGTTCTAGTTCTGTAAAAAATGTCATGGGTAATTTTATAGGGATCACATTAAATCTGTAGATTGCTTTGGGTAGTATGGACATTTTAACAATACTAATTCTTCTAATCCCAGAGCATGGGATATCTTTCCATTTCTTTGAATCATCTTCAATTTCCTTTATTAGTGTTTTATAGTTCTCAGTGTGTAAGTCTTTCATTCCTTGCTGAGGTTTATTCCTTAGTATTTTATTTTGGCGGGTTGCAATTTAAAAAGATATTGTTTTTATGCATTCCCTTTCTGATATTTCATTGTTGGCATAAACAAATGCAACTGATTTCTGTATGTTAAGCTTGTATCCTGCTGCCTTGCTGAATTTGTTTACCAATTCTAGTAGTTTTTGTATGGCGTCTTTAGGGTTTTCTCTATATAGTATCATATCATTTGTATATAATGACAATGTTACCTCTTCCCCTCTTCCCTTATAATTTGGATACCTTTTGTTTTTCTTTTTCTCTTCTGATCACTGTGGCTAGGACTTCCAATACTATGTTGTATAGAAGTGGTGAGAGTGAGCAATGTCTTGTTGCAGATTTTAGTGGGAAGGCTTTCAGCTTTTCACCTTTGAGTATTATTTTGGCTGTGGGTTTGTCATAGATAGCTTTTATTATGTTGAGATACTTTCCCTCTGTAACCACTTTCATAAGTGTTTTTATCACGAATGGATGTTGAATTCTAACAGATGCTTTTTCTGCATCTATTGGGATGATCATGTGGTTTTTCTTTTCTTTTGTTGAGGTGGTGTGTCACATTGATTGATTTGCATATGTTGAACCATTCTTGTGAACTTGGGATGAATCCCACTCGGTCGTGGTGTATGATTTTTTTTTTATGTGTTGGTGGATTTGGTTTGCTAATATTTTGTTGAGAACTTTTGCATCTATATTCATCAAATATATTGGTCTGTAAATTTCTTTATTTGGTGGTGTCATTGTCCAATTTTGTTATCAGGGTGATGGTGGCTTCATAGAATGCCTTGGGAGTGTTCCCTCCTCTTCAATCTTTTGGAAGAGTTTGAGAAGGATCAGTATGTTTTTCTTTGTATGTTTGGTAGAATTTGCCTGTGAAGCCATCTGGTCCTGGAGTTTCGTTTGTAGGGAGTGTGTTTTGTTTGTTTGTTTTTAATTACATATTCTATTTCATTTTTAGTGATTGGTCTGTTCAAATTACCTATTTCTCCTTGAATCAGTTTTGGTGGGCTGTATGTTTCTAGAAACTTGTCCATTTCTTCTAGGTTGTCAAATTTTGGGGCATGTAATTGTTCATAGTATTCCCTTACGGTTGTTTTGTATTTCTGCAGTGACAGTTGTTATGTCTCCTCTTTCATTTATTATTTTATTTATTTGGGTTCTCTCTCTTTTATTCTTGGTGAGCCTGACCAGTGGTTTCTCAATCTTGTTTATCCTTTCAAAGAACCAGCTCTTAGTGTTGTTATTTTTTTCTATGTTTTGAATCTCTATTTTATTTATTTCCTCTCTCATGTTTATTCTTTCCTTCCTTCTGCTGACTTTAGGTTTTGTTTTTCTTTTTTTAATACTTTTAACTGGTAGGTTAGGTTATTTATTTGAAATTTTTCTTGTTTTTTGAGGAAGGCCTATTTCATTATGAACTTCCCTCTAAGAACTGCTTTTGCTGCATCCCATGGATTTTGTATGGTTGTATTTTCATTGTCATTTGTCTCAAGGAATTTGTTAATTTCCTCTTTGATTTCATCATTGACCCATTGGTTTTTTAGTAGCATGTTGTTTAGTCTCCATATAATCATTTGTTTTCGCACTTATTTTTCTGTGGTTAATTTCTAGTTTCATGCTGTTGTGGTCAGAAAAGATGCTTGAGATAATTTCTACACTCTTAAATTTGTTGAGGCTTGTTTTGTGCCCTACCATGTGGTCAGTCCTAGAGAATGTACCATGTGCACTTGAAATGAATGTGTATTCTCTTTTTTGGGGATGTAGTGTCCTGAAAATACCACTCAAGTCTAACTGTTCTATTTTATCATTTAGGATCTCTGTTGCCTTACTGATTCTCTGTCTGAAATACATGTGTGTTGATGTGAGTGAGGTGTTAATCTACTATTATTGTATTCCTGTCAATTTTCCCCTGTATGTCTCTTAGTATTTGTTTTATGTATTTGGGTGCTCCTATATTAGGTGCATATATGTTGATGAGTGTAAAACCTTCTTCACGTATTGATCCTTTTATCATTATACAGTGTCCTTTCTCTTTCTCCGTGGCCTTTGTTTTAAAGTCTATTTTGTCTGATGTGAGTATTGTGACCCCTGCTTTCTTGACATTTCCATTTGCATGAAATATCTTTTTCCACCTGCTCACTTTCAATCTATGTGTGTCCTTTGCCCTAAAGTGGGTCTCTTGTAGGCAGCATACTGTAGGCTCTTGTTTTTTTTGTCCAATCTGCCACTCTGTCTTTTGATTGGAGCATTTAGTCCATTGAAATTTAAGGTAAGTATTGATAGATATGCATTTATTGCCATTTGAAACCTTGTTTTCCAATTGATTTTATTTATTTTTATTTTATTTTTTTTTTAAAACATCTTTATTGGAGCATAATTGCTTTACAATGGTATGTTAGTTTCAGCTTCACAACAAAATGAATCAGTTATATATATATACATATGTTCCCATATCTCTTCCCGCTTGCGTCACCCTCCCTCCCACCCTCCCTATCCCACCCCTCCAGGCGGTCACACAGCACCGAGCTGATCTCCCTGTGCTATGCGGCTGCTTCCCACTAGCTATCTACCTTACGTTTGGTAGTGTATACATGTCCATGCCTCTTTATTGCTTTGTCACCGTTTACCTTTCCCCCTCCCCATAGCCTCAAGTCCATTCTCTAGTAAGTCTGTGTCTTTATTCCTGTTTCACCCCTAGGTTTTTCATGACATTATTTTTTTCTTAAATTCCATATATATGTGTTAGCATACGGTATTTGTCTCTCTCTTTCTGACTTACTTCACTCTGTATGACAGACTCTAGGTCTATCCACCTCATTACAAATAGCTCAATTTCGTCTCTTTTTATGGCTGAGTAATACTCCATTGTATATATGTGCCACATCTTCTTTATCCATTCATCCGATGATGGACACTTAGGTTGTTTCCATCTCTGGGCTATTGTAAATAGAGCTGCAATGAACATTTTGGTACATGACTCTTTTTGAATTATGGTTTTCTCAGGGTATATGCCCAGTAGTGGGATTGCTGGGTCATATGGTAGTTCTATTTGTAGCTCTTTAAGGAACCTCCATACTGTTCTCCACAGTGGCTGTATCAATTTACATTCCCACCAACAGTGTAAGAGGGTTCCCTTTTCTCCACACCCTCTCCAGCATTTATTGTTTCTAGATTTTTTGATGATGGCCATTCTGACTGGTGTGAGATGATATCTCATTGTAGTTTTGATTTGCATTTCTCTAATGATTAGTGATGTTGAGCATTCTTTCATGTGTTTGTTGGCACTCTTTATATCTTCTTTGGAGAAATGTCTATTTAGGTCTTCTGCCCATTTTTGGATTGGGTTGTTTGTTCTTTTGTTATTAAGCTGCATGAGCTGCTTATAAATTTTGGAGATTAATCCTTTATCAGTTGCTTCATTTGCAAATATTTTCTCCCATTCTGAGGGTTGTCTTTTGGTCTTCTTTATGGTTTCCTTTGCTGCGCAAAAGCTTTTAAGTTTCATTAGGTCCCATTTGTTTACTTTTGTTTTTATTTCCATTTCTCTAGGAGGTGGGTCAAAAAGGATCTTGCTGTGATTTATGTCATAGAGTGTTCTGCCTATGTTTTCCTCTAAGAGTTTGATAGTGTCTGGCCTTACATTTAGGTCTTTAATCCATTTTGAGCTTATTTTTGTGTATGGTGTTAGGGAGTGATCTAATCTCATACTTTTACATGTAGCTGTCCAGTTTTCCCAGCACCACTTATTGAAGAGGCTGTCCTTTCTCCACTGTACATTTCTGCCTCCTTTGTCAAAGATAAGGTGACCATATGTGCGTGGGTTTATCTCTGGGCTTTCTATCCTGTTCCATTGATCTATATTTCTGTTTTTGTGCCAGTACCATACTGTCTTGATTACTGTAGCTTTGTAGTATAGTCTGAAGTCAGGAAGCCTGATTCCTCCAGCTCCATTTTTCGTTCTCAAAATTGCTTTGGCTATTCGGGGTCTTTTGTGTTTCCATACAAATTGTGAGATTTTTTGTTCTAGTTCTGTGAAAAATGCCAGTGGTAGTTTCATAGGGATTGCATTGAATCTGTAGATTGCTTTGGGTAGTAGAGTCATTTTCACAATGTTGATTCTTCCAATCCAAGAACATGGTATATCTCTCCATCTATTTGTATCATTTTTAATTTCTTTCATCAGTGTCTTATAATTTTCTGCATACAGGTCTTTTGTCTCCTTAGGTAGGTTTATTCCTAGGTATTTTATTCTTTTTGTTGCAATGGTAAATGGGAGTGTTTTCTTGATTTCACTTTCAGATTTTTCATCCTTAGTGTATAGGAATGCCAGAGATTTCTGTGCATTAATTTTGTATCCTGCTACTTTACCAAATTCATTGATTAGCTCTAGTAGTTTTCTGGTAGCATCTTTAGGGTTCTGTATGTATAGTATCATGTCATCTGCAAACAGTGACAGCTTTACTTCTTCTTTTCCGATTTGTATTCCTTTTATTTCCTTTTCTTCTCTGATTGCTGTGGCTAAAACTTCCAAAACTATGTTGAATAAGAGTGGTGAGAGTGGGCAACCTTGTCTTGTTCCTGATCTTAGTGGAAATGCTTTCAGTTTTTCACCATTGAGGACGATGTTGGCTGTGGGTTTGTCATATATGGCCTTTATTATGTTGAGGAAAGTTCCCTCTATGCCTACTTTCTGCAGGGTTTTTATCATAAATGGGTGTTGAATTTTGTCAAAAGCTTTCTCTGCATCTATTGAGATGATCATATGTTTTTTCTCCTTCAATTTGTTAATATGGTGTATCACGTTGATTGATTTGCGTATATTGAAGAATCCTTGCATTCCTGGAATAAACCCCACTTGATCATGGTGTATGATCCATTTAATGTGCTGTTGGATTCTGTTTGCTAGTATTTTGTTGAGGATCTTTGCATCTATGTTCATCAGTGATATTGGCCTGTAGTTTTCTTTCTTTGTGACATCCTTGTCTGGTTTTGGTATCAGGGTGATGGTGGCCTCGTAGAATGAGTTGGGGAGTGTTCCTCCCTCTGCTATATTTTGGAAGAGTCTGAGAAGGATAGGTGATAGCTCTTCTCTAAATGTTTGATAGAATTCGCCTGTGAAGCCATCTGGTCCTGGGCTTTTGCTTGTTGGAAGATTTTTAATCACAGTTTCAATTTCAGTGCTTGTGATTGGTCTGTTCATATTTTCTATTTCTTCCTGATTCAGTCTTGGCAGGTTGTGCCTTTCTAAGAATTTGTCCATTTCTTCCAGGTTGTCCATTTTATTGGCATAGAGTTGCTTGTAGTAATCTCTCATGATCTTTCGTATTTCTGCAGTGTCAGTCGTTACTTCTCCTTTTTCATTTCTAATTCTATTGATTTGAGTCTTCTCCCTTTTTTTCTTGATGAGTCTGGCTAATGGTTTATCAATTTTGTTTATCCTTTCAAAGAACCAGCTTTTAGTTTTATTGATCTTTGCTATCGTTTCCTTCATTTCTTTTTCATTTATTTCTGATCTGATTTTTATGATTTCTTTCCTCCTGCTAACTTTGGGGTTTTTTTGTTCTTCTTTCTCTAATTGCTTTAGGTGCAAGGTTAGGTTGTTTATTCGAGATGTTTCCTTTTTCTTAAGGTAAGATTGTATTGCTATAAACTTCCCTCTTAGAACTGCTTTTGCTGCATCCCATAGATTTTGAGTCGTCGTGTCTCCATTGTCATTTGTTTCTAGGTATTTTTTGATTTCCCCTTTGATTTCTTCAGTGATCACTTCGTTATTAAGTAGTGTATTGTTTAGCCTCCATGTGTTTGTATTTTTTACAGATCTTCTCCTGTGATTGATATCGAGTCTCATAGCGTTGTGGTCGGAAAAGATACTTGATACAATTTCAATTTTCTTAAATTTACCAAGGCTTGATTTGTGACCCAAGATATGATCTATCCTGGAGAATGTTCCATGAGCACTTGAGAAAAATGTGTATTCTGTTGTTTTTGGATGGAATGTCCTATAAATATCAATTAACTCCATCTCATTTAATGTATCATTTAAAGCTTGTGTTTCCTTATTTATTTTCATTTTGGATGATCTGTCCATTGGTGAAAGTGGGGTGTTAAAGTCCCCTACTATGAATGTGTTACTGTTGATTTCCCCTTTTATGGTTGTCAGTATTTGCCTTATGTATTGAGGTGCACCTATGTTGGGTGCATAAATATTTACAATTGTTATATCTTCCTCTTGGATCGATCCCTTGATCATTATGTAGTGTCCTTCTTTGTCTCTTCGAATAGTCTTTGTTTTAAAGTCTATTTTGTCTGATATGAGAATTGCTACTCCAGCTTTCTTTTGGTTTCCATTTGCATGAAATACCTTTTTCCATCCCCTTACTTTCAGTCTGTATGTGTCTCTAGGTCTGAAGTGGGTCTCTTGTAGACAGCAAATATATGGGTCTTGTTTTTGTATCCATTCAGCCAATCTGTGTCTTTTGGTGGGAGCATTTAGTCCATTTACATTTAAGGTAATTATCGATATGTGTGTTCCCATTCCCATTTTCTTAATTGTTTTGGGTTTGTTATTGTAGGTCTTTTCCTTCTTTTGTGTTTCTTGCCTAGAGAAGTTCCTTTAGCAGTTGTTGTAGAGCTGGTTTGGTGGTGCTGAACTCTCTCAGCTTTTGCTTGTCTCTAAAGGTTTTAATTTCTCCATCAAATCTGAATGAGATCCTTGCTGGGTAGAGTAATCTTGCTTGCAGGTTTTTCTCCTTCAACACTTTCAATATGTCCTGCCACTCCCTTCTGGCTTGCAGAGTTTCTGCTGAAAGATCAGCTGTTAACCTTATGGGGATTCCCTTGTGTGTTATTTGTTGTTTTTCCCTTGCTGCTTTTAATATGTTTTCTTTGTATTTAATTTTTGACAGTTTGATTAATATGTGTCTTGGCGTATTTCTCCTTGGATTTATCCTGTATGGGACTCTCTGTGCTTCCTGGACTTGATTAACTATTTCCTTTCCCATATTAGGGAAGTTTTCAACTATAATCTCTTCAAATATTTTCTCAGTCCCTTTCTTTTTCTCTTCTTCTTCTGGAACCCCTATAATTCGAATGTTGGTACGTTTAATGTTGTCCCAGAGGTCTCTGAGACTGTCCTCAGTTCTGTTCATTCTTTTTTCTTTATTCTGCTCTGCAGTAGTTATTTCCACTATTTTATCTTCCAGGTCACTTATCCGTTCTTCTGCCTCAGTTATTCTGCTATTGATCCCATCTAGAGTACTTTTAATTTCATTTATTGTGTTGTTCATCGTTGCTTGTTTCATCTTTAGTTCTTCTAGGTCCTTGTTAACTGATTCTTGCATTTTGTCCATTCTATTGTCCATTCTATCTCCAAGATTTCGGATCAACCTTACTATCATTATTCTGAATTCTTTTTCAGGTAGACTGCCTATTTCCTCTTCATTTGTTAGGTCTGATGGGTTTTTATCTTGCTCCTTCATCTGCGGTGTGTTTTTCTGTCTTTTCATTTTGCTTATCTTACTGTGTTTGGGGTCTCCTTTTTTGCAGGCTGAAGGTTCGTAGTTCCTGTTGTTTTTTGTGTCTGTCCCCAGTGGCTAAGGTTGGTTCAGTGGGTTGTGTAGGCTTCCTGGTGGAGGGTAGTAGTGCCTGTGTTCTGGTGGATGAGGCTAGATCTTGTCTTTCTGGTGGGCAGGTCCACGTCTGGTGGTGTGTTTTGGGGTGTCTGTAGACTTATTATGATTTTGGGCCGCCTCTCTGCTAATGGGTGGGGTTGTGTTCCTGTCTTGCTAGTTGTTTGGCATAGGATGTCCAGCACTGTAGCTTGCTGGTCGTTGAGTGAAGCTGGGTGCTGGCGTTGAGATGGAGATCTCTCGGAAATTTTTGCTGTTTGATATTATGTGCAGCTGGGAGGTCTCTTGTGGATCAGTGTCCTGAAGTTGGCTCTCCCACCTCAGAGGTACAGCACTGACTCCTGGCTGCAGCACCAAGAGCCTTTCATCCACAGGGCTCCTTAATTTGGGACGATTGGTTGTCTATTCAGGTATTCCACAGATGCAGGGTATATCAAGTTGATTGTGGAGCTTTAATCCGCTGCTTCTGAGGCTGCTGGGAGAGATTTCCCTTTCTCTTCTTTGTTCTCACAGCTCCCAGGGGCTCAGCTTTGGATTTAGCCCCGCCTGTGCGTGTAGGTCGCCGGAGGGCGTCTGTTCTTTGCTCAGACAGGACGGGGTTAAAGGAGCCGCTGATTCGGAGGCTCTGGCTCACTCAGGCCCGGGGGTAGGGAGGGGCACGGAGTGTGGGGCGGGCCTGCGGCGGCAGAGGCCGGCAAGACGTTGCAGCCTGAGGCGGCCTGTGCGTTCTCCCGGGGGAGTTGTCCCTGGATCCCGGGACCCTGGCAGTGGCGGGCTGCACAGGCTCCCCGGAAGGGCGTGTGGCTAGTGACCTGTGTTCGCACACAGGCCTCCCGGTGGCGGCAGCAGCGGCCCTAGCGTCTCATGTCTGTCTCTGGGCTCCGCACTTTTAGCCGCGGCTCACGCCCGTCCCTGGAGCTCTCTCAAGCAGCGTTCTTAATCCCCTCTCCTCGTGCACCAGGAAACAAAGAGGGACGTAAAAGTCTCTTGCCTCTTCGGCAGTTCCAGACTTCTCCCCGGACTCTCTCCCGGCCAGCCGCAGTGCACTAACGCCCTGCAGGCTGTGTTCACGCCGCCAACCTCAGTCCTCTCCCGGCGCTCCGACAAAAGCCGGAGCCTCAGCTCCCAGTCCCGCCCGCCCAGGCGGGCGAGCAGACAAGCCTCTTGGCTGGCGAGTTCCGGTCGGCCCGATCCTCTGCGCTGGAATCTGTCCGCTTTGCCCTCCGCACCCCTGTTGCTGTGCTCTCCTCCGCGGCTCCCAAGCTCCCCCACTCCGCCTCCCGAAGCCTCCACCCGCGAAGGGGCTTCCTAGTGTGTGGACACTTTTCCTCCTTCACAGCTCTCTCCCGCTGGTGCAGGACCCGTCCCTATCCTTTTGTCTCTGTTTAGTTTTTTCTTTTGCCCTACCCAGGTACGTGGGGGGTTTCTTGCCTTTTGGGAGGTCTGAGGTCTTCTGCCAGCGTTCAGTAGATGCTCTGTAGGAGTTGTTCCACGCGTAGATGTATTTCTGGTGTATCTGTGGGGAGGAACGTGATCTCCGCATCTTACTCTTCCGCCATCTTCCCGGAAGTCTCCCCCATTGATTTTATATTTCTTCTTTGTCCCTTCCTTTTTCTCTTTGTTTTTCCTTTGGTGGCTTGATGATCTTCTTTTGTTTTATATTTATGTTCTCTTCTTTTTTGGTTTTTGTAAGTCTGTTGTATGTTTTTGATTTGTGGTTACCCTGTTTTTCAAGTGTGTTAACCCCTTCCTATATCTACTTGCCTTAGACTGGTAGTCATATAGGCTCAAACACATTCTGGGAAAAAAAGTCTGATTTTCTTATTCTCCTCCCCCACATTTTTTGATTTTGATGTCCTCTTACATCTTCATGTTCATCTTTTGTTGTTCACTGTGGTTATCATCACTTTCACAGAAAAACTTTTTGATTTCTTTTTTAATCTTTGTTCTGGCTTATTTAAGTGATTTATGTTCCAATTGTAATTTTCTCTTTCCTATAGATTCTTACTTCTTTTCTATTTAGAGAAGACCTTTCTTTGTCTTTTACCTTTTATTTTTTGGCCATGCCACATGGCCTGAGGGATCTTAGTTCCCCAACCAGGGATCGAACCCATGCCGCCTGCAGTGGAAGTGTGGAGTCTTAATCACTTAAAGGGAAATCCCAGAGAACCTTTCAATATTTACTTTAGGATAGGTTTAGTATTGCTGTATTCTTTTAGTTTTTGCTTGTCTGAGAAATTCTTTATCTCTCCTTCTCTTCTAAATGGTAATCTTGCTGGGTAGAGTATCCTAGGTTGCAGATTTTTCCCTTGTAGGGCTTTGACTATACCTTGCCACTCCCTTCTGGCCTACAAAGTTTCTGTAGACCAATCAGCTGATAGCCTTATGGGGGTTCCCTTATATTTAACTCTTTGTTTTTGTCTTCCTGCCTTTAGAATCCTCTCTTTATTTTTAACTTTTGCCATTTTTATTATAGTATGTCTTGGTGTAGGTCTGTTTGGGTTTATCTTGTTCGCAATCCTCTATGCTTCCTGTACCTGGATATCTGTTTCCTTCTTTGGGTTTGGCAAGTTTTTAGCCATAATTTCTTCAAATACATTTTCGATCCCCTTTTCTCTTTCTTCCTCTTCTGGAATCCCTATTATGTGTAGATTGGCACACTTCATATTATCCCATAGGTCTATTATATTGCTTTCTTTTTTTTTTTTTTTTATTTGGCTTTCTGTGTTCTGTCCCAATTGAGTGATTTCCATTATTCTATCTTCCAGGTCACTTTTCATTCTTCTGCATTATTCATTCTGCTCTTCATAGCCTTTAGCTCGGTTTTCATCTCTGCAAATGAGTTTTCTAATTTTTCTTGGTTCCTCTTTCTAGTTTCTAGTTTCTTTTTACAGTAACTCTGCCTTTCTGTCAATAGTCTTTCTTAATTCCTTCAGTATTTTCATTATCCCCTTTTTGAATTCAGTGTCAGACTGAAGAGGTCTGCTTCATTGTTTGTTCTTTTAGGGGAATGCTCTTGGTGTTTTAACTGGAAGTGGTCCCTCTGCTTCTTCATTTTACTTATATTTCTCTTATTCTGTGAGTTTAGGAGAAACAATTATCTACCATGGCCTTGGAGGGCTATTTATATGTGCGGGCATCCCTGTGTAGCTTGTGAGTTTAGTATATTTGGTGCGAGGGCTATTTTCACTATGTATATCTGCCGCCTCTTTCCTCAGCATGTGCTGGTCATTATCCCTTGCTAAGGGGTATGTAGATGTGGTGGCTGGTGTCCAGTTCTGGGGTTCTCAGCTGAGGTGGCAGCTCAGGTGCACCACCGGAGTATGGGATGGGAGCAGAGGTGGCTCACGACCACTCCTGGAGTTTGGGTGGGCGGCGGCTCCTGACCACTCCAGTATTCCACAAGGGTGGCGGCTGCCTGTGATCACTCCAAGGGTCCGGGAGGAAGGTGGAGGGGGGCCTGTGACCAGTCCCAGGGTCCAGGTGGGCACGGGTAGTGGCTAATGACAGCCCTTGGAGCCTGTTCAGGCAGTGTCCTCCTGCCCTCTGGGAGCGAGTGCACCCAGGGAAAAAGACTACAATGTGGTCCTGCCTCTCCCCTCGTGCACCCCTCAAACAATGGCAACTGACCTCTAAGGCAGCCCCAGCTTCTTCCATGTAAAGCTCAGCTGTGGTCACACTGGATTCCAGCATCCCCAGTCTGTCTCCACACAGACAACCCCAGTCCTCTCCCCATTTCTGATCTCCAAGTCCCAAATTCCAGCATGTGGCCCGCTCCAGAAGAGTGAGTCAGGCTGGGGACTGCAGGGTGGTGACACTGACCATCTGTGCAGTTCTTGCTCTGCTCTGGCTGCCACTAACTGGCTGCTGTGCTCTCCCTCAAGGATCTGAAGCTCCCTTTCTGTCCAGGCCAATCTCCTAGCCAGCTAAGGGGCTACCCAGGGGGCAGGAACTTTCCGTATTTCACAGCTCTCTCCCAGGGCCACAAGTCCCATCCCAATTCCTTTCTAACTTTCTTTTTTCCTCCCTGGTTATGTGCCGAGTTTCTTGCCCTTTCAGCAGTCTGTGGTCTTCTGCCAGCATTCAGTAGATATTCTGTGAGAATCATTTCACATGTAGATATTATTATTTTTTAATTTTTATTGGAGTATAGTTGATTTACAATGTGTTAGTTTCAGGTGTACAGTGAAGTGAATCAGTTATACATATACATATATCCACTCTTTTTTTAGATTCTTTTCCTATATAGGTCATTACAGACTATTGAGTAGAGTTCCCTTTACTATATAGTAGGTCTTATTAGTTATACAGTTATATTAGTTATATATACTATATATAGTACATATCAATCCCAATCTTCCAATTTATCCCTGCCTCCCTTACCCCCTGGTAACCATAAGTGTGTTTTCTACATCTCTAACACTATTTCTGTTTTGTAGATAAGTTCATTTGTACACTGTTTTTTAGATTCCACATATAAGTGATATCGTATGATATTTGTCTTTCTCTTTAGGACTTACTTCACTCAGTATGACAATCACTAGGTCCATCTAGGTTGCTGCAAATGGCATTATTTCGTTATTTGTTTTGGCTGAGTGATATTCCATTGTATATATGTACCACATTGTCTTTATCCTTTCCTCTACTGATGGACATTTAGGTTGCTTCCGTGTCCTGGCTATTGTATATAGTACTGCAATGAACATTGCGGTGCATGTATCTTTTTGAATTATGGTCTCCTCTGGATATATGCCCAGGAGTGGGATTGCTGGATCAATGGTAGCTTTATTTTCAGTTTTTCTAAGGAACCTCCATACTGTCCTCCAAAGTGGCTGTACCTTTTACGTTCCCACCAGCAGTGCAGGAGGGTTGTCTTTTCACCACACCCTCTCCAGCATTTGTTTGTAGATTTTTTGATGATGAACATTCTGACCAGTGTGAGGTGATACCTCATTATAGTTTTGATTTGCATTTCTCTGATAATTAGTTCTGTTGAGCATCTCTTCATGTACCTCTTGGCCATCTGTATGTCGTCTTGAAATTGGGTTTTTTTTTTGATATTGAGCTCCATGAGCTGTTTGTCTATTTTGGAGATTAATCCTTTGTCCATTGCTTCATTTGAAAACATTTCCTCCCATTCTGAGGGTTGTCTTTTCATCTTGTTTATGGTTTCCTTTGCTGTCCAAATGTTTTAAGTTTCATTAGTTCCCATTTGTTTCTTTTTGTTTTCATTTTCATTTCTCTAGGAGGTGGGCCAAAACTGATTTTGCTATGATTTATGTCATTGAGTGTTCTGCCTATGTTTTCCTCTAAGAGTTTTATAGAGTCCAGTCTTACATTTAGGTCTTTAATCCATTTTGAGTTTATTTCTGTCTATGGTGTTAGGGAGTTTCCATTTTATTGTTTTACATGTAGCTGTCCAGTTTTCCCAGCACCACTTATCGAAGAGACTGTTTTTTCTCCATTGTATAGTCTTGCCTCCTTTATCAAAGATAAGGTGACCATATTTGTGTGGGTTTACCTCTGGGCTTTCTATCCTGTTCCATTGATCTATATTTCTGTTTTTGTGCCAGTACCATACTGTCTAGATTACTGTAGCTTTGTAGTATAGTCTGAATTCAGAGATCCTGATTCCTCCAGCTCCATTTTTCTTTTTCAAGGTTGCTTTGGCTATTCAGGGGTTTTTTTGTTTCCATACAAATTGTAAAATTTTTTGTTCTAGTTCTGTGAAAAATGCCATTGGTAATTTGATAGGGATTGCATTGAATCTGTAGATTGCTTTGGGTAGTATAGTCATTTTCACAATGTTGATTCTCCCAATCCAGGAGCATGGTATATCTCTCCATCTGTTTGTGTCATCTTTGATTTCTTTCATCAGTATGGTATAGTTTTCTGAGTTCAGGTCTTTTGCCTCCTTAAGTAGGTTTTTCCTAGGCATTTTATTCTTTTTGATGTGATGGTATATGGGATTATTTCCTTGGTTTCTCTCTCTGATCTTTTGTTGTCAGTGTATAGGAGTGCAAGAGATTTCTGTGCATTAATTTAGTATCCTATAACTTTATCAAATTCATTGATGAGCTCTATTCGTTTTCTGGTGGCATCTTTAGGATTTTCTATGTAGAGTATCATGTCATCTGCAAACAGTGACAGTTTTACTTCTTCTTTTCCAGTTTGGATTCCTTTTATTTCTTTCTCTTCTCTGATTATTGTGGCTAGGACTCCCAAAACTATGTTTAATATTAGTGGTGAGAGTGGACATCCTTGTCTTCTTCTTGATCTTAGAGGAAGTGCTTTCAGCTTATCACCTTTGAGAATGATGTTTACTGTGGGTTTGTGGTATATGGCTTTTATTATATTGAGGTGGGTTCCCTCTATGCCCACTTCCTGGAGAGTTTTTATCATCAATGGGTGTTGAAATTTGACAAAAGCATTTTCTGTATCTACTGAGATCATATGGTTTTTATTCTTCCATTTGTTGATGTGGTGTATTACACTGATTGATTTGTGGATATTGAAGAATCCTTGCATCCCTGGGATACATCCCACTTGATCACAGTGTATGATTCTTTTCATGTGTTGTTGGATTCTGTTTGCTAGTATTTTGTTGAGGATTTTTGCATCTGTATTCATCAGTGATGTTGGCCTGTAATTTTCTTTTCTGTGTGATATTTTTGTCTGATTTTGGTATCAGAGTGATGGGTGGCCTCATAGAATGAGCTTGGGACTGTTCCTTCCTCTGTAATTTTTAGGAAGAGTTTCAGAAGGATGCATGTTCGCTCTTTTCTCAATGTTTGATAGAATTCGCCCGTGAAGTCATCTGGTCCTTGATTTTTGTTTGTCAAAAGCTTTTAAAGCACAGTTTCAATTTCTGTACTTGTGATTGGTCTGTTCATATTTTCTATTTCTTCCTGGTTTGGTCTCAGAAGGTTGTACCTTTCTAAGAAATTTGTCCATGTCTTCTAGGTTGTCCATTTTACTGGCATATAGTTGCTTGTAGTTGTCTCTTATGATCCTTTGTATTTCTGCAGTGTCAGTTTTAACTTTCTTTTCATTTCTAATTTTATTGATTTGAGTCCTGTCCCTTTTTTTCTTGCTAAGTCTGGCTAAATGTTTATCTTATCAAAGAACCAGCTTTTAGTTTCATTGATCTTTGCTATTGTTTTGTCTCCATTTCATTTATTTCTTCTCTCATCTTTATGATTTCTTTCCTTCTATTAACCTTTGGTTTAATGTGTTCTTTAGTTGCTTTAGGTGTAAGGTTCGGTTGTTTATTTGAGAGTTGTCTTATTTCCTGAGGTAAGATTGTATTGTTATAAACATCCCTCTTAGAACTGCTTTTGCTTCATCCCATAGGTTTTCGATCATCATTTGTCTCTAGGTATTTCTTGATTTCCTCTTTGATTTCTTCAGTGAGCCATTGGTTACTTACTAACACATTATTTAGCCTCCATGTGTTTGTGTTTTTTTTACATTTATTTCCTGTAATTGATTTCTAACTGCATAGCATTGTGGTCAGAGAAGTTGCTTGATATGATTTGTTTTCTTAAATTTACCAGGGCTTGATGTGACCCAAGATGTGATCTATCCTGGAGAACGTTCCCTGTGCTCTTGAGAAGAAAGTGTATTCTTCTGTTTTCAGACAGAATATCCTACAAGTATCAAGTAAGTCTATCTGGTCTAATGTGTCATTTAATCTTGTGTTTCCTTATTGATTTTCTGTCTGGATGATCTGTCCATTGGTGTAGGTGAGGTGTTAAAGTCCTGCACTAAGATTGTGTTACTGTCCATTTCTCGTTTTATGGCTGTTAGCATTTGCCTTATGTATTGAGGTGCTCCTATGTTGGGTGCATAAATATGTAGAATTGTTATATCTTCTCCTTGGATTGATCCCTTGATCATTATGTAGTGTCCATCCTTATCGCTTGTAACAGTCTTTAAAGTCTATTTAGTCTGATATGAGTATTACTACTCCAGATTTCTTTTGATTTCCAGTTGCATGGAAAATCTTTCTCCCATCACCTCATTGTCCGTATGTGTCCCTAGGTCTGACATGGGTCTCCTGTAGACAGCATATATACAGGTCATGTCGTACTACTCCGCCATCTTGATAGCTACCCCCAAGATTTCCGAGTTATATAATTAAAGTCTAATCTATGACTATTAGAGCATAGTTATTAATAATAGCAGACAGGTGTGGTCTTTTAAGCAAACATCATCTGAAAATTAGAATAACATTATGAACATTATTTTTTCATAATGCAATTTGCTTTAGATAATTTTTGCCCATGACTAAGAAATTAAAAACAAAATAGAAGGCTGTGATTTCAGTGGCAAGAGGAATTTCTAGATTACATGTAAAGGGATAGTTTTTATCTAACTGAAAAGTATTGTAATGAAATCTAAATTCAGAGTCTGTTTAGACATGTGATGGCATATATTTCTAAACTGGGTGACCTTTCATCTCCTATTTCTACCACCACACCATTAAAATACAGTTATTATATTACGTTAGGCCAGAGGACAATGAATAGAGAAGTTGAGCTTCTCAAGGGGTAGGGGTATGAATTTTCTCTGTACCTATAATGTCAGAAAAATGAATGAAGTGTTAATTCTGCAAAAACCTGCTAAGTAAATTTGAGAAATAATAACAGCTACATGTTTTCACTTATTGCTGTGTCCCAGGAGCTTTTAAAAAAACTTAGGCATAAAATTTAATTTTTGTGGGCCACAGTTTAATTATCTCTAAAATGAAGCTGTAGAAAGAGATGATGTAAAAAGGCCCTGCCCAGTTATCTCCTGGAACTATATATGTAAACAGAACAGCAATATCCACTCTAGAGTAAAATGACTCTTCCTGGCAAAACTTTTCACTTTATTGGAAACTTAACAATTTTTAAGCCAAATTCATATTTGTTGCCTCATTAAATCCCTCCATCAAACCTATGAGGCAGATTTTATTACTTGCTCTTAGTGTGTGAATGACTGGGATTGAAAGATTCTTGAATTGACCAAGGTCATCCATCAAGTAAGTAGAAGATAACTGAATACTGTCTTGTTTAGTCCGAGACCAGTTCTTTTGCCTCTATACTAATGGCTTTCCTTGTTTCTATTTTCTGGTTTTGAATTATATTTGCATTGAACATTTTCCACTCTCACATTTACTTACATTCTCTGGCTGTTTTATGTTCATACAATTTATTTCCTCAATCAAAATTTCTCTTGTTTGTATATATGTGTGTCTTTCCTAGTTTAGTTCCTACATTGCTCTGCACATAGTAGGTAACAGAGGCTTACTTGGTCAGCTTTATGTTTAGATAGTTTTGCTTGGAAATTTGCTATGAATTACAGGAGGTTAAACTGCTCAAATATATGAAAAATCAATTCCTCTTCAAAAAAAATATATCAGGTGGCCTATAGATCCTTACTAGTTTGTTAAATTAGTCTTGATTCAGCTCTGGTAAAGCCTGCATTTTTGAACTAGTTGGGTTATTTCATTTGCTTTCACCGCCTGGAATGTGACAAGACCTTTTAGTCTTCTTTGGGCTTTAATGGTATTCATGGAAAAGCAGACTAAATTTTTTTAAAGCGAATGAGGTGTCAGCTTCCTTAGTGACTCATTTTCTCTTTTGTCTGTAACTATTTTACATTCTCTGCCTCAGAGCCACTATAGAGTAACCAAATCGTAAGAGGCTATTAAGAGAGCATTTGGGAACCTCATGAAAACACTTAAAAAAAAATCAGAACCAGGACTCAACATTAATTTTAATATTTTCCTCAGTATCTAATTTCTATCTCCACATTTACATCACAGAAAGATTGCATATTGATAACAACATTCATCAGATGATCTTTCAGCTTCTTCAACATTTTACCATTTAGGCTCGTCTAACACTGGTGAAATATGTTTTAGACAATAGATGTGAATAGGCTGACTGAGCCTCTGCCCACTAACAAACACTTATTTGTAGTTTTCTAAGTCTTCTTGTAAGAAAGAGATCTCTTTGGCCATTGTTGTCTGAAGTTCTTGTATTTGTTTCCATAATTTGAGTAAGCTCCTTATTAAAATGAAAATATTTTGACTTGATGTTATTATATTGATCTACTTATATATAAGCATGCAGTGACCAACAACATATGAGCAGCACCCTGGGGAATGAATGTTGATGCCCTACGGAATTTGTCTCCCAGCAAAGGTCCACATGGGGCACAATTATCATGGTCAGGCCCTCTCTTCTCTCACATACTCTGGTGTGAATATTTTGATAACCACTAGATCTTTGGCATTGAGGATTTACCAGTCCTGTTGTTGACTCTGTTAGCAATTGCAAAGGCTCATGACATGTAGACATTTGTAATTTTTCTCAGGCACAACACAACTTGACATAACAAATTTTATGACTGATGTGGATAAGTGAAATGCCTATTTGGTAAAGGGGTCACTTGCTTGAAAAGGGAGTCTCTCCTATCATCAAAAATCCTGGGGTTTTTTTCATGTTATTTTGTAATTTCTATTTGAATTTCTATTTCCATTAAAGTTTTGGCTCATTTTTTTCTTAATTTTCAAGCAGTTTAGATTTTTTTCCAGGTCATATTTTTAGAGGGTAAATTTTTATTTTTTTCCAGGTCATATTTTTAGAGGGTAAATTTTCATTATGTATTTCTAATTTTGATTATGAGTCGAGAAAATGGCTTGTCTCTAATTTTGATCCTTTCTGTTCTTGATCTTCCTACACAAACATACATATGTATAAACAGTATACCCAGAGTTCATTAATATCAGGTCCTCCTTTTCCTTACTTTGTGGTCTACTGAACTGGTCCCCTTTCTTTGAGATAATGACTAAAATACATTAGTATTGGAAGTATTATATATTAAGCTAAGTCTATTCTTCCTCCCTTCCTTTCTAGTTTCCCTTTAATGGCTTTTGAATGTATAGATTTTGGACTTTCTATGTCTTAATAATAGACAATTCTGTTACTTACGTACTCTTTGCATCTCTCTCATTTACTGAGTTTCTTCTTTAACTTCTGAGTATTGGAGCTATCCTCCAATTTTGTTATTTTCTACTTCTTGCAACCTCCATGTTTAGATTTTTCCTCCATTGCTTTAAGATATTTTCTGTGGTATATTTTTTTATTCTTAGTATCATATTTTTTTATTCTTAGAAAGCTTTGTTTGAGCTACTTACTGTAAGGTCGGATCTTAACAAACGGCACCGCGAAACAGAGAAAAGCTTCAAGTGAGTTTTATTAGGGAGCGCTCCCGGGAGAGGTTCAGTGGTCCGAGAGCAAGGGGCCAGAGAAGTCGCACCCGGGCGAGGGTTGGGCAAGATTTTATAGGGGAAGAAGGGAAAGGGGTGTGGTGACTCTGGGAGGGCGCAGGGTATTCCTTATTTGGTGGTCTCTTCGGGTATCGTGGCAATATCTGGTGCCGGTTGCATGAGTCTTGGGACCATTAGTCCCGCCCCTCGAAAGGCGGGAAGGCTGGGCTGGGTGGAAAGTCCCCAGGT
Source organism: Pseudorca crassidens (assembly GCF_039906515.1). Taxonomy (NCBI): domain Eukaryota; kingdom Metazoa; phylum Chordata; class Mammalia; order Artiodactyla; family Delphinidae; genus Pseudorca; species Pseudorca crassidens. The sequence goes on from NC_090302.1 coordinate 61,616,566, forward strand.
CAGTCCCTGGAACTGGGTGGTCCGGAGAGTTTCAGTCTGATGCAACCTGTGAATCTGATTGCGTTCCCCTGCCTCAGGCCAGTTGGCCTTACATCTTTGGTGTAATGGGGCAGCGTTCTGATCTCTGGCTACTTCATGCTGAATGGGGGTGTCGAAAGGGGAGTCGGGCGACCAGAGGTCCGAGGCTTAGGGGAGACCAGTGGGGGGTTCTGTAGGAAGCAAGGTGTAAGGACCGAGGAGCATGTGGTTTGTGGCCACTTCCTCCATGCACCTGGGAGCTTAAGATTGCTGTTAGCCAGGTATAGAGGGTAGATCGCCACCAGTTGGGGAGGCGGACTGTTGGTGTTTGCGTTGGAGTTCTTAAGCGATGGAGGGCATTTACGTTGTCTTCGATGAGTCCTGTTTCATTGATGTAATAGCATCATTCCTCCTGTAGGAAGAGGCAGGTACCTCCTTTGTCAGCCGTCAGGAGATCCAGGGCTTGTTGATTTTGGAGGGCTACTGAGGTGATCTGGCGCTGGAGGTGATGGAGGCGGCAGAAGCCTTGATGGCTAGCTGGAGTTTGTTCTAGGTCCCAGGATGTTGAGACACTGTGTGTTAGGGCTCCTCCCCCGATGCCTGCGACCATAGGGAGAAAGATGGCCCTTTGGCCCTTAGAGAGGTCGAGGGCCCGCGTGAGTGCTATCAATCAGTTCAGCTCTTTGACAGGTTGTCCCTTCTGGGAGGCTGTTAGCCTTGATAATAGTTGAGATAGTTACCACTGCATAGGCTGCCCGTTGGCATCCGTCAGGACCGAGTATTGACCTGCCATCTACGAAGAGGGTGTGGTCCGGGTTTGAAAGAGGGGTGTCAAAGAGCCCCTCTCTCGGCGGGCTGAGGGCCTCTATGACTTGGGGGCAGGAGTGGGAAGGGGAGGTCCTGGTGCCAGAGATAGGCAGGAGGGAAGCCAGGTTCAGGTGAGGGGAGAGATCAAGAGAAATAGCTGGGTTTTCAATGAATAGTAGGTGGAACTCCTGGATGCGGGAGGGGCCCAGGAGGGAGAGAGACTTGTGGCCTAGGAGGTCGACCAGCCGGTGGGAGGAAAACACAGTTAGTGGGTGGGCCAGAGTCAGTTTGAATGTTTGTTTGGTCAGTTCGGCTGCCGCTGCTAGGGCCCGAAGGCATGGTTGCCATCCCCGCATGGTTGGGTCTAGCTGTTTGGAGAGGTAAGCCACGGGGCGGTAGGAAGGCCCTACAGGCTGGGCAAGGAGTCCAGTGGCTATTCCGGCCCGTTCATCCACAAAAAGGTGAAAAGGTCCGTTTGGGTTGGGCAGAGAAAGGAGAGGAGAAGATACCAGAGCGTTACGGAGGATGAGAAAGGCCTGTCGAACGGCAGAAGGAGAGGTGAGGGGTCCTTGAGGGGTTTCTTTAGTGGCTAGATATAAGGGTTTAGCAAGGAGAGCAAAGTTAGGGATCCAGTGTCGGAAAAATCCTATAAGACCCAAAAAGGAGAGAATTTGTTCCGCTGTTTCCGGAGGCTGGAGTTCACGGGTAGTCCGGGTGCGGTCGGCTGTTAGACCTTTTGTGGTAGGGGTAAGGTGGAGCCCCAGGTAGGTTACAGAAAACTGAGCTTTGGCTGGGGAGACCCGATAACCGTGAGAGCCAAGGTAATTGAGAAGATCTGCAGTGTGTTGTCTTGAGAGGCGGGCTACAACGGAGGAATTCATCTACATATTGAAGGAGTGTGTTGGGGGCAATGGAGCAGGAAGTGAGGTCCCGTGCGAACGCCTGACTGAAGAGGTGAGGACTGTTGCGGAAGCCCTGGGGAAGAAGGAAGTATGAGTATCTGGATCCGTCCAGGTAAAGGCGAAGAGGAAATAGGAGTCGGGATGTAGGGGGATAGTGAAAAAGGCATCTTTGAGATCCAGAACCGTAAAGTGGGTTGTGGATGGGGGGATATGGGAGAGCAAGGTGTATGGGTTTGGTACTACTGGGGGGAGAGGAATTATGGCCTCACTGATTAGTCGCAGGTCCTGGACCAGGTGATAATCCCCAGAAGCCTTGCGGACAGGTAGGATGGGGGTGTTGCAGGGAGAGTCAGTGAGGATAAGGAGTCCCTGGTTTAGGATTCTGGTGATAATAGGTTGTAGGCCCCTAAGGTGAGTCTCAGAGATGGGAAATTTGGAGGGGTCCTTTAGGTGGATGAGGACGGGGGAATGGTGTGTTGCTATTATGGGCTTAGAAGTATCCCAGACTTGGGGATTGATTGGGTTCGGTGTGATTGGAAGAGGGGGAATAGGAGGGGGAGGGTTCTAGAGACAGGCCGAGAAGAGGAAGCAGGAGTTGGGAGGAGGGGACCTTAGGGTCAAGTCTAACCAGCTGCAGGGAGGCCCCTAAGTGGAAAAGGACATCTCGGCCTAGCAAGGGAACTGGGCAGGATGGTATGACTACGAAAGAATGAGTAAAAGGGAGTCCTTCGATATGACATGGGAGTGGACCGGTCTGGAGTGGGAAGGAGAAACTGACCCGGAGTAAGCAGGCAGGACTGAATAGGTGGCCCCCGTGTCCACCAGAAAAGAGATGGACTTACCCACTACCTGTAGCGTTACCCTGGGCTCGGCGAGGGTGATGGGGGTCTTCGAGTCTGGGCGCCATCAGTCGTCAGCCAATCCCAGCAGTTCGAGTGGTAATGCCGTTGGGTCGGCCTGCCCCCCGCATGGAGACGCTGAGGGAGGGCCAGTCGTAGGGCAGTCACTCTTCCAGTGGCCCGTTAGCCCGCAGCTGGGACAGGGCTTAGAAGGAGGTCAGGGATTGGGACATTGGCGAGCCCAGTGGCCTTCTTTTCTGCAATTGAAGCAGGCCCCCGGCGGGGTTGCCTTTCGCAGACCCCTGTCCCTGCCAGGGTGTCGGGATCCAGCCGGGTGTACAGAGTTAAGGCCTCTGTAAGGCGATTGAGAAAGATAGCTGGATTTTCGTTGGGTTCTTGGGTTATCACTTCCTTATGAGCAGCAGCCTGCATGCCAGCCAGGAGGCATTGGATCATGAGGTCACGTTTACGGTGGCCATCTTGGCCATCCTGATAAGTCCAGCCTGGATTGGTGCCAGGGACGGCAGTCGCTCCGACAGGCATGGAGTTGTCGGTAAGGTGAACCTGATCTGCATGGTTTCGGGCAGCAGTTTGAATTCTTTCCATCTCGTCAGGGGTCAGAGTAGAAGATAGGATCACAAAGATGTCGTGCCAGGTTAGATCGTAAGCTTGAGAGAGCTAGCGAAATTCTTTGATGTAGCGGGAAGAGTCGGCAGAAAAGGAGCCTAATCGCTTTTCTATTTGAGAGCGATCTTGGAGGGAAAATGGACCATGAACTCTAACTAATCCTTCCGCTCCTGCTACCTCCCTCAGAGGGCATTTGGATCTTGGGAGTTGTGAGAGCATGTATGTGCACCACTGGTGAAGCAAAGGGCGTGGGAGGAGAAACCGTTGAGGGTAGGCGGGGGAGCAGTTGGAGGGGCCGGAGCCGGTTCCGGAGGAGGAGGGACCGCTTCAGGGTAGGGCGGAGGTTGGAGAGGAGCTCTGGAAGGGGGAGAGGTGGGAGATTCCGGTGGGTTGGCTAGTGGAGAGGGTCATCGTCAAAGGAAATTAGGGGCTTGAATGTAGGAGCTGTCTGTTTGGCAAGAAGGATCTGGAAAGTGGAACAATCGACACAGAGGGAAGGGCGGGAGCGTAAATACCAGAAGGCCTGAACATAGGGAACATAGGGGACCTCGGACCATTTGCCCGCCCTGCGGCAGTAATTATCCAGATCACGGAGGATGTTAAAATCGAAAGTCCCTTCAGGAGGCCATTTGGATTGATTGTCTAGAGATTGTCTAGAGGATATTGTGGCCAGGCCATAGTGGAATAGAAAATAAGCCGTCGGCGACGGAGATCTTGGGAGAAACCGAGGGCTGTAAAATTGGCTAGGAGACACCCCAGGGGCGTCTTAGGATCTGGTTTTGATTGTGAGGTTCCCATGACCCCCAGTCTGTCCCTGAGTGAATGGAGAGGGAGAGAGGCGTCCCTGGTCTCCAATTCACGGCAGGTCGGAGGGCGATTGGGACGTCTCCACAGTTGCCCGAGGCCCGGAGAGAGGATGGAGGAGTCCCTGACGCGGCTGCAATTAAGGACAGGGAGTCTGGTGGGCAGGGACTCTGTGAGTCGGAGGGAACAAGGGAGCGGGACTTACCCCGTTTTCTGCCGGATCGGGTGGATGAGTAGAGGTTCCCTGGTTGTCTCCTGGGGGAGGAGCGGCCCGCGCAGTAACCCGCGGGGCTTGGTACCCCTCCCGGGTTGCGGCACCAAATGTAAGGTTGGATCTTAACAAACGGCACTGCAAAACAGAGGAAAGCTTCAAGTGAGCTTTCTTAGGGAGCGCTCCCGGGCGAGGTTCAGTGGTCCGAGAGCAAGGGGCCAGAGAAGTCGCACCCGGGCGAGGGTTGGGCAAGATTTTATAGGGGAAGAAGGGAAAGGGGTGTGGTGACTCTGGGAGGGCGCAGGGTATTCCTTATTTGGTGGTCTCTTCGGGTATCCTGGCAATATCTGGTGCTGGTTGCATGAGTCTTGGGACCGTTAGTCCCGCCCCTCGAAAGGCGGGAAGGCTGGGCCGGGTGGAAAGTCCCCAGGTCAGTCCCTGGAACTGGGTGGTCCGGAGAGTTTCGGTCTGATGCATTGCGGTCCCCTGCCTCGGGCCAGTTGGCCTTCCACTTACATTTCCTAATATCTTCTGTATCTAATTTTGTCTTCTATCAATCAGCACCAGTTCGTTCTTTCTTTAGTACTGTGCACACTGTTTTTGGATTGAGTTTTCTCTCTCTGGTTGATGAAGAAACTTTTTAATGACTCTACTATGCTTTTGTTAGCCTACAAAGCCAGCTTAAAGTCTGAGATAGTTAGTTATTGAAGAACATTGTGTTGGGTAGAAGGCAGTTTTTTCCCCAGCTTATTGGGTAGAAACAGGAACCCTTGCTGAAGAGGCTGCCTGACACTTGAGTCGAGTCTCCTAATAGTCTCTCAGCCTGGGGACAGTAGGCCTCAGGCTATAATGCCAGTTCCTTTATAGTGGTCCAGGGCCATCAGACACATTATACAGAATGCATGTAGACTTTGCAGGTTCCCACATCAATGTTGTAGTAACTTACTCCATTTCTTATGCCTTGAGGCGCTCTCTCAATGTTGTGGTGCTGACTCCAAACATAGTAGAAAAGATCTTCTGTTTGTCTTCCAAACAGAGGGTGTCTTGTAGAGCTGAGGTTGCACTGGTACCAAGCTGGCAGTGAGCCCAAGTAGAAGGTTAAATTGGAGTTGTGAGGGTTTGGGAAGAGACGTGCATCATAGGTCCTATTTTGGTTGCTGGAGTCACATTAGCAAATGGGGAAGCCATCGTTCCTACTCTTACGACTCCTGTGCTTAAGAGGGGGAAGGAAAATGTAACTCATAAGTTAAATCTCAGATAGTGATGTGCTATGAAGATTATCAACTAAGAATAAATAAATGATATAAGATGTCTGGGAGATGTCAGAGTTGCATATACTTGGATCATGAGGGAAGTGATCTGAAATAGGTAATAATAAGGTGAGAAGAACTGAATGTGAAAGAGCTAGACGTACAAAAATTCTGGAGCTAAACAAACAAACAGTCAAGGCATAGAAACAGCATAGGCAATAGCCCCCAAATAGGTTTTGTGTTAGAATTCAAAGAAGGAAGGCCAATGGAGTTGAAAGATAGTGCTCTGAGCATAGTGGTTGGTACAGATAAATGCAATGATATCTGAAAAAGGGATGAAAATGTTTTCTGTGGCCTTAATATAAAGCCAGTTGCAGGTGTCAGCATTAAATACTAAAGCTTTCTGAAGAAAATATTACATCAAATATAAGCATAAAAATATTTAAAAATAAAGTGTGTAACTCTGCAAAAAGGTCTTTCTTTAGTAAAATAGATATACTGCAAATTTGGTTATCTTATCAGTAAATATACAAAGCTCTCTAGATAGAATGTTGATCATCAGGATATGTAATTCCAAACATGTTAGACAGTTTCATACTTCGTATCCTATTCTCAGGTTACTCCTTTTGATTGGTAAACACTTTTTCTTTTCATCTTCTTCAAGAATAAATTATAGGCTAAAGACCAAAATGGAGATGCAGAAGAACCAGGCCTCTGTCCCCTGACAAAGATCAACAAAGAAAGAGCTGTCCACAAAGACTGGCAGAGCTCCGGAGTCCGTGTATAAAAGCAACACAGCAGAACAGAAAACCAGAAGAAGGGCATGACTAAATAGAGAAGGGAGACAGCTTCATCTTGCCTGCATCATCCCTCCACCAAGCTGGTACTGCTTAGCCCCAAGAGGAAACTTCCCATCTAGAAAGAGTTTGCTGCAAAAGGAAGAGCATGGTGAGTAGTAATTAGCTTCCCCAGGCTTTTGGGACACCCAGTGAAGGTCTTTCTATGGTTTCACCCCATGCAAGCTAGCAAAGCCAAGATATATAGAGATGACTAGCAACAAGAAAGAAAACGGTGGCTACCAATAGCAGCCATGCAGCAGGAGTGATGGTGGATCACAGTGACCTGCTCTATAGGATGACGATACTAAAGGGGCCAGCAACGTCACCCCAAAGAGAACTCTCTCTCTTATTTTACCTGCTTTTACCCCACAGCTATTTGCATTTGCTGACGTCAGCCCAGGGCTCTGTGTAAGACACCAGGCTAGAACCCCTACTGCAGACCACCTGGCATGCACTCTGGACAAGCCTCTGCACCCACCACCGTGCAAGTCCAGGAGTAGAAAGTATCCACCCACCCACAAGAGAGCATGCCTATAGCCAGGGCCCCTACAGCTGCCAGTGAGCCTGTAGTTGGCCCCAATCGTTGCTGTATGCTTTGGTCCCACCAATGATGTGGGCCCCTTAAGCTGTCCCCCATAGCTGAGTGTGTGCACACACTGGCTCTGGACACCACCATTTGCCTGCCCCAGTTCTTAGCTGCTGAACTAAGAGGTGCCACTGAGGACACACCCCACTGCGTTGCAGTGCTTACCACAGTTGTTGATTCTGTGCACCACAGAGGCCTGAGATGTTGCAAACCACCGGATCTAATGCCAAAACACACCCCACGCTTGTAGCCCTGCACCACTTGACTCAGGCTCATACTATGCTTAAGCCACACTTCTGTCCACAGGTAAAAGTCTTCTCTTACCACAGTCCATCCATGAAGTCTGGATCCATGAAGTCTGGAAGAGGTAACTGCTGCTTCAAATGTGCTGATGCCTATGCAGGGCTACGAGGGACATAAAGAATTCAAGTAATTATTATGAAGAAGAGAGCTATTAGAAAACACAGGTAAGCAATTTAATAAAAACAGAAAAAATGTACATGAACAAAATGAAAAGTTCCACCAAAAGAAAACGTAAAAAAGACCTGAGCAGAAACTTTGGAGCTGTAGAATACAATGAGTGGATGAAAGAATTCAACAGAGTTTTCAACAGCAGACTTGACAAAGACTCAGCAGATAGATCAATTGTCCAATCAGAGAAGAAAAAGAACGTCTATGGGACTTACAGGACAACATCAAGATAACAGCAGAGCCCCAGAAGGAAAAGAGGAAAGGAATAGAAACTTACTTCTTTAAGGAAATAAGGGCTGAGAAATTCACAAACCTGGGAAGGGATTTGGACATCCAAGTATGTGAAGCTAATAGGTGACCCCCAAACTTTAACCCAGAATGATCTTCTCCAAGACACATTATGCTAAAACACCAGTCAAAAGTCAAAGAAAGGATTTAAAGGGAAGATAATTTTTTAAGGTATTCAAGAGCACTTCTATCAGGCTATCAAGCAGCTTTCTCAGTAGAGACCTCGCAGGCCAGGAGAGAGAGAAACGGATGATACATTCCAAGTACTATGAGAGAAACAGCCAACCAAGACTATTTTACCAAGCAAACATATCCTTCATAAATGAAAGTGAGATAAAGACTGCCTAAGAAACAAAAAGCTGAGGGATTTATGAACGCTAAACCTACCTTACAAAAAATGCCGACAGGAGTTCATCAAGCTGAAGGTACCATGAAAATATACAATACACTGGTAAGCATATAGTCATATTCACAATACTCTAGTATTTCAATCTAGGGATACGTTAACTATTCTAATATCATTAACTACTTTAATATAAAGGTTAAAGAACAAACGTATCAAAATAGCTGTAGTTGGATGTCACCGTCATGGCATGAAATGTTTTTCTTTTTTTCTCTTCCTTTCAATTTACAACTAACTGGACGTCTACGTCTATAACATAACCAAACCAAAGGGCCTCTGCACAGGACACCTGAGAGATCACCCAGTGGACATCTAAAGATGCTGCAGCTCCAAGTCCTGAGCCTGCCTCACCCTCAAGTACCACCACAGGAAAAAAAACATAATCTGGAGAGTACAAAAGTGGGAAGACACTCATGGGAGATAGGGAATTTGTGGTGCTCTCGCCAGTCTAACAGAAGAACTTGGCAAACCAGCTGAGCAGGACAGAAACAAGTCTGGAGGCAGACAAAGGGAGGAATGGCCGGAGTAGACCCCTCTCCCCAGAGCTCACTTGGTGAGTGCAATGGTGGCAGCAGTGACAGCAGCTACTTCTCTGGCAGAGGAAGTGAAAAGTGCAAGCACCTGCAAACGTTATAGCTGGAGGTACCCTGAGGTTCCTCTCAGGCAGAATGCAGATTTCTGAGAAGGGGCCTCTGTGACTGACTAGGAGAGGGAGAGGAAAGAAGGCAGACAGGAAAACATTCAAGGAAAGTGTTACCTGCTATCTGCTCAGGATTTCAGCAGGAGATCCAGCAAGAGAGAGACCTCTGAGAGTCTTGCAATCAATCAGAGACTCCCCTAACAGGTGTGTTGGGGACCCTCGAAGCCCCAGGTGCTAAGTCCACACGTCCCGCAACTCTGCAATACCTTTCGTTTTTATATGTACTCTCCCAAATGTAGTAGCAGGGACAGTCTGGGCCAGTGAGAAGTCAAAAACTTGGGCTGTATCACCACCTTCTGGTAAATAAAAGGAAGTTTTGTTTTGTCAGCATGTTAAAATGTTAAGGAAACGAAGATTTTTGTAACTAAGAAAGGTGTTTGCTACTTTACATGTTACAGCAAAGGCACAGTTAGTTAATGATACACTAGGAAAAATCATGGTACCACCAAAAGAAAATGACTATTCTCCAGCACCTGAACTCAAAGATATGGAATACTACAGTCCAACAGATAAATACCTCAACATAGCTGTTTTGAAGAAACTCAACAAGCTACAAGAAAACTCAAAAAACTCATATAATTAATGACTAGAAGGATAATTAATTAATGACTAGAAGGAATACTTTACCACGATAATTGAAATTATAAGAAAGAATGCATCGGTGCTAGAGGAGATCAGATGGAAGAAAGAGAAAGTGAAGTAGATGACAGGAATTTAGAAATGATTTAGACAGAAGAGGCGTGAGAACTAAGATTTGAATAGAGTGAAGAAATTCTATGAGAGCTATTAGACTCAATTAGGAAAACCAAGATAATGAAAATAATGGGTATACCAGAGGTAAAAAGAGAGAAGGGGGCAGAGGGTCTATTTAAAGAAATAATAGCTAAGTACTTACCAAAGAAGGAACTGGACATACTAAGGCATTCTATTGGCTGTGGATAAAAAAGCCCTTCTTCAAGATACATCATAAGGAAACTGTAAAAAAAAATCAATGATAAAGAATTTTAAAAGTGGCCAAAGGGGGGAAAAAGTAACTTACAAAATGATCCCCCATTTCGACTACCAGCAGATCTCTCAGCAACAGGCTAGGAGAGAGTGTAATGACATATCCAAAATATTAAAAGATGAAAAATTGCCAGCCAGGAATACTCTTATCTGGCAAAATTACCCTTCAGATGTGAAGGAGGAATAACGGCTTTCCCAGACAAACTGAGGGAGTTCACCACCACAAGACCTGCATGGAGAGAAATGCTGAAGGGAGTTCTTCAAACAAACAAAAAGGCACTAAGTAGAGACACACACAAAATGAAAGAACATAAAGCACTGAAAAGGGTAATAGTCGGAATTAGAAAACCATGACCGTTTGACAACAGTGGGTTAAATAATTATACCAAACAGGTTAAAGGGAAAAAAGCATTAAAATACACTACTACAATATTACTGAATTCATAACATAAAAGCCATAATTTGTGAAATCACATAGAGAAAAAGGGAGGAGTAAAAGAAGAGTGGAACCTTTGCAGGCAAATGAAGATAAGATGCTATCAGCAGAATAAAGGGCTGTTTTACGTATGAGATGTTTTATGTAAGCCTCCTGGTAACCACAAAGCGAAAATATAGAGACCTAAGCCATAAAAATAGGGGTGACTGAGCAAATCACCATGGAAACCCAAAAATTTATAAAGGTAGTTTGAAACAGAAGGATAAAGACACAAAATGAGAAGAAGGCAAAAGATAAGGTGGCAGTAGTAAGTCCTTACACATCCATAATCAACCTTGATGTAAATGGATCAAACTGAGCAATCAAAAGGCATAGAGGGCCTGAGTGGATTTAAAAAAAAAAATAAGATGCAACTATGTGCTGGATATAGGAGACCAATTTAAACTCTAAAGAAAGACACACAAAGGCCCAAAGAGAAGATGATAATATTCCAAGCAAATGGAAACCAAAAGAAAGGGGGCATAGTGATATCTATATCAAGCAAAATAGACTCCAAGCCAAAAATGGTAACAAGAGACAAAGGAGGTCATTATATAATGAGGAAGGAGATAATACAACACAAGATACAATAATTATAAATACATAAGCTGCCAACACCCAAATACTAACAGGTCTGAAAGGGGACATAAACAATACAGTACTATCAGGGGACTCCAATACCCCACTGTGAGCAAGGAGAGATCACCAAGACAGAAAATCAAGAAAACATCTGAACCGAACCACACTTTAGAGGCGATGGGCTTCACACACACAACCTATAAAAACTGAATCAGGAAGACATAGAGAAAACCAGGACCAGCTGGCTTCACTGTCAAATTCTATAAAACATTTAAAGAAGACTTAACACCACCCGTTCTGAAACTCAACCCAAAAATCCAAATTCATGCTATGAGGCCAGTATTCCCCTAATCCCAAAGCCAGATAAGGACATCACAACAAAGGAAAACTAGAGACCGATATCCCTAGTGAATAGAGGTGCGAGAATTCCCAACAAATATTAGCAAACCAATTCATGAACACATTAAAAGGATCATAAACAATGAAGAAGTGGGATTTATCCCTCAGATATAAGAATGGTTCAAAATACACAAATAAATCACACCAGTACAATGCAAGATAATCACATGATCATCTCAATAACTGTAGAAAAACCATTTCACAAAATACAAAATTCTTTCATTATAAAAACACTTGATAGACTAGGTATAAGAAGGAAAATCCCTCCACATAATAAAGGCCATATATCACAAAACCACAGCTAACATTATACTCACTGGAGAAAAAACTGAAAGCATTTTCTCTGAGATCAGCAACAAGACAAAGTTGTCTACTCCCACCACTCCAGTTCAATGTACTACTGGAAGTCCTAGCCAGAACAATTAGGCAAGACAAAGAAATGAAAGACATCCAATAGAAAAAGAAAAGTGTCACTGTTTGCAGATGACATGATTCTATATAGAGAAACCCCAAAGACTCAACCAAAAGACTGTGGGAACTAAGCAGTGATTGTAGTAAAGTTGCAGGGTACAAAATGAACATACAGAAGTCAGGTGCATTTCTATACACTGAAAAAACTTTTGAAAAACACTACCCTATTCACAATAGCATGAAAAATATACCTAGACAGATATAAATTTATCCAAAAAGGTTAAAGACCTGTGCACTGAAAACTGGAAGACATTGATGAGAGAAACTGAAGAAGACACAAACAAATGGAAAGACATCCCATCTTCATGGCTCAGAAGAATTAATATTGTGAAATTATCCATAATATCTACACATCAATGTAAGCTCCATCAAAATACCGAAGGAATTCTTCAGAGAAATAGAAGAAACAATTCTAAAATTTCTATGGAACCACAAAAGACCGCAGATAGCCAAAGCAATCTGGAGAATAAAACCAAAGCTGGATATATCACTCTTCCTGTTTCAAAGTACACTACTAAGCTATAGTCCTAAAACCAGTATGGTAGTGGCACAGAAATAGTCACATAGACCAATGCAATAAAATAGAGTCCTCAGAGTCAACTAATTTTGACAAGGGAGTTAAGAACACCCACTGGGGAAAGAAGAATCTCTTTGACAAATGGTGCAGAAAAACTGGGTAAGTACATGATGAACAATGAAATTTGATGACTATCTCACGCCACTTATGAAAACTAACTTGAAATGGATCAAAGACTTAAACGTAAGACCTGGTACTCTAAAACTCCTAGAAGGAAATGTGTTGAAGAAGCTCCTTGATATTGTTTTTGGCAAAGATTTTCTGGATATGACTAAAAGCACAAATAACAGCAGCAAAAATCAAAGAAACAATTACCAAAATAAAATGGCAGTGTACCGAATGAGGGAAAAGCTTTGCAAACTATGTATTGGGTAATGGAGTTAATTTCTAAAATATATAAATAACTCATATACAGTTGAAACTTGAACTGTGCAGGTCAACTTATTCATGGATTTTTTTCAGTAGTAACTACTACTGTACTACACGATCCATGATTAGTTCAACCCATTAATGCATAGGAACTGTGGATATGTCGGACTCACATATATGGAGCGCCGACTCTAAGTTATACACAGACTTTCCACTATGCAGAGCACAGACTTTCCACTATGCAGAGGGGCAGTGCCCTTATCCCCCACATTGTTGAAGGGTCAACTGTACTCAATAACAACAACCAAAAAACAATATACAACCTGATTTAAATTGGGTGGAATAACTAAGTAAACACTTTCCCAAAGAGGATATCCAAATGGACAACAGGCACATGAAAAGGTGCGGAACATCACTGATGATCAGGGAGATGCAAATCCAACTTACAATGAGATATCACCTCACACCTGTTACAGTGGCTACCGTCAAGAAGAAGAGACACAACAGGCGCTGGAAAAAATTTGGTAAAAAGGGATCTTTTGTTCACTTTGGTGAGAATATAAATTGATCCAACAACTATGGAAAACAATATAAAGTTTCCTCAAAAATTAAAAATAGATCTACCATATGATACAGCAATACCACTTCTGGGTATATGCAAAGGAAATGAAAACAGGATTTCCAAGAGATATATGCACGCTCATGTTTACCGCATCATTAGTCTCAATAGTCAAGATATGAAATCGACCTAAATGCCCACTGCCAGATAAACGATGAAGAAGACGTTATGTGGTGTGTGTGTCTGTGTATACCTGCCATTTGCTACAGGTATACACCTTTTGGTCCATTTGGATGGACCTTGAGCACATTATGCTAAGTGAGATAAGTCCGAGAGAGAAAAGACAAGTACTGTATGATATCAATAATATATGTAATCTAAAAAAGTCAAACCTGTAAAAACAGAGAGTAAAATAGTGATTACCGGTGGGGGTGGGTAAGACAGATGATGTTTCAGGGTACAAATTTGCAATGAGTAACAGCTACGCTGTAGAGATCTAATGCACAGTATAATGAATATAGACCACAATATCATATGTATTTATCAAACCTGCAAAGAGACTAGAACTTAATTATTATGACTACTAAAAAAGGGATAATTATGTAATGTGATAAAGGTGCTAAATTGCCAAGAATGGCCATGATATCACATTATATAAATGTATCAAATTAGTATATATTTTACACCTTAAATGTACACAATGTTATGTGTCAAATATATTCAATAAAAATAATTATAGTTACAATTTGTTAATGGATATGCAGTATAAAAAGATGTAAATTGTGACATCAAAAACATAAAAGGGGGTGTTAAAGAGTCAAGTTTTGATTGCAATTGAACTTAAATTGTTATCAGGATAAAACAGACTGTTGTCATAAAACACTGTTTGTAAGGCTCATGGAAACCATAAAACAAACCCTACAGTAGATTCATAAAAGATAAATAGAAGGCAGTTGAAGCATACCACAACAGAAAATCACCAATCACAAAGAAACGCAGCAAGAAGCAGCAGCAAGGGATCTACCTATAGCCTGAAACAGTTAATAAGGTGACATTTGTAAGGGCTCACCTATCAATAATTATTCTAAATGTAAAGGGATTGAATTCTTCAATCAAAATACATGGAGTGGCTGGAGAGATTAAAAACAAAATAGACCCTACTATAAGCTACCTAAAGAGACTCACTTCAGCTTTAAGGCTGACTCTTATAGGCTCCAGGTGAAGAGATAACAAAGGTACTGCATGCAAGTGGAAACCAAGAGTAGGAATAGCTGTACTTGTAAGAGACAAAATTGATTTTAAACCAAAAATGGTAACAAGAGACAGATAAGGTCATTGTATATGTAAAGGGGTCAATTCAACAAGAGAATATATCATAAATATATGTGAACCCAACACTGCAGCACCTAAATATACTGAGCAACTAAACAGCTCTGAAGGGAGAAATAGACACCACCACCATAATCGTAGGGAACGTCAATCTACCTTTCAACATAGATAGATCATCCAGATAGAAAATCAACAAGTAAATGGTGGACTTGAAATAGACTTTACCAAGTGGATCTAACAGACAAGAAAACGTTTCATCCAATAGCAGCAGAATACACTTTCAAGTGCGCATGGAGCATTCTCCATAATATGTCACCTGATAGGTCACAAAACAAGTCTTAGCAAACATAAGAAGATTAAAATTATACCAAGTATCTTTTCCTACCACAATGGTATGAAATTACAAATCAATAATGAGGAAAGCAGGAAAATTCACAAGTACGTGGAAATTAAACAATACAATCCTGAATAACCAATGAGTCAAAGAAGAAGTCAAAGGGGAAATCAAAAGTATCTTGACACCAACACAAATAAAAACACAACATATCAAAACATGGGATGCTGCAGAAGGAGTTCTAAGCGGGAAATGTAAAGCAATACTGAGAGAAAGGAAGGATGTCTACTAAACAACCTAACTTTATACCTCAAAGAACTAGAAAAACAAGAACAAACTAATCTAGACCCTGAAAGATCAGAGCAGAAAAAGAGACGAAAAACAAAGAAAATATAAAACTTAAGACCAGTTTTTTGAAACAATAAATAAAATTAACTACCTTTAGCTAGACTAAGAAAAAACCCTCAAATATATAGAAATGAGAACTGAAAGGGGGGGGACATTAAAACTGACTGCATAGAAATACAAAGGTTAATAAGATATTATCATGAATAATTATACACCAACCATTTGATTACCCTAAAAGAAATGGATGAATTTCTATAGACATACAACCTCACAAGGTTAAATCATGAAGAAATAGAAAATATGAATAGACCTATAATGAGTAAGGAGGTTGAATGAGTATTCAAAAACCTCCCGAGACAGAAAAGCCAAGGACCACGTGGTTTCCCTGGTGAGTCTACCAAACATTTAAAAAAGAACTAATGCCAATTCTTCTTAAATAAACTCTTCCAAAAAACTTGAAGAAGTGGGAACACTCCTAAAATCCTTTCACTGGAACAGCATTGCCCTGATTCCATAGCCAAATAAGGACACTAGAAGAAAAGTATACTACAAACCAATATACCTGATTACTATATATGTAAAAATCCTCAATGAAATATTAGCAAACCAAATTCAATAGCATATTAAAAGACTCATACACTATGATCAAGTGGATTTATCCCTGGGATACAAGGTTGTTTCAACATACGCAAATCAATAAATGTGTTCATTAATAGAAAAATAAAAATCGTATTATCATCTCAATAGATACAGAAAAAGCATTTGACAAATACATCTTTTATGATAAATAGATTTTAAAAAGGTATAGAATCAACATACCTGAGTACTATATGACAGTCCCACAGCTAACATCATACTTCATCATACAATGAAAGATTAAAAGCTTTTCCTTTAAGATCAGTAATAAGACAAGTGTGCCACTCTTACCATACCTATTAAATATAGTGCTAGAAGTCCAACCCAGAGCCATCAGGCAAGAAAAATATCTGAAGGACAATCAAAACCGAAATAAAGAAAGAAAGAAAATTCTATTTGTGTATGATATGATCTTATGTATGGAAAATTCTAAAGACTTCACCAAAAAACTGTAAGACCTAATCAACAAATTCAATAAAGTTACAGGATACAAAATCAGTGTACAGAAACTAGTTGCATTTCTATATAACAACAAGGAACCATCAAGAAAGAAAGAAACTAATCTCATTCAATTCAATTTTCATAGCATTAAAAACAATAAAAATCCTTAGGAATAAATTTAGACAAGGAGGTGAAAGGTCTGTATGCTGAAAACTACAAGCCTTTGATGAAAATCGTTGAAGACAGAAGAGTGGAAAGATAGCCCATGTTCAGGAATCAGAAAAATTAATATTGTTTAAAAGCCCACACTACCCAAAGCCATCTATAGGCTCAGTGCAGTACCATCAAAATTCCAATGCTAGTTTTCCTTAAAAAAAAAAAAAAATCCTAAAATTTGTTATGTAACCACAAAGACTTCTAACAGCCAAAGCAATCCTGAGAAAGAAAAAAGCAGGAGGCATCACACTTCTTCATTTCAAACTATACTAAAATGCTATAGTAATAAAAAAGTAAAATACTGGGATAAAGATAGACATAGACCACTGGAACAGAATCAAGAGCCCCAAGATAAACCCATGCATATTCAATTGACTAACATTTCACAAAGGAGCCAAGAATACTAAATGTAGAAAGTATGGTCTTTTCAACAAATAGTTTTAGGAAAACTAGATAAACATATGCAGAAACGTAAAATTGGACCTCTATCTTACACCATTCACAAAACCTTACTCTTAATGGATTAAAGGCTCAAACATAAAACCTAAAATCATAAAACTCCTTTAGCAAAACTGATCTGAGACATTGCTCTTGGCAACGATTTTTGTATATGAAAACAGAAGCACAAGCAACAAAAACAAAAATTGATAAGTGGGACTACATCAAACCAAAAAGCTTCTGCACAGCAAACGAAACAATCAACAAAATGAAAAGTCAATTTATTGAATAGGTGGAAATATTTATAAATCATATATCTGATGAGTTTAATATTCAAAATATGTAAATAATTCATACAACTCAATAGCAGAAAAACAATACAATTTAAAAAGGGCACAAGGAAGTGAATATATATCTTTCCAAAGAAGATATACAAAGAGCAACAGGTACATGAAAATATGCTCAACATCTCTAATCAGAAGAGATAAGCAAATCAAAACCACAATAAGATATCATCTCACACCTGTTAGAAAGGCTATCATCAAAAAGAGAAGATATAAGTGTTGGCAAGGATGTGAAGAAAAGAGGACCCTTATGCACTGCTGGTGGGAATGTATATTGGTACAGCCCCTATGGAAATAGTATGGAGATTCCTCAAAAAATTAAAAACAGGACTACCATATGATCTAGCAATCCCACTTCGGCATATATATCCAAAGGAAATAAAAAGTTGATCTCGAAGAGTTATCTGAACTCCCATGATTATTGCAGTATTATTCACAATGGCCAAGATATAGAAACAACCTAAGTATCCATCAATGAAAAAATGGATAAAAAATAATAGAATACTATTCAGCCATGAGAACAAATGAAATATTGCTCTTTGTAACATCACAGATGGACCTTGAAGGCATTATGATAAGTGAAATAAGTGTGACAGAGAAAGAAAAATATACCAGCACTTACATATAGAATCTAAAAACAAAACAAAACAAAAACAAAGAACTCATAGAAACAGAGGTTAGAGTAGTTGTTGCCTGGGGATAATGGCAGAGATTGGTCAAAGGGTACAAACTTCTAGTTATAAGACAAACACATTTTGGATGTCTAATATACTGCAGGTAATTTTAATTAATAAGTCTGTTATATTTTTGCAAGTTGCAAAAAGGTAAATCTACGTGATCTTGCCACAAAAGAGAAATGTAATTATGTGAGGTGATGGAGGTGTTAACTAACCCTGTGTTAATTATTTTCTAACACACGTGTATTACATTAATTCACTGTATATCTTAAACTTACAGAACGTTGTATGTCAATTATATTTCCATAAACCTAGGAAAATTTAAAGAGGAGTAAGTCACAGATCATTTGTTATCCCCATACAATATCTCATCGATTCTCTTCTAAAACTACTTGAGTACTCTTTTCTTTTACCCCATAGGTACCTTATACAAACCTTTACGATTTCACTTATGACACTTAACTGAACCTAAAACCTCCTCCTCCATGTGTGAGTTTTCCTGTTTAAATTATTTTTCTATACTTAAATCTTAGCCCAATAACTGGCACATATTATATGTTCAATAAACAATATTGGTAATGAATGAGGGAGAGAGAAGAATTCCGATGGACACGTGTAAAGGTCAAAAGAAGGGAAGTGAATAGTGTCAAAATACATTGATTGAGTAATGAATGAGGCTGGAAGGGAAAGGGAATTGAGATTTAGGTTGTGTACAAGTGCTGGAAACTTTCAGCTGCATGATACTGTCCAAATGCTCATGTTGTTATTATCCAGTTCCAAAAATCTATAATCAATATGTGGGAAATGTGGAAATGTGGGATATTAAAACAGTGTAGAGAGTTGCACTAAGTGATTTTCTCGTTGACTTGTGAACATTATCAGCCAGTTCAGAACAAAAGAAACTAACATCTCTTTGTAAGTATTGATCAGTCTATAAAAAACCCTTCACAAATAAGAGATATTTGCTTGGTTAAGGCATTTTTCTTACTCTTCTGAGATCATGTTGTATAGGATTCATACTTTTCCTATCCTCATTCTTACACAATGGGTAATTGGCCACCTAAGTTGACTTACTCCTTGAGTTTAGCGTGCTCACGGGAAGTGTCTTTTGTTCAAACACTATTGAATCCAAAGATCAATCTTCAGAATGCATCTTTTCTGGGTTAGACTTGAGAGAAACCCTAAATGACACTAGCACCCAAGCAGCTGTTGTATGAAGAGAGATGAAATACTTAGTAGTGTTAGAAGTGCAATTTTCAGTGTATAAGCTTAACTGAGTTTGCAGAAAAACTAATACAGCAGACAAATAGGTTTATGAAGGACCTGCAATAAGAGATAGAATAGCTATGACTGAAATGTGGCTATGATCTGATCATGATGGAAACTGAAAAACCCTGAAGAAATATATATTATTACTCTGCCTAAAGGTCAGAGAATGAAGTTCTCATGAGTACCACCGCAAGAGGGTCTGATGTTTTTTGTGTTAATAATGTGATTTTTAAAATTTTGTTTTGATCATGATAAGCCTACTTGAGCTAGCATAGTACATTAAGAAAAAGAATACTTCAATACACTAAGTTTTAGGTGGCATGTATATATAAAATTTCCTTTAAGTAGAAACTCTCTGTATTCCAATATGGCTAAAGTTTGAGACTTGAGAGCTAAAGTTTGAAATAGTATTTTAGTATTGGAGGTCACTGGCTCTTCATCAATATACATTACACTTTCTGTGACTTTGGGCAAGTAACTTTGGGCGAGTATCTTTGGGCAAGAAATTCTTTAAGCCTCTGCCCATTTGTGCAACCAGGTAAAACTTCTCACACTGAATGGCTTCCAGCAGATTAAGTGGTGTCTATTACAGAGACTGACATATGAATGTTTGAATAATAGTTACAGCAGATATTCTAACTTGACTGATCAGAAAACATGTCCCAACCAACTTTTCCCATACTGGCTTTTAGAAGAGAGCCAGGAAATGTAAATGCTCTTATTTCCAGCATTATTACAGCTGTGAGTAGGTTTTTGATACTGTTCTGGACAGTAATACATAGAAAAGTTTGGGGTGGGGTGCAAAAGCAAGGGGTTCTGGAAAATCTCCAATGAGAGGTATCAGAAAGGATGGATATCACTCCTACCCCGGCCCCCAACACATCTCCATTCTTAATTCCTATGTTGAATAACGCCTTCATTTTCAGAGTTGTGTCAGCGTTCTGCTGATAAAAATAGGAAGGCTAACAGGAACACAGAGATAATACAGAATCACAATCGATTCAGCCCCATCCACTGGGTTCCAGGTTGCAGTGCTAAATCTTTATTGGAGGAGCTGCTGTTGCTGCCCTGGGTTTCACTCCTTGAGTCCCAAGTCATGCTTCAACTGCCATTATCAGGACTATGCTGCTGCCTCCTTACCACCCACCGACCACTTTCCAGGTTGCAGCTCTGAGTAGTCATTGCCAAGGCTGCTGCTACTGCCCTGAACACCACCCCTCATCCAAGATTGAGATGCTAAACTGTCATTGCTGAGAAGGGCTCTTGCTGCCCTAAGCCCCACCCCCTGGGGTTCCAGGTTACATCTGTGGCCCATTCTTGCCAGGGGAGCTGCCACTACCCAGAGCCCTACCCCCATGGCAGGTTGAGGTGCTGACACATTATTACTGAGAATGAGCTGCCACCGTTCTGGACCCTACCCCCAGGTCCTAAGTTGTGGCTCTGAACTGTCACTACCAGAGCCACGCTGCCACTGCTCTATGCCCAGCACCCCAGGTCCTGACATGTAGCTTTAACAGACTACCATGTGAATTGTGTTGCTGCTATCCTGTGACTGACCCCTGGGACCAGAGTTGTGACTTTGACATACTACTGTCCCCCAGCAGCGCTATTACTGCACCCTGCCTTCTGGGTCCAAGTCACCACTGCAACTTCTCATCCCAGGGCATGTGACACTGCTGCAATCCCCCCACTCTCACCAGCTGGATTCACAGTGGTAAACCCCTGAAATCCAGGTATTGGTTCTACAGGACATCTGCACACACCCTTATCCTAAACACGAGTGCCACAGTCATAGCAAATGCACCTGTACATCAGGACCCAGGCACTGTGGTAGTTCCACATATGCCTGATGCTAGGATCCTGGCTCCAATACTGCTTTGTGGATTCTGAGCTTCAGCATGCCAACCCATTCTCCAAGAAGGATCCCCTTGGATATAACCTCCCATGGGCGAACATAAAAAAAAAAAAAAAAAATTAAAAACAAAAAGGAGAGAAGAGGAAGACCTCAGCATCTGAAGATCTGAATAGCCCTAGCTGCCATTCCGACCTGCACATCCTCTGCAGCCCTGGCCAAGAAGACCCCCCCCCCCCACCATCTGGCCAACATCAATCTCAACCAGCAGAGTGGCATGGGGACTATGCCACTGTGACTTCCCAGGAACAAAAGATGCTGCATCCCACCCAGCTAGCACCCTTACAGCCACCTCCAGGTGAATGTCTTTCCTTACTAAAGTCAATCCAGAAAGACTGAAAGAGATGAATGTGCCCTCAAATGCAGAGATATCAGTAATACTCCAACAGCTGACCCAAGGATACAATCTTCACATTATCTGAGAAAGAACTGAAAACAATTTTAAAGAAGCTCAGCAAGATTCAGGAAAACACAGATAGACAAATCAATGAACTCAGGAAAGAATACATGACTGAAATAAGAAATTCAATAAAAAATAGAATTCATAAAAAAGAGAGACAAAAATAAATTCTGGAGATGAAGAATACAATAAATAAAATGGAAAATTCAATACATAGCTTCAAATGTCTTAATCAGGCAATAGAAAAAAATCTGTGAGCTTGAAGACATTTTCTGATATCATTTAATCAGAGGAAAATAAAGAAACTAGCAGGAAAAAGCGTGAAGAAAGCCTATGTGAGCTTGGGACCAGATCAACAGAAACATTATGGGAGTCCCAGAAGGAGAAGAGAGGGAGAAAGGGAGAGAAACTTCAGATAAATAATGGCTAAAAACTTCTTAAATCCAGGGTGACAGATGTCCATCCAGATACAGGTGCCATACAAGAAATGCTAAAGAAAGATCTTCAAGGTAATACAAAAATATGCTAATTAGTAACACAAGAACATACAAAAATATAAAATTTACTGGCAAGGTAAATACGTAGTCAAATTCAAAATACTCTCATACTGCCATGGTAGTGTATAAGTCACTTTGAAATCTACCATATAGGTCAACAGAAGAAAGCTTTGAAAATAGGTATATCTCCAATATTATATTAATGGAAACAATATAAAAAGATGAAAATTGGGAACTCAACATAAATTGGGTGGGGATAGATTGGGAGTTGGGGATTGACATGTATACAATGCTATATTTAAAATACATAACCTACAAGGACCTACTGTAGAGCCCAGGGAACTCTGCTCAATATTCTGTAATAACCTAAATAGGAAAAAAATTAGAAAAAGAATAGATACATGTATGTGTATAGCTGAATCACTTTGCTCTACACCTGAACCTAACACACCATTTTTAATCAACTATGCTCCAAAATGAAATAAAAATTTAAAAATCTGTGGGGGTGGCAAGTAAATGGGTAAAACTTTCTTGTGCAATGAAGTTGTTATCAGCTTAAAATAGATGGTTATAAACCTATAAGCTGATTTATTAAAGACTCATGGTAACCACCAAGTAAAAACCTAAAATAGACCTACAAGTGGTAAAGAGAAAAGAGTCAAAGCAAAGCACCCCTTTGCTTTGTCAAAGCATATCACCAACTAACAGAAAAAAAATTAGCAAGAAAGGAAGAAAAGAACTAAGGAATTACAAAACGATCAGAGAGCAGTGAACAAAATAATGATAGGAAGTCTTTATCTGTCAATAATAACTTTAAATATTACTGGTTTAAATTCTCCAATTAAAAGACACAGAAGACTGAATGTATTACAAACAAGACCCATTTATATGCTGCCTACAAGAGACGAACTTCAGTTTTAAATATACTCACAAGCTGAAAGTAAAGTGATGAAAAAAAGATATTTCAAGCAAATAGAAGCCCAAAGAGAATAGGGTAGCTATACTTTTCAGAGAAAAGAGACTTTAAGTTAAACTATCATAAGAGACAATGAAGGTCATTAGATAATGATAAAGGGGTCAATTTATCAGAAGGAGATAACAATTGTAAACACATACTCTCTAATAACAGAGCACCTAAATATATTGAACAATCATTAACAGAAATGAAGGGAGAAAGAGACAGCAATGCAATGATAGTAGAGTACTTCAATACCTGGCTTTAAACACTGGAGAGATCATCCAGACAAATTAAATAAAGAAATAATGGATTTGAATGATACTTTAGATGAAATGCCCTAACAGACACATAAAGAACATTCTACCCAACAACAGCAGAAAATACAGTCTTCTCAAATGCACACAGAACATTCTCCAGGAAAGATCACATGAGAGGTGATCTTTACACAATATGTCTTAACAAATTGAGATCATTCTAAGTGTGTTTTCTGACCACATGATATGAAACTAGAAATCAATCAGAGGAGGAAACCTGGAAAATTCACAAATCTGTGGAAATTAAAAAATATAAACCTGAACAACCAATGGGTCAAATAAGAAATTAAAAGGCAAATCAAGAAATATCTTGAAACAAACAAAAATGGGAGCATAACATAGCTAAACCTATGGGATGTTGCAAAAGGATTTCTGAGAGGGAAGTTTATATTGATAAACACATTCAGAAACAAGAAAAATCTCAAACTCACTTGACGTTTCCATGAACTAGAAAGTTTCTGTTCAACACAGTACTAGAAGTCCTAGCCAGAATAATTAGTCAAGAAAATGAAAGGCATGCATATTTGCTTGGAAGAAGTAAAATTTTCTCTGTTTGCAGATGACAAACTCTACTAAAAACCGTTAGAACTAATAAATTCAGTAAAATTGCAGCGTACAAAATGAACATACAGAAACTGATTGCATTTCTGTACACTAACAACACATTACCTGAAAGAAATTAAGAAAGCAATCCCATTTATAATAGCATAAAAATACTTAGAAGTAAATTTAACCAAGGAGGTGAAAGACTTGCACACTAAAAATGATAAAACATTGATAAAAAGAGATTGAAGAAGACCCCCCAAAATGGAAAGATCCATGTTCCTGTATTGAAAGAATTAATATTTTGAAAATGATCAAAAGTGATCTATAGATTTAATGAATTCCCAATCAAAATTCCAATGTTTTTTACAGAAATAGACAAACTATCCTGAAATTTGTTTGGAACTACAAAGGGCTCCCATAGCCAAAGCAATCCTGAGAAAGAACAAATTGGAAGCATCATAATACCTTATTTCAAGCTAGATTACTAAGCTTTAGTAGCCACAACAGTATGGTATAGGCACAAAAACAGACACATAGATCAATGGAACAGAGTAGAAAGCCCAGAAATAAACCCACACATATACGGTCAATTAATTTATGATGACGGAGCCAAGAATGACTAAGTGAAATAAGTCAGACAGAGAGGGACAAACACTGTATGATCTCATTTATATGTGGAATCATAAAAAAAAAAAAAGGAAGGTGAGATCAGATTTTTGGTCACCAGAAGAGGCAGTGGGTAGGGAGGGGGGAAATAGGAGAAAGGTGGTCAAAAGTTACAAACCTCCAGTTTCAACATAAGTAAGTACTAGGGAGGTAATGCACAACATGATGACTCTAGTTAACACTGCTGTATCGTATATATGACGATTGTTAAGAGAGTAAATCCTAAGAGTTGTCACCACAAGGAATTATTTTTTCTTGTTTTGTCTTCTCCGTATTGTATCTATATGAGATGATGGATGCTAACTATAAACTTATATCAGTAAATAATTTAACACTATATGTAAGTCAAACCATTATGACATATACCTTAAACGTATACAGTGATATATAAAAATTATATCTCAATAAACCTGGAGGGACAAAACCTAAAAAAACAAATGTTGGTAAGGATGGGGAGTAAAGAGAACCCTTGAACACTGTTGGTGGGAATGTAAATTGTGCAGCCACTATTGGAACACCATGGAGGTTCCACAAAAGATTAAAAATTTAATTACCATATGATCCTGCAATCCCACTCCTTGGTATATAACGAAAGAAACTGAAATCAATTTCAATTTCAATCAATATCCCTTGAAGGGATATCTGCACACCCATGTTCAGTGCAGCATTATTTATACTAGCCAAGGTATAGAAACAACCTACGGGTCCAATTACAGATGAATAAAGAAGATGTGGTATATATACAATGAATTATTATCCAACCCTGAGAAAGAAGGAAATTCTGCCGTTTGCCAACAACATGGATGGAACTTGAAGGCATCCTAAGTGAGGTAAGTCAGACAGAGAAAGGAAATATTGTGTGGTAACATTTATAGGTGGAATCTCAAAGAAAACTGAACTTGTGAAAACAGAGAAATGGGGACAAGGTGACGAGGGGCTGGGGGAATTAGGGAGATGCTGTTTTAAGAGTACTAACTTACAACTAGTAGGTAAATAAGTTCGGGGGAGCTAATGCACAACATACTGATTATAGTCAACAATACTATATCATAAACTTTAAAGCTGCTAAGAGACTAACTCTTCTCAACCCAAAAAAGAAATGATAAAAGTGTGCCATGATAAAGGTGTTAGCTAATGTTACTGTAGTAATTATATTGGAATATATAAATGTATCACCAACATGTTATACAACACTATGTTATGGTCAATTATATATCAATTAAAAAAAAAAGAGTCCAGGAACTGTAAATGCTCTTTTTTCCAGTCTTACTATGGCTGGGAATAGGCATAATTTTCAGGGCAATAATGGATAGAAAAGTTTGGGGGTAGAGAAAGGGAAAGTGTTCGAAAAAATCTCTGAGGAGAGGGATCAGAAATGGTTGATGCCACTCTTCCCCCACCCCTCCAACACACACTTACCTCCATTCTGCCTTTGTTGAATGATGCCTTATTGTTCAGAGTTGCGGCAGGATTCTACTGATAAAAATAAAAGGATAACAGAATTAGAGATACCAATCAATTCATCATTAAGTCGACTGGAACTGATTATTCACAAAAATGAATAATTTCTATTTTAAACCACTTTAAGTAAGGTTTTCTGCTACACAGAGCTAAATCCAAGCCAAATTGATAAAATGACTAATTTTAATATTACTTTTCTAGGGAAAAACCTCTCTGTAGTGATAACATCTTCACCTTCCCAATTAAAAACATGGATTGTGTGCTCAACACAGAACACTCTGAGAGATGAATGGCAGCATTGATATTTTCACTAAAAATGGAAATAATGTTATAGGATTGTATATATTAACATTAAATATCAGGAAGAGTATAAATTAAAGATGTTACAGCAAACATTTCCTGGCTGTTTTCTCCATTATGCAGAAATGAAAACAAATAGATTTCTAATTTTATATACTACTCAAGGTATTAATTAAAATTATGACTTTTGATTTACACTGACTATAACCATATTTAAAACATTTACATACTAATATCATCTTATATGTGACCATATCACAGTTTTAGAGCATATGAGTTTATATTAGTTAGAACTAAGTATTACTGCAAGGTTTGACCCTACCATGTTAAACCAAGGATTTCTTTACGATTTCCTGATAACACATGAGAGATGTAGAGAGTCTCATACTGAACTTTAAATACTTTGGAGAAGAAGTAACACACATCATTTCACTTGCCATATTGTCGAGAACTAGTCAGAGGCCCATGTAAAACTACAAGCGTTCAAGTCAATGTGTTCCTGTATGTGCCTCAAAGCACAGGAGGCTCAGATATTGATAAGTTAGCAATATCTATCCAAGGGCCTAAATATTAACTAAATTGGCCTAACCCAACTAAATGAGCTAACCAGTGTTCTTGTAATAATTTAACTTTTAATAATTGTCATCTTTTAAATTGGTTATCCAGGGACAATCAAAACAAGCCCGAACAGTGGATATTAGAATATTCAGTGTTCTATCAAGCACCCTCTGAAATATTGTATACCTTATAATAATGAGTGGCATTTATTTTAATAAATGATAGAGTTATTTAACATCTGAACTGCTTTGGTTTCTTTCCTTTACTAGTCTCAAAATTACCTACCAAGTTGGAGAGTATAGTTTGAGCAATATTTGTCCCGTATCAAAATATTTTACCAACTGCACAGCACCTTTCAATCAATTCATTCTGGATCAGGACTATCAACAGACTTTCTAAATCATACTTTCTTTATATTAGCCTAAAAAAATCTGACCTCTGACCTGACGATACAAACTCCTTGCCTAATACGAGCTTTGATTTTTCTCTCCTATATCTAAATCTTTGTATAAATTCTTAAATGGTGGAAGAAGAGATACACAGGTAAATTCAGAGATATATACTTTACTATGTAAATTTTAATGGCTTTAAATTTAAATCTTAATTAAATTTAAAATTAAATTACTTTATTTGGAAATGAACTAAATGCTCCAATCAAAAGACATAGGGTGGCTATTATCAAAAAGTCTACAAATAAAAAAGGTTGGCAAGGACGTGGAGAAAAGGGAACCTCTGTACACTGTTGGTGTGAATGTAAATTGGTGCAGCCACTATGAAAAACACTATGGAGGTTCCTCAAAAAACTGAAAATAGAACTACCATATGATCCAGCAATTTCACTCATGGGTATATCTCCAAGGAAAACAAAAACAGTAATTTGAAAAGATACATGCATCCCAGTGTTCATAGCTGCACTATTTAAAATAGCCAAGGTATGGAAGCAACCCAAACACCATCAAAAGATGATTGGTTTAAGAATAAGATATATATATATATATATATATATATATATATATATATATAATGGAATATTACTCAGTCATAAAAAAGAATGAAATTCTGCCACTTACAACAATGACTCTGCCACTTAAAACAATGTGGAGAGACCTAGAAGGTATTATGCTTAGTGAAATAAGTCATACAGAGAAAGGCAAATACTGTATGATATCACATATATTTGAAATCTAAAAAATAAAACAAACAAAGGAATATAACAAAACAAACTCACAGATATAGAGAACAAACTAGTAATTACCAGAGGAGAGACGGAAGGGGGAGGGACAAATAGGAATAGGGAATTAAGAGGTACAAACTACTATGTATAAAATAAATAAATGACAAGGATATATTGTGTAGCATAGGGAAATATAGCCATTATTCTGTAATAGCTTTAAATGGAGTATAATCTATAAAAATACTAAATCACTATGTTGTACACCTAAAACTAATATAATACTGTAACTCAGCTGTATTTCAATTTAAAAATAAAACAAAAATGACAATGAGTGTTTTTGTGCTATATCCTTTTACATTTTAAATACTAAAACCATTTAAATGAGAATCCTCCTTTTTCCAACGATGTAACAACAAGGACATGACTTACCCTATGCCTGAAATAAGTAAAAAAATTAGACAAAATATAAAAAACTATAGTTTTAGAGATGCTGAACCTCAGACAATAATGAATAGTGACCCATGAGAAATACAGAAGAAGCCTGGGAACCTTATGACTGTCCCAGCCTACTGCCTTGAGAGAGTTTACAGGCTGAAATACTGGTGGAAGAAACTCAGATGTAGCCTGGTAGATACTCTGAAATGAGGAAAGAAGAGGAGATCCACAGAGATCAAGACGGTTAGAGTTCACAGGAAGAGGGCTGAGGAAGAGAGAGCTGAACAGAAAGAGAATTCTGGAGATATGCATAGATCAGGAGAGTACTAATCAGTGAATATATGTGACGCAACTACCAAAAGCAGGGTAAAAACTTCTGAAAATATTAGAGAACAGCGTCAGGCACTCAGGGCCAGGAATAGAGCCTGTTCCCCCCCTGCAAAAAACTTGAGAATTTCTCAAGGAAATGGGTAGAATAC
Organism: Pseudorca crassidens; assembly: GCF_039906515.1. Lineage (NCBI taxonomy): Eukaryota > Metazoa > Chordata > Mammalia > Artiodactyla > Delphinidae > Pseudorca > Pseudorca crassidens. The sequence goes on from NC_090302.1 coordinate 61,645,477, forward strand.
TCAAGAAGGTCTTGCCTTATTACTGAGAAACACTTAACCCTAGACTGAGCGGTCATTTGGATTGGCCTAATAAATCATAAAATCAGGATCAAAAAGGATCACCCTGTTTTAAGTAATGCAACTGCATTTTAGAAAAGGGCTGAAGAATTTTTATAGGAATACAGACATATCCAGTACAGGGGGGGAAGATTATCTTTAAGGTTTTCCCATCCCCATCCTCTCCACATAAAGAAACCTCGGGAGGTAACTGAGGGAGACTTCATCCCAGTGTCTCAGATAAGCAGACCTAGGAATGAAGGTGTCTGAGATAGGAATGTAAATATGGCATGACAGGCCAGGGGAGCTTAAGACTTAAGACAGCAATTCCCATCTGAGATTGAAATACACTGTGCATCAGACTCTGAATGCTTTGCAAATGAATCCTACAGAATATTTATGTAAGAAATTCTACCAATTCTACACTAATTCTTCCAGAAAAAGTTGAAGCTGAGGAAATATTTTCCAACACATTCTTTGAGGCAAGATTTACCCTGATACCAATTTTAGACAAAAACACTCCAATGAGAGAAAACTATAGACTAATATTCACAGAAGCAAAGATTCTAAACAAAGTTTTAGCAAACTAAATCCAGCAATATATACAAAGGATAATATATCATAATCAAGTGCGGTTTAATACCAGGAACATAGGTTTGGATTTAATATTGGAAAAATCAATCAATGTCATTCACCATAATAGCAAACTGAAAATTAAAATCCATACGGTTATTACAAAAATGTAAGAAAAAGCATCTGAGAATATCCAACATCAATTCCTGAAAGCAAGTCTCTGTAAAATATACATGAATAGAAGGTAATTTCCTCAAGAGTAAAGGAAATCTATGAAACACCAACAGCTAACTTCAGACTTGATGGTGAAGGGCTGAATGTTTTCCACTTAAAATCAGGAATGAGAAAACGATGTTTATAACGATAAGCGTCTTGTCGAGGGTGCTGTCCATGGTGGCATTTATGTAGTAGTGGCAGAACCAGTGGTACTCTATCTATCCAGAATACTCCTGTGGCCTATGCTCTCACTGCCTAACTCCTTTTGCTTCCTGTGTATTTTATGAGATTGGGGAACCAATCTTCCTATCATGTCTGTGTGCACTGGTTAGCTAGAGTTTGTGAACATTGGCGGCATCCAAGGATTCTTATCCAAAATTAAAATTTACTTAGATGGACAATCATACTAATAGCTATTTTCATTTTTTAAGTCTTAAAATTTTTAAAAATATATTATGTATTAAAAAAATTAAGGCAGCAACATATAAAATTATGTAATTTTAAAGAACGGAGAGTCAATATGGCAGAGTTGCACTGACCTTTTATAAACACACATTAGATTCATATCTTGATTCTAACCAAACATATTGAGATATATATAAGAACTCAATTTTCCTATCTATAAAATGAAGAAAAATGCTTACCTTTTGCTGTCATCAAATTAACTAAACTCTATACAAAATTTAAATAATAATATGTTTTTTGGGACATTGAAAGCATCTAACAAGCAGTGAGAGGTGTGTGTGTGTATGTGTGTGTTTTTGTTGTTTAAGGTGGCATAGTAACACCCCCTCCTCCCCAACAACTGAGCAGCATATCTCCTCCAAAAACAATTCAAAATCGAACTATGGCTATAAGGAGTGAAAAAGCACTAAAAATGTAGTCAGGCATCAGTTTGCAAAGATTCATGACTCTGAATGTTAGAAATGTGGACACTTGGGGTGAGGGTGGGGAGAGGTGGAATCAAATTAAGCATAAAACATGTGAGCTCAGAATCCAGTTCACTCAGAGGAATTTTGGACATTCAAGACCATTACCATGTTATTTTTATAGTCTCTTGAACTATTCTTCTTTTCTGTGGGAAAAATTCAGAATTTTTTCAATAAAATATCAAGCTTCACAATTACTTTTTGAGTTGTACATATATGTAGAGATTTAGAATGTTTGCCTTTATATCCAGCTTATAAAAAGGTACAGGGAGAGTAGAAATGCTTGAATGTAAGTCTATCACCTTCTCCGTTTATGACTTAGAAATGCATATTGTGATTCTTTCATCTCTGAAGTGATGAAGGCACATCAACTTATTTCCTGAGAAGATTTTAAAAATGTTCCTGCATGGAGTGTGTGAAAGTCTGAGAATGTACTACATACCCAGTTGGTACAAGTAGTTTTTTCACAGATCACTTCAGTGCTTTCACTTTCAGTCAGTGCTTAAGATCTCAAGCTTATCAATGGAAATCATAATGTTACAGGAAGCCTGGTATAGTGGTAAAGCACTGACTTACAACTTCAGGATCTTGGGTTCAGTCTCAACTCTACCAATACCATCCTACTGCCCTCGAAGAAGTTCAAGAATATAAAACTGTGGCATCAGACTCCCACTTTTTAAAAACTCATCCCAGCAGGTAGCCTCAGGATATACTGAGGATGAGTTTTGTGTGAGTCAGCACACAAAATATAGATGTAGACCTATTTTCTTTCTATGTTAATGTTAGGGTGGCTTGAATTTTTATTTAATTTGTGAATACTCTGAAGGGTCTCTGTTGACACTGTGGAAACACATTACAAATTGTCACACGCAGTCTCTGATATGTTAATTCCTTAAGGATTAATGTACTGTCTATTCCTATTTTCTTACTTTTTGAAAATTAAAGAAGAAAAATGATTGAGCACAGAGATAAAATGAATGCATAAGTATAATTCTGATAAGAATCAAAGAACAATAAGGAAATGTATGGCATTTGCATTTAGAAATGCTTCTCCACAGAGGAAGTGTTGAGATTTTTAGTAAGAAGTCGTCTGACCTAAGTAGACATTTCTCCAAAGAAGATATACAGATTGCCAATAAACACATGAAAGGATGCTCAACATCATTAATCATTAGAGAAATGCAAATCAAAACTACAACGAGGTATCACCTCACACCAGTCAGAAGGGCCATCATCACAAAATCTACACACAATAAACGCTGGAGAGGGTGTGGAGAAAAGGGAACCCTCTTGCACTGTTGGTGGGAATGTAAATTGGTACAGCCACTATGGAGAAGGTTCCTTAAAAAACTAAAAATAGAACTACCATACGACCCAGCAATCCCACTACTGGGCATATGCCCTGAGATTCAAAAAGAGTCACGGACCACAATGTTCATTGCAGCACTATTTACAATAACCAGGACAGGGAAGCAACCTAAGTGTCCACTCACAGAGGAATGGATAAAGAAGACGTGGCACATATATACAATGGAATATTACTCAGCCATAAAAAGAAAGAAAATTGTTAGTTGCAGTGAGGTGGATGGACCTAGACACTGTCATACAGAGTGAAGTAAGTCAGAAAGAGAAAAACAAATACTGTATGCTAACACATATATATGGAATCTAAAAAAAAAAATGGTTCTGAAGAACCTAGGTGCAGGACAGGAATAAAGACGCAGATGTAGAGAATGGACTTGAGGACATGGGGAGGCCGAAGGGTAAGCTGGGACGAAGTGAGAGAGTGGCATGGACATATATACACTACCAAATGTAAAATAGCTAGTGGGAAGCAGCCGCATGGCACAGGGAGATCAGCTCGGTGCTCTGTCTCCACCTAGAGGAGTGGGATAGGGAGGGTGGGAGGGAGACACAAGAGGGAGGAGAAATGGGGATATATATATATATATATATACGCATATATATATATATATATATATATACACATGTATATATATATATATATGTATAGCTGATTCACTTTGTTAGACAGCAGAAACTAACACACCACTGTAAAGCAATTATACTCCAATAAAGATGTTAAAAAAAAAGAGGTCTGAATCAAAAACAGAATAATATATATCATAAAGTAGAGTGTTAGAGACAAGTTTATTGAGACATTTGTGGATAATTTTATTTATATATACATATTTAAAATTTTTTAATAAGAAAACAAATAGGAAATTTCAGAAAAGAGTTGATTCTCTGTGTTTCCTCAGAATTTTCAAGTCAAAATATATGGACCATTATATTTTAAAAATTAAATATAAAGAATATTATTTACTTCTTTCAGACAGTTGTTCAAATATCACTTTATTTGTGAAGTATTTTCTGACTACTCTGCTTAAAATTACATAGATACCTTATCTCACTTTCCTGGCTCTGTTTGCTTTCTTCTCTGTAGCACTGGTTATCTACTATTTTATACATTATACTTTATAGGTTCATCTTCCCACAATTAATATGTGAGGTCTATAAAAGCAGACTTTTATTTGGTCCTCTCTTTTGCCTTAAAACAGTGACTGGCGCAAACTAACCTCAGAAAAATATTTGATAAATGAGTGAATCAAACAATTATCTGTCAGGAACTGTATAAAGTGCATTAAAAACTTATTTAAGTTAGTCTTCACAACAACCCTTGGGACATTATTCTCCTCTCAGTTTTTACAGAAGAAAGTGAATTTTAGAGAGTTTAGCTGCCCAAGATTATACACATATTAAGTGTTGATTTCAGAGCTGTGACTCGAAATACATAAATCTGATTCTAAAGCTTATGATCTTGTCCAGTAATCTCAATATTTCTGCAACAAAATTCGTAGAATGATAAAATTAGAATGGATTCATCCAGAATTTGGCTAACACTAATCATGTTATTCCTAATTGAGATGGTATATAGGCTCCTTTACTTTTAGTCATATTAGCCAATAAATATAACTATTGTAATATATAAAGGCAAGGTACTAAAAATATTACCACGCAGGAAATGTATAATGATCAGAAAAATTATCTTTTTTGGTTCTGCTATACTATTAATACCACTTTTTTAAAAAGGAAAAAAATACTTCTTACTTATACTCTTTCTCTTTGTGCATTCAATGCCAGAATAGAATCTTTAGAGAGCACCATAATTAAGTCTATATCACAAAACTCCAATTTAGTTATTTCTAATAAAGGATAACCATAAATACTTCTTTTATATGCAGCAGTCATCTTTAAAATGGAAAAAAAATCTGTAGTTACAGGTGGAATAGGGCAACACATCAATTCTTGAGTATTATGGAAAGTAAATATTTTTGATAGATTTAAAAAATGTGTTGGATTTTTCTTTTCTCTTTCTTTCCCTATAAGTGCACAATATATACCAAGACTATGCAGTCAATTCATGGAAATTCCATTTCCTTTAAAAAAGTGAAACAGCTTATGTCATGAATCTCTCTTAATTAAGAGATATACTGTTGATAGAGACAACCTGGTAATACGTGGAACCATAAACACAAAATTTGCACATTTACCACTCTTTCATGTTTACCCTTGAAAAAGAAGTTTTGGAGTTTGTTTTCATGATTGGACTAGAAAATTTAAGGATTAAGATTAGTGAGATGGACTGTGGGAATTTCAAATTTACCTGTTTTGGCGACTCTTACTATTTGTGAACTCCTTATGATTCTGTTTCAAGTATCCCAAGAGAGAATTTCTCCTTCCATGTCATACTAGTAAAGTTCTATTAAATTAAAACTGGCTTTATCTACAGTGTGAATTAACAAATGGGACACTAGCCTTTGAGTACTGCTTTTCACAAGGATTGTCAGCCAAAATGGTCAAAACCCTAAATCAAAAAGACACAGATGGACTTCCCTGGTGGCGCAGTGGTTGAGAGTCCACCTGCCGATGCAGGGGCCACGGGTTCGTGCCCCGGTGCAGGAGGATCCCACATGCCGCGGAGCGGCTGGGCCCGTGAGCCATGGCCGCTGGGCCTGCGCGTCCAGAGCCTGTGCTCCGCAACGGGAGAAGCCACAACAGTGAGAGGCCCGCGTACCGCAAAAAAAAAAAAAAAAAAAAAAAAGACGCAGACAAGGTGAGACATGAAAAAATAAACTTGGAAGAAGCCACCTGGGGTTCTACCAAAATGTAACATTTAAAATATGCATTATATCTTATTTTATAAATAATATGTATTTATTGTATAAAAATTTAAAAATCAAAATAAATATTATCATAACCTATTAATTTACCACACAAAGATGAAAACTACTAATAGTCACCAGATATTCTTCCAATTTTTTTCTTTAGTAACATATATGGCCAAAATAGGATCACATTGAAAGTCTGATTTTGAAAACCTACTTTTCTTCCTTTAGCATGTTTTTCTGAGTAAATATGAATTTATTATTTTAATGATGAAAAATAGTAATTTATTTAACCACACTCCACTTTTTTGTTTTTGAGGACAGATCCTGGGACACAATTTACCTATAGTATGAATATGCTAAGTGAAATAATAAAATGATAAATTCTAAGTGACATTTAGAAATCTTATATTCTTCAGTTCTATAAATAAAACCGATTTCCCTGAAACCAGCTAATTCCAGGCCATATTCTGTATCTGTACTGGGTCTAAGAAGCTATCCTTGTTGCTCTATTTTTTCATGTTTATTTATGGATGTGAGCCCCTTTGGTTAAATTCAGGGACTATTTTTTACATAATTGCCAGTTTCTACAAATTATACATTTGTATACAATGTATACAATGTATACAATGTATACAATGTATACAATTATACATTCAAAAGATGCTCAAACTGATTTACCATTGAAAGAAGACCTGTGAAAATGTGTATTAGGAAGGTATGCAGATCAGTTGTTTCCATTCTTACCATTCTCACTGTATTACATGACATTTGAAGCACCTGGGTGGGCGGTCAAATGAGAAATTTAGCATTATACATTGATAGCGTTGGGAAACATAGGTCTTTTGTTTCCCTTTTTGGCCTCTATCCCTCCCCTAGCCCTACAACATGTCATTCATCTGGTTTTAATGCTGCATAAATATGCATTGTCTTATGCCTGTTTGCCTTGGATGCTGTGTGCCCAGCTGTAACAAGATGTTGCTTCTTTTGTTATTTGTATACAGCTGCTTGCTTTAAACTAGTAGATTCTGAAATACCTTTCCTTGCATGTCTAAAATAAAACTATTGCATGTAAAAAAAAAAAAAAACTAGTAGATAGGCATCAGTTGGGAAAACAAAGTAGAGAAAGGAAGCTCCTGTTAGACCACATCCATCAGTAACTTCTGAAGAAGTGGGGCTGGTGTTATCAGTGAAACCCCAGAGGCTCTAGGCAAGGTGTTACATACATACAGTTCAGCCTGAAAAAGTTGCTGAAAGGGAATTATTGAAGGTATGTTTACGCAATAGTTGTATCAGGGAAACTGACTCTTTCCTATTTCACTCTATAGACAAAATCACTCATATCCACTGAAGCACTTAGGGAGACATACAGGGCTGCACTAGGCGTTGGCATCTGAAAAAGTCAATGTTCATGATTGTGAAGAATAGAAACAGTTTCTCACTGATTTCATCAGAAAAATAAATTTATTAAAGAACATTGGTTAGCTCACAGAATTATCTGATAAGCTATTAAATCCTACGGTGAGCTAAAAAACAACAAAGTCTAAAATCTGGTTGTATAACTGTTCCATAAAGGAAACTAGTAGACATAATAACTTGTTTTATTGACACATTTGCCCTGGGAGCTTGATAGTGCCACAACTTCTGCTACTGCTACCACAGAAATTGTCATTACTGTAGCAGAAATGTGATGTTGTTACAATAACTATCTTTACTGGATACAGAATCGTTTCAGTTAACTGTATATTTGTGTCACTAGCATTGAGTTAGAGTCTGGCATGAGTGTGTCTTACCAAAAGAAATAAGTAAAAATAAAAAGCAAAATTTATAAATCCAAGCTCTCTAACATGTGAATAAAAGGAGTTCCAGAAAAAGAGAATAGGAAAAATAAAGAAAGAATATTATTTGCAAGAGTTGAGTAAATAAATGAGTCTTTATTTTGAATGGTCTCATCAAGTGTTGATAAGCACGAAAGAAAAGAGACTCACATCTAGACATACAGAGCCCACTGAAGTGCCAGATTATCACACATAAATAGAAATTCTAAGAACAAAGACAGGTGGATAAGTGAATAAATAGATTAATATATACACATATTACAGATTTCAATTTTTTTAAATACTGCCTTTAAGCCATTTTTTTCATTTCTTGTTCTAAGGAATGAAAAATATTGTTTTTATTAACTTCATATAAGGATAAACTATCTAAGAAATAAAATTGCATTAATATATATTTGATAGAATGATCTATGCATGCATACCTTTTTTTAAAAACTCTGGATTATAAAATATAATCTGTAAGAGAATAATTTTAGTTTTTAAAAACTTACTTTTAAGCACACATTTTTTTGTTCATTTCTTACTCTAAGGAATAAAATATGCAGCTCCTAAACTCTATGAAACACCACATATTTTAAGAAGCTCTTTTAGCTACAAATACTATTCAATAAATAGCAAAAACAAAGCTTTATCAAATTACATACTCTGAAAAGTGTATACATGGACTCAAGGTCATAGGATATCCATTTGATGGCAAGTTTTCATTTTTGAAACAGTCTGAACCTAATATCTCCTTGAAGTATATCTGTCGCTTTTGAGGATGAAAATCTTGAAAGATCTCAGATACATTAGAGAAGAAAGGTCATATCTCTCATTAAAAATCAATATTACTTACTTCATAAAATATATGTAGTCTGAGTCCATTTAGAGACCTGCAAGGATCCTCCAAAATCATATTATGGAATTTTAAATCTCCCTGGAGGGTGGGGCATGGAGTGGGAGATAAATCATTACTTGCTAAATTCCCTTTCAATTCTCAGACAGTATACTGACTGTGTGCCTGCCAGTGTGCCCGACCATGCTGTATCAGGCAATAAATACCAGGGGTTCCTGACCCTGAATTAACTGGATAGTTTTGAAAAGTTAATGTGATTTGCTCATGGTATAATTTAGAAGGGAAGTTGGTCCAAAATGCGTTAAGTATTGACCGCAAAAGCTCCCACATTGTGGGAGCTGTGCCAGCTTGTAGAAGAGAATAAAATCTGTCATCTGCAATATTCTCTAACCTGTAATGTCTAAATTTTAATTTTTCTTTTACGTTTTGAAACTATTTAGAAGCCAACAGGGAAAAATAAACTATCAAAAAGGCTGACTTAACAGTGAGATTTCTTCTATGATATGCTTGGTGCTAAATATGGAAACAGCATCTTTGCAGTAAATAAGGGCAGAGTCTTGCAGATTTCTGTATATTCTAATAATATAATACATAAAGGATAAGGTATTTTTTGTGCTGCTTGAGAATATCTGCAGTAGAAATACATCAGCTTTCAGATCTTTGCAGTACAATGACAATTATGAAGAATACCTCTGTGTCAAGACAAGTGCCTGACAGGGATTGTCCTTTTGTATTTTACTATTCAAGTTTAGGATAAATCAGCCATTCTCTTATTAAACAGGAATTATCCTGCCTGTATGCTGGAGCCTGGCATAACTAGGCTCTTAACAATGCTATAAAAGCTTTGAGAAATAAAATCTCTGTGAGGTGTTAATTTCCTCTTTTTTTCCAGTATTGCTTGGTAACAGTAAAACACCACTTTCCTTTAGTTACTCCATTCATAATCCAATTATAGCTTCAAATTTATGTTATGTAGGCTAACAAGAAAATTCATAGAGAAGACATGTTCTCTTCAACAAATAACTGTTAGTACAGACAGGAAGTATTTGAAAATTGACTTTTATTTCCTGCAGAATAATTGACATTTTGATACATTAAAAAGGTACAAAATATGGAATTGCTCTTTGGTGATGGCCATTTTATATATATTGCTTGATAAATTATTCTGAGTATCCTGCAATATCTTGAAGAGGTAAACACTTCGTGTCTGTACAAGTGATAAAATAAACCAAAAATCCTGACTAAGTTGGAATGAAACCAGATCATGGTTCAACTTAACCACCATGTGGCTGTACTCTGCTTAATCATTCAGATGCCCCTGTTCCCAACTTTTAATTGCTATGATATACAATGATTAATTAAGGGGAGTTTATTTCTGGAAAAGTCAAACCCTGGCAGTTCCTCCTGCTGATCCTGATGCTTTTGGAAAACTCAGCCCTGTAACTAATTAGAATGTCAGAATGTGCTGATGACCTTTGCGTTGAAGAGAACTATAGAGAAGTTAACAGGAATGAGCTATTTAGACAGTAATCATCTCCTCATTAACTCAAACATGTGCTATAGCCAGCAATAATGTATGGCTAGCTTTTTATTACCACAAACAGTGGGAGAAGATTCACATGGTTAAGTAGTAAGAGCATAAATATTTGTCTATACCTTTTTTTCAATGTAGTCTAAAGGAATTATAGAAAACAAAATAAAGTAAAATAATAGAAATGCACCATTACCGTGAGCTCAAAGTGCAAAAGGGGAGTGGCCAACTTTAACACACACACTCATACAACAATTGTAAATCATTCTCTCTTCATTTCTCTCTCTTCACCTTTTTCTCACTCTTGTTATTTGATTGGACTCTACCAACTCCATATTTACCAAAAAAGTTAACTGCAAACACTTTTGTTGTTAACAAATAAATTGATCTTGTTAATAAAATGGTTGATACAACTAGATTTTAATGTCATAATGGATTATCTAATTTTATTCCGTAAAAACAGCTGATTGTTTTTAAAGTATACATAATGACTCTAAGAAAAGGAGGGCTAGGGACTTGTAGAAAGGAAAGAACGGAGAAACAGAATTGGTGAAAAGGAAAAAGGAGAAGAGAGATGTCTAATCCCATCCAATCAAGCACAATATGGGTTTGCTCTCTGTCTCTGGTTGTTTTTCTTGGATCAGATTAACCATCCAAATTTATCCAGAAACTCCTAGATTATATCTAGAATACTGAGGTTTCTATTAATAACATTTTATTCATTTCACTCTCATTTTTATTTCACTCTCACCAGTGGTTACAATTAGACAATAAACTATTTGGTCATTTAAATATATTGTGGCAATAAGCAAAGACCACCCAAATGAGAACACGCAGAAGCTATTTATTAAGAGTTTGCTAAAGCAAGGGTGTCAGCCATCATTGTTTGCACTTGGGAGAGACTCAAATGCAGGCAGGGTAGTATAAAAGCTTTATAGTGGAAAAAAGGGAAGGCTTCACTTATGCTCTGGTTGGAAGTTGTTTGCATGGGTGAGCTGGAGAGGAGACGTCCTATGTGATTGGGTAAGGGAGCATATTTGTTTTTCTCTGATTGGTTCTAAATTGGAGTAACGGCAAATGATTAGGAAAGCTAGTAGTTAAGGACCAAGTCCTGACTGTTTTTAGTCTACAGTTGTTAAAATTGGTTGCTGCAGACTGTGGGTCAGAGTTCTGTTTTGTACATATGGTTTGACCGTTGTCAGTTTGTATATTTGGTCTCTGAATAGTTGCTCAGACGAGTGCTTCTTTCCTCAAACACAAGCAGTCGTTTATGCTTTGCCTTTCAATTTGGATACTGAGATAGAACTGAAATGGTAATGAGTAACTATTGCTGTAACTGCCTGTATCTCAGTTGACTCAAGTAAGATATAATTTTCTCGGGGACAACAACGATTATGTTCATAAAGATTTATAGTTAAACTTCAAAGGTAAGTTGTAAATAAAACTTTGTTTTTCTTTAGAACGCTAATGCTAAAGAATGCAGGTTATTTTCTTGAACCCCAGTTTCCATATCTACAAGAAAAACACAGGATGCCTGAGTTCCTGTCTAGCTCTCACATGCTGATTTTGTGAAGTGTCTTGGTGTGCACAAAATTACAGACATTTACTCTGGAACTTTAAGGATGGCGGTTAATTCAGAATTCCAGCTTGTGATCATTTCCTTAGCATCCAGTTTTCTATTTGCTTTTGGAGTAACAGACTCCATCTGAATGAGGCCTGCCTCAGTCAACAATATCCAAGGACTATAATTTGTTTTAAAGATTCACTGAATTGTTTCTAATTAATCTCTGTTCCATTTCCCCTCTCCCCATACACAGAAGTGCCTCAAATACTTTACTTTTTTCTCAGATTGGTCCTACATTTAAATATGACACGAAGAAAGATAATTAATTATATATAAAAAAAACCTTTAAAAAGCTATTATATTACTTCAGTTTGCAGCTTATCAGTTCTCCTTGTTAAATATTCAGAAGTTCCATTCTGCATGGATAGTACAGAAACCTCAATTTAAAAATACTGAATCCTGGGACCGCGGTTACAGTCCTTCAGGGAAATCCCAAAACCCCCTTCAAAGAGAGAAACCACAATTGGTGAATTATTAACTATCAACAAAAGTATTCAATGTGGAAAATAAATAGCACAATGCCTGCTCATCTCTTAAAAATTATATATTTAAAGAAAGAGTATGAAAACAGGTATTGCCAATGTAGCAAACTAACCTTAAAGAAAAACACTAAGGTAGAATAGAAATAATTAGATGGGGAAAGAGGATTAAACATATGCTTTTCTTGTGTTTTATGTTGTCAGAAAATGTGCCCTTATTTTTAAAATATACACTTTATTCATTTACTAGGAAAACTGCTATAAAGTGACTATACATAATATATGAAAAGATTTGCTGATTTTCTGAGACAAAATTTGAAAAATTTACTTTTTCTATTTTATTTTGTGATAGCTTTATTTTTTTTAACTTTTTATTTTATATTGGAGTATAGCCAATTAACAATGTTGTGATAGTTTCAGGTGCACAGCAAAGTGACTCAGCCATACATATACATGTATCCATTCTCCCCCAGACTCCCCTCCCATCCAGGCTGCCACATAACATTGAGCAGAGTTCCCTGTGCTATACAGTAGGTCCTTGTTGGTTATCCTTTTTAAATATAGCTGTGTGTACATGTCAATCCCAAAATCCCTAACTATCCCTTCCCTCCACCCTTTCCCCCGGTAAGATTTACTTTTAAACATAAAGGATTCACTTATAAAATATATAAATATAAAATTTTAGATCATCACATAAGATGTGATTTTTTTAAAAACAAATTTTTAAAGAAAATTACTTTAAAAATTATTATAAACTGTAATGCTAATATATAAAGATAATCAGCATTCATATTTTTAAATGTTTCCTTCAGCTCTGTTCCCTCCAGTGTGTGTTCATGTGGGTGTTCATAGTATGTGGTGTGTTTGTTTTAGCTTATTTTACAAAATGGAATAATCTGGTTATGTATTATTTCATCCTGATTTTTTTTTACTTGAAGTTATACTTTTACCATTTAATCCTGTCAGTGTTTTCAGCAGCATTGTTTTAAATAATAGCATAGTAGTCTATTTCAAAATTTGAGTTTCCAATTTATGCTATTATAAAGAACTCAATATGGTTCCTTCAATGGACAATTCATGAAATCAATATAGTATTCCTATATTTTTCTTTTACAAAATTATTAGTCAGATAGAGTCTGGATTTTAAGGAGGCTCTTGACTCATATTACCATGTTAACATTCACAAAATTTAGACCAATTTAATTTCCAGCCAGCTTTACTAAGAAAAACTCTCACCAAACAATTGCAAACATGGCATTTGATCAGTTACAGAAATATTTGACAATTTCATAGATGACAATTAATATCTTATTTATAAAAAACAGAATAACTGTTAAAACACATTTCATTAGTCACTAATAGGTTCTGGGAAGTCCTAAAGATTTTACTCCTAATATGCTTTTATTATTGAGCTGCATATTATTACTTTGAGTATTGAGATAAATAAAATCAATTATATTGTGATGTTGCATATTTGCAGTAGCATTAATTGTTCACATTCCAGCAATAACTAATAAACTCTCAAGCCAGGAAGGCAATAATACCTGATTGTATCGTTCAGAAAACATTTGGGTTTTATCAATAGGGACATACTGCATTCAACTTTAGAAAGCTTGGATTTTAGCTTTCAAATTCTGTCTTCGATTTTCAGATGATGCCACAGAGTTCATTCACAGGGTTAATTGGTTTACCTTTTTAATTTATTTGGGCTTCAAAGTTACAATATGAACTTGGCTAGGTCATTTATTTGTTTTGAACTCTGCTTCAACACTTTGACCATGTAGAAAAATTACTAGAATTCTCTCATAAAGTTTCTTTGTAGCAAATTCACAGAATTTTGGAGAACTTTACATCATTAGTGTCCTCCTAATGCTAAATGACTAATATTTCAACTACCACTTTCTCGTACATAAAATTAATAATATTTCAGGATTTAGTGTTAGAAGGTAACAGAAAATGAACTGGAGTTGAAAGCAGAGTATCTGAATTATATTTCCAATTTTGCCATTTACTTCATGACACCTTAGAAATACAAAACTTCTATAAGGTTACAAGTCTATCCTCAAAGTGAACAAAATAGCCTTCTTAATTCCATTTACAATAGCATCAAAAAGAATAACATACTTAGGAATCAACCAGAGTGGTGAAAGACTTGCAAAATGAAAACTACAAAACAATGCTGAAAGAAATTAAAGAGATAAATAAATGGAAAGGCACTCCGTGCTTAATCAATATTGTTAAGATGCCAATACTACTCTAGGCACTCTACAGACTCAATGCAATCCCTATTAAAATCCCAAGAACGTTTTTGCAGAAACAGAAAAATCCATTCTAAAATTTATAGGGTATCTCAAGGGACCCCAAGTAGACAAAACAATCTTGAGAAAGAGAACAGTCTTTTCAACAAATGGTGCTGGAGAAAAGTGGATATCCATACGCAAAGGATCAAGTTGGATCCTTACATAACATCATATACAAAAATGAATTCAAATGGATCTAGAACCTAAACTCAAGAGCTAAAATTATGAAACTCTTAGAAGAAAACATAAGAGGAAAGCTTCACGACATTGGTCTTGACAATGATTTCTTGTATATGACACCAAAAGCACAGGCAGCAAAAGAAGAAATAGACACTCTGGACTTCATCGAGATTCAAAACTTTTGTGCAAAGGATACTATCATCAGAGTAAAGAGGCAACCCACAGAATGGAAGGAAATATTTGTAAATTGTATATCAAATATGGACTGGTATCCAAATATATAGAAAACTCTTAAACCTTAACAATAACAACAAAATACAGTCCAATTAAAAATAATCAAAGATGAATAAACATTTCTCCAAAGAAGACACAGAGATAGTCAAAAGAACATAAAAAGGTGCTCAACATCACTAATTATTAGGCAAATGCAAATCCAAACTACAATGAGATACCATGTCATACTCATTAGAATGCTTATTATTTTTTGAAGTAATAATAGCAAGTATTAGTAAGGATGTGGAGAAATTGGAACCCTTGTGCACTGGTAGTGAGAATATTTTAAAATGTTGCAACCATTATGGAAAACAGTAAGTTAGTTCCTCTAAAAACTAAAAGTAGAATTACCATATGATCCAGTAATCTCATTGCTAGGTATACATCCAAAATAACTAAACCCAGGGACATAAACAGATATCTTTATACCCATGTTTATAGCAACATTATTCACAATTGACAAAAGGTGGAAGCAACCCAGGTGTACATTGACAATTGAATGAATAAACGAAGTATGGTATACATATAGAATGGAAGATTATTCAACTTTAAAAGGAAATTAATTCTGAGACATGCTACCACATGCATGAACCTTAAAGACATTATGCTAAGTTAAATAAGCCAGTCAAAAAGGACAAATGCTGTACGCACATATATGAGGTACTTAAAATAGTCAAATTCATAGAGAAAAAAGGTAGAATGGTGGTTATCAGGGGCTGAGTGGAACAGAGAATGCAGATTTATTGTTTAAAAAGTGCAAGGTTTCAGTTTTGCAAGATGAAAAAAGTTCTAGAGGTGGATGGTAGTGATAGTTACACACCAATGTGAATGTACTTCATGCCAGTGAACTGTACACTTATAAATGATTAAAATGGTAAATTCTATGTTATGCATAATTTACTGAAATTTAAAAAATTAAAAATCAACAGAAAAACAAATGCTGCAAAGAGAAGCATTTTATAGTGGTGCAGACAGAGTTCAAGCTAGGTAATATAGATGGGTCAATGTTTTGAAGCCTCTTAGGTACTTGGGTAATTAAAATAAAATTAAGGAAGAGGTGCATTCCTTTCAAATAGTCTCTCTATTGGCTCTTTAGAAAACCAAGTAAGTGCTAAATGGCTGAGTCATCAGGAGGATTACTCATAGTTACAACTTTGAAGCTTGCCTGAATGTTTTCCCTTGAAGTATTCATCTGACAAGGGCCAACAGTGTGAACAATTTTGCTTTCCACTAAAAATCTCATGTCCTTTGCATTTTGAAAATATGCCAACAAATTGGAGCAACTCATAGACTAGTAAATGCAGACTGGCATTTTGTTATTTCCTTAGTAAATATAACTAGAGGATTTACCTATAAAAGCAAGATAAAAAAATTCATTCTGAAAAAGTAAAAATCACAAAAACTAAATGTGTTAAATAAAACAAAAAAATTTAGAATTCATGTGTTTGGATTTACCTCCCTTAAGGTAATGATATATAAAGGAGGGTATATAGATTCTTTTTCTTTCCTTCTTAAAGAGTAAATTTGTTACCATCTTATTGTTGTGGAAGCAATTGCTAAGCAGAATAGCCTTGGCACTTTAGGTGCAAGAACTGGAAACATACTCTAGCTAACTAAAGCAGGTAAGGGAATTATTAAAAGAGGTAAGTGACTCAAGTTTTTGAAGAACAAAAGAACGAACTTCGGGGGTCACACATCTAAGAGAAATGCTAAAAATAATGCCAAATAACCCTTGAATTTATTCCTGAAAGCTTGTACCACCTCCTGAGCATTAATTGCCTCAGCTAGTACTTCTGCTACCATACCCACTTGCAGTTAGATGTGGCTCCTGCTGCCATGCTTCCTAAGATGGGTTATGATAATTCCCTGCGTGTTCACCTCCGTTGTGATTTAGATCATGGGACGGACATATCTGACTTGTACAACCTTCAGAATATGCTAAGTCTTACAAACATGAAAAGCTGGGAAAGTAAAGAACTAGTATTATCAGCTTTGGTGATGGGAGATGCAGAATTGTCAACACAGAAATGGAGGTCAAATGCTGGGCAGTGGAAGAGAATGACGAATGTTAGCAACAAGGGTGAGTACTGAAAAGAAATTCAGAGAGCCATGTCAAAATTAAGTTTTATTATTAGCTTGTTGTGTGAAACTTGACAAATGACCAAGTTTGCCTTAATGTTTTCCTCAGCTTGACTAAACTTTAGACAGCTCCTTCCTGACCCTAGGTCCCTGAATTCCCTTGTCCTAGAGCATTTACTCTAGAAAACATCATACTGTATTTTCTTTCCCTGCTCCTTTCAGATGTAAAATTTCTTCCAGCCTCTAATCAGTTTCACACCTGAGGAATGTTCTCAAGGACCTCGGAACCATCCCATTGAAATCATCAAGAAAGTTAGGGCCTCTATCTCCTAGTCTCTATGGGACGGTAGGGGCTTAACTTCAATAAGCACAAATTTGCAAACAAAGGTGGGCCTAATCACATAGACCAAATTTCCTCCTAATGTCCACCGGGCAGTACTTTTTCACTATCTGACTCTAGCACTTAAAAACACTCTAACCTCTTCTTTCAATGGAGTTGAGTTAAACCCTCTCCCCTATTGCAATAGCTTTTATCCCTACTTCTATAATCTTAAAGTCTTCCCTGCCTGTTTAACTCCATCCAGTGCAATGTTTCTTTGACATAAATGATTAAAATATGCATAATTATAAATAGGTAGATAGATACGGATAGATAGGTATGATACGTGTATACACACACACATACACTATATGGCATATCTGTATACCTGTATACTCTTAAAATGTAATTTTTATAAGAAGATAAAATCATGACTCACATAGAAATATAAATATGAACCGGGTTAAAACATTTGTTTTACTCAATGATATGACAGAACTAGGCAGATATTTTAACTGATTCAAAGGAAAAATAAAAAAGAGCCTAAATTAATATGGAATAAAGGAATATTAAGACAAAGGTAATTTTTGGTAGTGGCAAGTCAATTAAATCATTAGTAGACAGGACAGAATCTACATATCTCCCAGTTACCTACAACTTACAGAGTTGGAAGTTACACAATAGCTCAAAGTTAATGCATAGAAGTGGAACCTCATAACCTGGGAGGGTAAACTTTAGACAATGAATAGTTTTGTACTGGAAGACAAATTTGTTTTTTCTAAAGTGCACAATAGTGGGTGTGGGTGTGTGTGTGTGTGTACATATTATGAATGGTATGCTAATAACTTTCTCCTAAGATACTGACAAAGATCAAATGGATAAGAGTAGACATTAGCAGCCAAAGTGCAAGAAATGCACTTATTAATCATCGGTTGAAACCTAACTTGTTTCAATATCCTCAGAAGGAAATCTGGCAATATTTCACACATTTTTAAGTCATCTAGCTGTCGACATAGCAAATCTAAATTTGGAAATTTTTCTTACACAAATATAGGCACATGCATGCAAATGTGTGTGTACACACACACATACAGCATTTACTCTGTTTTTAGAATAGTAAAAGGCTGAAACAACATACATATTCGTCAGTAAGGAGAGGCTTAACAAATTGTGGTAGAGCTACACAAGAAAATATTTTACGAATGATAAGAAGAATGTGACAGATAAGCAATCTATAAAATAATCTTCAAAAATTTAGTCTTAAGTGAGAGAAATGAGGTTTATATAAGGTAAGTAGCTATAAGTAAATAAATAAATCTATTATGCCCTTATGCTTACACAGCAAGTTTCTTGTTCTGTTTAGTGCATGTGTCATTTTGCCTTCTAAATGTTTCTTATGCCTAGCTTTCTCCAAGATGGTGTTCTGATCAACCTCCTGTCAGGGCTGGGGACTTGCTCTTCTTTGCTTCTAGCATACAGATATATATTGCTCAGATTTTGTTGTTACTGTTTTGTGGAATTGAGTAGAATGGTAGAATGGCATATTCCTTTGGGGAAATGAGCTCCAGAGTTGACCCACAAAATAACGTAATGTTTTTTTGGTTTGCTTTCTTAGCTGTGCAGTAAAGACCTTCTGAAGAACAGTCTGAAAGGGTATTTCAAAGTCCATGAAAAAATGTACAAAATATTGAAAGAAATGATATTGTCAATAAAGGTCCAGAGCATATGTTGCTTGCTCTGTGTGTGTGTGTGTGTGTGTGTGTGTATGTGTGTGTGTGTGTGTGCTATAGTCCTCAATGCAGTGCTATGACACTCATGGCCAACTTTGACCCAAGAGAATGAATGTAGTGCACTTCTAATTAGAATTTCTTGTATGGGAGAAATGAAACATAATTTCCATCCCTGATACATAGCATTTTAGTATTCTGACCTTTTGGTAAAGGTACGTGCATGATTAGAAAACATTTGAACACCCTTGCCATTGGAAGACAGGGCTGTAAATGGTAAAAGCAATGAAATGAGCCCCCAATTTAGTACAGCCTCTCCAAAGGTCAAGATGAAGCAGCCCATCTATTTAACTACCCAAATATATGAGGCATTCATTCTAGTACAAGGCAGTTTCATGACAAAGAATATAAAACAAAAGCAAGGGCACTATATTAACTGAGTTTATAGTCTGTATTAATAAAATAAAATTCCATATATTTATATATACACATATGTAATATTCTAGAAACTATAATTCTGAAGGTGTTCTTCTTTGCCAACACATGATATCAGATTAATTTAAGAAAGCTGCCAATGAATTAGAAAAGTTTCATCAACAAGAAAGGATTTCTAATAGATTCCTATAAGAAAAACTTCCCTCACTAAACTTTGTTGTTGTTTTCCTTTTCTGTGAGAATTAATGGCATGTTTTCTGCTCTGCTGAATTATTAAGCTTCCTGATATTATACATTTTCAAGCCACTGTTGAAAGGCCACCTTCAGAATTGTTACTTCACTGCAAATAAGTGAGTTTGAAAAAGAAAATAAAAGTAAAACAAAACAATCGGCTTAAAAAAAAGAATTGAGAGAAAATAGAAACAAATAACTTCATCATTAGACTTTCAGTGTTTCATATAGTATGTTCTTAAATCATATTTTGGGACCCACTAAGATATATCTAGTTACCTGAAGGGAACTTTGTAAAGTGAACTTTTTTTTTTTTTTAACATCTTTATTGGAGTATAGTTGCTTTACAATGGTGTGTTAGTTTCTGCTTTATAACAAAGTGAATCAGCTATACATATACATATATCCCCATATCTCCTCCCTCCTGCATCTCCCTCCCACCCTCCCTATCCCACCCCTCTAGGTGGTCACAAAGCACCAAACTGATCTCCCTGTGCTATGCGGCTGCTTCCCAGTAGCTATCTATTTGTAAAGTGAACTTTTTATTCACTTCAATTTATAAAATAGGAAAAGCTGATATAGCTTTTAAAAAGGATTAGGCATTGTAATAAAACAGAGAGGAGATGCAAATTCCTAAAATCCTGGGAATGGCTGTTTGAACTATTTAAATAAGGATTTATTGGGGTTTTAAAAAAAAATTCTCTTATACTAAATTCAGTATAAACAAATAGATTGTTTCAGTTTTTTTTCCACATTTTATACTACTGAACAAAAATTCTAGAAAGGCTTTTTCCATTATTCACAAATATTTGTGTATTTGAACACCTATTACATAAACATTCTTCTTCATATCCTGTGTGCTTCTGATGTAGAGCTAAATTTCCTCACTATATAATTGTCTTCTTTTGGCTTTCATGGAATACATTTTCCTGATCTTATTTACACCTTTGAGCTATATATAAGGCAATGGGATTTATGTGAGATGTTCTCTGGTACTCTTAAACAGGATGATCATTTAACATGAATTCACATTTTCAGTCTCATTACTTGTCATTGATGAGAACTGAGTATCAAACTCTACTATAGGAAAGAAATGGAAAAACTTGCAGTAATTTAAATTATAATACCATGAGATATCTTCCGTGAAAATAACATGAACTGTGTCCATTTGTGGGACATAAAATTAAAAATCAGCACCAACGGTTATAGAATCTTTAAAGGGTTCAAAACACTGTAATAATATTGACCAGTGAAACCAAGCAAGAGTCTGCTGACGTAAAGTAAGGCTACTGTTCCTATGTTAAAAATGAGAACCCAGAGAAAAAATAAAGAAAAAGAGAAAAGGAATAGATGACTTTCATAGGTCTGAAAAGCAATTTAGTAATCAAAGTGACCATTTTACAATGGCATTAGTGCAAGAGGTCCAAAGCATCATTTTCCCTCAAACTTTCAGACTGCTAGAGTGTAAACAGTGTAGCAATAGAAGTTAGCATAAGCTAACATAAAAGGAAATGGAAGGAGGACCTGATATGGTAAGGGTTAGAGGTTGGGAAAGAAGTCAGTGTTGGAAGCAGATGGCCCAGGATTGCTCTCACTCAGAAAAATATTGTGATTGAGTTTGTAGCTGTCAAAATAGCTGGGGTCGTGTCAGTTTTAAACAGAGGTCTACATACATAAAAAAAATCTAACCCATTCCTTGACTCCTTACCCACGTTTCAGCATGTCATTTAGGAATCAAGTTTGCTTTTATAATGAACCTGACCTTACCATAAAACAAGTGAGCAATTAGCAGAGAGAGTTTAGGTATCCTTAGCAAAGAAAGTTGAATTATTAACCACTCCATTGAAGAGCAGATAAAAAGACGGTATTTCTGGCACCATATCAGAACAAGGAAGGGCTGGGGAGTAAATGGATGGGATAGCCAGGTGTGAGGGCAAGATCTCGGACATACAAGGCTGATTAAGCATTCGGTAATTGGAAACATGGAATGAATAAATGGAATTACAATTTTGATTCTCAGTACAATGGTTAAAGAGTGTGTTTAAGTCTCTTGCATATCTCACAGATGAATAAAGGACCAATTATTATTTAGTGATTTTCTTTCATTAAAGCATATATTTAATTAAAATTTATCACTTATCTTTTTAAAGATAAGGTTTTAAGCCAATTCTTCTCTTTACTATTGTGCTTTGCAGGCTGTCCCCAGAACACAAGAGTTACCTCTATTCCATCCATAATTAATGTGTCCACACGATGACACCACACATACACTAACGGGATATGAAAAGATTTTTTACTTATATATGGAAATTTTTTTGAAGAGAAGAACAGTCATTTAAGCTGGTCAGAAATGGCTTAATGGTCGGAGGGGCTTTGGTTTTCCTTGTGGTTGTGCAGGGGGAGCAGGCTGAAGGGTTTGTGGGCTGCAGTTCCCATGGTTTGAACTTTCTCATCAGTGGTAAGGGAGGCCACAAGCAGGCATTATTTGCTTGTCCACATGTGGGGCAAGAGGGGAAGAGAGGAGTGGGGTCTAAAAGTGGTCAGCATTCAAGTGTCAAAAGTGGAGTCAGACTCTCCTCTTTAGAAGGATTAAAATAATACAATTTTATTTGGAGCCAGAAATGTCAGGAATGAAATAAAAAAGTCAAGGCATCTCATACTTTATTTTCTGTTTTAGTCATGAGGTCTAATAGAAACTTTCTTCTATAAAATGATCCCCTTCTTATGATCCATTTGAAGTACAGCTGTATATAATCACTGCAAATGACAAATGTTTTTTAATCTAAAAAGACCTATCTTGCATCTCCAAATGGAGTTTAATTTCCCCTCTGTGTGTCCTTAGTGACTCATTTATACTTCTATTACATTTCCTATTCCATGTAATTATTTGTTACATGTTGTCGAACCATGATTTTCCTATTCTCCAGAATTTTGGATGAAGGCCTAAAGCTTGGAAAACATGTTCACAAGGTTTCTGTGTGAGATGTCTCTCATTTGCTCATCAATAACTGCTCTCCAATTTTCTCCATCTTTCTCCATTCATCTCTCTACATCACATGAAAAACACTGGATTCTTTTGCCCTCTGGCTCCTGTTCGGTTTTAGCCAATGGGGGACACTGGCAGATATGGAAAGTATAAGAAAGGAAGGTGTGTGGGTCACTTTGGAATGACTGCAACTTCAAGGGAAGGTCACATCCCTTCTCAAGGCAGCCTCTCATTAACTTTCTTCTCTAGTTTCTGATAAATTCTTCCTCTTCATTTGATAAGGGTGTCAGAGCCTCAGGGTTCTGCACCACCTTTTATGATTTTCTTTACTCTTTCTACACACTTGTCAGTTGTCCTGTTATTAAACTCTTTATGAAAAATATTGAATGTGCCATTTATTTGCTGCTGGGAATCTGATTTACACACATCCTAAGATTACTGAGAAGTGTGATACACATCTATGCCAGAATCACCAAGGGAGAGAACAGATGAAATTGGAAACTTAATCTTTATCACTCCATCAAACTTAAGACCAGAAATTCAGAAGGAGATTCACTGATAAATTTTATGAGAGTGTTTTGACTTTTCTCCTCTACTTTCCAAATTATGGGTATATATATATATATATATAGTTTTCAAGAAGGAAAGCCAGGATTTCAGTCTTGAGTTACAGAATTGCTGGGCTGCAGAAACTAGAGAACCATCTTCATATAGCTTCTTGAATAGTTTAGTGTATTTGTTTTCGATTGTTGCTGCAACAAATTAAAAACTAGTGGTTTAAAGCTACACAAATTAACTATTGTTTTGTTCTGGAAGTCAGAAATTTAAATTGGGTCTTATAGGGTTAAAATCAAGGTATCTCTAGAGCTTCATTCCTTCTGCAGGCTATAGGGGGAAATATCTTTGCCTTTTTTTATTTTTACAGGCTGCTGGCATTCCTTGTCCCCAACACTCCAACCACTGCTTCCTGCGTCTCATTTCCTTCTCTACCCTTCTGCTTCCCTGTTACATGGACCTTGGAGATTATACTGGGCCTACCTGGAAAATCCAGGATAATCTATCCATTTCAAGATACTTAATATAATCACATATGCAAAGTCCTTTCTGCCACATAATTTAACACATTTCCAAGGTCTGAGAATTAGGGCATATATATCTTTGGGGAGGGGGTCATTATTCGGCCCACCACATAGAGTGAGAGACTTTTGAGTACAGAGGGATATTTGTACCCTGGAAGCTGGGAATTGTGTGAGCACAGCTGCTGGTTCTGCTTATCAAGTGAAAAATATAAAGACTAAATGCAAGCTGCAACAGTTTGCAAACATGGAATAAAGAGACTGTCATTTGGAAATTTGTACTTTGACCATTTAGCAGAACTAGGATGTGTAGCATTCTATGGACTAAGTGAAGTCCACGGAAATGGAAGGCTTGAGTCATTATGAAGGGACCCAACCTAGGAGTGGTTACCAGGGTGGAGGAACTTCAGAAGTAAGAAATTCTGTGTGGCAGACCACAGAACATACAGTGAGAGGGAGGGTGCTGTCACAGATCACAATGGGGGAGGTCATGTCCCAAGTCAGAGAATTGGGCAGTATGTCACTGTAGAGGGTTGAAAAGTAAACATAAATGCAGTGAAGCAACCACAGGAGTGTCTGCAACAACAGCAGGCACATGGCCAGAAAATATCATCCAAAGAGATAATTAATACAGCAACAGGCAAATAAAATAACCTTAGCACCTCTCTTTCTGTCCTCTCACAGCCAAGACCCTAGAATAATAAGAAGGGAAAATGGGGTGGAAAGGGAATATTGCAGAGTGGACCACTCTTCCTTTGCCACTGATGATTCCTGAACCAAAGGAAAGAACTGAGTTGTGGAAAGGCAAATTATTGGCCTGGTATTCGAGACTGAGTTTTTAGAAAATATCTATTAGACTCTACTGGATGTTTTAATAAGTAAACCCAATTTTTTTCTAATTACAGAAATACCTTCTGATATATGTTTACGACTAGGGACAGTAAAATCAGAGAGAACACATTTGAAAATAATGAAATATTGCCATACTTTATTTTTAGCCTATCAAGTGCAGCCCATCCCAGAAAAAAAATTGAAAAAGCTATGCAGAAGAGCACTGTTAATGTTAAGCTCTTTTTCTTTACCTTTAGATTCTGAGTACAAAGAGAAGGTCTCCTTCTAATCATTTGAGTGTGATAGGGCTGTGTTTCTATATTCCTCTTTTTGTTTATTTCATTCTACTCCTGAGGAAAAGGGAGTCTTTTTGTATTGTTTTGTTTAATTTGGCTGCACAGTGTGGCATGTGGGATCTTAGTTCCCCCACCAGAGATTGAACCCATGTCCCCTGCGTTGGAAGCATGGAGTCTTAACCACTGCACTTCCAGGGAAGTCCAGGGAGTCTTTAAAATTAGAAATGCATCAAGTTATGCTCTGATACATGGTATATATTACATAGAAAAAGGTATTTGTAAATTATTTTTTTAAATTGTTATTGAAATATAGTTGATTTACAATGTGTTAGTTTCAGATATACAGCAAAGTGATTCAATTATACATATATATGTATATTCTTTTCTTTACATTATCTTCCATTTATAGCTTACAAGATATTAGTACAGTTTCCCATGCTATCCAATAGGTCCTTGTTAGTTATCTATTTTAAATATAATAGGGTGTATATGTAAATGCTCTTTTCTGATGAATGTGAAAAACCTAAAATACCCACAAAGGACTAAAAGGATGTTGTCAGCTTTCTAGGATGGAATCTAGAAAATTAGTTTTGACTTTGTAGCACACTTAGGTGGAATAAAGTTAATGAGAGGAATGATAAAAACAATAACACAAACACATAGAGCAACAAACCCAACAAGTAAACAAGCAAATGAAAAAACACCTTTGGAGTTGGTAAGAAGGTAAAGGAATAAAACTATAAGAAAGAAGGAAAATTATAGGAATGCCCTCAATATAATGAAAAAGGAAGAGTACCTTTTATGTCATTTTCTAGAAATCGTAGGTGTTCATCATCATCAAATATGATACAATAGGTAGTGAACAGAAGCTTTCAGAAAACAAAAGTTTCCATCATACAAATTATATTTCATAGATTTATTTCTTAGTCTTGCATTCTATGATTATCCATAGAATTTTCTAAAAACTGATAGGTTTGCCAGTATGTTAACCTTGAAAAATTTTTGAAAACAACATTTAGTTTTAACTAAAGCAAGCTATAAAATCATCATGTCAGAATTTCAAGAGGAGTGAAAGAATAAAATAGTTTTCTTAATCTGTGTTTTCTTAATCTGTGTAAATATTGTTTACACAATGATATATAAATATATCATTACAGAATAATTTAAATCAATTACATTTAATTGGAATAATTTTTTTTGACTTTGTTCACAATTTCTCAAGGAAGCCTACCTTTTCCATATACAATTGTCTGTCTACACATCAGACTAATAAAAGGATGTTGACATTTACCCCTAATCAATAGTCACAGTTTCTCCACACTTATTCTCAGAAAACCAAAAGAAAAAAAAATGAAAAAGAAATAGAGCAGTTAAATAGCGTACAACTATCATTATGCCTGCTTCCTGGTTTTCATGACATTGGAATGATGAATTTTTTATGGAAAACCTGCCTATCATAGACCACATACTCAGTGATAAAGTTATCCTACACAGCCCAGGAAGAGCTCTCCAGACATTATTTTAGATTTTTTTTTGAAATTAATTGTAGCAAATGAATTGCTTGAAGTATAGAAAATCTCAATTTTCATACTTTACTATAAATGTAGAAATTATAGAAAATGAAATGTGCAATTTATATATAAGGATCAATTCACAAATCTAGTCCACTATTACAGTCTTTTTTTTCCCCATGAATTATAGCTGATTTACAATGTTGTATTAGTTTCTGGTGTATAGCAAAGTGATTCAGTTATACATGTATACATATATTCTTTTCCATTATGGTTTTTTTTTTACAGTCTGAATACAGTCCCCTGTGCTATATAGCGGGTCCTTGTTGTTTATTTATTTTATATATAGGAGTTGTATCTGCTAATCCCAAACTCCTAATTTACCCTACCCCCTTTCCCCTTTGATAACCATAAGTTTGTTTTCTATGTCTGTGAGTCTATTTCTGTTTTGTAATTAAGTATGTCTGTGTCATATATTAGATTCCACATATAAGTGATATCATATGGTATTTGTCTTTCTCTGTCTGACTTACTTCACTTAGTGTTATAATCTCTAGGTTTATCAATGTTGCTGCAAATGGCATTATTTCATTCTTTCTTATGGCTGAGTAGTATTCCATTGTGTATATATACCACATGTTCTTTTTCTTTTCTTTTCTTTTTTACAGCTATAGACATTACCTACTTTTAAGTTTAATCTGCATTATTAGCATTTTCTCTATCCCTTTTTTAAGTCTAGAAACAATTGACAAAACAATATATGAAGTCCTGATTTGTAGCGTTTGCTGATTTCTATGGTGTAATACTACCATCGTGACTGAGTTCAAGCTTCCAATATGAAGTCCCTGAATACAGAGTTGGGAAGAAGTGTTCTACGTCCCACTATTTTGTAGTATTTTGACTACACAGACACAATAGATGTAAATAACCTGAAGAGCATAACCTATAGTAAAATACAGTAAAATAAGGAGATAATGAATTTTGAGTATTTATTACCATTGTTTTTTTTAACATTTTTATTGGAGTATAATTGCTTTACAATGGTGTGTTAGTTTCTGCTTTATAACAAAGTGAATCAGTTATACATATACATATGTTCCCATGTCTCTTCCCTCTTGTGTCTCCCTCCCTCCCACCCTCCCTATCCCACCCCTCTAGGTGGTCTCAAAGCACCGAGCTGATCTCCCTGTGCTATGCAGCTGCTTCCCACTAGCTATTTTACGTTTGGTAGTGTATATATGTCCATGCCACTCTCTCACTTTGTCACAGCTTACCCTTCCCCCTCCCCATATCCTCAAGCCCATTCTCTAGAAGATCTGTGTCTTTATTCCCGTCTTACCCCTAGGTTCTTCACGACCTTTTTTTTTTTTTTTCCTTAGATTCCATATATATGTGTTAGCATACGGTATTTGTTTTTCTCTTTCTGACTTACTTCACTCTGTATGACAGACTCTAGGTCCATCCACCTCACTGCAATGACATGATACTATACATAGAGAATCCTAAAGATGCTACCAGAAAACTACTAGAGCTAATCAATGAATTTGGTAAAGTAGCAGGATACAGAAATCTCTGGCATTCCTATACACTAATGATGAAAAATCCGAAAGTGAAATTAAGGGCACACTCTCATTTACCACTGCAACAAAAAGAATAAAATACCTAGGAATAAACCTACCTAAGGATACAAAAGACCTGTATGCAGAAAACTATAACACATTGAGGAAGGAAATTAAAGATGATACAAACAGGTGGAGAGATATACCATGTTCTTGGATGGGAAGAATCAACATTGTGAAAATGACTCTACTACCCAAAGCAATCTACAGATTCAATGCAATCCCTATCAAACTACCACTGGCATTTTTCACAGAACTAGAACAAAAAATTTCACAATTTGTATGTAACCACATCTTCTTTGTCCATTCATCTGTCAATGGACATTTAGGTTGCTTCCATGTCTTGCCTACTGTAAATAGTGCTGCTATGAACACTGAGGTGCATGTATCTTTTTGAATTATAGTTTTCTCTGGATATATGCCCAGGAGTATGGGATGGGCTTTAGAGAAGTTCCTGGCAATTAGGTCTTCATTAAATTGTGACCATTATTGTATTGTAATTGTTGGTTTGATTTGGAAAATTGACAAAATGCCTGAAACCTCTTACAAGAACAAGGCCAAGAGCACTTGTAGTGATAAAATCACTTTTTTTGTTTTTTTGGGAATTAGTGGTCATGTCCAGTCTGGACTTTAATCTCTGTGAGGATTCACAGATGGATTAATATTTGAATATGGAAGACATTTTTCTTTACACCCATTTGACACATCCATAAATCATGTTCTCCTTTCCTCCAAAAACACCAATATAATTTTATAGATTTAAAATGAAAGTTTCTATCCCACAGAAACTTCTTTGGGATATCCTAAGGATATTTGAAACAATCGAAACCCCATCTGTGATCTTAAGTATCAATGGTGAAATAAAGCAGGAGATAAACATTACTTACTTGAAGTGATCAGCTTTAGAGATAAATTACCTAACTTGATAAGCCATTTAATTCTGTAAAAGAGATAACTTACCTTGCAAAGGGCATTGCTCTAGTTCCAAAGGGAAGAACACTTTATTCTTCCGTCTGTAACATGATGCTCACATCCGACAAGAATTAAGAGAAATGGCACCACTTAGCCTCTTGAACTGCAGCAACCACAAGAGAGCAAAGAATTGCAGAAAGAAATGTTAAATGACTGAGTGCAAATGAAGCATTGTATGAAGCAATTCAGATAAAATATTTTAAGTCCAGAAATAATGTTTTCAGGGAAGAGTACTTTGACTACTAATTATATAACTTACAATGCCAATGACCCTGGCTTTTGAGATTTTGTGAACAATTTTAATTTAGAAGTATACTGTTGGCAAACCACACAGTTTTCAGCAAGCCAATTAGAAACAAGCAGGAAGTTACCCTAATAGAATCACAGATTATAGTGTCTTTCCCCAGTACTTTTGACTTAAGTAACATCTATTACAGGCTAAGCAAGAGATATCATTGTTTAAATTTTTCTCAGCCCTTTTTTTTTTTTAACTCCAGAGAACTAATTCTGCCAAAGATTTCTCAGAACATGCATTTGTGAGTCCCTTACATGACTCCTGGGTCACTAGGAAACTGTTAACATTTAGTGAACTTTACGCAATTAGCTCTGTCCTTTGGGTGTTCAAACACATTTTCTTTATCCTTACTCTGTGTATGGGAAGGGAAAAGAAAATTTATAGTAGAAGTGTAGTCTTGCAATCTTCATTAAAGTCTCCCAGGGCACTTTACAATCATTAAAAGTTATAATTAGCACTGAATAACATTCAACTCCTAAAAGGATCGTTTTGTAAACTAATAATTTTTTTTTAACATCTGTATTTTAAAACTTGAGAACAGTTTAAGTGCTCCCAACTTCAACCAATAATGACTTCCTAAGTATAGAGGAAAGAACCCAAAGTGTTTTTAAATGCTCTGAGACATATTTCCTGATCCCCTCTAGATTCTGTTCATTGAAAACAGTCAATTATTTATGTAGTTTAAGAAGGGTTTCTTTATTTAAAAGAAAAAAAAAGTCTTCAAGCAGAGAGATAAGTAAACTATAGGAGTAGGTTGGCTACGGAGACTACGACGAGTTATGAATTTTACTCTAGGTCTTAAGTATGCAACTAGTTAAAATTAGGCCTTTATATTGATATCTTCTGTTATATTTTTAGGAGTTTAGCTTTATATGGTAGATGTTGTTGGGTGGGAACTCAAGCTATGTATACAATCATTTCTTCCCAGCCATCATCCAGCTGGGGTTATATCCATGACACAATTCTAGTCAGTATCATCGTCAAGAACTCTGAAAGATCTGATAGTTTACACTATTTGCAAACTAACAAATGTGCCTGTCACGGTTTATTGGATGCTGGTAAAAGACACAAATCTTCTGGATCAAAGAAAAAGGACAATTATTTTTCACAAAATAGCAGTAGCCAGAGTATCATTTTCTTGTACTGATTCTTTACCAATGCAAGGCTGTAAAACTTGCCCAATAACAAAAGGGAAAGCCCTTTTAAAATTATGACTGTTCATCACATACATAGGTAGCAAAAAGAAAGAGAAGTAAAGGTGCCTGTGTCTATGTCATCTGTCCCTTAGGATAGCACTAAAACAAAAGGAAACAGATGACATGACTATACAGCATGAGTGTTGGGAACCCCTTTTGCAGAGGACCTGATGTCATGCTGTAGCTAAGCAGTCTCAGAGTCTGCAGCAGTACCCTAAGGAGGCAATGCAGACAGCCTCATAGCTCATCAGAAACTGGAAGACTAAGAACAAATGTCTCATGACAGTATCCCAGGGGAAATGGGAAGCAAGTAGAAAATGGCCTTTTAACAGCTCTTCACGAACATCATGATCTCATGTCCCAGGAGGATCACAGGGCATTCTGCAAAGACTTAGCTAAGTTGAAGTCAAGTCTTGCCTATGTGGTCTACATAGAAATGTGCAAGGTTGCTAGGGTGCCAAGGTAGAGTCATTCTCACAGATTCCACAAGCCTCAACTCCTACAGGCAATACAGTAATAGTCAAGAGAACCCAGAACACACAGTGGGTTGCATTACAGAAGAGGCACTCTGAGCCTAGGAAACCTCAACCTTTTATAAAAGCTGCAATCAAATATGACTGTCCTTTATCCCAGAAGTAGATATAATATTATATTGATTTTATTGGATAACACACAAACGTGCCCTCTGCTCTGCTGGGAGATTCTACTTCCCAAAGCTATTTCCTCCATAAATACCTTTGAACGATTTTATGTAACAAAACACTGTTGGTGCCTTTGCAAACATGCAAAATCATAAGAGACTCATGGAAAATTGTCTCCAAATATTCATGTATTAACAAGTCGCAGGTGAGAGTGGCCAAGAGGGTGGAGTAAGAAGACGCTGAGTTCATCTCCTCCCATGGACACACCAAAATTACAGCTATTTACAGAGAAAATATTGATGAGAAAGACCAGAGGACTAGAAAAAACCTGCATCTAAATATATAAAGAAGGAACCATAATGAGGCAGGTAGGAGGGGCAGAGATGCAGTAGAGTCAAGTCTCACATACCTGGGTGGGCAACCTGCAAACAGGAAGATAATTAAAATTGCAGAAGTTCTCTCCAAGGCACGAGGAGCAAGAGGCCCACATCAGGCTCCCCAGCCCAGGGGTCCTGTACCAGGAAGACAATCCCCCCAGAACATGTGGCTATGAAGGCTAGCAGGGATTATTTTGGGGAGATACAGAAGGCCATGGGGGAAAGAAACTCTACTCTTAAAGGACACATACAAAATCTCATATGCTCCAGGACCAAGGACAGAAGTAATGATTTGAAAGGAGCCTGGGTCAGACCCATGTGCTGATTCTGGGGAGACACCCAGAGAGGCGAGAGGCAACTAGAGCTCACCCTGGAGACATAGACGTTGGTGGCAGCCAGTTTTTGGAGCTTGTTCTCCTAAGAGGATACTATTGCTGGCAAACACCATTTTGGAATTCTCCCCCTAGCTTATTAGTGCTGGAATGCAGCCCTACCCACCAACCTGTCAGAACCATTACTGGGATAGCTCAGACCAAGCAACTAGTGGATGGGGAAACAGTCCCACCCATCAGCAGGCCAGTTGTCTTAAGACTGCCTGAGCCCACAGTGGCCACAAGAACTAGCCCCATCCATCACAGGGCCTAGGACATCAGCCAGAGACCACAGGACTTGGCTACACCCACCAGTGGGCCAGCACGAGTGACAGGACCCAGTTTTATCACCAGTGGACAGGTACCAGCCCTAGGATCACCTGATTCAAAGCCCCATCCACCAGCAGGTAGACACCATTTCCAAGACCACCACAGCACTGCAGCCTGCCATGTTAGCACCCCGTCCATCTACCTGCAGGCCAGCACTAGCCCAGGGATCCCCTGAGCTCTGGCCCTATCCATCAGTAGGCCAACACCAGCCCTGGAATCCCCCCCAGGCCCCAACTCCACCCACCAGTAAGCCAACACCAGCTTCAAGACACCTTGGATCCCTCAGTCAGCTGCCCCAGGATCCAGACCCACTCAACAGTGACCAACACCAGATTTGAGCCCCACAGACTGCATAGACAGCCATTTCAGGAACTGGCCTCACACACCAGCAGGCTGACACTAGATCCAGGAAATCCAGCCTTCCAACTATCCATCCCAGGACTCAGCTCTGCCCACCAGTGGACCAGCAATAGACCTGTGACCCTCGGGACTCTGCAGTGAGTTACCTCATGAATTGGCCTTGTGTACCAGCAGCCTCAGCACAAGGCAGGACTTGGCAACCAAACAAACTGGGGGCCTGCCACACATACCAGACCACCCACAGTATTCAGACTCCCACAAGAGAAGGACCCATGCAGCCCACAGAGGGTGCACAGCTAGAGCACATAGCTCTGGCGACAAAAGGGGAGTTCACTGCTTGGATGCATATGATATCTTCTACACAAAGCCACTTCTTCAAGATCAGGAATCACAAACAAACCTCCAAATACATAGAAATAAAAACAGCAAATCAGGCAAAATGAAGTGACAGAGAAATATGTTCCAAATGAAGAAGATAAAACCCCAGAAAAAGAACTAAAATAAGAGAAGATAAACTATCTACCTAATAAGACTTCAAGGTAATGATTATAAAGATACTTAAAGAACCTAGGAGAAGATTAGATGAACAGAATGAGAAGTTACATGTTTTTAACAAAGAATTAGAAGATATAAAAAAGAACCAAAGTGAAATGAAGAATACAGTAACTGAAAGAAAAAATACTCTAGAAGGAATCAACATCAGATTAGACAATATAGAGGAACAGATCAGCAATCTGGGAGACAAAGTAGTGGAAATCCCTGACACTAAACAGGAAAAAAAAAAGAATAAAAAGAAATAAGGACAGTTTAAGAGACCTCTGGGACAACATTAAGCTATTAATATTTACATTATAGGGGTCCCAGAAGGCAAAGAAGAGAAAAAGGAGCCGAGAACATATTTGAAGACATAATAAATGAAAACTTCTCTTACATGGGAAAGGAAACAGACATCCAGGTCCCAGAATTATAGAGAGTACCAAACATGATCAATGCTGAGAGGACCACACCAAGACACACTGTAAATAAATGACAAAAAAATAAGATAAACTACTAAAAGCAGCAATGGAAAAGCAACAAGTTATGTACAAGGGAATTCCAATAAGGTTATCTACTGACTTTCAGCGGAAACTCTGCAGGCCAGAAGGCAGTGGTACAATATATTTAAAGTGATTTAAAGGAAAACCCTACAACTAAGAACACACTACAGAGCATGGTTTTTATTCAGATTTGATTGAGAGATCAAAAGTTTTACAGACAAGCAAAAGCTAAAAGAGTTTAACACCAGGAAATAAGCTTTACAAGAAATGTTAAAGGGACTTCTCTAATCAAAGAAAGGCCACAACTAGAAAAATAAAAATTATGAAAGAAAAAAGCTCATTGTTAAAGGCAAATATACAGCAAAAGTAGTAAATCAAAGATTGTAAAGAGTTAGTAGGCAGGTTAAAAGAAAAATGTAGTAAAGTCATCTATATCTGCAATAAGTAGTTAAGGTATACACAAAACAAAAAGCTGTAAAATAGGATGTCAAAAACAGTAAACATGGGAGGGGAGTAGATTCAGAGTTGTTACAATGCATTTGAACTTAAGACATGAGCCACTTAAAATAATCATACACACACACACACACACACACACACACACACACACAGCTCTATATAAATTTGCATGGTAACCACAAATGAAAAATCCATAATAGATACACACACAAAAAAGAGAAAGGAATCCAAACAAAATACTAAAGATAATTATCAAATCACAAGGGAAGAAGAACAAAAGAAGAAAGGAATAAAAAAGAACTACATAAACAATCCAAAAGCAATCAACAAAATGGCAATAAGTACATACCTAGCATTAATTGCTTTAAAAGTAAATTGACTAAATGCTCCAATCAAAAGACACAGAGTGGCTGAATAGATACAAAAACAAGACCCATGTATATGCTGACTACAGTAGACTCACTTCAGATCTAAAGACACACAGAGACTGAAAGTGAGGGAATGGTAAAAGGTATTCCATGCAAATGGAAATGAAAGGAAAGTAGGGGTAGCAATACTTATATCAAACATAATAGACTTCAAAACAAAGACTGTAACAGGAGACAAAGAAGGACATTATGTGATGATCAAGGGATCAATCCAAGAAGAAGATATAACAACTGTAAACATAATGCACCCAACATAGGAGCACCTAAGTACATAAAACAGATATTAATAGACATAAAGTGAGAAATTGACAGTAACACAATAATAGGGAACTTTAACATCTCACATACATCAATGGACAAATCAGTAATAAAACACTGACCTCAGATGACACATTAGATCAATTGGACTTAATAGATGTAAATAGAACATTCAACCAAAAGCAGCAGAATACATATTCTTTTCAAGCTCACATGGGACATTCTCTAGGATATCTCACATGCTAGGCCACAAAACAATTCTCAGTAAATATAAGGAAACTGAAATTATATCAAGCATCTTTTCCAACCACAATATTATGAGAGTAGAAATCAACTACAAGAAAAAAAAGCAAAAAAACACAAACATGTAGAGGCTAAACAATATACTACTAAACAAAAAATAAATCACTGAAGAAATCAAAGAAGAAATAAAAAATACATGGAGACAAATGAAAACAAAGACAGCAATTCAAAAATCTGTGGGATGCAGCAAAAGCAGTTTTAAGATGGAAGTTTATAGTGATACAAGCTTATCTCAAATAAACAACCAGGCCTTACACCTGGGAACTAGTTCAAGTTCCAGTTCAAAACCTGGAACTAGTTTTCTAGTTCAAGGGAACTAGAAAAAGAACAACAAATACCTAAATTTAGTAGAAAAAAAGAAATTATAAAGATCAGGGCAGAAATAAATAAAATAGAGACTAAAAGAACAATAGAAAAGATCAATGAAAGTGAGAGCTGATTCTTTGAAAAGATAAACAGAATTGATAAATCTTTACCCAGTAAAAACGAGAGGTTGTCCAAATCAATAAATTCAGAAATGAAAAAGGAAAAGTTACAATCAACACCACAGAAACATGAAGGATCTTAAGAGATTACTATGAACAATTATACTCCAATAAAATGGACAACCTAGAAGAAATGGACAAATTTCTAGAAATGTAAAATCTCCCAAGGCTGAACTAGGAAAAAACAGAAAATATGACCAGATCAACTACCAATAATGAAATTTCATCAGTAATTTAAAAATACCCCAACAAACAAAAGTTCAGGACCAGATGGCTTTAGAAGTGAATTCTACCAAACATTCAAAGACGAGTGAACACCTCTCTTTCTGAAACTAATCCCCAAAATTGCAGAGCATGGAATTCTTCTGAACTTACTCTGCAAGACCAGCATGATTCTGATACAAAAATCAGGCAAAAATATTACAAAAAAGAAAATTACAGACCAATATTACTGATAAACAGATGTAAAAATCCTCAACAAACTATTATCAAATGAAATTCAACAATACCTTAAAAGGATCATATGCCATGATCAAGTGGGATTTCTCCCAGGTATGCAAAGATGGTTAAACATATGCAAATTTATAAATTCTATATACCACATTAACAACTGAGGAATAAAAATCATCTCAATAGATTCAGAAAAATCTTTCAGCAAAATTTAACATCTATTCATGATAAAAACTCTCAAAAACTGGTTATAGGGGAAATACACCTTAAGAAAATAAAGGCCATATATGGCAACTCCATAGATAAAAATCTCAGCCATTGGTGAAAAGATGAATTATTTCCTCTAAGATAAGGAACATGACAAGGATGATCCCTCTCACCACTTTTCTTCAACATGGTATTGGAAGTCCTAGCCACAGCAATCGGAAAAAAATGAAATAAAAGAAATCCAGATTAGAAAGAAAACTGCCACTGCTTGTAGTTGACATGATACTAAACATAGAAATTTCTAAAGATGCAACCAGAAAACTACTAGAGCTCATCACTGAATTTGGTAAAGTTGCAGAATACAAAATTAATATACAGAAATCTGTTGTATTTCTAAACACTAACAAATAACTGCCAGAAAGAAAAATTAAGAAAACGATTCTATTTACAATCTCATCTAAAAGAGTAAAGTATCCAGGAATAAATCTAACTAAGGATATAAAATACCTGTACTAAGAAAACTATAAGACACTGATGAAAGACAGTGAAGATGACACAAACAGATGGAAACTTTACCGTGTTCATGTATTAGAAGAATCTGTATTGTTCAAATGACCATAAAACCCAAAGCAATCTACAGATTCAATGCAATTCCTATCAAAATACCAATCGTATTTTTTTACAGAAATAGAACAAATAATTCTAAAATATGGAAACACAAAAAACCCAATAGCCAAAACCATCTTGAGAAAGAAGAACAAAGTTGTTATCTCACTTTGTGATTTCAAACTACACTACAAAGCTACAGTAATCAAAACAGTATAATACTGGAACAAAAACAGACACATGTATCAATGGAACCAAACAGCCCAGTAATAAACTCACACTCATATAGGCAATTAATCTATGATGAAGGAACCAAAATATACAATGAGGCTAAGATAACCTCTTCAATAAATGGTGTTGGGAAAACTGGACAACTCCATGTAAAAGAATCAAACTAGACTACTCTCTCACACCATGCATGAAAATAAATTCAAAGTACATTAAAGACTTAAATATAAGATCTGAAACCATAAAACTTCTAGAAGAAAACTTAGGCAGTAAGTTATTTGACATGAGTCTTAGTAATATTTTTTTGGATATGTCTTCTCAGGCAAAGGAAACAAAAGCAAAAATAAACAAATGGGACCATATCAAACTAAAAAACTTATTTGCACACTGAAGAAAATCATCAACAAAATAAAAATGCCACCTACTGAATGAAATAATATATTTGTAAATGATATATCTCATAAGGGGTTCAACTGCAAAATTTACAAGAACTTACACAACTCAACATAAATAAAACAAACAATTTGACTAAAAATGGGCAGAGTATGTGAGTAGACATTTTTCCAGAGAAGACATACAGATCGCCAACAAACGTATGAAAAGATGCTCAACATTGTTAATCATCAGAAAAATGCAAATTAAAACAATAAGATACCACCTCACACCTGTCAGATGACTATCATCAGAAAGACCACAAATATCATTATCATAATCATTTCATGGTGTATATAAGTCAAATCATTATGCTGATCACCTTAAACTCACACAGTGCTGTAAGCCAAAAAGAAAAAAGAAGTAGCAGGTGGTAGTGCTTAGTAAAGCTTCTCAGATTTTGCTTTCCTTACCAAAACAAAACAAAACAAAACAAAAATAGACTAAGCAGGCCAAACCTTGGCTTCATTGCCCTTGCACCCACTCTGTTCCTCGAACATAAATATAATGTCTAATATAGTGTAGGACCGAGGGGCCAAGAGCAAAATGATTCCACATAAGGATGGTAGAATGGAAAAATAGGAGCCAATTTCCACAGAATATTGTTAAACATCTTCAGTTGCCCTGGACTGCTCTCCTTCTCTTTGGGTGTGTGTATGTGTGTGTGTGCGTACGCATGCATGCATGCATGCATGCATATGCCAATGAGGGGAGAGGGAGAGGGAGAGGGAGAGGGAAGAGGGAAGATGCTATTTGCTTAAGCAACCATGAGCCAAATATTCTGTTGCTTGCATCTGAAAACATTCCAAATCAAAAAAGCTTTAATTCAGAAGAAACTGTATGTCATAATTCCTCGACATTGAATGCTATCTCCAAATCTCCATTATTAAATGGAACCAAACTCTCATTTGATGCTATTATTTCTAAGTTATCATTACTACCCTATGCTTAGTTGTGTGACTTTATGACATATACTCAATCCACTATTTTCTCTTCTGTTGCTATTTCCTCTTCTGTTGCATTTGAGATATTATCTAATTGGCTTGGTGGGGAGAGTAAGTTATAATGATTATAAATGTATCTCCTGAGGCCTGTACAGATGCTTAATAAACATCAGTTTCCTTAGAGCAAAATGCCCCTGATAACCTCCTGTGAAGATAATGGTAACTAAAATTTCCTTTATTCAGTATATGCAAAAGTGTTTTTATCAGTTTCTAAACACATCATTTAATTCAAAAGTTTAATAGCATTTTTAGATGTTTTGATCCCTAAGTCATGTTTGTTAATAATTTATGTTCATGGGGTTTTTTAAAGTGAATTATCATGGAACCAAATAGAACAGCAGTAATTATTTGACCTTTATTCTAGTGGCAAATAAGTTTACTGAATTGCTTTAAAAAGTCTTAGAAAAACTGGGTATTTTAAACTTACCCACAAGTGAGGAAATACTTAATTTTTATTTTGTCATCTTTGTTGTTTTCCTCACTCTCATAACATTATTTTAGGCAAACATGTATACCTTTGAGGGAAAAATAAGAATGATTTTGAGACAAGCAATAATTTGGAGTGTCGGTAAATTAATATGTATTTTAAAATGTACATTTTTGGATTCAACTTGTTAATATTTTGTTAAGAACGTTTGAATCTATGTTCATGAGATATATTGGTATGCAGTTTCCCTTTCTTGTAGTGTACATCTGATTGTGTTTAGGACAATGATGGCTTCAAAGGTTGCATTAGCAAGTATTTCCTTTGCTTCTAATATCTGGCAGAGATTGTGTAGAAATAATTTATTTCTTAAATGATTGGTTCAGATACCTCAAAAAATAATACTATAGGACTAGAGGAAATTTTTAATGATGAGTGTACAGAAAAAGTAGAGAAAAATTAACTATAGCCCAAAGAGTTGAGTTATAAAAAGGTTAACAGTGCTTATAACATTATTATAATTATACTTACTATAACAAATTAATCATAATAATTATACCAAGATAAAGGATATTTTTCTAGTACATCTGTTAAAATGAACTGGAGCATAAAATTTTCATGAATAACTTATTGGAAATAAAATAGGAATGTAAGTGTGAGGAAGAGAGTTATGTATTACCAGCACTTGAACTGAATAGGAGACCTACCTTAATGATATGGGGCAGTAAAGGAATCTGCATTCAGCGATTGAACATTATTTGTCAAGTACATCCCTAATTATCACAATAATCTCATAAATTTGTGTAATCAATCCCCTTATTTTACAAAGGATAATGTGCCTGAAGAGAACGAGAACTAACAAGTTGAGTTTCTTTCACCCCAGAACCCTGCTACCTCTACAAGATACCATGCTGATTCCCTGGATCAGTAGACAGACCTCCCTGGAAAGGTATCAGATGATAGGATTTGGGAATCTTCTGCTAATTTGTGATAAGCTTCTCCCTATGACAGCTTTAATACTAAAGTTACCCTAGTATTAGAGATTAGAAGGCTGAATGAATGGGTAGATGAATGGATATAATAATATCACAAACAGGAGGCTTTCAAGAAGATCAAAA
Source organism: Pseudorca crassidens (assembly GCF_039906515.1). NCBI lineage: Eukaryota > Metazoa > Chordata > Mammalia > Artiodactyla > Delphinidae > Pseudorca > Pseudorca crassidens. The sequence goes on from NC_090302.1 coordinate 61,685,551, forward strand.
AATCTGTATCTCTTTTCCGTTCCCTGTCACTCATATGACCATTGAACTGGATCTTACGGGTCCTAAATTTGAATCCTAGGGAGAAAGCAATACAATTTAAACAAAAGGGCCATTCTCCAAGATGTTGTAAACCTGAGGAGCTATGGTTTTGTGTCGCCTCATATAAATGAGATTGGAACTTAAGTTGGGTAGAGCTATTCTTCTCACTTCATCAGAGTTAGGATCCTGGCAGTACTGGCAGGAGGGCCTCTGCACATTAATGCTTCAGGTTCTGGGAGATCTGGGTGAAGTGAATCACATTCAGTTCTGCAGTGCATTAATGCGGGACTGTTCAGATGGATGTTAATGTTAGGCGTTAGTACTAGCCTTGGAAGGTGACTTCATTAAGATTGCAAAATGTATATATTACTTCTAAAATATATGAAGAAAATATAACTTTATATTTTATAACTAATTTTAGCTTTTTTAAAGAGCTCCTACCCCATTCATTGGTAGCAGGTGTCAGAAAACTTGTGAAGACACTGAAATGGGCAAAAATGATTACTGTCCCATTGAGTGTACCCTTCCAAGTTATCTCTGCCTTTCATTGACTTTGAGCCATTTTAAATCTATGAAATCTGTAGAACACTAATAGGAATAAAATGTTTCTTGACCATAAAAATACAAATTGTGTCTGGTGGAGACACACAAAAAATTACCCTAAGGACACTGATCACTGTTTTGTAAATCATTTCAGCCTTCCTGAAAGACGTTAATATGTATGTTTTTAAAATTCTCCTATGAACTGGTTGTAACATCTACTAGTTACCTCATTAATTAATGAATTAATAAAATCTTTGAAACATAAGAAAATATTTTCTTTCCTTCCAATAGAATTATTTAGACTTTGTACTTTCTTTTGTGAAATGTTATTAATTAATGATTCAAGTTTTAAATAGATATAAGCACATCCAAGTTATCTATTCTCCTTGCATAAATTTTGGTAGTTTATATCTTTCAAGAAATTGATCCACTTTATATAAGTTATCAAATATATGGGCATAGATGTGCTCATAATATTTCTTTGTTATCCTTTAATATCCACAAGTCAGTAATGATGACCTAATCTTTATTTCTGATATTCATAATTTGTGTTTTCTATTATTTCTTAGTTAGCCAAAGTAGAAATTTATTAATTTTATTGATCTTTTTAAAAAACTGGCTTTTTCACTTTTCTCTATTTTTTTCATTTTCAATTTTATTGATTTTTGCTGTTTTTATTTATTTTCCTTCTGCTTGCTTTATGTTTAAAGTGCTCTTATTGAATTTTTCTTCTTTTATTACACATACATTCAGTGCTCTAAGTTTCCCCCAAGTACTGTTTTCACTATGTTTCACAAATTTTGATCAGTTTAATTTTTATTTAGATAAAATACTTTTAATTTCTCTTGAGATTTAACCCATAATTTATTTTGAAGTGTGACTTCATCTCTCTCTCCAGCTACCATTGTATCACTCTCCTTCCTCACAAGAGTCATCTCCATGCTTCTCCCAAGGGTTGAATTGCCATTCTCTCTCAAAGGTAGCCAAATGGACCAATTTTTGTTACACAATAACCTTAATTGTTCCTGTTTGCAGATGACCTGATCTTATATATAGAAAACCTTGAAGACTTCACAAAAAATTGCAATATCAGAATAAACTTATTCATTACAATGGTAGGATACAAAATGAACAAACAAAAATCAGCTATGTTTTTACCATGATCCAGCAGTTCCACATTTGGGTATTTATCCAAAATACAATATACGAAATCAGGATCTCAAAGAGATATTAGTGCTCCTATGTTCACTGCAGCACTATTCATAATAGCCAAAAACCTGAATGTCTATCAGTAGATGAATGTAAAAAGAAAATGTGTTATATATACACATAATGAAATATTATTCAAACTTAAAAGGAACGACATTCTGCAATATGCGACAATAGGGATGAATAAAGATATTATAAAAACAAAACTCAATACAAACAATATCTCATGAAAACAGTTGCAAAAAATCCACAACACACATTCATAATAAACATTCTCAGTAAACTAGAGCTCAGGGAAACTTTCTTTAATGATAAAGAATATTTACAAAAATCCTACAGTTCTAATATCATAGTTAATAATGATAAGCTCAAGTCTTTCCTAATCAGATCAGGAACAGGCAAGGAAAGTCTTTCTGTCACTATTGTTTTTCAACATCATCCTGGAAGCCTTAGCTAATGCAATAAGACAGAAGGGGAAATAAAAGGTATAGAGATTAACAAGGAAAAAATAAAACTATGTTCACAGATCATACGATTGTTTATGTAGAATATCCAAAAGAATCAGTCAAGAAATTCCTGTAATTAGTAAGTTATTATAGCAAGATTGCAGCACATGAGGTTAATACACAAAATTAAATACATATGTGTGTATATGTACATGTGTATACTTGGAGTATGCAAATAGGTAAAATAAGGCAAATTGTTAATACCTGGAAAAATTTTTTTAATGTGGGAATAAAATACACAACAAATATTTAACTGGAACTTTAGACTGGATTCAGTTGAGGAGAGAACATCAGTAAATTACATATAGAACAAAGGAAGGCACTTGTAACATTGTACAGAAAGAAAAAATTATAAAAGTAGTAAAATATCTGGATGTAATATGGAAAGGTTGAATATTCTAAGAAGTAGTCCAGAAAAAAAAAAGAGAATATAGAGTATAAAAGAAAACCATTATGGAAAAGATTATTTTTGAAAACTTTTTTGAATTGTGGAAACACATAGGTTTGCAGATAAAAAAATGTACTTCAAATACCAAACGAGTTTAATACATACATTCAAACCAAGACATATTATAGTATAATTGAGTAACAGGAAAGCTAAAGTGGTACTCTTAAAAGCTATCAACGCTTCAGACATGGTACAGACTACCTTCAAATGAACAATTATACAGGGAAGAGTTTTCTCACTGGAAATATAATTTCTCTATGATATTGAAAAATATGTATGAATGCTGAGGAATAATAACTCTAAACTAGGATTTTACATAGTCAAATTACCATATGAGTGAAGACAGATGAATAAAATTTTATATATAAAAGCTGAAATACATTACCACTCACTAATCTCAATTTAAACACATATTATGCAATATAGTTCATCATGATGTCAACTGAAGAAAAAAGAAAGGCTTGGGAATAAATAAAACAAAAGCCGTAGAAACTTATAAAATCTATTTTAAATTTATTTAACTATTTACTATATGATAATAATATTCACATATTTTGTGTTAGAGAGATACATAATACCATCTAAAAGAATAGCAATTTGGAGCAATGTTCAATGGGGAGTTCAAGAACATTAAAAAAAATCTGGGCAAAAGAAGGGTATTAATGCTAAATAACTAACTTTTTGAAGTTAGAGTATATTTTCTAACAAAATCTAAGGAGGAGCACTAGAACAATGAAATGATAAACATATAATCTATAGTTTATGAATCAAGAAAGGGAAACAAGAGAAATTAAAATTATATCTAATGAAAGGCAGAGAGGGAATACGTCAAGAATCAAAGTTGAGGGAAGGTACACAGCAAAAGAAACCATAAACAAAATGAAAAGACAACCCTCAGAATGGGAGAAAATATTTGCAAACGAAGCAAGTGACAAGGTATTAATCTCAAAAATCTACAAACAGGTCATGCGGCTCAATATCAAAAAAACAAACAACCCAATCAAAAAATGGGTGGAAGACTTAAACAGACATTCCTCCAAAGAAGACATACAGATAGCCAACAAACACGAAAAGATGCTCAACATCGCTAATTATTAGAGAAATGCAAATCAAAACTACAATGAGGTAGCACCTCACACCAGTTAGAATGGGCATCAACAGAAAATCTACAAACAACAAATGCTGGAGAGAGTGTGGAGAAAAGGGAACCCTCTTGCACTGTTGGTGGGAATGTAAATTGATACAGCCACTATGGAGAACAGTATGGAGGTTCCTTAAAAAACTAAAAATAGAATTACCATATGACCCAGCAATCCTACTACTGGGCATATACCTAGAAAAAAACATAATTCAAAAAGATGCATGCACCCCAATGTTCATTGCAGCACTATTTACAATAGCCAGGACATGGAAGCAACCTAAATGTCCATCAGCAGAGGAACGTATAAAGAAGATGTGGTATGTATATACAATGGAATGTTACTCAGCCATAAAAAAAAACGAAATTGTGTCATTTGCAGAGATGTGGATGGACCTAGACACTGTCATACAGAGTGAAGTAAGTCAGAAAAAATATTGTATATTAACACACATATGTGGAAACTAGAAGAATGGTATAGATGATCTTATTTGCAAAGCAGAAATAGAGACACAGATGTAGAGAACAAATGTATGGATACCAAAGTGGAAGAGGGGGGTGAGATGAATTGGGAGATTGGAATTGACATATATACATTACTATGTATAAAGTAGATAACTAATGAGAACCTACTGTATACAGTAGGTTCAGAGGGAACTCGGTGCTATGTGGTGACCTAAATGGGAAGGAAAACCAAATAGAGGGGATATATGTACACATATGGCTGATTCACTTTGCTGTACAGCAGAAACTGACACAGCAGTGTAAAGCAACCATACTCCAATTAAAAAAAAAGACAAAGGTAAAGAAACATTCAAAAATTTAAAAAGTAAACATGGATCAAAAATTTAAAAGTTAACAAAGTTATATGGTGTTTGTAATGATACACCAAAACCAAAATCATGTGGAAACATATATATTCTAAACTACAAATTATTACTGAGTAAAATTAATGAACTAAAAAATTGAAGGACAGGGGAAACTGAATAAAATTTCAAATTTAGCCAGAGCAAACCATATATATAATACAACCCCAATCAAAATCATAGCTCTGTCTGTGTGTGTGTTCATAGATTTGTGAAGGATTGGGGAGGTGCTAAAAGCTGATTCTCAAATTCATTTGTAAACTCTAAGGGTAAAAGTGCCACAGGGATTTGAAGTAGCGCAACACTATACAACTTACACCACCAGATACCAAGACCTATTATAAAATATATTAATCAGGAAGTGTAGTGTTTGCATTGCCCTGGGATATACAAACTCACCAGTAGAGTATCATAGAGATTTCCAAAATCTACCCATACATAAATGTTCACCTAATTATGATAACACTAAAGTAGAGAAATGAGTTATGTTTCAATAAACTGCCTGTGTCGAATGGATATTCAAATGGAAAAAAAGAAAACTGTCTTGATCCATACTCCCATTTTAAGTGAAAATAAATTCAAGAAGAAGGGAAAATGCAAATATGAAAGTTAAAACAGCAGAGCAGGTTAGAGGAAAACATAGCAATACATATTGATACCTTGGATTTGGCAAATATTTCCTTACTATCACACAAAAGATATTATCATTAACTTAAAATTACCTCTGTAACTATATTAACACTAAAAATGTCTATTTATCAAGAGAAACAGCATTGAGTAAAGTCAACCCATAGCGTGATTGAAGATATTTGCAAATGCAACAAATGTCACTATTGAGAATATAAGTAAGAAACTCAAAATTGGCAAGTAATTGAACAGACATTTTGCAAAAGAGGATATCTAGTCACTGAATATATGAAAATAAACCAAACTTCATTCTTCATCAAGAAAATGCAAATACTCATGATGAGATTAATGTCAACCAATGACATGTCAACAGTGACACTGTTAATGTCAACCAGTTTCATAAAGTGAAAGAGATAATACCAAGTTTGGTGAGAATATGGACAAACAAGAGTCCTCTGCTGAACTAATGCATAGCTCATGACTCAGCTTTCATTCATGCATATATAAACAAAAATGTGTACATTTGTTTACCAGTGCACATGCACAAAAATGCTCATAGAAGCATGATTCATAATTACTAAAATGTGGAAACTACTGAAATACATCATCAAGGGAATAAATTGTGGCATTTCACATAATGGAATAATCTACAGCAATAACAATCTAAATTTACATGACAATATGCATTCTCTTAGTTTGGGCTGACCACAGACTGTTTGTGGCTTAAACAACAAAAACTGATTTTCTCATATGTCTGGAAGTTGAAAAGTCCAGGATCAAGGTTTTCTCAGGATTCAGTTTCTGGTGAGAGTGCTCTTCTTGCTCTGTTGTGTCCTCTCATGGTGGAGAGAGCAAAAGCTCTCTGGTTTCTCATTTTAGAGGAACACTAATTCGATTGAAAAGAGCCCGATCCTTTTGACCTCATTTAATCTTAATTACCTCTTAAGGCCCTATTTTCAAATGTAGTCATTTTATGGGTTAAGGTTTCCACATATGAATTCTTGGGAGGACACATTCAGTCTATAACATGGACACATCTCACAAACATACTACTAAGTAACAGAAACCAAAAACAAATAACATTTTCTATATGCTTCTATTAACATAAAATGAAAAATATGGAAAGAGAAATCTATGCTGTTAGCAGTTAAGATAGTGGTTGCCCTTGAGGAAGAGGCTCGTATTAACTGGAAGGGAGCATGAGCTATGTTTCTACAGCTGGTAACATCAGGTGTCTTAAACTGGGTCCTGACTGCTCAGGTGTGTTCGATTAGTGAAAATTCATCAAAGTATACAGCTGTATGTTCATTTTCTGTTATGTATTTACTTCAATAAAATGTTCATAAAACTTATTTCAGCTTTTGGTGACATACATACATGCACTTTATCTCATTCTTAAACAAGGTACATAGATGGCTGCTATTACATAAATACAACAGTGCTTGTAAAATATAAAAGAATGTTTAAGTTTGAAACCAAATAGAATTTTAATATCAGAATATAAGTTAAAGTTATAAGTACACATAAACTTGAAGTTAACCATGAAAACAACAGTAATAAGGCAAACTATATAAAAAAACAACTAGTCCTTGAATATTGTCAATGATAGAGTCCTCAGATATAAAAATCAAGAAGTGGCAAAATTACAAGGAGAAGTGAGAAATTCAGGGCTATAGTGGGAGATGTTAAAATGTCCCTATCAGAACAGAGATTCTGCTGGCCAAAAAAAAGAAAAAAAATCAATGTATTAGAAATTTGAGCAAGAAAATTAGCTTTTTCAAATTAAAAAAATGGCTACAAAGAACTCTGCAAGGAAGAAGTGGAGAACATCATTTGCAAATAAAAATTCAGTTGCCACTTGTTACCCGGAGGACATTGGTTCCAAGACACTTGGAGACACCAAGATCCGTAGATTCTCAAGTCCCTTACATAAAATGGCATAGTGCAGTCGGCACTATATATCCATGTGTTCTGCACCCACAGAGTCAACCAACAGTGGATTGAATTCATCAGAAAAAGTAAGGTTTATATTACAACATGGTGGCCACTGACTTACCAAGTAAAGATTATGTATTACTGAACTAATTACACTTTCTTCCTAAAGTGTGTTAAATTTTGTCATTACAGTTTCAAGTGACTTTTCCATTAAATCCAAAGGAATTTGTCAAAATTGGCAGCCTGGATTAGAAATCTATATCTAATCTATCAGAGCTAAATTATTTTAGATGTCAAGTGTAAATCTTTATTGGGCTGAAAAACTTATTCCTCTGTGTGACCATTAATTTTCTCTACAACTTCATCTACTTTAGGGTGTGTTCCACTCCATCACATTACAAATTTCCCAACTTGATTATTAATCACATTTAGGCTTTGCTCACCTAGAAATTTAATCCAGCTTTACATTCTTTATGTAGAGAAGCTATTATAATCACCTTTCTATCTCTGAAGGAAAAATACTTTTTTTCCCCTCACATCAGAGAGCATATTGGCCATAAAAAAGCTCATTCCTGTATCATGTATTCTTTAAAAAATACATCACCTGTTAAATAATTGTACAATTTTTTCTAATCATATCAATGAACAATGGGTCTAATAGATAATAAAATAGGTTACTCCCCATATAAGATACTTTCTTGACTTTATACAGGTATAATGATTGGACAATTAGAGAGAACTATTAACTTCTATAATCTCGTTGTGGAACCAAAGAAATTATCTTAACAGCCAAATGCGTTACATAATAATAAGTGAACAGCCAAATTATTTGGCTAAATTTATTAAATTACAAATTGTACCTTTAATTCTTGGCCCGCTGAAGACTGAAAAATAATTATATAACACTCTTCATAATACTATTAATAAGATAATGCTTGCTTGAAATACTAAATGTTGATTTAATGCTAAAGAGGCAAAATGTTGAAGGAGTAATACCAAATAGTTTTTAAGTGTGGGAAAATATTACATTCATTAAGGGAACAAGGGGAAAAAAAAATATGTTTTAGAAAAGTTTCTTTGGAAAAACTCTAAAATGCTAAATAGAACTACTGTATGGGAGACTAAGATCAGATAATTGTCTTGAGAGGGAGAAAATTTCTCCTACAAACATATTTATAAATATTTGGTCATGAAGAGTAAGAACTTTTGTTTTTTTCCTGTTTTAAAAATCAGTTAAAATAATTTTCAGATCATTTCAAAGGTCACAAATTGTAACATATGTAAAAGTTAATAGTGTTTAAAATTTTAACATTTGATAGAAAAGATTCATCAATAAATTTATGAATCTTTAGTCAAAAATATATTGTATAAAATGTATAAATTTGATATTTGTGTTGACTGGATAAAGGTGAGTATTTGAAATGAGAAAATTATTAATGCAGTGCAATATTAAAAAGGTAGACTCGGGGCTTCCCTGGTGGCGCAGTGGTTTAGAGTCCGCCTGCCGATGCAGGGGACACGGGTTCGAGCCCCGGTCCGGGAAGATCCCACATGCCGTGGAGCGGCTGCGCCTGTGAGCCATGGCCGCTGAGCCTGTGCGTCCGGAGCCTGTTGTTCCGCAACGGGAGAGGCCACAACAGTGAGAGGCCCCCGTACCGCAAAAAAAAACAAACAAAACAAAAAAACCCAAAACAAACAAAAAAGGTAGACCCTATGCAATATGCTTCTTACTTGATAAATTTCATTTATCATAGCCATAAATACTTCACAAATACACTTACATATAAGTGTATTTGTAAAGTATTTTTCCCAAAAAAAATTTTAAAAAATTTTTAAAATTTCCCCCCCAAAATTTTAAAACTCACAATTATTTTTGTTTCAAGAATGAGTTTAGCATTGTATCTCAAGAAATGTAATTATTATTTCTACTAAATAAACACACACATAGACACACATATGTCATATATGCCAAGTTGTATGCCACATGGCTCAGCTATGCATATCATGGTTTCATTCATAATTTTAACATGATAGTGTTATACATATCCTATGTGTATATATATTATTGAGGTGTAATGGACAAAGAGTTATATTTTTATCTTAAGCAGTGGTAAGTGCCTACGTAATACCTAAATCTAAAATACAAAGCACTAAAATTATAAACATGTTGTCTAGAGATAGAGAGATAAATGCCAAAAGAAGTGGCTAAAAGTCTACCTCTGGGAAATAGTCATGTAGGGAGGAAAGCAAGAGCAATGGAAAGACTTACGTAAGAATTTGTGTAATTCTGGTACAAATGTAAGTTAAATTGAAGAAACATAAGGGTACATAAATCTACATCAATTTTGAAATGTATCTTCTTTACTTTGTGTTAGCAAAAACTTCATAATAGCTAACATGGGGAAACAGCTCTTCTATTACTTTAGTTTCCTTCCATAGATACCATAAGTTGTTTGATTTCTTTTGCAAGTTTTGATTTTTCCCTATGTTGCCTTTTTTTTTTTTTTTTAAACGTCAGCAGTTTGTTAACTATATACTGATCAGATTGTGGAGACTTGCTCTTGTTAGCTAAAACAGAAATGTGACAAATTTGATGAACTGAATTTTAATAGAAGCCAGTCAATATAGCAGACCAAGCCATTACATAATACACATAATCTGTCCCACAAATGAAATCTACTCTTCCCAAGTAAGCAAGATCTGTGCAATGAACCTGCAGACACTGCAGAAAAAGGGTCTGATATTCTTTACCAGCCTTGTTTTGCTTCTGACAAATTAGTTCTGCCTTTCTTTTGCTTCAGCAGCTGAGGGACATTCCTTCTGAGTACATTTTTTCCCCAGATTTGTTTAGTATTTCTATTCAGACTATATTCAGCTTGGGCTAATTTGAAAGTCTCCCTTTTTCTATGAGATGGTTTTGTATCTTTCTTAGAGATTCAACTGACACTCAGCAAAGATTTCAAACATTTTTAAAACTGGGATGTTACTAACTGAACTTTATGGGACCATCAATATGTTACAATCCTTTCTTTTTCTCAGCTGGCTATCAATGTTGATTCACCTTTCACCATTTTAACACAAATTTCACATCATATTTCAATATAAAGATATAATATTTAAAATAAATAACTTCTCATGCCAGGCTTTATTTCAGTGGCTTTTCTCTGTGTGAATTTAATCTTCCCTGTGCATTTTCTTTCTTTTGTGGGAATATTTCTGAGTGACATTTTAAGTGATCTCAAGCAAAACTCAAAACTGTCAGTTCAGTCCTCTCAGTCTCAGAGAAAACTAAGTTCATTAATTTTGGAAGTACACATTTTTTTTATTCAGATTAAACACAGAATGAAATCTTGCCATTTGGGACAATACAAATAGAACTTGAGGGCATTATGCTAAGTGACACAAGTCAAACAACACTGTACAATCTCTCTTATATGGATAATCTTAAAAATAAAACAAAGCAAAAAACTAAGCTCAGCGATACAGAGAAGAGATTGGCGGTTGCCAGATATGGGGCATGGGGAGTTGGGTGGGAGAAATGAGTGAACTACTAAAAAAAATTTTTTTTTAGTTTAAATAAATTGAATAATTTAAAAAAGTGTACCTGAGATGTCTAAATTCTTGGTTCAAGTCCATCCAACTGAGAAAGTTTATCAGGAGCTGATTTGGCTGCACTGGACCCCAAATCCCTCCCTTTGTCTTGTGGTCCAATTATAGTTTTATATGAACAGTATCCAAAAAAAGTACACACATCACAGTTTTGATGTGGCAAACTGCTCGTTTAATTAAATTAAATCTAATAAACATATTCATTTTCTACCTCCTCACATTTTTGTTCTTTCCTGTAACACAAACACTTTGAAAACATCTTGTGTATCACAAGAAAAAGCATGGAGAATTTTTTAAAATGTCCTCATTTATTTTAGGTTGAAGTTATTTTAGGTTGATAAAGTCTATTTGCTTCATCATTTTTTAAACCACAAAATTCATCAGGAATAAAGAAACTTGAGAATAGTCATTTCTATGTCAATGGTATACTATCATGAATATCTGGAATGAGAAATAATTTACATGATGTTTTGTAGAACTGTACTTTAAGACTGAAAGCATTTCTGTCCTCAAACTGTGCTCACTGAGATAATCTGAAATGTGACAAAGGAAATCTCACTTCAGGAGTGTAAAAGAATCCAAAATATTTGGAAATTTATCTTAAGACATATTAGACTTTTTAAAAGTGCATCCCACTTAAAGGCAATCATGTTGATGTTGAGACAGTGTGTGCTAAGGTAAATAATACTGACAAACAGGTGTGTATAATTAAAGTTCCACTGGAAATACCAAGAAACCTGTGAGCATTGAGGAAGAAGAAAGAAAACTCAACAACTCAAGTGCAATTTTAATTAAATCATTAAAATTGTTCTATTTATGCCATAGCTAATAGCAGCTTTACACTGAAAAAAAAAAACCATATGAAATTCTGCAGTCCATATCACCAATATTATATATAGATTAAGTCTAATTACAACATCTGCAATGAATATGCATTTAAGTGTTTCCTTTTAAGATAAAAACAAATTAGATATAATGTTTTCTTACTGTCTTTCAAAGAGCCATTCCAACTATAAATATCAGGTATTCTGAGAGATCACCTCTGGACTCCTCAAAATTTTTGTAATGTAGTGCATATAATCAAATGGGAAACAATTATCAACTCTATTAATCCATGTAAAAACCAGGTAACCTCATATGAAAGAGGCTCTGTAAAATCGCAGTTGGATGAGGCAAATTATACCTTTTACTTTACTTAAGTCCTCACCATAAATCTTGCCTTTGAATTATCAAGAGCCCTTATAAAATAGTAGATCAAATTTACCACCCAGAGCCTCAGGAATGCTGTGATTAGTATAGATAGAGGGAGATTGTGTCGTCCAGGAGAGAACAAAATAGAGAGAATGTTATATTTGAGTGAAGGAGGTGATAAAAAAAGGGGTGTTTCAGATCCTTCTTTGAAACAAATTAGTAAAAGTTGGCCACATTTTACTAAAGATCACATTCCAATCAATCAGGTTACACACAGTTCGCTTGGGGAGGACGAGTTAACATAAAGACTCAACAGAAATTTCCTTGCATGTTATATAAGGTTAGAATATGGGCAGAAATCAATAGTTCTTCCAACCCTGAACACACTTTTCTACTATTTCTGTCATATTAGACTATTTGTATAAAAATATTAGTTGATATTAGGAGAGCAAAGTATTTAATCAAAGTTTCTGTCTCAATGCTTCAATTCTCCTCTGCTCCTACGTCTGCAATCTCCACCGGACTTTAAGAACACCAGTTACTTTTAATACATTTTTTTTCTGGCAGGAAGTCAGATTACATATTTTAGTAATGGCTGAGAAAAATAAGGCACTGGAACAACAGCACAGGGGTCACAGGGAGAATAAGAGACTGAGAGCTAGCATTTGACCTAAATCTTACAAATAAATATGAAAGAATCTGTCTACAGTAACAAAACATCAAAGGTTTATAAGAGCAGTCTTATATACAGAACAACGAATTGTACAGCAGAAACTAACACAAGATTGTAAAGCAATTTTACTCCAATAAAAAAAAAAAGAAGAAGAAAAAAAAAAGAAAAAATATTGCTTCCCTTGCAGATTCCCGACCAGATTGGGAGACAAGACTCAGAGAAGGCCGCAGGGAGGGGAGTGGAGAGCTCATTGTATGTGAAAAAGGAGGCTGAGATGGGGAGAGGGGTCTTTTCCCAGCATAAATTTATAGGCAAGGGCTGGGGTCAGCCATGCATGGGTTGAGAGTGTTTGCCTGCCCTGTCCCCCTGGTGCCTCGCTCTTGGCTTCAGCCTGGAGAGGGTTTCACAGTGGGGACCAGGGGTCAGCTGGGCCAACTGGCCAGAGAGATGTGAAACTTAGATTTCTGAAAAAAATGCTTTTCTACTCTTTAAGATTTTGACCATGCTTGCATTTCTACCAAATTTGATTTTCTTGTGTGTGTGTGTGTGCATGTGTAAGAGACTCTTATTCTAGCATTTGAGTACTTCCCCCAAATTCCAAACTGTGAACTTTTAATACTACTGTGTTACATCTGAAACATAAAAGGAAATAAAATGTTTTTACCACTATCTTCCATTTCTTTAAAATAATTACCCGTCTTTCAAATTATATGTAGCTGTCAAATGTATTACAAATGCTGAATAAGGAAAAAAAGTTCTGAGTTTTGTCCTCTTTGGCCTTCATAGCTACTTACATACACATTTTTATAAATTTTAATAATTTAACGTTTATAAACCCAAACCCAGACTGTTTGAGGCTTAGCAGTTGACAAGCTGTCCTAACAAGAGGCTAAGCAAACTGAAAATCAACCACTCTTACATTCTTAAGAGAAGTGAGGACACAGAGCAAACCACTGCCTAAAATTTGGAAACACAGGCAATTACAGAAAATCACAACACAGGAGAAACATACGGATAACCAATGACCGGTAGGGAAATGAGAACTGTAATTGACAAATTCCTGGAAGCTCAGCGGGGACTACACTGAGTGTTAAAAAATTCAGAGGAACCCAGTGATCGGGAGCTCTCCACACTTTTGAAGCTTTAACTAGGTTCTCCCAGTGAATATCTGACAAAAATCCCTTTGTGTTTCCAGCACAGGGAGAGGAAAGGGAACTATTTTGAAATACACCAGGGCATTCCCTTCCTCTTAATAAGGTCAGCCTTCAGGAGAAACTAATTAACCAGATCTTAATCAGGGGGGTATTATCAGAGCCTAATTGACCTGGGGTAAGAGAAATATCCAGCTCTAGGAGGCTACCCAATTTCAGCACACTCTAGCCATCCTGTCCCACTAAGGAGGGGAAAAAAAACTGACTAGCACATGTGTAGCTTACAGTACAGAGACAGAGACTCACTAAAAGACTGAGACCCAATCATAGGATTAGAGAACACTTCCACTCCCCCAATACCTCATCACCATATTACTAAAGGTCTAACTGGAGCAGTTCCTTTCACCTGGTACATCATGTCCAGCTATTAACAATTACAAGGAATATCAAAAAACAAACCAACCCCCCCCCCCCACAAAAACAATACAATTTGAGGAGACAGGGCAAGCAACAGAACTAGACATAGCAGAGATGTTAGGATTATAAGACCAGGAATTTAAAACAACCATGATTAATAGGCTAAAGGCTCTAATGGATAAAGTAAGCAGAGAGATGTAAATCCTAAGAAAAAAATAAAAAGAAATGTAGAGATCAAAAATACTGTAAAGATGTAACAAATGAAGAATGCCTTGGCCTGGGCTTAGTAGAGTGGTTGCAACTAAGGAAAGAATCCCTGGCCTTGAGCATTTCATCATAGAAACCTCCAAAACTGAAAAAAAAAAAAAAAAAAAAAAAAAAAGGGTCAAAAAAAATAACAGAATATCCACTACAAGTAAGACAACCACAAAAGGTATATGTCAGATGCAAAACCAAAGATCCAGGAAGCTTAGAGAATGCCAAACAGGAAAAATGTCAAAAATACTCTACCTAGGCATATCAGTTTCAAAATACTGGAAAACAAATAAAGAAAAAATCCTGAAAGAAGATGGAAGTGAAAACAAAACAAAACCTTATCTATAGAGAAACAAAGAATTACATCCCACATTTCTAGAGAAAAAAATGCAAGCAAGTAGAGAATGGAGCGAAATATTTAAATAGTTCAGAGGAAAAAATCAAAAACAACAAAAAACCCCACAAAATTATGTACCCTGAGAAATTATCCTTCAAAAATAAAGAAATAAAACACTTGTCAGACAAACGAAAATTGAGAAAATTTGTGGCAACTAGACCTGCCTTGCAATAAATGTTAAAAAAAATTTTTTTTACAACAAAGGAAAATGACATCGGTGAGACATAGGTATATATAAATAAAGGAATAGCACTGGAGAATAAGCAAATGTAAAATACAAACTTTTTTTCTTCTTACTTTTTCTAACAGAAAACAGTTTGTTCGGGCTTCCTTGGTGGCGCAGTGGTTGAGAGTCCGCTTGCCGATGCAGAGGACGCGGGTTCGTGCCCCCGTCCGGGAGGATCCCACATGCCGCGGAGCGGCTGGGCCTGTGAGCCATGGCCACTGAGCCTGCGCGTCTAGAGCCTGTGCTCCGCAATGGGAGAGGGCACAACAGTGAGAGGCCCATGTACCGCAAAAAAAAAGTTTGTTCAAAATAATAGTAACAATGTATTAAATTATGCATGAATATATATTTATATATTATTACACAAGTATATATAATTGAAATGAATGACAGCAATGATATGGGAAGAAGGAATTAGGATTATTTTGTTATAAAAATGTGCTTGTACTACTGGGGAAGTAGTATAGTGTTATTTGAAGGTGGACTTGGATTAGATGTTAATGTATATTGTATACGCTAGGGCAACCACTTAAAAAAAGGAGGAAAAAAAGTATAACATATATGCTAAGAAAGGAGTGAATATGGAATCATATTAAATGCTCAGTTAAAACCACAAAAGGCAGAAAACAATTGGAAGACAAATATAGGAAAGAAGAACAAGGGCAACAAATAGCAAACTAACAAATATTGTAGATATGCATCCAACTACCTTAATAATTTCTTTGAACATCAGTGATCTAAATGCACAAAGATAGAGATTGTTAAGAGTGGATCAAAAAAGAAACCTAAATATATTTCATTTACAAGAAAACCACTATTAACAATAAATGCATGTATAGATTAAAAGTAAATGGATGGATAAAGATGTACCTTGTTAACACTAATCGAAAGGAAGTGGGAGTAGCTATATCAGTTTCAAATAGAACAAACTTCAAAGAAAGGAAAGTCAACAGGGAAAAAGAGGGGCATTTTATAATGAGAAAGGGATCAAATAACCAAAAACATGTTACAACCTTTGAAGTTTATGTGCCTAAAAGGTAAGTGTCAAAATATGTGAAGCCAAAACTGGACACATAGAACTGCAGGAAGGAACAGATGAATCCACTATTACAGTAGAGACTTTAACTCCCCTCTTGGAAATGGACAGATTCAGTGGGCAAAATATCAGTAAAGACATAGCTGAACTCGACAACACCATTAATCAACTGGATATAATAAACATTTATAGACTACTTCATCCAACAATAGCAGAATACATATTATTCTCAAGTTCATACAGAACATTTACTAAGATAGATGCCATTCTGGACATACAGAGAAAATCTCAAACTACTTCAAGACTAAACAACACACTCTTAAATAACACATAGGTCAAAGAAGAAATATCAAGAGATTAAATAGATTTTAGCTAAATAAAAATAAAAACACAACTTATCAAAATTTGTAGAATGCAGTGAAAGCAGTTCATAGAGGGAAATTTATAACACTGAGCACATATTATTAGATAAGAAGTATCTTCCACCTTAGAACTAAAAGAGAAGTGCAGATTAAATCCAAAGTAAGCACAAGAAAAAAATAATAAAAATTAGAAATGAATGTCTTCCAATCTTTTTCTGCCTTTTGTGGTTTTTACTGAAAACTTTATCCAGCAGCATTAGACAAAAATCAAAAGCAGGTTCACTGGAAAGGTCAGTATAGTATATAAGCCTTTAGACAGACTAATGAAGAAAAAAGAAGATACAAATTACTAATATCATAAACAAAGAACAGGACAACACTACAGATGCTATGGTAATTAAAAATACATTAAAGGAAAACTATGAACAACTCTATGCTGAAAATTTTGATAACTTAGAATGAACCAATTCCTTGAAAGACATAATTTGCCAAAACTTACACATGAAGAAATAGACAACGTTAATAGGTATATATCTATTAAAGATATTGAATCAATAACAGCCTTCTAAAACAGAAAGTACCAGGTCCAGATGGCTTCACTGGTTAATTAAAAAAATATTTAAGGAAGAAATTATATCATCTCTACAATCTCTTTCAGAAGATAGAAGCAGAGAGAATACTTCTTTTCCCATTTAATGAAGGCAGCATTACTCTAATACTAAAAGCAGACAAGACATTACAAGAAAACTAAGTAAAGACTAATACTGCTCATGAACATAGATGCAAAAACCCTCAAAAAATCTTAGCAAATAAAATCCAACCATGCATAAAAAGAATTATACATTATGACTAAGTGGGATTTATTCCAGATATGCAAGGCTGGTTCAGTATTTGAAAATCAATTAATACAATTCATAACATCAAAAAGCTAAAGGAGAAAAAGTATATGACCATATCAATAAATGCAGAAAAAGCATGTGACAAAACCCAGTACCCATTCATAATACAAATTCTCAATAAACTAAAAACAGAGGGGAACTTTCTCAACTTGATAATTTATCCACAAAAACCCTACAGCTAAGATCATACTTAACGGTGAGAAATTCAAAGTTTTCCCACTAAGATCAGGTACAGCATAGATGTCTCCTCTCACCACTCCTTTTCAACATTGTACTGGAAGAGCCTGCTAATATAATAAGGCAAGAAAAAGAAGCAAAAGGTATAACGATTTAGAAGGAATACATAAAACTGTCTTTATGTGCAGATGACATGATTGTCTATGTAGAAAATCCAAGAGCGGTTAGTGAGGAGGGAGGGATGAATATGTGGAACACAGATGATTTTTAGAACAGTGAAAATACTCTGCGTGATACTATAATGATGGATATATGACATTAAACTTTTCTCCAAACTTATATAATGTATACATCTGGAGTGAACCCTAAGGTAAACTGTGGACTTGGGGTGATTATACTGTATCAAGGTAGGTTCATCAATTTTATCAAATGTACCACTCTAGTAGGGGATGTTAACAACGGGGAAGCTATGCATGCATGGGGGGGCAGGGGATATATGACAAATCTCTGTACCTCCGTCTTAGTTTTGTTGTAAACCTAAAATTGCTGTAAATATATATATATAAAACAAAAAATAAAAACAATAAGTCACACGAATGAATATGAAGAAAGCAGACACAGGCCAAAATAACTATGCTTATTATTTTCACGAATAAAAAACAGAGTACCAAGAATTTTGGAAGAAAAAAATGTTAACTGTTTAAAAAATAAGTTTGGGATATTATAGAGATTAAAAAGTAGTGAAATTGCAAACCTAGTGGGTAGATTAATGCCAGATTAGATACCACTAAATTAAAAAAACTGTAAAACTGATTATGGTTTTAAAGAGAATATCCACAATACATAAACAAAAGAAGGAAAATACAGGAAAGAATATAGAAGACCTATTTAATATCATGAAAAGCTCTAACTGACATGTTCTTTGTGTTCCTGATGGAGATGAGAGTGAGAATTAGGCAGAAGCAAAATTCAAATGGGATAACGGCTGAAAGGTTTTCAAAAATATTAATAAAATACACTTCCTGTCACAGAGGAAGTCTGACAATATGACAATTGCTAAAAATAAAAGCCAAAGACCACAATCTGAAAGGAGGGGGTTCAGTGATAGGCTCAGGGAGGAACTTGAAAAGAATATCAATAAAGTGATAGTTGGCTTCTCCAAAGAAAGAATGGACACCAGAACACTACAGAATTATATTACCTTTGCTTCAAGAGTTTAAAGATAAAATGAAGCCTAGATAAAGACATTTTCAGGCAAACTAAATAAAGAAAAGTCACCAGCAACAGACCTGCTCTAAAGATAATGGAAAATACTATCCTTCACTCAGAAAGAAATGTAACCTGGAACAAAGATTGAAGATAAAGAATATATATGATTAATAGAAAGTTTTCACATAGTTGTAAATTTAATAAAAAATACTGACTGTATAAAACAGTAATAAAAATACTTGTGTAGACAGATACATCAGAAATACATCTACACGTGGAAAAGAACACCTACTGAACGCTGGCAGAAGACCTCAGACCTCCCAAAAGGCAAGAAACTCCCCACGTACCTGGGTAGGGCAAAAGAAAAAAGAAAACACAGAGACAAAAGAATAGGGACGGGACCTGCACCAGTGGGAGGGAGGTGTGAAGGAGGAAAAGTTTACATACACTAGGAAGCCCCTTCACGGCAGAGACCATGGGTGGCGGAGGCGGGAAGCTTCAGGGCCGTGGAGGAGAGCGCAGCAACAGGGGTGCGGAGGTCAAAGCGGAGAGATTCCCGCACAGAGGATAGGTGGCGACCCGCACTACTCAGCCCCAGAGATGTTTGTCTGCTCACCCGCCGGGGCGGGCGGGGCTGGGAGCTGAGGCTTGGGCTTTGGTTGGATAAGTAGGGAGAGGACTGGCCGCGTGAACAAAGCCTGAAGGGGTTAGTGCACCACGGCTAGCCGGTAGGGAGTCTGGGAAAAGGTCTGGAACTGCCAGAGACAAGAGACTTTTTCTTCCCTCTTTGTTTTCTGGTGCTCAAGGAAAGGGGATTAAGAGCACTGCTTAAAGGAGCTCCAGAGACGGGAGCAAGCCGCGGCTAAAAGCGCGAACCCCAGAGACGGGCATGAATCGCTAAGGCTGCTGCTGCTGCCACCAAGAAGCCTGTGTGCGAGCACAGGTCACTCTCCACACCCCCCTTCCGGGAGCCTGTGCAGCCCGCCACTGCCAGGGTCCCGGGATCCAGGAACAACTTCCCCAGGAGAACGCACGACGCGCCTCAGGCTGGTGCAACTTCCCCTGGCCTCTGCAGCCACAGGCTAGCCTCACATCCGCACCCCTCCCTCCACCCGGCCTGAGTGAGCCAGAGCCCCCGAGTCAGCTGCTCCTTTAACCCCGTCCTGTCTGAGTGGAGAACAGATGCCCTCAGGCGACCTACACGCAGAGGTGGAGCCAAATCCAAAGCTGAGCCCTGGGAGCTGTGAGAATAAAGAAGAGGAAGGGATATCTCTCCCAGCAGCCTCAGGAGCAGCGGATTAAATCTCCACAATCAACCTGATGTACCCTGCATCTGTGGAATACATGAAAAGACAATGAATCCCAAATTGAGGAGGTGGACTTTGAGAGCAAGATTTATTATTTTTTCCTCTTTTTGTGAGTGTGTATGTGTATGCTTCTGTGTGAGATTTTGTCTGTATAGCTTTGCTTTCACCATTTGTCCTAAGGTTCTATCCGTCCATTTTTTTTTTAATTTTTTAAAAAAAATTTTTCTTAATAATTACTTTTTATTTTAATAACATTATTTTATATTATTTTATTTTATCCTCTTTCTTTCTTTTCTTTCTTTTCTTTCTTTCTACATTTTCTCCATTTTATTCTGAGCCGTGTGGATGAAAGGCTCTTGGTGCTACAGCCAGGAGTCAGTGCTGTGCCTCTGAGGTGGGAGAGCCAACTTCAGGACACTGATCCAAAAGAGACCTCTCAGCTCCACGCAGTATCAAACAGCGAAAATCTCCCACAGATCTCCATCTTACCACCAACACCCAGCTTCACTCAACGACCAGCAAGCTACAGTGCTGGACACCATATGCCAAACAACTAGCAAGACAGGAACACAACCCCACCCATTAGCAGAGAGGCTGCCTAAAATCATAATTAGTCCACAGACACCCCAAAACGCACCACCAAACGTGGACCTGCCCACCAGAAAGACAAGATCCAGCGTCAGCCACGAGAACATAGGCCCTACTCCCCTCCACCAGGAAGCCTACACAACCCACTAAACCAACCTTAGCCACTGGGGACAGACACCAAAAACAATAGGAACTACGAACCTGCAGCCTGCAAAAAGGAGACCCCAAACACAGTAAGATAAGCAAAATGAGAAGACAGAAACACACACAGCAGAAGAAGGAGCAAGATAAAAACCCACCAGACATAACAAATGAAGAGGAAATAGGCAGTCTACCTGAAAAAGAATTCAGAACAATGATAGTAAAGATGATCTAAAATCTTGGAAACAGAATAGACAAAATGCAAGAAACGTTTAACAAGGAACTAGAAGAACTAAAGATGCAACAAGCAACGATGAACAACACAATAAATGAAATTAATAATACTCTAAAAGGGTTCAATAGCAGAATAACTGAGGCAGAAGAACGGATAAATGACCTGAAAGATAAAATAGTGGAAATAACTACTGCAGAGCAGAATAAAGAAAAAAGAATGAAAAGAACTGAGGACAGTCTCAGAGACCTCTGGGACAACATTAAATGCACCAACATTTGAATTATAGGAGTCCCAGAAGAAGAAGAGAAAAAGATAGGGACTGAGAAAATATTTGAAGAGATTATAGTTGAAAACTTCCCTAATATGGGAAAGGAAATAGTTAATCAAGTCCAGGAAGCACAGAGAGTCCCATACAGGATAAATCCAAGGAGAAACATGCCAAGATACATATTAATCAAACTCTCAAAAATTAAATACAAAGAAAATATATTAAAAGCAGCAAGGGAAAAACAACACACAAGGGAATCCCCATAAGGTTAACAGCTGATCTTTCAGCAGAAACTCTGCAAGCCAGAAGGGACTGGCAGGACATACTTAAAGTGATGAAGGAGAAAAACCTACAACCAAGATTACTCTACCCAGCAAGGATCTCATTCAGATTTGATGGACAAATTAAAAACTTTACAGACAAGCAAAAGCTGAGAGAGTTCAGCACCACCAAACCACCTTTACAACAAATGCTAAAGGAACTTCTCTAGACAAGAAACACAAGAGAAGGAAAAGACCTACAACAACAAACCCAAAACAATTAAGAAAATGGGAATAGGAACATACATATCGATAATTACCTTAAATGTAAATGGATTAAATGCTCCCACCAAAAGACACAGACTGGCTGAATGGATACAAAAACAAGACCCATATATATGCTGTCTACAAGACACCCACTTCAGACCTAGGGACACATACAGACTGAAAGTGAGGGCATAGAAAAAGATATTCCATGCAAATGGAAACCAAAAGAAAGCTGGAGTAGCAATTCTCATATCAGACAAAATAGACTTTAAAATAAAGATTATTAGAAGAGACAAAGAAGGAAACTACATAATGATCAAGGAACAGATCCAAGAAGAAGATATAACAATTGTAAATACTTATGCACCCAACATAGGAGCACCTCAATACATAAGGCAAATACTAACAGCCATAAAAGGGGAAATCGATAGTAACACATTCATAGTAGGGAACTTTAACACCCCACTTTCACCAATGGACAGATCATCCAAAATGAAAATAAATAAGGAAACACAAGCTTTAAATGATACATTAAACAAGATGGACTTAACTGATATTCATAGGACATTCCATCCAAAAACAACAGAATACACATTTTCCTCAAGTGCTCATGGAACATTCTCCAGGGTTGATCATATCTTGGGTCACAAATCAAACCTTGGTAAATTTAAGAAAATTGAAATTGTATCAAGTATCTTTTCCGACCACAACGCTATGAGACTAGATATCAATTACAGGAAAAGATCTGTAAAAAATACAGACACATGGAGGCTAAACAATACACTACTTAATAATGAAGAAGTCACTGAAGAAATCAAAAAATACCTAGAAACAAATGACAATGGAGACACAACGACCCAAAACCTACGGGATGCAGCAAAAGCAGTTCTAAGGGGGAAGTTTACAGCAAAACAATCCTACCTTAAGAAACAGAAACTATCTCGAATAAACAACCTAACCTTGCACCTAAAGCAATTAGAGAAAGAAGAACAAAAAAGTTAGCAGAAGGAAAGAAATCATAAAGATCATATCACAAATAAATGAAAAAGAAATGAAGGAAATGATAGCAAAGATCAATAAAACTAAAAGCTTTTTCTTTGACAAGATAAACAAAATTGATAACCCAGCCAGACTCATCAAGAAAAAAAGGGAGAAGATTCAAAATCAATAGAATTAGAAATGAAAAAGGAGAAGTAACAATTGACAGTGCAGAAATACAGATCATGAGAGATTACTACAAGCAACTCTATGCCAATAAAATGGACAACCTGGAAGAAATTGACAAATTCTTAGAAATGCACAACCTGCCAAGACTGAATCAGGAAGAAATAGAAAATACGAACAGACCAATCACAAGCACTGAAATTGAAACTGTAATTAAAAATCTGCCAACAAACAAAAGCCCAGGACCAGATAGCTTCACAGACGAATTCTATCAAACATTTAGAGAAGAGCTAACACCTATCCTTCTCAAACTCTTCCAAAATATAGCAGAGGGAGGAACACTCCCAAACTCATTCTATGAGGTCACCATCACCCTGATACCAAAACCAGACAAGGATATCACAAAGAAAGAAAACTACAGGCCAATATCACTGATGAACATAGATGCAAATATCCTCAACAAAATACTAGCAAACAGAATCCAACAGCACATTAAAAGGATCATACACCATGATCAAGTGGGGTTTATTCCAGGAATGCAAGGATTCTTCAATATACACAAATCAATCAACGTGAGACACCATATTAACAAATTGAAGGAGAAAAACCATATGATCATCTCAATAGATGCAGAGAAAGCTTTCGACAGAATTCAAGACCCATTTATGATAAAAACCCTGCAGAAAGGAGGCACAGAGGGAATTTTCCTCAACATAATAAAGGCCATATATGACAAACCCACAGCCAACATCGTCCTCAATGGTGAAAAACTGAAAGCATTTCCACTAAGATCAGGAACAAGACAAGGTTGCCCACTCTCACCACTCTTATTCAACATAGTTTTGGAAGTTTTAGCCACAGCAATCAGAGAAGAAAAGGAAATAAAAGGAATCCAAATCGGAAAAGAAGAAGTAAAGCTCTCACTGTTGGCAGGTGACATGACACTATACCTAGAGAATCCTAAAGATGCTACCAGAAAACTACTAGAGCTAACAAGGAACTAGAAGAACTAAAGAATGAATTTGGTAAAGTAGCAGGATACAAAATTAATGCACAGAAATCTCTGGCATTCCTATAGACTAGTGATGAAAAATCTGAAAGTGAAATCAAGAAAACACTCCCATTTACCACTGTAACAAAAAGAATAAAATATCTAGGAATAAACCTACCTAAGGAGACAAAAGACCTGTATGCAGAAAATTATAAGACACTGATGAAAGAAATTAAAGATGATACAAATAGATGGAGAGATATACCATGTTCTTGGATTGGAAGAATCAACATTGTGAAAATGACTCTACTACCCAAAGCAGTCTACAGATTCAGTGCAATCCCTATCAAACTACCACTGGTATTTTTCACAGAGCTAGAAAAAAAAAAAAAATTCACAATATGTATGGAAACACAAAAGACCCCAAATAGCCAAAGCAATCTTGAGAACAAAAAACGGATCTGCAGGAATCAGGTTCCCTGACTTCAGACTATACTACAAAGCTACAGTAATCAAGACAGTATGGTACTGGCACAAAAACAGAAAGATAGATCAATGGAACAAGATAGAAAGCCCAGAGATAAACCCACGCACATATGGTCACCTTATCTTTGATAAAGGACGCAGGAATGTACAGTGGAGAAAGGACAGCCTCTTCAATAAGTGGTGCTGGGAAAACTGGACAGGTACATATACAAGTATGAGATTAGAACACTCCCTAATACCATACACAAAAATAAGCTCAAAATGGATTAAAGACCTAAATGTAAGGCCAGAAACTATCAAACTCTTAGAGGAAAACATAGGCAGAACACTATATGACATAAATCACAGCAAGATCCTTTTTGACCCACCTGCTAGAGAAATGGAAATAAAAACAAAAATAAGCAAATGGGACCTAATGAAACTTCAAAGCTTTTGCACAGCAAAGGAAATCATAAACAAGACCAAAAGACAACCCTCAGAATGGGAGAAAATATTTGCAAATAAAGCGACTGACAAAGGATTAATCTCCAAAATTTACAAGCAGCTCATGCAACTCAATAACAAAAAAACAAACAACCCAATCCAAAAATGGGCAGAAGACCTAAATAGATATTTCTCTAAAGAAGATATACAGATTGCCAACAAACACATGAAAGAATGCTCAACATCATTAATCATTAGAGAAATGCAAATCAAAACTATAATGAGAGATCATCTCACACCAGTCAGAATGGACATCATCAAAAAATCTAGAAACAATAAATGCTGGAGAGGGTGTGGAGAAAAGGGAACACTCTTGCACTGCTGGTGGGAATGTAAATTCATACAGCCACTATGGAGAACAGTTTGGAGGTTCCTTTAAAAACTACAAATAGAACTACCATATGACCCAGCAATCCCACTACTGGGCATATACCCTGAGAAAACCATAATTCAAAAAGAGTCATGTACGAAAATGTTCATTGCAGCTCTATTTACAATAGCCAGGAGCTGGAAACAACCTAAGTGTCCATCATTGGATGAATGGATAAAGAAGATATGGCACATATATACAATGGAATATTACTCAGCCATAAAAAGAAATGAAATTGAGTTATTTGTAGTGAGGTGGATGGACCTAGAGTTTGTCATACAGAGTGAAGTAAGTCAGAAAGAGAAAGACAAATACCATATGCTAACACATATATATGGAATCTAAGAAAAAAAAATGTCATGAAGAACCTAGGGGTAAGACAGGAATAAAGGCACAGACCTCCTAGAGAATGGACTTGGGGATATGGGGAGGGCGAGGGGTGAGCTGTGACGGGGTGAGAGAGTGGCATGGACATGTATAGACTACCAAACGTAAAATCGATAGCTAGTGGGAAGCAGCCGCAAAGCACAGGGAGATCAGCTCGGTGCTTTGTGACCACCTAGAGGGGTGGGATTGGGAGGGGTGGGGGGAGGGAGACGCAAGAGGGAAGAGATATGGGAACATATGTATATGTATAACTGATTCACTTTGTTATAAATCAGAAACTAACACGATTGTAAAGCAATTATACTCCAATAAAGATGTAAAAAAAAAAATACTTGTTTAGTGTACAACATGGAGGACATTGAAATGCATAAAAATAATCATATATAAGTTAAGAAAGTGCATGGTGCTAATGTAAAAGAATACATATTTAATAATAATATATTTATAGTATAATAACTACAACTCACAATGAATGTTTAACAGTTGATGGTAGCTGTGCACTAAAAAATCTGCAGCCACCTTCAAAAAGAAGACACTGGAAGATATACAAGGAAGAAGATACAGAAACTGCCCAGAAACTCTCTTCAGGACTGAGAGACTTTTCCCTCAGCTGCTTGGAATGCTGCCAGTTGCCAACTCCCAGTTGTTAGCCCTTTCTGGAAATTGTCTTGGCTGGAGAGAGTTGGCTCTCCTAAAAAAAAGCCCTGTTTCTGGTGACAGACGACATCCAGAGACCCATCAATGTAAGAATATAAATGCCTGACCCACGGATGTAACATGGGAGAACTCTGAAGGCCCATCCCAGCTTCAGTGCTCCCCTTAGGTTTGCTGGCTGAAGTCTTTGTAGAGACTGCATGACAGCTCAACTACTTCCTTGGCCTATCTGGCTGTTTCCATTTCTATCAGTAAATATTGATCCCAGGAGCACTTTTTACTATACTTCCAGCACACTATTTTGTTTCAGATAAAATTGATACAATATTGAGTAAAGATGAAAAACATCTGAATAGCAATCAATAAAGAGGCTCTTACTGAAACATCTAATTTTGAACTCAGATAGTAGAAAATCCAGCTACTTTTTACGTGCTCATGGAACCTTCCAGTATTTATTCATTTATTTATTTAACGAAGTATAGTTGATTTACAATGTTGTGTAATACAATGTTGTGTTAGTTTCTGGTGTACCACCAACCTAAAAATAAAAACAATAAAAATGGAACTGCAGAAAAATCAGTAGTAGAAGGAAGAACTAAAAAATATTTTCCATTGATATCAGAGTCAAAGTCCCATTATGTAAAATGCTCTGATAAATAGAGAAAAAAAGGACAAGTTGACAGAATAAAAGGGCAAAAGGAAGTTAACTGGGGGAAAGAAAATGGTCCTTAGGAACATGAAATTATGTTTAACATAATAATAACACCAGTACATAAAACTACACAGTGACACCATTTCTCTTTTAACAGATTGACAAAATCAGAAAGACCAAACACATCCTCTGTTGGCAGGTTGTAGAAAGAAGGAATTTTATATGCTGTGGGAATATTTCAAAATGTTAGAACCTCTATTAAATAGAGTTTGATTCAATTCTGTAAATATAAAACAATATAATATGTAAGTATATTGTTATATCATTACATATTATAGCAGAGATTGGAAAAAATCTGCAATTTCAATACCATAATAGGTAACTAGCTGGGTACACTACAATACACACATACTTATCACAGTGAAAAGAACTAATTAGTTACAAAAAGAAATAAGATGTTCATTGTGGGTATATTTCTAGCATATTGTTAATTTAAAAATGTAGGTTACAGATACATTGTATAGTTTGCTAAAATTGTTTAAAATATAAGGGACAGTATGAAAAATATATATTCTCACAAAAGAGGACAAAGTACAAAATACTGAAAATGATTTGTTAATGGGGAGGACAGAGCTAAGGAGATGCAAATGGAGTAATATTTCCCTGAATATACCATTTTTCCAAAGTTTTTATATTTGGACCATGTCAGTTTTACATATTAAAACTATAAATTTCAAATTTTTAAGGAAAAATTAAGCCTAAAAAAATTTGACCAAAGAAAAATAAAACAGAGAGAGAAAATTAACAGGAATATATATCAGGTAGTTAACATAACTACGAAAAGACAATAAGTGTTTTGTAATAAATTTGAATACAGTACACTGACTAAATACTCTTTGTGGGGCATACTCTAAGGACAAAAGGAATTACTAAGGAATCTTAAACTACAATGTTAGTATTACACCTTTAAAATTCTTTTAAGCATATCATAGGAAAACATACATCCGTACATACTTATGAAATAATGTTACTAATCAATGTTCCATATTAGACGAAAGATAAACATAAAATCAATAAAGGTATGAAAAATGTTGCATACCGTATTTAAATTGGAAATATTAATTGAAGCCCAGATTTTAAAACATATACATCAAGGAATTTCTGGTTTAAGCTTCAATATGTAAAGAACTTGGAAGTTTTACTCTCTTTCTTACAGCCAGAAACAGCTGAGCAAATTGAGAATCAATGACCTATCTTGGACTCACCAGAGGACTGAGGGTGCAAAGGCTAACTGCCACTTTGAAAGTCAGAAAGACAGACAAATCGAAGGAGTCACAGCTGTTTACCAGGGGAAGAAACAGCTGGAGCCATTACGATTGGTAGGGAGAGTTAAAAGGACATTTTGAAGAATTGGTGGAGTCTGAATATAGACCAGCATGAGGGTGAAGGTGAGAAACTCCTGGGGTTTAGAGTATTGAGAGGGCAGAAACTTCTGTAGATTTATCTCCAAGGAAGCAACCAGATTCTTGTGGTGAAGAGCTGCCATTCCCATTATCAGTTTGTCAGAGGAAGGGGGAAAGTAACCATTGTGAACTAGGTTAGAGCTTTCTCCATAACAAAGGCCTACTCTCCAAGGAAAAATGACCTTGTCAGAGCCTTACTGGACTTGGGGAGAGAATATTTCCCCAAATATCTGTCCTTCCTGTCTCATGGAGGGTTGGGGGAGGGAGCTAAGAAGTGCTTATTAAAAACCACAGTTCAGGGCACAGTTCTATTATAACACTGAGATTTAATCATAATATTATAGAATGCTTTTCTTTCCCCATACCTGATCACCACACCAGCAGAGAGCCTGTACAGTAACAGGGATTACAGTAAAGATCTACAAGACTCCATCTAAGAAGTAGTTCTTAGGGAAGCTCAAAGACAACAGGGAAGACCGAAGCAGGAATAGGCTAGGAATTCAAATGTGCCTACAGGTATAGCAAACATTATAAACACCTCAACTCCTAGTCAGAATGACATAAATGCTCACACTAAGGCTATTTACCTCAATCGATTTTCATCACACCTGGCATTCAAGAAAAATATAAAAATTAAAAGACATGCTAAAAAGTTGAGAAGAAACAAAGTCTGAAGACACAAAGAAAACATCAGAAACAGATATGACATAGATGTTAGAAATATCAGACAGGGAATTTAAAATAACTATAATTAATATAATAAAGACTCTAATGGAAAAAAATAAATAACATGCAAGAACAGATGAGAAATGTAAGGATTGAGATGGCAATTCTAAGAAAGAATCAAAAGAATAAGCTAGAAATAAAAAACACTGTAACAGTACAGAAGAATGCTATCAATGAGCCCTTCAGTATACTAAACATGGCCTAGGAAAGAATCAGTGATCTTGAAAAAGCATTATCTTAATTATAGAGGAACAGGGAGATTTTTTTATACAGTTGACTCTTCATCAGAAACCATACAAGGAAGAAAAGAGTAGAGTAATATATATCACAGCAAGCTAATCCTTCATAAGAGAAGGAGATATAAAGACTTTCCTTTCTTTAAAACAACATTCCCAGACATATTTTTTTAATTAAAATTTTTTTTTTTTTATTTTTGGCTGCATTGGCTCTTGGTTGCTGCACTCGGGCTTTCTCTATTTGTGGTGAGCAGGGGCTGCTCTTCGTTACTGGGGAACAGGCTCTAGGAGCACAGACTTCAGTAGTTGTGGCACACAGGCTCAGCAGTTGTGTCTCATGGGCTCTAGAGCACAGGCTCAGTAGTTGTGTCTCACGGGCTTAGTTGCTCCACAGCATGTGGGATCTTCCTGGACCAGGGCTCAAACCCGTGTTCCTTGCATTGGCAGGCAGATTCTTAACCACTGCACCACCAGGAATTCCAAAGACTTTCTTTTAAACAAAACTTAGGGAATTCATTGTGAGCAGTCCTGCAAATAAGGTTACAAGTTCTTCATGGAGAAAGAAAAGGATATATGTCAGAAACTCAGATCCACACAGAGAAAGAGAGAGTGTCATGGAAGAATTAAATATAAATAAAATATTTTGTTTTTCTTATTCTTAATTAAGATAATCTAAAAGATAATTGCTTCTTTGAAGTAAAACAAGTAACAATGTATTGTGTGATTATAGGGTATGGATAAGTGAAAGGAATGACTAAATGCCATAAGGAATGAGGCAGGAAGGGATTGGGAATATTTTGTTATCAGGTACACCCATTACAAGAGAAGCAGTATGTGTTTTTTGAAGGTGGATTAGATTAGTTAAAATGTATATTGTAAACTACAGGGGAACCACACACACGCAAAAAAAGGGATAGTGAAAGTAATACAACCAATAGTCTAAGAGAGGAGATTAAGTTAAATCATATAAAATATTAAGTCAAATCAGATTAGGCAGAAAACAAAAGGAAAAGAGACAAAGAACTAACACAAGGCACAGAAAACAGTTACAAACATAGTAGTATTAGTCTTACTAAATCATTAATCACTTTAAATCTGAATGGTCTAAATACTATTAATACAATTATAAAACAGAGATTGTTAGAATGAATTTTAAAAAGACACAATTATATATTGCCTACAGAAAATCCAATTTAAATATGAAGTTTCATATAGGTTAAAAGAAAAGTGTTAGAGAAAGGTATAGCATGCCAATGCTAATCATGAGAAATCTGGAGTAGCCATAGTAATTTAAGATAAATTAGACTTTGGAGCAAGGAAAGTCATTCGGGATAAAGGTAGACATTAAAGAGTGATGAACACGTCAATTCAAGAAGAGATTAACAGCTCGGTGCTTTGTGACCACCTAGAGGGGTGGGATAGGGAGGGCGGGAGGGAGATGCAAGAGGGAGGAGATATGGGGATATATGTATATGTATAGCTGATTCACTTCGTTATAAAGCAGAAACTAACACACTATTGTAAAGCAATTATACTCCAATAAAGATGTTAAAAAAAAAAAAGAAGAGATTAAAATCCTTAATGTCTATACACCTAACAACAGAGAGACAAAAGACATGAGGAAAAACATATATTCAAGGAAAAATAGACAAATCCACTATTATAATTAAAATTTTCAACAGCCTTCTATGTCCACAAATTTGATAACTCAGATGAAATGAAACATATCTTTGATAGACTCAAACTACCAAAACCCACAGTGAAAAATAAATAATCCAAATAGGCCAATATCTATTAAAGGAACTGAATTGATAGCCAGTAACATTCTAAAGAGCAAAGCATCCCGTCTAAGTGGTTTCACCGGTGATTTCTTCCAAATATTTAAGGAAAAAATGATACCAATTATCCACAATATATTCCAGAATATAGAATCATAAGGAATACTTCCGAGCTCATTCTATGAATTCATCAATCAGTAACCTAATGCCAAATGAGAGACTTATGACATGAAAAGAAAACTATGGACTAACACCTCTCATGAAAGTAAATGCAATAAATTCTCAACCAAATGTTAGCAGATGAAATTCAGTAATATTTTAAAACAATTATAAACTACACCAAAGTCAGATTTTTCTAGGTATTCAGGGCTGTTTCAACATTCAAAAATCAATGTATAATATCTACCACATTGACAACTGAAGCAGAAAGATACTTTTGATAAAACTCAATATTCATTAATGATAAAAACTCGGCATACTAGGAATAGAAAAGAACTTTCTCAACTCGCTAAAGAACATCCATAAAAACATACAGCAAACACCACATTTAATGGTGAAACATTAATGCTTTCCCCCCAAGGATGAGAACAAGCCAAGGGTGTCTTCTCTCAACACTTCTATTCAACCTTGTACTGGAAGTTCTACCTAGTTCAATAAGGTAAGAAAAGGAAATAACATGTATACAGATTGGGAAGGAAGCAATAAAACTGTCTTTGTTCGCAGACAGGATAATCTTTGTAGAAATTATCAAAGAATCAACAAAGAAATTCTTGGAAGTAATAATCAAGTACAGCAAGGTCACAGGACACAAAGTTATTATACAAAAGTCAGTTACTTTCTATGTACAATATACTAACAATGAACAAATTCTGAAATTAAAAATACAATATCATTTATAATAGAACCAAAAAAGATAAATAATTAGGTATAAATCTAACAAATTATGTAAAGATTCTTTATGTAAAAAACTATAGAGGTCTAATGAGAGAAAGCAAGATCTAAATAAATGGAAAGATATTTCATGAACTGGAAGATTCAGTACTGTTAAAAATGTCAATGCTTCCCAACTTGACTTATAGATTCAATACAATCCCAATCAATATCTCAGGAAGATATTTTGTTGATATTGAGAAATTTATTCTAAGTTAATACAGAAATGCAAAGGACCTAAGATAATCAACACAATACTGGAAAAGAAGAAAAATATACTTGGAGATTTCATACTACTCAGTTCCAATACTTAATATAAAACTGCAGTATTTGTTGTTTCAAAAACGTGTGCGTTCCCCAGGTGAAATCTGAAACTGGTCCCCGTACACGAAGGGGAAGGAGAGACCTAAGAAAGAGGAAACCCACTCCAGATTGGTAGGTGGCAGGTTTAGTAAACAAGGGAACTTGCATACAAGGCTTATCTTGGGTGACTGCAAGATGAGTATATCTCTGCACCCACCCACCAGAATCTTAAAAGTTTATATAGAGACTTTAACTGGGTTCAGTAACATATTCAGTCCACACGGTCTCAGCAGCACTTTCTCAAGTCTATGTTTTTGATACAGGTCCAGCTATGGGAATGGTGGGCAGAATGTACATTCCAACTATAGGAGAAAGGGTAAGGAGTCTCTTATTGCCTGGGTTCAGC
This sequence comes from Pseudorca crassidens, assembly GCF_039906515.1. NCBI lineage: Eukaryota > Metazoa > Chordata > Mammalia > Artiodactyla > Delphinidae > Pseudorca > Pseudorca crassidens. The sequence continues at coordinate 61,718,559 of NC_090302.1, forward strand.
TCTTGGTCAACCAGTGGTCATGTCCTCCCAATGACCTCCTCTAACAGTAATCAAGGCAACATAGTACTAGCAAAAGAATAGATACATAATTCAATAAAACAGAATAGGAAGCCTAGAGACAGACCCACAGAAAGATGATCCAATGGAGAAAAGTTTTTTCCACAAATGGTGCTGGAATATTAAATATTGATATGTAATAATGATAACAAAATAATACCAATATAATAAATAAATCTAATCTCAGAATTTACAATTTTCACAAAAAATAAAGAGAGAATATAAATAAAAGAATGCAAAACCACAAAACTTCTAGGAGAGAGCACAGTAGAAAATTTAAGTGACCTTGGAGTTGGGTATGAGTTTCTAGATAAAGTATCCAAAATACAATTTATGAAAAAAAATTGATAGATGGATTTCTTAAAGTGAAAACTTTTCTCTGTGAAAAACAGTTAAGGGAATGAAGAGAAAAACCACATACTGGGAGAAAAGACTGTCAAAACACACATATCTAATAAAGAACTACAAAAGAACTCTGAATAAGAAAAAGGAAGAACCCAAATAAATAGAAACGAACCTGAAGAGAGAACTCACCAAAGAAGACATACAGATGGCAAATAAGCATATGAAAAGATTCTATACATAAAATGCCATTAGGGAGTTACAAATTAAAACAAGATATCATTAAACACCTATTAGATGAACCAAAAACCAAAAATCTGATAATATCATTTCTGGTGCAGAAGTGAAGGGACAGTTACATGCACTACTTGTGGGAATGCAAAATAGTACAACCACTTTGGGAGCATTTGGAAGTTTCTTACAAAGGTAAATATACATTTAACATGTGATTCATTAATTGCATTCCTCAGTGTTTACCCAACTGACTTGAAAAATTATGTCTGCACAAAACTTGCATGCAAATGTTACAGCAGCTTTTTTCACAGCCGCCAAAAATAAAAGATACCAAGATGCCCTTCAGTAGATAAGTGGAGAATCCACTGTGATACATACAAAATATAGAATATGTATTCAGTGATAAAAACATGAGCAATCAAGCCACAAAAAAATGTACGAATCTTAAATGCATATTTATAAGTAAAAGGCTAAAAAGGCTATACACTTTGATTCCAATTAGATGACACTCTGGAAAAGCCAAAACTACATAGACAATAAATCCAGTGTTGCCAGGGATTTGGGGAAAGGGGAGGTAGGGTTTAATATATGAAGCACCGGGGAGTTTTTAGGAATGTGAATCTATTAAGTATAATACTATATTTTTGGATAAGTGACAATATTCATTTTTCAAAATCCATTTATCAACATAGCACAAAGTGTGAACCTTAATACTCAAAAATCTTAAAAATAATAATTTAGTAGGTCAGTGACTCCCAGAATGGAATGCAGAATGTGACAAAACAATTGAACTTTATTACAAATATATGAAGCAACCTCACTGAATGGGGTGGGGGAAATGTTCTGAGGTAAGTAACCTCGGAAATGAGTGGAGACTAGAAAACTAAAGGGGGAAAAATAAACTATACAAAATCACTGAACTTGAGTTGAAAAAGGTATATCCCATCAGGTATGAGTTAACAATTCTGAATACATATGTTTACTAGAATTAAAGTAAATGGAAGGTGGATGATGAAAAAACAGTTTCCTCACTTTTGTAGTGGTAGCTTAGAGATAAGCAACAGGAAGGAGCCAAAATGAATGAAGTGGTAATAAATTAGAATGGGATACATCAGTATCCCATTAGATAAATGTCGATATATATGGTGACATAAGGTCTCTATAAATATAGATATGTACATATACATAGGTTAGTATATATGCATATATTTTTCCTGCACTGACACTGATAAGGGGGCCTAAAGATACCTCAGTAGCAAAGAGTAAACTTATATTAGGGTTTACTAAGCTAAACCTATATTACTAACTATGTTTACTAACTAAACCTGTATTAGGGTTCTCCAGAGAAGCAGAACTAATAGGATATACATAGACATACAGAAAGAGATTTAAAATGAGGGATTGGCTCACACAATTATGGAGACTGAGAAGTCTCACCATCTGCTATCTGCAAGCTAGAGGCCCAGGAAAGCTGGTGGTGTAGTTCTAGTTTAAACTCAAAGGCCCTAGGACCAGGGAAGTCAATGGTGTCAGTAAGACCAAGTCCAAATGTCCAAGGATCAGGAGAACCAATGTCCAAGAACAGAAGAAGATTTATGTCCCAGTTCAAGCAGAGAGCAAATTTACCCTTCCTCTGCATTACTGTTCTATTGAGGGCCTCAATGAATTGGATGACATCCATCTGTTTTGGAAAAGGTCTTTCTTTACTCAGTCTACCCATTCAATGTTAACCTCATCTGGAGACACTCTCACAGACACACTCAGAAATATTTCTACCAGCTATCTGGTTATCCCTTAAGCCAGTCAAGTTGATACATGAAATTAATCATCTTTTCACCTATTGCCCAGATTTTGGTTTCTAAGTCCAAACTCCAAACCTCCAAAATAAGGAACTAGAACTTTGGATAAATGGCTGATTCTAGGACTAAGGCAGGAAATATACCAAATGAGCCTGGAAAAAATCTTGTGGTGCCAGAAAGAGTTCTAAAAACAAAACAAAATTCCACATAATGTGGAATTTAAGGAACCAGAACCAACTGAAAGATCTCCCAAACAATTTGAACAAAATATATAAGCATTGCCTTCTAACCCAAAGTAGAATATAAATATTCATGAGTATTTACTACTATAAATAAGTTGTTGAATAAGGAAAGAAGCAAATGAGGGATAAGACACAAATTTCCAATGCAGAATGAAATCGAATTTATGTAGTTAATTTGCCTTATTGGAGGTGGAAATTCATTCCACAATCTTCAAGTGTTGCTTTTATATTGTGACTTCTCTCCAAAGTGTACAGTATAGAAATGAGGAAAAAGAGTAACTGGACAGTGGGGAAACCTGACAAACCACCACCTCAACCAGAGGATCAGGTTAACAGCAACAACGTCAGGATCCTACATACCCTTGATGTGATGTGCTAAAAATGGCACGTCACCTCTGGTCTTCCTTCCAAAAGCCCGTGACCTTAGTCTAATCATAAGAAAAACGTCAGACTTTCTAACTCTAATTGAGACAATTCTAACTGAGAAACTTTCTATAAAATACCTGAACAGCACTCTTCACAGCTTTTAAGGTCATTGAAAACACGAAATGCCTTGGAAACTTACAGCCAAGAGAAGCCTAAGGAGACATGAGACTAAATGCAATATGGTATCTTGGATGAGATCATGGAACAGAACAGGTACACTAAATGAAAGTTAATAAAATCTGAACAGGATGTGGACTTTAGTTAATAACAGTGTTTCAATATGGAGTAATTAATTATAACATATACTAAAGTTAGATGTTAATTTTAAGGGAAACTGAGTGCAGAGTTTATAACAACTGTACTATCTTTGCAATATTTCTGTAAATCTAAAAGTGTTCTAAAATATAAAACTTATTTAAAAAATATATCCTACATCTGTCCACTGAAAAGTTCTAAAAGCTATGATATTCCAAGAGCAATTAGCACACCTAGCACCCAGGTCTTGGTTTGCAACCGCCATTTGACACTTTAAAAAACTAGGACTCTGGGCTTCCCTGGTGGTACAGTGGTTAAGAATCCGCCTGCTAATTCAGGGGACACAGGTTCGAGCCCCGGTCCAGGAAGATCCCACATGCCGTGGAGCAACTAAGCCCATGCTCCGCAACTACTGAGCCTGTGCTCTAGAACCTGGAAGCCACAACTACTGAAGCCTGTGCACCTAGAGCCCGTGCTTGGCAACAAGAGAAGCCACTGCAATGAGAAGCCCATGCACCGCAACAAAGAGTAGCCTCCGCTCACTGCAGCTAGAGAAAGCCCGCGCTTTGAAGATACAGCTGAATATAGTTCTCTGGCACGAAAAAAATGCAAATAAAACTGATAAGTGTTGTTAGGCAAGAAGCACTCAAAGACGAATGGCATCATGTAAAAAGAATGAACTCTACTTGACAGAGGTCCTATTGGTCACATTTGGTGCAAACTGAGCATCAAAATGAATATTTCTAGTGATCATGAAATAATAAAAGCATGTGAATCCATAATGATGTACAATCAGATATTTAGAGAGAAAAAGGGAATGAACATTTTATACACATTTAGTTCACTTTAATTCCTAAACTTTCCAATACATTTAAAAAATTCATATCAGTAAGTCACTCAAGCCTCATGAGCACAAATGCAATCTTTTAATGTATACACACCCACACAAACACAAGTTTAGATTTTAAAAACAACATAAAACCAAAATACAGTAAACCTTGCAGATAAGCAGATATATATTAGAAATGTTCATTCATAATTAAGCATTTGATAATAATATTAAGAACATCATTTAATCATAAGAGCATTTCATAGTATTTATTAAGGATGAAATAAAGTAATACATTTAAAGTACTTAGATTTATGCCTCATATTCAATATACTTTCATATAGTAATTATTATTTAATAGTGACCATAAAATCAAAATGGTTTGAAAGACAGATATCTATACCTAGCGATTTTTTTATTCATACCCATTCTCTAGGTCACTTGTTTTTAAATTATTTTTTTCCATAAAATTTACTGTACACAATTCCATCTATAGTTTATATTACAGGATATTTGAAGGACGTACATTATCATTTTTTTATCCAAGTAATTTTCACCTTAAGTTTGAATCCGAGTTTCAAGAAATATGTGACACTACATTCTACAGTATTTTTGAAGAACATTTCACTATTTTCCTTTCATTTCATTATATTGCACAGGTATTATCGCTCATCCTCTAGGCTTGTTTCAGCAAGATAAAGTTTAGAAAATGTGATTCACTTTTCCCTGGTATGTAACATTACTAGACACGTGGAATTTCAGTTCAATGAAACATTCACAGGCTCATTTCTATTTAAAAAATTGTTCAGTATTGTTTTTCAAGTCTAGAGCGAAGTCAATGTAAAAGAATTATTAGTGTTTATGTAAATCACATACCAATGTACATCACCAACTGAATACTGAAACTCTAAGATGTAAATGGTGATTATTTGTGTTTTAATAAGCCTTTCAGATGAGCAGAAAACTTATTTAATAAAATGGAAAAATGATACACTTGCAATATAAAATAATATATAGTTACCAAGTCAATACCAATTTTGCTCTATACATTTTCATTAGTTACATACAGTTTTTACTGTTATTATTGAAATATTTTGGAAATTCAACTCTCCACTCCTTTTTCACCATTCATTATGGTGATCAGTATGGACAAAACATAAATGTCAGATGTTTGACTTCCTGTACTTGGAAATTTCCATGCACTTGCCTTGAAATTCCCAGTACTACAGACATAGAGAAGAAAAATCCCTTTCACATATTTCTGCTAAATTCCCAAGAAATAACTTAAACTATCTGGGCCTCCTAGGAATTTAGGTCAGTGACGATCCAGCCTGGCTGCTGAACAGAATTATTTTGCAGCAGTTTAACTAATAGCCATGCCCAGGTCACACCCCAGATTAGTTTACACAATCAATTAGAATGGGTCCCAGGTATAGATATTTATTTAAAGCTCTAAAAGTAATGTTAATCTGTAAGCATGGCTGAATCACCTTAGTGTTTTGGCTTAATCATGTTGTTCTCATCCAGCACTGTATTGATTCCAACATGGAACTTAGTCACTTCTTCATGTTCTACAGTGTATATTTAGCGTATACTACTGAATTTGGTATACCTTACCAAATATCATGTTAATTACTTAAATATTTGAAGATTAAATAATTTTTCAACAGGCAACTTGGAACTTACAGTGTTGTATTGATTATTTTATGTGTTCCTTTAGCACTTTGAATATAATTCCTAAAGAATACACCACCTTCTATTGTAATGATCTGTAAAATTGCCAGTCTCCTATCATATACTGGGAGCCTCATGCAGGCAGAGATCTTTGTACACCTGGATTGATTATATTTCCAGAAAGGCTTAGTCCCTGGCACAAAAATATGCTTAATATATGCTGGATGAATAAATAATAAATAAATGTACCATAATTCTGTGTGGATATTATTTCTTTCCCAAATGTTATTTTCCCCTAATATCCAATATACAAATACACTGAGATTCTTGTGCAATAGTTCGGTGTCTATTTGTAAGTGACAAAACTCCAATTTAAATAGACAAGTAAATATCAAAAATCTTTTCTTCAGTCCAACAAAAGATTTGAGCTTCTATCAAGGATAAACAAAACTAAGGACATGAAGCCTTGTACACTACTTCTCCCTTCTTCCTCCCCTCCCTCCCTCCCTCCCTCCCTCCCTCCCCTCTCTCTCTCTCCTGCCCCCACCCCCAACTACTCATCACTCCATCTTTCTGGATGTGGTCTTCATTTTGTTCAATACATAATCTTCAAGAAGCACACCCATTACTACAGTGCTAAAAGCAGTTCTGGATTATATATTTTCTATCAAAGCAAAAGGAAAGACTTCCTTGCCATCTCTAGTAAGAAAAACATGCCCAGAAATTATTCAGATTGGTCCAGATAACAAATGAGCTCAGCCTGAATCAGAGTTATTTTGACGGTAACAATTGACCCATCCCAGTTTATATGTTCAGCTTTATCCACAGAGGCAAGTCTATCACCATAAGGACAGGGAAAGCACAGGAACAGCAATGAGAGAATGACAAGGTTGGCAGTAACTTCAGATTTTTCTCTATTGTATCTGATAAAGCTTGCATTCAAAGGCTCCAAGACCACAGGTAAACTAAAGATAAAACATGAGAGAAAGAAAAATACAGAGCTATAATGATTGTGGTGTGAAATTTAAAAACATATCTGTATTGTTTCTACATGTTCTTCAAAGTATATTAGACTGAATGAAATGATTAAAGCAACTAATACAGCCAGAAGTAGAGACTGAAAACATTAATAGTGAAAGTGGACATAATGATTAATCAAATGAAAAAGTATTGATGTAGTGGCGAAATTAGTTAGCTAAAATGGAATATTTCAGAGAGAAAGAAAATTTAGAATGTACCTCTTTTTTGTGCTTTCTTTTCCACATAGAAAATGAGACTTCTTGGTGCTTTCAGACTTGCGGAAAGAAAATTAAGTAGATAGAATTTAAGAGATTTGGAAAGGTGTTCATGAAGGATTTGGAAATGAACAATGATGAACTCTATGATCTGTTAGCATGGTGACACAGTAAAACTTTATGAGTTCAACAGTTTCATATAATCTTCGAGTTAACAAGTTCCCTGTATGTAAAATGGATATAAGTCTTCCTGACCCAGAAGTAGGAGAAGGGGTGAAGAAGACCAGAAGTAGCATTTATTATCACCTTCTGTGTTAGACTCTATATATTTTTGAGTATAGTTTATTCTCACAACTACCTAGGGATAATAAACCCCATTTAAAAGGTTAGAAAATTTTCTCAGAGAAGATTTAGCTTAGCAAAAGTTCACATATGCTGGCATATCTGTTTTTGAGCAGTTTTTTATTTTTTATTTTTTTTTGCGGTACGCGGGCCTCTCACTGCTGTGGACTCTCCCGTTGCGGAGCACAGGCTCCGGACGCGCAGGCTCAGCAGCCATGGCTCACGGGCCCAGCCGCTCCGCGGCATGTGGGATCCTCCCGGACCGGGGCACGAACCCGTGTCCCCTGCATCGGCAGGCGGACTCTCAACCACTGCGCCACCAGGGAAGCCCTGAGCAGTTATTTTTAAATCTACCTAGACATACACAGAACAGGACAGGACTGTTATGCAAATGAGCAAACAAAACACTTTTAGAATACATAGAGAAGAAAAATAAATTAGAGTTTGTTCAACTCTTTTCATGTTTTTATAGAAATTTTCAAATAAACAGAAGCAAGGAGAATAGTATAATGAATCATCATGACCTCATTATCCAGTTTCAATAAAACAGCATTATGCCTTTCTTACTTCATTGCACCCCTCTTTTATTTGTGAAGTATTTTAAAGCACATTATACACAAAATTAAATGAAATTATTAATAGTATATACTAACATATAAGGAATTTTAAAAAAATACAGTATCAAAATGATTAACAAACAAAATTAAATGTAATTCCTTATTATTAGCTAAAAATAATCTCCACTAAATTTTTTTTTTTTGCGGTACACAGGCATCTCGCTGTTGTGGCGTCTCCCGTTGCGGAGCACAGGCTCCGGACGCACAGGCTCAGCAGCCATGGCTCAGGGGCCCAGCCGCTCCGCGGCATGTGGGATCTTCCCAGACCGGGGCATGAACCTGTGTCCCCTGCATCGGCAGGCGGACTCTCAACCACTGTGCCACCAGGGAAGCCCTCCATTAAATTTTTACTGATAGTTTTATAAATATTATTTTTAGCTAATTTTATTTATTTTTAGAATTTAGATCCAAATGAAATCTATGTATTATATTTGGCTTACATCTCTTTAGTCTGTTTCATTTTTCCCCTGTGGCATTACTTTAAGAAAACATGTCACTTGTCAGAAAGAATTTTCCGTATTCTGGGCTCAGCTGACTGTATCTTTACAGTGTCATTTAGCCTGTTTTTCTCTCCCAGTCTTTCTTCTAAACTGATAGAGTTAAAAGTGTGATCTATGTTCAATGTTTGGAAAGAATATGCCATGGGTAGTACTGTCTAATTCATATTATATCATATCAGGAAATACATGATATTTGTTTGCCTATTGTTTAATAATTTTAGCATTGATGAGAAATTCAAGTGCATTAGCCTGATCCTTCTATAATATTCCACATCAACATCCCACAATGGTTAGCAGCTATTGATGACTAATTAGCATTTATTAGCTGTGATTTCTCTAGAAGGTTGATTTTTCATCAGCATCCATTTGGTTACCCTCAAATACTCTCCATATATGAACAGCACGATAAGTACATGATTTTATTCATAAATCACAAGATTATATATTATTATTATATTATGTATGTATAATAAAGGGTTATATACATGTCATGTATAATATCAGGAAACTGCCGTATGGAGTTCAAAAAAAGTCATGGAGATAATATTTATTCGTTTGTCATGCTTTTTATGAGAGTTGAAGCAATGGGAGTGAATGTGTTTGACCAAAGACAGAGAAATGACAGCAAAAACAATAGAAGGCCAATAAAAATATCTGAAGTAAGTTTACATTTTTAGGGTAGACTATAACAGAAGTTGAGATGGTAAAGGATATAGAAACCATTTGGCTTGAGAGGCAGCCAGGAAACCAGTGAATATTCACTACTTGGAAAGTAAAAGAAAAAGATATTTGCATCAGGAGAAGGTTAATGTTTGGGAGTTTCAAAATATAAAGTAGAACTAGATTTGACACAAGGTAAACATTATTAACGTTTGAAAACTAATGTCCCTAGATTAGAAAAGATTAGAAAAGTTTTGCCAAAACTGAGTAATGGCCCCGAGAAAGCATTTATGTTTATATCTACGTCTATGTATATAGACAGACACACATATAGGAAAAGACAAAGAGTGTGTGTGCGTGTATGTGTTTACTTGTATGATGAAAGGTATGTGGCTAATGTTGTTTTTTCCTATATAATTACTCAAATAACTAATTGGCAAATTTCCTTTGAAAAGTATTTCATGGGGGGATGTGTCCCTATGGCTCATTTTACTTATCCTGAAGGAAGTCATTTCAACAAAATCCAATGCAAATTATTTCAAATCATGTGGACTTATCTGATTATTACATGATTGAGGGATCCCTTGAAGCACAAAATGTTGTTAAATACATTATTACAGACTCTTTACCAATAATTTATGCCTTAACAGTATCATTTCATCAAAAACAAAAATTCCTCAGTGGAGTGTTAATGTTATGGTCTGCATTTTATGGAATTACTTTATGATGATAAATTTACCAAAGGAAGGATGGCCTTTATTGTTTCACATTTATTTTGCTCAAATAATTATTGCGTCTGTCCCATCACTCTTCATGCTGGTACCCAGAGACTGTACCAAGTGCTTTCATATAAGAGCTGCTTTTCATATTTTCAGTTTCAGTACTGCTTAATATTCAGTGTATCATTCAATTTCTACTCTCTAAAGTGCTTTATGAATATCCTATACCGTCATTATTCCTCTCAAATTAGCCTACTAAATATTCCTCATATGACAATATATAGGGGATCTATGAAAGCTGCAGGAAAACAAAACAAATTAAAAATGATCCTTGTTATTCAAATGCTAAGAAAACTCAAGATTTTTAATGTTACGTTAAAACAAATCAATGTATTATGTTATGTTATTTTACGTTAAAACAAATCAATGTATTATGGAGTAAAATGTAAATTTCACATGAACTTATAAGGAAATTATTAAACCTCAAAGAAAATTAAGGGTTGGAGTAATGGTTTCTAGATGTGTCCTCTAGACACCTGGAGGTCCATGCTTACTTTTTTCTAACATGATAATTTCTTCAGGAAGGAAGAAAGGAAAGAAGGAAAAGAAATAAAATGTGAATAAAGATATGTGCATTACAGCTATATTTGTAGAATACCTATCCTTTAAATTATCCTTCAGGAGGGGTGGGATAGGGAGGGAGGGAGGGAGGGAGACGCAAGAGGGAAGAGATATGGGAACATATGTATATGTATAACTGATTGACTTTGTTATAAGGCAGAAACTAACACACCATTGTAAGGCAATTATACTCCAATAAAGATGTAAAAAAAAAAAACCCAAAAAAACCCCCAGTAAATTATCCTTCAAATTTGCTTATTCATAGCTTTTGTAACTAATTTTACTTTTTGATAACTCCCAACCCCTTGCTCAAAATAGTTTTGTTCATTATTCTCAAGAAGTTTTCCAATTTGTTTATGTGAGTTCTTGCTTATTTTGAACAATTGGTGATAGTTGCAGATGGGCTTAAGAGATAAATAAAGAGGAGAAAGTAAAGAGTGGAGATGAAGGAGAAGGATGAGGAGGAAGAGGAGGAGAAGAGCTATGTCTTGTTCTGTCCTTGTCTTTCAAGTCTACCACATGTTACATGAGATGCTAAAAATCTAATAACCTTGAATTCACTCACCCCCAAATCTGTTTTATTCTTGTTTCTGGATTACATGCACCCTTTTAACAGAAATTGCTGAACAGTTTTCAGCCTACTACACTCTCCCTATCAAGGATTTTACAGAGTTTCCCTGGTGGCGCAGTGGTTGAGAGTCCGCCTGCCAATGCAGTGGACACAGGTTCATGCCCTGGTCCGGGAAGATCCCACATGCCGCGGAGCGGCTGGGCCCGTGAGCCATGGCCGCTGAGCCTGCGTGCCCAGAGCCTGTGCTCTGCAACGCAAGAGGCCACAACAAATGAGAGGCCCGCGTACCACAAAAAAAAAAAAAGATTTTATGTATGTGTTTTCAATCAACCGTCCATCCATCTAGTAAATATTTATTGATAACAATCGATATATAAACTGAAATATCTCCCTAAGGTAGTGATCTCAACAGAGGCACAATTTTTGCTTAACATTTCATCCTCTCTTTTTAAGAGTGCTATATGACTATTCTAAATGATTTTTTAAAATATAGTTAAATGTTTACTTTATAATGTTTTCACCAGGAAATGTAGCCAAAATTGTGGCATATATGGCATTGTAATCTGGGCAATTTGAAAACTTGAATAAAGTATGTTTCTCAAATAATTTATACTCATTGAACTATATTCATACCTTTAAATAAGACTAAATATATTCATTAATCCATAACACAACTTTAACATACACTGGTTAATACACTGGTAACACATGAAATAGTAAATGAGCTGTTTCTTTCAGTATTTATTCAAAAAAAACTTCATTTGCTAAAAAAAATATTTATTCACTGCTTGTCAGAAACTAAGCTAGGTAATGTAGCCAATAGAGAGAAGAATAAAACAAAGAAGATCACAGAGTAGTAGAGTATATTGGGATAAATGATTTTCAGAAGGCCTCATGCCCCAGGTGGACATGGCTACTTGTATTATTCATTTCTGTGCTAGTGTCTTGGAATTAATCATAGAAATGTCATGTATGGGACAATGCTGGTGAAACTATTGTGTAATCACTCATGCCTTAGAATCTCCTGGGTTGAGCAGATATGTGTGAGAAAACGACAAGGAAATCACAAGGGTCAGACTGGAGATACATGAGAAGGGCCAGGAATTTTTCCAATAATGGATTATAGGCAAAATGACCCATGAAGGACTGATCCTCTCTCTTTACAGATGACTGGGCAGTGTCTAAGTTACAAGAGAATATCCCATCTATGACTTTCAGGGGCTAAATATTGAAGACATAATGCCAGATTGCCTAGTTAGAAGGGTTTGTTAGCTGCAGTGGTGACTCTCCAGTGACAAGTGACTGAGGAGGTTCATTCCAATTTATCAGCAATTTCTGTTCCATGCTGTTTCCTGGGGGTCCACAATCCTGGGCACTTCTGACTAGAGCGGTTTCCTAATCTCAAGGGCAAGGAGTAGGGTAGATTTTGAGAGGTTTTATCATATGATTGGTTTCACCACTGTACCCCCATAAAAATTTTTTGCTTTAAGAAAAAAGAGTGCCAAGAATATTTGAATTGATCAACTTCAAGGAATTATTGAGGGAAGAAAACATCAGAGGAAATGATAAGAATGTTAGCTTCTCTTTGTGGTGTCAGAAGTAATACAAATATTAAGAAATACGATTATCTTAAGTGAATAGCACTATATTACAATAAATTTTGAGAATTATGAGAAGTAAAAATAAGAATAATCAGTGATGCCTTGGTCTACTCTGTTTCCCCACTTCCTCCAATTCCTTCTCTGTTCTACTTAGCCTAAATTATACATCACTACATCCATGAATGTCTTCCTAATGAGCTTACCTGGAAAAGTACTATCACCTACTTCTAAGTTTTTTAATATTTTGCACTTTCTTATTTATAGCACTTATCACACTTGACCATATACTGTAATATTTTGACCTAAAAGAAAAACATAAGTGAAAGAGTTCAGAACAACTGCTTTATAACTCCTTATTGCTAATAGTGTTTCAGCATGTACGTTTACTTTGTTTACCCTTACAATGGGCTCTTAGGTCTATGTAGTTTCTTAAGGGCAGTTACTGTGTCATTTAATCCTTACAACCGAGCCAAAACTTTCACATATATTTCAGAATAGTCTGATTGTTATCAAAGAATAATAAATATTTACTTTTCTTCTGTTTTCAGTTAGCCATCTAATAAGTTAATTCATTCTAATGTAATCATGGGAATGTCCATTATTAATAATATGTCCATAGGGAAAATTGATATATTAATGTGGCACCTAGCATCTTAAACGCAGTGATATTTAAAACACTTCCAGAGAAGGCTAGGGTTCATTCAGTAGAAGTGCTTTGGAGATCACTGTTGGGGACAGGGCTAGGTGAGGTTGTTGTGAAAAAATAAATGGACTACTCCTCATCCCAACTTTAACCAATGTAGCTCAATTTTTATTATAAGTTAACTTGGCCCTGTCTAATTCAATAAAAAAATCAACTGTTAAAAATAGTTTGAAAGCCATTGGTGTAGTAATTGTAACAAAGGTAGTGTTTGATCAATCTCAGTTTTAATTCTGGTTCTGCCACTTAGAAGCTTACAGACCTTGAAATAGTTATCCTTTCTCTTGTCCTATGAAAATCAGATGATTTACTCCTACCATCCTTCAGATACACCTGATGAACAATTTCCCATTCTTCCCAAGAAAAATCTTGGTCCTAAGGTTGACCAGTTGCGGACTGAAAATGTCAACTGGCATTTCAGCATTACATGTTGGTTTTGTGGGCAGGAACACAGTTAGTTGAAGCAAATTCTAAATTTTCCTAACTTCCTATGGAACATCATTTTACCAAGTCTACTAATACTGCAGTTCTTTTTATGAACTTCAAGACTCATATCCTCTCTGATTTCTTAGTTAACATATTTTCCCTGAAGACACAATTATCTAAGCTAAGATTTTTCCCATTAGTTACATAAAAACATTGTTTTTTATTTCATTATGTGTCGGCAGTTAAGATTGAAAACCATGATTTAGACTGAGATCTAAAACAGCTAATTAAACTGTCATAAAGAATGTACATATCATTAGACTTAGAAGTTGAAACTAATTTACATAAAATGGAAATTTATTTCAGGCTAGGTATCAAAATCATGGGTCCATTTTGATTTACCACTTTCTATTTACCACTTAACCACCATCTGATCTACTTATGAAACTGATCAACTTATACTCCTGCCCCATGAATGAAAGAGATCCTATGGAATCTTTTCCAAACATATCTTTGGGTTGTAGAGATCAAGCTGTTACTTCAGGCAGTCAAATAAGTAATAAACGGTCCATCAGGAAAGGTGATACTGAGAACCAGGTTTGATAATTTTGCCTTCCTACACAATCAAACTGGGCTTGATCCAAAATTCTTTAACTTTCTACTGGTGTAAAATTGAGCTCATTAATGTCCATAAGAGTAAAAGTGCTCAACTATAAAATGGATATAATAACCACCTACTGTGATTGAGTAGTGCTTGAAAAACATGAAACACTGTATGTGACATAAACAATCAATTATAGTCATTCAGAAATGGATATACACAGAAGATAAACTGAACTGAGAGAAATGCTTTATTATTTCATTTACCATTTTCACCAGTACTGCTTGCCTCAAATTTACTTAAACTATGATTCAGTTTGTGTCAAATATGAGTTAATAAAAAATATTTTCATATATAATCATTAAGGTCTGTACCCTCTGAAATAACATGGTGAATATGCAATCTCAGAATCAGAAATATTCTTTGTACCTTTAGAATTTTTATTGAATTATAAAATACATATAGAAAATGTGGAACCGAGTTCTGTGGAATCCTATAGTAGGTACTTATTTGTTTTTGGCCACTTTCCACCAATATTTTATCTGTGAGATGTATGTAGTTTTCTATGGTATGAATATACCACAATTACACACTATAACACAGATGGATACTTCAGTTATTTTCATTTTGGAGAACATATATACCTGATTTCATTGGGTGTTTAACTAGTAATTGAATTGCTGACTTATGGGTTAAATATGGGTTTAGCTTTGTAGGTAATGCCACATGTTTTATTCAAGTTATTAGTATAACTTACTTTGCTGTGACAGTTATGATAATTCAATTTTTCCTACATCTTATCAATATTTGATATTGTCTGCCTTTTAAAAATTTAGTCATTCTTTTGGGTGTATAATAATTTGCATTGTGGTTTTAATTTACATTTCCCTAATAACTAATAAAATTCAGTTCTATTTCAAAGCCTTATTTATCATGTTTTTTTTCTGTTGCATGAAATGCCTGTTGAAATTCCTTATCCATCATTTTATTAGTTTGTCTGCTTAAGTTATTTGTGTGAAGAGTTTTAAAATATATTATGGATTTGAGTCTTTTGATATGTGTGTATGAATGTATACCAATACATGCATATTTATAATGGATATAAAGGATTTAGATATGAGTCTTTTTAGTCTTTCTGTGGTTTTGTTTAATAAATAGAGATAAATAGATATAGAGACTATACTACAAAGCTACGGTAATCAAAACAGCATGGTACTTGCACAAAAAACAGACACACAGATCAATGGAACAGAATAGAGAGCTCAGATAAACTCATGCACTTATAGTCAATAATCTACAACAAAGAATGCAAGAATATATAATAGTGAAAAGACAGTCTCATAAATAAGTGGTGCAGGGAAAACAGGACAGCTACATGTTAAAGAATCAAATTAGAACATTCGCTAACACCATACACAAAAATAAACTCAAGATGGATTAAACATCTAAATGTAAAACATGAAACTATAAAATGCCTAGAAGAAAACAGAACACACTTTGACATTTATTTTGGCAATATTTTTTTGGATCTGTTTCCTAAGAGCAAAAATAAACAAATGGGACTTAATTAAAGGTTTTGCACAGCAAAGGAAACCATCAACAAAATGAAAAGACAACCTACTGAATGGGAGAAAGTATTTTTAAATGATATATCTGATAAGGGGTTAATATCCAAATTATGTAAAGAGTTCATACAACTCAATATCAAAAGCAAACAATCTGATTAAAAAATGGGCAGATCTGAAAAGACATTGTTTTCCAAAGAATATATAAATGCCCAACAGGGACAGGAGAAGATGCTCAACATTGTTAATCTAATTATCCAAGAAATGTAAATCAAACCCACAATGATATATCACCTCACACCTGTCAGAATGACTATCATCAAACAGAACACAAATAACAAGTATTGGGTAGGATGTGGTGAAAAAGAAACCCTATTACACTGTTGGTGGAAATTTAGATTGTTGCAGCCACTATGGAGAACAGTATGGAGGTTCTTCAAAAATTAAAAATAGAACTACCATATGACCCAGCAATTCCACTCTTTGGTATATATCCAAAGAAAAAAAACACTAATTTGAAAAGATACATGCACCGCAATGTTCACAGAAGCATTATTTACAATAGCTATGACATGAAAGAAATCTAAGTGCCCATCAACAGATAAATGGATAAAGAAGATGTGGTATGTAAATCTACAACAAAATATTACTCAGCCATAAAAAAGAATGAAATTTTGCCATTTGCAACAACATGGATGGACCTGGAATGTATTATACTAAGCCAAACAAGTCAGACAAAGAAAGACAAATACTCTGTATTATCACTTACATGTGAAATCTAAAAAATGAAACAAATGAATGAATACAACAAAACAGTACAGACTCACAGATATAGAGAACAAACTAGTGGTTACCAGTGGGGAGAGAGAGGTGGGGAGGGGCAAGATAGGGGTAAGGAATTAAGAGATATCAACTACTATGCCTAAAATAAATAAGCTACAAAAATATATTGTACAACACAGAGAAATATAGCCATTATTTTGTAATAACTTTAACTGATGTATAATCTATAAAAATATTAAATCACTATGTTGTACATCTGAAACCAATATTATATTGTAAATCAGCTATTCTTCAGTTAAAAAGACCATCCTTATTCCAATGCACTATGATGTCAACTTAGGTATAAATAGGTGACAATGAATGTGTTATTTCCAGATGCTCTTTTATGTTCTATTCTTTTTTTTTTTTTTTTTTTTTCCTGCGGTATGCGGGCCTCTCACTGTTGTGGCCTCTCTCGCTGCGGAGCACAGGCTCCGGACGCGCAGGCTCAGCGGCCATGGCTCATGGGCCCAGCCGCTCCGTGGCATGTGGGATCTTCCCAGCCCGGGGGCACGAACCCGTGTTCCCTGCATCGGCAGGCGGACTCTCAACCACTGCGCCACCAGGGAAGCCCTATTCATCTATTTTTTTCCATCATCGCACCAGTAACAAATACCAAACAGTCTTAATCCCCATAGCTTTATGTACAAATATTGATAAACTAGGGGTATAAATTTTCAGGCTTTGTTCACTGCCTTAAAGATGGCCTTTATGCAATAAATTTATCTTTAAATGCTAGAATCAGTTTGATAATTTCTACAAAACAACTGGGTACACTGAAAGAAATTGCCATAGATCTATAGACTAATTTGGAGTCAACTTTAATAATTTGAAGTTATCTCAATACTTTATTCCTAGACTTTAACATGTGTATGTTATATGAAAAAAACTTTTCAAAAAATTTATATATTCTATTTATTTGTTGCTGATTGTTTCTATTATCAATTTTTATGTAACACAAACTACCCCTAAGTATAATGGCTTAAAATAAAGACAACATTTGTCTTGTTCACAATTCTTTTACATGTACAAGCACATGGGAGAAAGGTAACCTTGGCTTCTCTAGATGTCAGTGAGGCTTGCTCAAAGGCACTTCATTCTGGCTGTCAGCTGTACTGTCTACCAGAGAAAGACACACTCTATGGGGAAGAATGATATCACTTTGTGTCTTTACATTTTTAAAAGATAAAAACCTTGAAACACCAAAATACTGTAATCAAAACCAAGACATTAAAACAGACAAAAGATCCAGGCTTAGATTTAATACAGAATCTGGTGTTAGCTGCCAAGGTCTTTAACAATATTGTCTTCCAAAATTTACCAGAGGTTAGAATCAATTTTTTAAGAAGTGAAATGTAATTATTATAATTATAAAGTATACAATGAGCTATTTAAAAGGCACATAATTTTCTTGAAAAGTAAAAACTATATTTTTAAGATATACTGCATTTTGTATTGAAATATGACATTTAAAATATCCTGGTATCTTTTATCTCAAAATTATTCTTGCAATAATCAGATTTAAATTTCTAATACAACCCAATTTAAGATTTATTGAGGCAAAGTTATCATTGACAATAACCATAATACTGTTTTGATAAGAAGCAGAATCAGGCAACTAAATTAAGACAAGAACTCTGCTCATGAACCATAATTATACGTTTAAAATACTTGTACATTACTGCCTTTAAGTTTGTCACCTCTGCTTATGATAAGATTTATTTGAGTTATACAGCATTCTTTATGGAATAGGGACTTCTCTGTGTCATAAGTATCATTAGCAATTTTAATGTCTGTTATGAAGAAAATGTGATATGTGTTATAAAACAAATGCACATCTTTTCCAATGGAGAAGAATGAGATGAAAAGAAGGAAAATGAGGCTGAACCATAAGCTGTCACTTTTTGCACATTTATTAACAACACTCTTAGTGTAACTTCCATCTTAGTTCCTGAATAAAATAATGATAGCGATTATCAATCTTATACTTTATAGTTGTTTACAAGTTTATAAAGTAATTTTTAATAGCTATGATTTATTGAATGCCTGTCACGTATAATGATGTTTTATAAAACCGTAATCTCTAATGTCATAGTTACACTTATTCCCATTTTTGCAACAGGAAAATGAGGCTTTGATGACTTAAGGAAGTCACACCTATTGTAAGAACCAGATCTGGGATTTTCTGCCTTTCCGATTCCAAGGTCTTGCTTCTTAAGCACCATAAAATACTACCACGTACAGTAACCCTTAGATCCTAACAACACCGGGAGATTTTTAAGGATTTTTTTCTGTTCATTTCATAGGTATAAAACTTAATAATGAAACAATAAGTGATAATTAGATTATGATGTAGAGAAAATATCTGCCCAATTCAATTGACTGCAAATCTGATTTTCTCTTTTTCCTTATAACTATTATATCCTTTAAAAATTGACTTTTACTTAGCTTTATTGGTGTTTTGCTGCATTAGGTCTGAATTTCACACAGTATTGTTTTAGTTGGATGTTTGTGGTCAGCATCATAAACAAAATTAAAAATCACATTAAACACCAGAGTTATGAAGGTGCACTGATTTAATCTAGATTGCTGCAATTAATCTACTTGAAACATCTCTTCAAGGAAAAATGGTTCATCCTAAGAAAGAAGAGAGGTATTCTGCTGTGCTTAAAAAACTCAAGACCAAATTCTAATTAAAACCAAAAATAATACATGCACCCCAATGTTCATAGCAGCACTATTTACAATAGCCAGGTCATGGAAGCAATCTAAATGCCCATTGACAGACGAATGGATAAAGAAGATGTGGTACATATATACAATGGAATATTACTCAGCCATAAAAAGGAACGAAATTGGGTCATTTGTTGAGACGTGGATGTATCTAGAGACTGCCATACAGAGTGAAGTAAGTCAGAAAGAGAAAAACAAATATTGTATATTAACGCATATATGTGGAATCTAGAAAAATGGTACAGATGAACCGGTTTGCAGGGGAGAAGTTGAAACACAGATGTAGAGAACAAACGTACGGACACCAAGGGGGGAAAGCCGCGGGGGTGTGGGGATGGTAGTGTGATGAATTGGGCTATTGGGATTGACATGTATACACTGATGTGTATAAAACTGATGACTAATAAGAACCTACTGTATAAAAAAGTAAATAAAATAAAATTTAAAAATTAAAAACAAAAACCTGAATCACTTTGCTGTATATCTGAAACTAATACAACATTGTAAATCAACTATACTTCAATTTAAAAAAATAATATGAATATGACTGTATTGATATTAATAATATGTGATTATAAAAGTATAGTATAAATTTGCATATTTATAAAAAACAAAAATAAATGTATTTTCTATTATCAATGGCTGGAAACACTTCTTCAAAAGTTTTTCTTTATTGAAGTGTAGCTGATTTATAATATATTAGTTTCAGGGGTATGATACAGCAGTTCAATACTTTTATAGATTATACTCCATATAAAGTTATTATAACATATTGCCTATAATCCCTGTATCCTTATAACTTACTTATTTTATACCTAGTAATTTGTACTTCTTAATCACCTTCACCTACCATGGTCCTTTCCCAACCACCCCCCCCTCTGGTAACCATTAGTTTGTTATCTGTATCTGTGAGTCCATCTCTGTTTTGTTATAGTCATTTTTCTTATTTTTTAGATTCCACATATAAGTGAAAGCATACTGTATTTGTCTTTCTCTGTCTGATTTATTTCACTAAGCATAATACCCTCCAGGTCCATACATCTTGTTGAAAATGGCAAAATTTCATTCTTTTTTATGGCTGAGTAGTATTCCATTGTGTGTGTGTGTGTGTGTGTGTGTGTGTGTGTGTGTAAAAACACATATATATACATACATATACATACATATACATACCACAACTCCTTTATCCATTCACCTATTGATGTATAGTTGTTTCCATAACATGACTATTGTACATAATGCTGCTATGTATATTGGGGTACAAGTTAGTGTTTTCATTTTCTTTGGCTAAATACCCAGGAGTGGAATTGCTGGAGTATATGTTAATTCTATTTTTAACTTTTTGAGGAAACTCCATACTGTTTTTCTTAGTGGCTGTACCAATTTACATTTCCTCTGACAGTGTACTAGGGTTCCCTTTTCTCCACATCACCCCTAAAACTTGTTATTTCCTTTTTCACAACAGCCAGTCTGACAGGTGTGAGGTGATATCTCACTGTGGTTTTGATTTGTGTTTCCCTGATGATTACAGATGTTGAGCATCTTTTCATGTGCCTGATGGCTATCCGTATATCTTTTATGGAAAAATGACCATTGAGGTCCTCTGCCCATTTTTTAATATCTGGTTGTTTGATTTTTGATATTGAGTTGTATGAATTCTCTATGTATTTTGGATATTAACCCCTTATCAGACTGGTAAATTATTTTTAAAGCACTCAAAATCCATACTCAAGAATTGGAACAATGGCAATGTGTTTTGGATTAATTTATAAATATATGTATATATTTAAGGCCAAACTGTGGAACTAGAGAATTTCTACTATATGATCTATCACATGCATTCTTCTACTTTATTAGAACAGACATCATATTGAAACAATAAACATAGGAAGCCTTCACTTCTTCTTTGATGTATATTGCTAAATATCTGACTGGCTCAAATATAAAATAAACTTTGGTATGTTTATACTTGAAAAGAAATCCATACTCATTCTACATTGAAATTAAGAAACATGATACAACCTAATATATTTTAAAAATATAACTTAACATGAATTTTACATATGGTGGTTCTTGATTGACCAGGCTTTCAATTCCAACAATTATTAGTCATACTAGGCTGGGCAATTTATTCACTGATTAGGATCAATTCTCACATTTAAAGGAGGATGCCAATTTAGCCAATGGGAAATGCAGAGCAGTTATTCTTTTAGGAACCCATTGGCAAGAGTCTCACTGATCCACATAAACCCTGGAGTGGTAAGCAACGGATCATCCTGTGCTTAGACTTGCATTATCCACCAGGTTTCATTGCTTTAGACTGTTAACTAACAGTGAAATCTGGCTAATAACCAAGGAAAGACTCAAGATCAAGATAGGCCTCCATCTGTTGTAGGATAAACAGGTTAGAGACAAGAAAAAAACTTTACAGAAGTGACAACAATTTTCTATTTTGAATTCCATAATAAGTTCTTGAGAATCAGCAAAGAAGACTAAAAAGGGAACCAAACAAAGAATACATGCCATAACAATAACGGAAAGTGGAATAGAGAGAAAATGTAAATAACCTTGTTTCTGATCCCTAGAAGACAAGAAGGGAAAGATAAGGGTCTCAAAATCTGGGAATAAGATAAAAAAGATTAAGCAGTTCAGGTTTCCTGATAGATGAGATAGAAATCGAGGAGCTACTGGGATAAAGGGAGTCAGTCAAGCTCCTTTGGTGGCAAATTATATGATGCCAAGCATTCCGGAGAGCAGGTAAGCCAATCCCACTCAGTCCAGATTAAGTGAGATGAGGTCCAAGTCCAGCAGTGCATCAGATCAGTTTGGGAAAGGCATTTGGATCATATTCTTAGTGGAATGGGATACTATGGGAGAGTTTAAGCAAATAAGTGATGTGATGTGATTTACCTTTGTGAAAGACCCCTCTGGCTGCTCGGCAAACATTGAGCAGTAGGAGCATATCAGAGAAACCAGTTAAAAAGCTCTTATTGTAATCTTGGTGGGGATAAATACTGGTTAGTCTAGAACAATGGTTGTGTAAAAGGTGAAAATTGAGGAAATTTACAACTTAATTTTAGAAACAGAGTCAAAAGGAAGAATCAGAATAAGTGACAGGATTTGGTCTTAAGCAACTGAAAGGGTGTAAGTGTCAACTGCTAATGGAAAACAGTGAAGGATTTGACAGACTAGGGGAGGAGTAGGAAAAAAAAAATCAACATTTCTGTTTTAGACATGGAGAGATTAAGTTGCCTTCTGGGTATCCGGCTGGATGGAGGACCTGTCTAGCAGGCAATTGGATACATGAAGTTTGAGTTCAGGTGAGACATTATATATATTCATATATAATATAATAATTATATTATTGTATTATAATATATTACTATAATTTTACAGATATAATTTATATATAAAGCCTCTCCTAAATATATGTGTGTACATTTGAAAAGATATATAACACATATGTGATGTATGTATGTGTGTGTGAGAGAGAGAAGAAGAAAGAGAAAGAAATAGAGAAAGAGAGAGACTAAATGTGATTACTTAACATTCCAGGAAGTCTGAAACCTTGATTTCACATTCAGTCACCCTGCTTTACAATCTACAACACATTATCTGGTTTAATTATATGAGAAAAGAGCCAATTTAGCAGTGGCTCTGCTCTATGATATAATCTAGTCCATTTCATACTTCACACAGATAAAAATGAAGGAAAAGCAATTTGAAACATTTTTAGTGACTGTTTCAGTAATTATGTATATTTAATTTAATGAGGAATACTATATGCTTATTAATATTTTAAAATATGGGAGTTAGCTACTCATACAGGAAGTTTTAATAAATTGGATACAATGAAATTAATTGGAAGTTAATTGGAATTTAATTAGTTGGAATTCAATTGAAATTCCAATACATATATCTAACTAAGTATTCAGGCCCACAACATAAAAGCTACCACAAATCTATTTTTAAAAGTAGACAATGCAACAGTAAGATACATAAAAGGCTCAGGGAGAAATTTCACACATGATGATATGAAAGAAGTCAATAAATAGAGCTTAACTTTGACATCAGTGAAATGCAAATTAATACCACAATATGGTATTGCTATTCATTTACTAAAATGGCTAACATGAAAAGAAAAGGCAGATTATAGCAATACCAACTAGGATGTGCAAAAAACAAAAGTCATTATAGATTAGATTAGATAGCTCTATCTATCTAATCTAATCTATCTAATCTTATCTACCTATCTATCTAATCTATGTATCTATCTACCTACTTACCTATCTCATACTGATGGCAAATGACATATGCCAAAATGTCTAGAAGAAAATATATCAAATCTTATTACCTAGAGGAAGATATGAGTATCATAGCTTCTTGCTTTTTGAAATTTGGAAGGTCCTTAGGTGCTTATTAATTTGTCTAAACACAAGTGTCCATTTATTCTCAGATTAAACTTGATTTGTAACTACATATTCAAATGGTTTACTGGCACATTTACTTTAAAAGATCGAATCAGTATTCTTTGTATGAAAGGAATATTAAAGCATACCTATGATATAGTGAAATATCTTAGCATTAACCAAGAATACATTCATCTCAGTTTCTTGGTTATGAATACCTTATAAACACAGAACTGTCATCACCTCCAGCTCAATCCTGTTTCACCTATCCAAGAAGTTCACACTTGTAGCTTGTTAGAAATAAACAGCATGAAAGACATTCAGTCTCAATGTGACTAAAACCTTATCACCACAATCATGAGGAAACTCTTTCCATCTTTATTATTTAGATGAAATTTTCCTCCACCTTTAATTACATTTTTTTCTATTTTGTATAAATACTACTTTACCAGGCACTTAGTTCTTCCATGCAAACCACAAATAAACACAACATAAACCCAGTTCACATGCAAATACGCAGTAATGTTCAAGTTACATTTCTGATTAAGTTCCATTTAACAGGAAGAAAATGTTAGAAGAGGTTACAAGACATACCAGAATATTAGAATATTAACATCCACACATCTACCTTAGGTGGTCATTTACTTTTAACCACAGTACATAAAGATTTAATTTTTGCTACGCTTTGCATGGGGAAACATATTTTGAGATTTTAAAGTATTTTTTTCTTCAATATATTCAACAATCCCTTTTCTCAAAGACTAGGCAATAGAAAAATAGAAAACGTTCTTATCAGCAAAAGTAACACTTGTGCTGATCTATTCATGGAGAATCAAATACAATAAAACATGTTATAAATCACTTTTCAGTTCCCCAATCCAGTTATATAGTAAGTCAAACAAGGAACTCTAAAAAGTAAAGTCTCAAACATAGGTTTTACTATAATAATGACAACATTAGACAGAGATGGTTTTCTTTACCCAGACTTATTTGTATTTCTCAATATTCTAACAAAGGTCTACAAAAAGGCAATTTACAAATAGGGAAGCTCTCAGCTGATATGT
Organism: Pseudorca crassidens; assembly: GCF_039906515.1. Taxonomy (NCBI): domain Eukaryota; kingdom Metazoa; phylum Chordata; class Mammalia; order Artiodactyla; family Delphinidae; genus Pseudorca; species Pseudorca crassidens. The sequence continues at coordinate 61,743,603 of NC_090302.1, forward strand.
CCTTACAAACAGAGCAAAAAGTAGTAGCTAAAAGCTACAAATGATGTTTTTGAGATAGAGAACAATACAGGGCAGCAAACCATAATGGAATAACTCTGCCATATTATGTAAATACTTCAATTTCTAGTCCTCACTTCCTTCATCTTTACAGATGAGGAAGATGGTGAAAACTCTAACCTCCTGTGTTGTTTGACAGGATAAAATTATATGTAAGTTAAAATACTTTAAGCACAGTTCCTGACAAAATATTCCATAAATAATAGTATTAATATAGCATTAGGATAAACTTCTGTAAAATTTTTAGTATTAATTTTAGAATTTGTAGTCACTCTTCCATTCTTCAAAATACATATACCTTCTTTCCCCTTCTAAAATCTCTAACATGTTAATTCCCATTATCACTGTCATCTGTTATATCCCGGTTCTCATTCAGATATCAATTATTCATTAATTTATTTGTATCTGTGTTGATTCATAGGTAGCTATTTTATTAAATGGGTTAAAACCATTATTGAAAATTTTCTTTGATGCTCAGATTGTCCAAGATTTGGCCAATGGGAGGACATTCAAGCCTGTTTCTGTATCTTCTTGACATGTCCCCACTGTTTTTTTGAGTACTTGATTGCTTTCTGATACAAAAAGATACCCTAGGTTTATCTTATACTTACCCTTCCCAGCCACTCAATCAGTCATTTTCAGAGGAATCTTTGTCCCTTTTTATGTTCTTTAGAGGCCAAGGTTTAGGTGTTAGCTGTACTCATCATTACGATGGTGTTCCTGCTCCTACATTCTATCATTGGACAGAAATATGCATACACACAGCAATTTCCACCTATGTTTATTTCTATATGTATCTACATATTTTAAAACTATGAGTTTAGACCTGTACCTCCAATTACAGTCCAGTATTACAGGCTTTAATCTAGTTTTCTCCCTTTTCATATTTGTAACATCTTTCTCTGAAACAGATATACTTAGATCCCTTATTCTTAATATATTTACTCTTTTGATCAATCTCCTGGTGAATCTCCCTTCATCACCAACTCTATCCCCATAAAGTGCCTCCATCACCCTGCTTAAACTACAACCACCTAACTATGGGTTTCCTGCCGAATCTGCTTGGACGGTGACATCTGTTCTGGATCATCCCCATATGTGCTCTGACTCCCTATGCTAAGCAGTCCCCTGCGTGGACTCTACCTTCACCTTGCTTGGATTCTAATTTGCTGTTTCAAGCCAGGTGCCTCATCCCCAACTTCTGACACAGACGTTTGCCTCTAATCTGCCCCATCGAATGGATTTATGTTGAAATTGTTCAGGCAGAGAAGATAAATGAATAAAAGAGAATGGAAAGTTCAGAAAAAAGGAGAGAAGTGATCACTACTATAGTTTAAATAACAAGTAGATGATGAAAAATATTCTCAATGTGATATATACACAGATATGTTATTTACATTAACTTGTGTCATCACTAAACTCTCAAGTTTTTTATCTAAATCTATGTAATCAACTAACACACATACTACACAAAATGTCATTTTTGTGTTCTCAGTCTGACACTCCTAAAATATTATGTCTCATTAAGTTGTTTTGTAGAGTTTTGAGTTTCTAGTTGAATTAACAATTAGTAAATATAATTTGATATTAATGACCCTTTTTTGAGAATGTGGTTTGTCGGCTTGTTAAAGAAGGTGTTGAACTAATTCTTAATAGAGGACAGAAAGGGTGCAGTTTGGAGGATGAGAAGTTAAGCTGTCTCCTGGTCAATGCAAAGTTCAGAGATGTCAAATATACCAGACATGTCAAACACTAGGGATGAAAGTACGTAGATTATTATTCAGAATCAATTTTAATAAGACTCTCTGGTAGGTTTAGTTTTTAAGAATTACTACTCACCTAAAAGATAGGTGGCTGAAGGACTTTTCTCTTTAGCCCAAAGCACCATGGGTTGAATTCAGTATTATATAAAGGGTTTTACATTTTTTCTAGATTAACATTTATTATAAAAACAGAAATATTTTAAAGAGGTTACTAATATGATATCAAGCCTTTCTGACAGGCTTATGCTACTTATGTAATGTACAGAAAAATTATTTCTGCATCTAACTTAGCCCGAGACCTATAATTATCTAAAGTTCTTGAAATAAATTGATTTTTTGTACTTTGCACTATCAACTAAGAGTTTGAAAAACTCTAATTGTCTTGTTCAAATTACTTAAAGTAATTTATTGATAATACCCTGCTCATCAAGTTTCAGGGTACGACTTGAGAGAAAGTAATTTTGCAATTAATAATTCATTTATTACTCCTCGCATCAAATGAAATTTTGCTTTTATTATGAAATAAATGTGTTTCTTCTAGTGATTTAAAGTACACAGTGATAATATATAAGTACATTATTTAACAAAACAATGAAATAATCTTAGTTAAAAAAACTGTTAGAATAATAAAATATATTTGCTACTTTCTCTTCTTGAGTGGATATAAAATGGAAATATACAGCTTGACAACCATAACCACTGGCCCAGATTTTGAAGAAAAATGTTATTTTATTTTTTTGATGTAATGAATTTTGTTCATTCAGATACCCATTAAGCAAATAAAAATATATGGGACCATATATTTATGTATAATACACATATCTAACAACTGACTAGTATTCATAAGGAATTTCTAAATATCAATAATTTAAAAACTACTTAAAGAATTAAATACACATTTTGCAAAAGAGGAAAATAAAACGTCCAATAAACATATAAAAATTTCTTCATCCCTGTTATGCAGTAGGGAAATGCACATCAAAACCACAGTGAAATATTGGCACACATACCAGAATGACAACAATTTTTAAAGTCAATATTATTATTTCTTGACAATCATGTGAAGCAACTATATCATATAATTCTGATGGGAGTATGCATTGACAAAACATTATTGGGAAACTATTTAGCATTATCTACTAAGGCTTTAATTATTCTATGATCCAAAAAGCATTCCTAGCAGACGAGATATGAGAATAGTCTCAGCAACAGTCTTCACAATGACCCAAAGTGGTCACAACCCACACCTCCATCAACACTAAAATGGATCACACACACCTAAACATATATATACTTGTCATTATATCTCATTCTAAGACAGGCTGGGACCTAGAACCCTTTGCTGCAGTGCTGCAATGCTTGCACCTGGACAAGCGTCTCCTCCAGCAACAAAATACAAAGAAACTATAAGGAACTAAAAATAACTGCATGCACGCACAGTTGGGGCAAATTATGGACAACAAGACACAAAAAGACCAAAAAGACCAATTGCCACTTCTGAAGAGCCAGGAGCAAAAGCAGGGAGTCAGAAGCAAAAGCAGGGTACTGCACATGGCCCCTGCACCCACCACCACTAAAGGGGTGGGCAAACCACCTAAGCTACCCCTCCAGCCCAACCCCTGGACACAACCCTACCCTCACCCCATATAAGGAATCAGCTCACCCCGCTTCGGGGAGCGAGCAAGCAAGGGAACTTGCTTGTTTTTGTTTCCCCCCTATTGCAGCAAGGGCCCCAATAAAGCCTTGCCTGAATTTCTTGTCTGGCCTCTAATCCATTTCTATTGATTATGAAGGCCAAGGACTCTGGTCGGTAACAATTCTGTTATATAGATATAGATATATTGTAGATAGATATACAATCAGTACCATACAGCAATAAGAATGAAAAACTGTATATGCAAAAGAAAAATAGATGAATGTCAATTATCAGGTTAAGTGGAAAAGTCAGGTGTACTGCATTTTTAAAAGCAAATCTATGATGATAAAAGTCATCATGTTATTTAGCTTTGGGGTGTAGTGACTGTATGGAACAATAGGAAACTCCGACAGTACTGGAAATATTCTATATCTTGATCTGGCTGCTGGTTAAATAGACTTTTTTAGTTTTTGAAAATTTGAGCTGTAAGCATGATATTCAACAAAACATGTCAAAATAATCTCTTCACATTTGTCTAAGGTATAGTATTCTAGGCTTGGATTTTTCATTTGTGCAGTTATAATCACGAGTAGTACTATAAAACGTGTTCTAGAAATAATCTGACCAAACTCCACTGCAAAAAGAGGAAAATAAGGTCTTGAAGGATTAAATGATTGGTACATATTGAGGCAGGAAACAAGTCTAAGAACCTATACTCAAATGTAAGCCTCCTAGTTTCTGAGCTCACTCTATTTCATTAGGGCTTATATTCATTCAACAATGTTTTTTCATTGAATACATTTACTTCTATTATATACCACAGTTCTTATACTTCCCACTACACATTGCCAACGTGTGTGATGAATGACAATTTATTAATCTGTTCTGAGAAATAAATAATAGGGATCATACATATGTCAAATTAACCTGTATTTATTTTTCTTTGTTTACTGCATAAAAATAGTTTATTGTAATGGTGCTTCATAATCATAGAATCAGAACATGGGGTATTATGAATCTCTACGTATGTTATGTATCTTCCAGGTAGATAAGACCTGCTATGTTGCCTGTTTTTTCTTGACAGTGTAGAAAAGGCATTTGAAATATTTAATTCAAGGACAATTTGTACTGGGTCATGTTCTTACTTGATACAGACCTTTATATAAAATAGTCATATTGTTACAAAATAGTGTGGAGCTAGAGGTAAAACACAAATTGTCAGACTCCTACTTTTCAGTTATTTAATGGTCCTCCTCTAAAGAACGTGCAGCCTTTTCCAGCAAGAGATCACAAATGAAGTGTTCTGTGCTTCTGCATACCTGATTATGTTACACACACACAGTAAACTTCATATGGCTACCGTGTTTAAGCTCAATAGTAACCTTAAAGATGCAAATGGAATAGGAATACGTTTGACAGTTAAACTCAATATTCATATCTCTCTGAAAGCTTCTGGGTACAATGGCATGAGTAAGCCAACAAGAGGGTAACAGGGACCACAAGGTAATTCCAAAGAAATTGTGTTAGCATAATGTTATGAACAGAATGATTGTGTTCCCCCAAAAGCATATGTTGAAACCCTACCCTCCAATGTGGTAGTATTAGGAGGTGGGGCCTTCGGGAGGTAATGAGGATTAGAAGAGGTCATAATGGTGGAGTCCCCCACGATGGGATTAGTGCTCTTACAAGAAGAGACAAAAGACTTTGCTTCCTCTCTCTGCTCTCTGCCATATAAGACAATGAGAAAAGGGCCCTCTGTAAGTTAAGAGCCCTTCCCCAGACACCAGATCTTCTGGCACCTTGATCTTGAATATACAAGCCTCCAGAACTGTGAGACATAAATTTTGTTGTTTAACCAACCCGGTCTGTGGTGATCTGTTATAGCAGCCTGAACTGACAAAGACACTATCACATCTGAAGTGAATTCTATCAGCTTTTGTTTCATAAACTGAACATAGCCTGAACTCATCCTCAAGCTAAAAACCTATACCATATTCAGGGCTTGCTGAACTTACTACAATTGATACCATTTCCTTTCTTCTTCTAAAATTCTTTTCCCAGTATTCATATAATACCTTAGACATATGGGCACCATGAAATAGTTTGATTGACATTAACCACTGGCCCTCTAGGCACCCTGAAACCTTATATAGTTATAGAAAATAGCCACTTGCATCCTAGGAGTGACAGGTAAAAAATAAATTCTGGGTTGTTAGGGAAACTGCACAAAGGATTGAAAACACATTGCTCTGTATCCAGAGGAAGAGAATTATCTCCAGAAAAGTGCTCTTGTCAGCAATGAATCAAATAAATGGTTTGCTTTACTGAAGTCAGAGGAAAAGAGATTCTTAAAAATATCAGCATGAACCTTCTATTTAGTTGGATAAATAATAAAAATGCCTTTCCCCTCTCCCTTAATTCTATTTTCAACAATGAGAATATCATCCAGTTTATAGTTCTTTGGACTTGATGTGTTTGTACAATGCAGATGAATCCATGAAGTTAGAAAACAGCATCGAAAAGTATGCTTCACTTTATCATTTGACTCTCTCACACTGACAACTAAAAGCTTAACTGAAGATTATGTTAGAAGTAGTCAGTCTCTTTCTCTCTCCCTCCCCCTATTGCCACCAGCCCATTCTTTTTTCTTAAAGACCGTACACCTTTGAGCTTCCTATTTCCTGAATTATACTGGGAGGTTTTCATTTAGTCTTTTACATTTTGACATCTTAGATACAAAAGGTGTTTTCAATTCCTCTGAAAAATTTGCTAGAATGGGAAACAAACAAAAATAATGTAAGCTGGGACTTCCCTGGTGGCGCAGTCATTAAGAATCCTCCTGCCAATGCAGGGGACATGGGTTCCATCCCTGGTCTGGGAAGATCCCACATACTGCGGAGCAACTAAGCCCATGCACCACAACTAATGAGCCTGTGCTCTAGAGCCCGTGAGCCATAATGACTGAGCCCATGCACCACAACTACTGAAGCCTGTGCACCTAGAGACCATGCTTTGCAACAAGAGAAACCACCGCAATGAGAAGCCCATGCACCACAACGGAGAGTAGCCCCTGCTCACTGCAACTAAGGAAGCTGCACGCAGCAACGAAGACCAAACAGAGCCAAAAATAAATAAATAAAACATATATTGCCAAAAAAAAAAAGCATTCATTTATAGATGCTATAGTATCTAGTGACTATTTAAAATAAAAATTATATTTTATAATTTGAGGTATTAACAGTGATTAAGAAGCTTCTTTGCTATAATCCCCTATTGAAATAATGTCAAAATATATGTTACTTCATAAAAGAAAGTTGATTAAAACAAGCCTTTGTATTATGCAAATCCTGTTATGTTGGCAGCTGTATTTTCTGAATATTGCATGCAAATTAGAGAAAACCAGGATAAACCATTTTCTGTGGGAGAATCGAATAATCTAAAACTGTTCGTCCCTTGGTTGAAAGAACCAACCAATTAGTTATATGACCCTTAATTAATAGTACATCATCTAAAAGCCACTTGTGAACAGTTCAATGCACTAGCTTCCATAAAATCATTTACAAATATTTTGATTAAAATTTCAAGAATTGTTCCCTATTATTACTTCAACACTTCATTAAAGCACATCCAAACTATAACATTTACATATTCTTAATTTTACCAGGACTACCCTCACCACAACATCTGAAAATTTATCTAACATTGATAAGCTTTCTATTTTTAAGAACTGATATTTGAGAAAAGGAAACATTTTTAAAAACTGTGTAAATCCTAATACATCTTAGTCTAATGAAGATTTCAGTAAACGTGTCCATAAATTCAGTTGAATCAAACCTAAAATTGTATTACTCTAGAATATGCATTTATATATGTAATGTAATCTTCAACCATTTATATAATATATATGTAATCTTCAATCATATGTATAATATATACCCCCTTTATATATATAGTATGTTATATATGTAATCTTCAAATGTATATAATCTCCGATCATATATATATATAATGAATATCCCCTTTATATAGGTTTTAGGTTATATATATCTACTTTTTAATATTTCAACATTTTATAATGAATGATCTGTCACATCAATACAGGGATGCAACTCATTTTTTAATAAACTACAAAATGTTCTATAAAATAGATATATTAATTTATTTATCCAGTATTTTCTTTGATTTTTTTTTGCTTAAATGAATATATTTGTCAATATACACTTTTAATTAATTCCATGAGTATCTATCAAATAGACCCATAGAAGCTGACTGTACTTTTATTATATGAGTAGACATGAACAAATTGCCTTCTGAAAGTCTGCAACAATACATATACCGTTGGAATGTGAGGGATAAGCCATCACATCATCTGAAAATAATGCATTTTATCTCTTTTTAAATATTCATCTTGCTCTATTTTTGCCTTATCATATTGGCTATTATCAGGACATATTAAAATTATACCAATGACTGTAGGTTTCCACATCTTGTTCCTAATTTCAATAGAAATGTTTTTAAGAGTTTCCATATTAGGTATCATGTGTGTTGTTGATTTCTAAAATATGTCTTTTTCTCAAGATAAGAATTTTCTAATTTTAGATGCATAAGAGTTTTAAACTTAATCAAGAATAAGTGTTGAAATTATCAAATGTCTTTTTATATCTATGGTAATTGCATTAATCTATTAATGTAGTGAAGCACATAAGTGGTTTTTCCCATCAGTGATGATCCTTGCAATCCTAGATTAAAAATTTCTAAATCATACCACACAATTCTTTTAATATGATGCTGTATTAAGTTACTTATATTTCATTTGGAATACTTTTCTATGTTCATACATCAGTTTGGTTTATAGCATTCTTTCATATTCAATATTTTACTAGGTTGTATGTCAGAGGTATGGTAATACCATGTAATACAGTATTTATCTGCTCTGAATATTTAAAATTAAAGGTATCATTTCTTATTTGAAAGGCTGGTAGAATTCTCAATCCTATACAGTCATCCCTCCATATCCAATGGGAATCGGTTCCAAGACAGCCCTGAGGATAACAAAATCTGTGAATATTCAAGTGCCTTATAGAATAAGGGGAATATTCACATAATATAACCCACACACATCCTCCCGCATACTTTAAATCATCTCTACATTACCTATAATACCTAATAGCATGTAAATACTATGTAGTTACCAATGTATGGCAAATTGAAGTTGTAATAATTTTAAATGGAGTATAACCTATAAAAATACTGAATCACTATGTTGTACACCACAAACAATATAATATTGTAAATCAACTAGACTTCAACTTAAAAAAAGGAAAAAAACTATATCAGCAACAACTGCAACTACATCAGCAATAACAGCTGTTCTGGAAATGTCAAGAACCAGTTGATAAAGAAAAGATGTGAGGCTTTCTAAGCTAAGAGAAGGTAAGATATGTAAAGGATTATAATACATATCAGTAACTTTTGGTAATGCCAAGATCAAATAAGTGTCTCATGACTAGTTATCAAAACTAGTATCAGAGATTACCAAATAACAGTAATACTGATCAGTTTAACTTTTCACTGCCCTGCCAAACAATCTGTAAATACATATGGAGTAAGGAGATATGGAGAGGGCAGCAGTTGGAAAAAGAAAGAACACACAATAATTTACCATATGGCAAATTTAACCTTCATTTGTGAAGAATATATTCCTAGAAAGCAAAGGGACATGTCAAATTGAAACTGTCTCCCATGAATCAAGCCATGATAAACAGAAACTCATGTCCAACCTTCCTAAAGATGGCATTTAAATTTGTTTTTAATTCTTAAAATGAGCGGATTGTCCTATTCACTAAATCGCCTTCCAGACCCAACAATTTATGAGTTTAGTTATTTCTTCCTTTTACAAATAGGGATCAACAGACTTAAGATAAATTACGAACATATTTTCTGCATATATTTTTAAAAAGCTAGTAATAATTATTAAGTACTTTCATACATTATATTTCTCAAGGATTATCATTTATAAGGTATTTTTATGTATATTCTCACTAAATTTTAAAACACTGAAGCAAAAGAGGTCATTAGTCTCGATTTATAGATTAAGATTGTAGGTGTACAGATTTGTTCCCTGAACCAAGAAGGCGGAGTAGAAGGATGTGCTCTTACTCCCTCTTGTGAGACCACCAGAATCACAACTAACTGCTGGACAATCATTGACAGGAAGACACTGGAACTCAACAAAAAAGATACCCCACATCCAAAGACAAGGAGAAGCCACAATGAGATGGTACGAGGGGCACAATCACAGTAAAATCAAATTCCATAACTGCTGGGTTGGTGACTCACAGACTGGAGAACACTTATACCATAGAAGTCCACAAACTGGAGTGAAGGTTCTGAGCCCCATGTCAGGCTTCCCAAACTGGGGGTCTGGCAAAGGGAGGAGGAACTCCTAGAGAATCAGACTTTGAAGGCTAGTGGGATTTGACTGCAGGACTTCAACAGGATTGGGGAAAACAGAGATTCCACTCTTGGAGGGCACACACAAAGTAGTGTGTGCACAGGGACCCAGGGGAAGGAGCAGTGACCCCAGGGGAGACTGAACCAGACCTACCTGGTAGTGTTGGAGGGTCTCCTGCAGAGGCAGGGGTGGCTGTGTCTCACGGTGGAGACAAGGACACTGGCAGCAGAAGTTCTGGGAAGTACTCCTTTGTGTGAGCCCCCCCCAGAGTCCTTCATTAACCCCAACAAAGATCCCTGGTAGTCTCCAGTGTTGGTTTGCCTCAGGCCGAACAACCAATAGGGAGGGAAGCCAGCCCCACCCATCAGCAGACAAGTGGATTAACGTTTTACTGAGCTCTGCCCAGGACAGCAAGAGTCAGCTCTACGCACCACCAGTCCCTCCCATCAGGCAACTTCCACAGGCCTCTAAGATAGCCTCACCCACCAGAGGACAGACGGCAGAAGCAAAAAGAACTACAATCCTGCAGCCTGTGGAACAAAAACCACCTTCACAGAAAGACAGACAAGATGAAAAGACAAAGAGCTATGTACCAAATGAAGGAACAAAATAAAACCCCAGAAAAACAACTAAATGAAGTGGAGATAGGCAACCTTCCAGAAAAAGAATTCAGAATAATGATAGTGAAGATGATGCAGGACCTCGGAAAAAGAATGGAGGCAAAGATCGAGAAGATGCAAGAAATGTTTAACAAAGTCCTAGAAGAATTAAAGAACAAACAAACAGAGATGAACAATATAATAACTGAAATGAAAACTACACTAGAAGGAATCAATAGCAGACTAACTGAGGCAGAACAACGGATAAGTGACCTGGAAGACAGAACGGTGGAATTCACTGCTGCAGAACTGAATAAAGAAAAAGGATGAAAAGAAATGAAGACAACCTAAGAGACCTCTGGAATAACATTAAACACAACAACATTCGCATTATAGGGGTCCCAGAAGGAGAAGAGAGAGAGAAAGGACCAGAGAAAATATTTGAAGAGATTACAGTCAAAAACATCCCTAACATGGGAAAGGAAATAGCCACCCCAAGACCAGGAAGCGCAGAGAGTCCCATACAGGACAAACGCAAGAAGAAACACACGGAGACACACAGTAAACAAATTGGCAAAAATTGAAGACAAAGAAAAATTATTGAAAGTAGCAAGGGGAAAACTACAGGAATTCCCATAAGGGTAACAACTGATTTCTCAGCAGAAACTCTACAAGCCACAAGGGAGTGGCATGATATACTGAAAGTGATGAAAGGGAAGAACCTACAACCAAGATTACTCTACTCCACAAGGATCTCATTCAGATTTGATGGAGAAAGCAAAAGCTTTACAGACAAGCAAAAGCTAAGAGAATTCAGCACCACCAAACCAGACCTACAACAAATGCTAAAGGAACTTCTCAAAGTGGGAAACACAAGGGAAGAAAAGGACCTACAAAAACAAACCCAAAACAATTGAGAATGGTCACAGGAGCATACATATTGATAATTACCTTAAATGTGAATGGATTAAATGCTCCAGTGAACAGACACAGGCTTGGACTTCCCTGGTGGCACAGGGCTTAAGAGTTCGCCTGCCGATGCAGGGGACACGGGTTCGTGCCCTGGTCCGGGAAGACCCACATGCCAGGGAGTGGCTGGGCCCGTGACACACAGCTGCTGAGCCTGCCCGTCTGGAGCCTGTGCTCCCCAACGGGAGAGGCCACCACAGTGAGAGGCCCGCATACCACACACACACACACACACAAAAAAGACACAGGCTTGATGAATGGATACAAAAACAAGACCCATATATATGCTGTCTAAAAGAGACCCACTTCAGACATAGGGACACATACAGACTGAAAGTGAGGGGATGGAAAAAGATATTCCATGCAAATGGAAATCAAAAGAAAGCTGGAGTAGCAATACTCATATCAGAGAAAATAGACTAAAATAAAGAATGTTACAAGAGACAAGGAAGGGCACTACTTAATGATCAAGGGATCAATCCAGGAAGAACATATAACAATTCTAAATATATACGCACCCAACGTAGGAGCACCTCAATACCTAAGGCAACTGCTAACAGCTCTAAAAGAGGAAATCGACAGTAACACAATAATAGTGGGGGACATTAACATCTCACTTACACCAATGGACAGATCATCCAAAATGAAAATAAATAAGAAACAGAAGCTTTAAATGACACAATAGACCAGATAGATTTAATTGGTATTTATAGGACATTCCATTAAAAACTGCAGATTACACTTTCTTCTCAAGTGCACACGGAACATTCTCCAAGATAGATCACATCTTGGGCACAAATCAAACCTCAGTAAATTTAAGAAAACTGAAATCATATCAAGCATCTTTTCTGACCAAAACGCTATGAGATTAGAAATCAATTACAGGGAAAATAATGTAAAATACACAAACACATGGAGGCTAAACAATACGTTACTAAATAACCAAGAGATCACTGAAGAAATCAAAGAGGAAATCAAAATATACCTAGAGACAAATGACAATGAAAACACGATGATCCAAAACCTATGGGATGCAGCAAAAGCAGTTCTAACAGGGAAGATTATAGCTATACAAGCCTACCTCAAGAAACAAGAAACATATCAAATAAACAATCTAACCTTACACCTAAAGGAACTAGAGAAAGAAGAACAAACAAAATCCAAAGTTAGCAGAAGGAAAGACATCATAAAGATCAGAGCAGAAATAAATGAAATAGAAACAAAGAAAACAATAGCAAAGATCAATAAAACCAAAAGCTGGTTATTTCAGAAGATAAACAAAATTGATAAACCATAGCCAGACTCATCAAGTAAGAGGGAAAGGACTCAAATCAATAAAATTAGAAGTGAAAAAGGAGAAGTTACAACAGACACTGCAGAAATACAAAGCATCCTAAGAGACTACTACAAGCAACACTATGGCAATAAAATGGACAACCTGGAAAAAATGGACAAATTCTTAGAAAGGTATAACTTAACAAGGAAGAAATAGAAAATACGAACAGACCAATCACAAGTAATGAAATTGAAACTGTGATTAACAACCTTCCACCAAACAGAAGTCCAGGACCAGATGAATTCACAGGTGAATTCTATCAAACATTTAGAGAAGAGCAAACACCCATCCTTCTCAAGCTCTTCCAAAAAATGGCAGAGGAAGGAAAACTCCCAGACTCATTCTATGAGGCCACCATCACCCTGATACCGAAACCAGACAAAGATACTACAAAAAAAGAAAATTACAGACCAATATCACTGATGAATATAGCTGCAAATCCTCAACAAAATACTAGCAAACAGAATCCAACAACACATTAAAAGGATCATACACCATGATCAAGTGGGATTTATCCCAGGGATGCAAGGATTCTTCAATATACACAAATCAATCAGTGTGATACACCACATTAACAAATTGAAGAATAAAAACCATATGATCATCTCGATAGATGCAGAAAAAACTTCTGACAAAATTCAACACCCATTTATGATAAAAACTCTCCAGAAAGTGGGCATAGAGGGAACCTACCTCAACATAATAAAGGCCATATATGAAAAACCCACCCCAAACATCATTCTCAATGGTGAACAACTGAAAGCATTTCCTCTAAGATCAGGAAAAAGACAAGGATGTCCAATCACACCACTGTTATTCAACAGTTATGGAAGTCCTAGCCATGGCAATCAGACAAGGAAAAGAAAAAAAAGGAATACAAATTGGAAAAGAAGAAGTAAAACTGTCACTGTTTGCAGATGACATGATAATAAACATAGAATATCCTAAAGATGCCACCAAAAAACTAATAGAGCTCATCAATGAATTTGGTAAAGTTGCAGGATACAAAATTAATGCACAGAAATCTCTTGCATTCCTATACACTAATGATGAAAAATCTGAAATAGAAATTAAAGAAACACTACCATTTACCATTGCAACAGAAAGAATAAAATACCTAGGAATTAACCTACCTAGAGAGAAAAAAGACCTGTATGTAGAAAACTATAAGACACTGATGAAAGAAATTAAAGATGATACCAACAGATGGAGACATATACCGTGTTCTTGGATTGGAAGAATCAACACTGTGAAAATGAATATACTATACAAAGCCATCTACAGATTCAATGCAATCCCTATCAAATTACCAATGGGATTTTTTATAGAACCAGAACAAAAAAATCTTAAAATCTTAATGGAGACACAGAAGACTCCGAATAACCAAAGCAGTCTTGAGGGGAAAAAAACAGAGCTTGAGGATCAGATTCCCTGTCTTCAGACTATACTACAAAGCTACAGTAATCAAGACAATATGGTACTGCACAAAAACAGAAACACAGATCAATGGAACAAGATAGAAAGCTCAGAAATAAACCCATGCACCTATGGTCAACTAATCTATGACAAAGGAGGCAAGGATATACATTGGAGAAAAGACAGTCTCTTCAATAAGTGGTACTGGGAAAATTGGACAGGTACATGTAAAAGAATGAAATTAGAACATTCCCTAACACCATACACAAAAATAAACTCAAAATGGATTTGAGACCTAAATGTAAGACCAGACACTATAAAACTCTTGGAGGAAAACACAGGAAGAACACTCTTTGACATAAATCACTGCAAGATCTTTTTTGATCCACCTCCTAGGGTAATGGAAATAAAAATAAACAAATGGGACCTAATGAAACTTCAAAGCTTTTGCACAGCAAAGGAAACCATAAACAAGATAAAAAGACAACCCTCAGAATTGGAGAAAATATTTGCAAATGAAGCAACTGACAAAGGATTAATCTCCAAAATTTACAAGCAGCTCATGCAGCTCAATATTAAAAAAACAAACAACCCAATCCAAAAATGGTCAGAAGACCTAAATAGACATTTCTCCAAAGAAGACATACAGATGGGCAAGAAGCACATGAAAAGCTGCTCAACATCACTAATATTAGAGAAATGCGAATGAAAACGACAATAAGGTATCACCTCACACCAGTTAGTATGGGCATCATCAGAAAATCTAAAAACAACAAATGCTGGAGAGGGTGTGGAGAAAAGGCAACCCTTTTACACTGTTGGTGGGAATGTAAACTGATACAGCCACTATGGAGAACAGTATGGAGGTTCCTTAAAAAACTAAAAGTAGAATTACCATATGACCCAGCAATCCCACTACTGGGCACACACCCAGAAAAAACTATAATTCAAAAAGACACATGCACCCCAATGTTCATTGCAGCACTATTTACAATAGCCAGGTCATGGAAGCAACCTAAATGCCCACTGACAGACGAATGGATTAAGGAGATGTGGTACATATATACAGTGGAATATTAGCCATAAAAAGGAACGAAATTGGGTCATTTGTTGAGACGTAGTTCGATCTAGAGACTGTCATACAGAGTGAAGTAAGTCAGAAAGAGAACAACAAATATCGTAAATTAACGCATATATGTGGAACCTAGAAAAATTGTACAGATGAACCGGTTTGCAGGGCAGAAATTGAGACATGGATGTAGTGAACAAACATATGGACACCAAGGGGGAAAAGCGGCGGGGGTGTGTGTGTGATGTACTGGGCGATTGGGATTGACATGTATACACTGATGTGTATAAAATTGATGACTAATAAGAACGTGCTGTAAAAAAAAATAAAATAAAATTCAAAAAATAATGATTGTAGGTGTGTGTGTTAAATAAATCAACCAACAATATGCAAAGAAGCAACCAAAAATCAGTTATGCAAAAGTCAGCCTTCAGGGTCAGTTAAAAAAAAAAGTTACTTAAATTATTGTTGTGATTTCTAATTATTCTTTGATCTTTGATAACACTATTCCTTAGTTTTTTATCACACAGTTCTATAGAATTAACAAAAAAGGCCATATTCTGATAATTGTCTTTTCACAAAAGGAATATTTCTAAAGGTTTTTGAGTAAAGAAAAAAAGTGCACTTTTTCTACTTTCTTAGCAAGTGTCAGTGGAAGTGTTAAAGCAGTCAAATTTAAGTCTCCTAAAATAGTGAACCCATGAAATAATATCAAGTGTGTTATTTGGTACCAAGATTGAAAATTAAAATTAATTCAAAGAATAAGTAGTCATTTTTTGTGTGAGGTTGGTGGTATATGAATGTAGTCTCACAGGGTATTTTAAAGAATGCCAAATATTCCTTTTTTTATTGATTGGTATAAATTACATACTGGAAATATAAAACCAAGACATTTTTATCCAGTTGAAGTAAAAGAATTGTTGTGTTTCTAACCCACTATATCAATAAGTATTAACACTTGTAATGGGGTCAATTTTTAAATATGTTCTCTTGGAATGGTGAGTTTCCATGTGGGCATTATAATTATCATACATTTTTATAATTGGGGTATATTACCTATTAATCATAGAACTCACTCAGTGAAATGTGATATTACTTCCTCATATATTAAACTATATTAATTACTTAATTATTGTAAATAGAAAGGATAATTTCAATGTAACTTCACAGAAATCAGATTAAAAATTTAAACTATCCAGCTCTGTAACATGAAGGCTTCACTAAAGATGAAAGCAATTGGACAACTTGCATAATTGACATTTTCTAATGAATAGAAAGTACTGTCACTGTGTCCAGATGATTAAATGGGTATGAGAATGTACAAAGGGACACACATCTCTTGATGCCCCCCAAAGCCTTCTATCCATTCAAAGAGAACACTCTACTGCAGGAGGTTTTAGTCTAGTTTATTTTGTGAGTTGAGACAGTTTGATTATGTCCAGAATGGAACTTTCACATTTGCCGTGAAATTTCCTTTAGTCAGAAAAAGCTAAAAAATTAAAGGATACTTTCTTCATGATACCTCATCTCTGCAGCCCAATTGATTTTAGGAAACATAACTCACCAAATAGGTCACAGGGCACAGATCCTTTGGCCCATCAAAAGCCAATATAGATGACCTGCATTCATACTTGACCTTACAATAGGTTGACAGAAGCTTTTGAGTTTGAGTGGCATAAATTAACAGAAAGTTGTACTTGAAAAATAGTAACATCACAAAATGGAAGAACTGAATTTCAAATCACTTCTCTAGCTCAACTGTAAATGAGAATGATATTTATGAAGCATTAGCACTATGTTTTTCTGTAATGAGTACCTAAATGTGTTTATCAGAGATTAAGTGGCAGTATAGCCCATTAAACTACAGCAAACATCTGGAAGACTCTCCTTAGCAGTTTAATCACAGCACTTCCCAAAGTCTGCTTAGAGCAGTGACAGTTATTTCAGACGTATTTCAGAGTAAGCACATTGTGGACTTGATGCAGTGCAGTGAATATCTGCACCAGTTGAAGCATACTCATTCCTGAAGGGGACTCCCTGTTTCCCAGTAGCAAATGTGAAAACCTTTTATTTCTAAAATTAAGAATACTAGGGAAAATGATTATCTTAACTACTTTATTAAACTGCCAACCTTGCTACTAGGTTTTGGTGGTACAAAGGGGATGAATATTATCCCAGGATCTGACCTTAGGGTCTAGCAGAAAACAATAGTTAAATAACGAGAAATGACTACAAACTCCGATACACACTGCAACTGGAGATATATTGATACTCTGTGATGTTGGAGTACAGTTCAGTAGCAACTAACCTAGTCAAAGGAAGTAAAAAATATTTCACCTATTTTGTAAGTGAAGGTATGTGGGTGAAGAAGGGAGTTCGGCATTTTTTTTATACTAGGTAATTCCCAACTCTGAAAAATTGTTAAACATTTACATAGATTATAATCTCCTTAAGAGCAAGGGCCATGTTTATATTTTAGAGTCTAAGCCTTAGAGATTCCATCATAAAATACAGCATGATAAAATATTTGGTGGATTGGGTTTATAGAAGAAGCAATGAATCAATGAATTAAGCAATGAATTAATAAATGAATCACCGACCAAGGGAGAGAGAGAGGACCTGAAGATAATGTCTTTGCAGAGGAGCCCCAAGTACATCAAAGATGAATGTAGGCAGACCCACTGTTTCTCCATATATGTCTCACACATTTAACGACCATCTCCATGGTGAAGAAATGAAAATCATCTTGCATTTTGTAATCAAGTCATTTTCCATCTCTTTTTGAGATTCAATTAACTAATACAAAACAAAAGATGAAAGAAGTAAAAGACAAAAATTAAAAGTCACTAAATTCAAGGAATACTACCTTTTTCCGTTTAATTTGTAATCACACCAAATGGAGGCACAGCACTGTCATCTGTATTTTCAATCAAGTGCCAAACACAGGGTTATGATTCTATTCTAGCTGGAATATTTTCCATTATTCAACTTATTTAATAACCTGTCACTTGAAAGGGGGTCTGATAGGCTTTTTCACAATGAATCAAAGAGCTGCTCTGCCTTCCTCCTTTATTATGCATGCTACATTTGAAGCTAATGAAGCATAACCTATGAGCTGTTACTTTTATAGATGAAAGAGACATCATGACACATCTTCTATTTATTTCATCAGCTACTCTAGCCAACACAAAACACATTGATTGCCTTGCACTTCATTTTTGACAGATGATGGGCATTCTTGTTGCTGTCTTATATAATTGTCCCATACCATATGCATATTTTAGTTATTAACTATGAATGAAACTACTTGAAAAAATAATCTGTGATAAAAGTGATACATTTAAGAAATGTAGTGGGGATAATCCCGATTATTTTATTTTACAGAACTGAATGTATTCTCCTCCTAGAGCAAATATTGCCTTGGAATAGTTATTTTTAATAAGTGTAATATCACCTAATACTGTCTTCATGAGCCTTTGTTATTTATTTAAAAAAATCTAGAAAATCAGCTCAGATAAAACCATATAATCTTCTCTGCAAGTAGGACAGCTTCATTATAAAAGGGCATCAAAAGGAATAATTCATCACTAAAAAATGCTTTCATTACAATAATAGTACTCAATGTCATTAACACTAGTCAATTCAATGTGAAATAATACTCAGGCATAAGCTATATTTGATCCATAACATGGTATAGGAGATAAATAGCCTTTTGCATTTATAGATGCACACAAATATATGTAACAAAAACCAGATTTTTATATATAACATTTAGCAGCTTTTTAAACTTTAAAAAATGCTAATGTAGGATATAACTTTTTAAAAAATTGGCTCCACAAGTAAAATTCCAAGAGTGTAAAGATATTTCCAGAATAGTAAAGTCTACCACTGTGAGTAGAAATACAGCTTTTACTCATAAGAATAGAAAAAAAAGTTTTGCCTCCATGCACATATTCACATAGATTACTGGACAAATATAGAGCCTTCATTTTATTACATAACTTGCTTCTTTATAATCGATTGCTAGCTTGTTTACTCAATAAACCTCACTCATTCCAAGCACAGTAAGTTTTACATTTGCAAGTGAGGAAAAGTACTTAAAGTGGGATTATAACATACTCCAAGACATATCATTACAGGGAATTGTATCATGAGTTATCACAATCAAAACAAAGATGAAAAAGCTATGGTAACTGTAGAGCAACTAACTGGAAAATTGTTCCACATGTGCACAATGACAAGTTACTGAAAACATACATAATAACAAGTTATTATAAGTCAGTGACGACAAAATTAATAGAGAACAAACACACCCAATGTACAAAAGCTATGTAAAGCCTCTCTTCCTAAAGACAACTGTCAAGGATCTTCACAGTTAAAATGACTACACAAAAAGGAAAGAAAACGAAAATGCATAATTTACTCAACAATTAAAAACTGGACTCCAAATCTGTTATTTTTATATATTTGGAAAGTTGTGGACTTTTAAAATATGTTTTAACGAAAGTAAAATGTTAAAAGTACAAATTATTTTTCAGAAAAGGTATTATTCATTGCAATTCAAAATTTGCTTTCTGTTATACCTTCTCTTCAGCTATACTATTCAATCAAAGTTATATAACTCACTGATTCAGGATCCATTATGGCTAAGGTCTTATTAACTGTAGTATTCTCAGTTTTCAGTCCCCAAGAGACAACCTGGCTCTGTCTTTGCATGAAACTGGTCTGTTCCTTAATATAGTGCTGTCAAGTGTACTTCATTAGAAATCACAAGAAGCCCATTCTATTCATGGCTCATCTACTCATCTACTCTGGGTCAGTACCCTCATTTGCAAAATAAAGCACTGAACCAACACCAAAGCTCTAAAATTTAGTAATTCTGAATCATCAAATACTATGAATTCTACTACTTATTTTTAAAGAATACTATATCAGAAAACCAAATATTAAATGTGTTAATGTACATGTACGTTTTCTGTATATAAGACATAGTCATACGAAATACAGCTCTTCTTATGCATAAGCAAACTGTTTATTGCTCAAATAAGCCTAGTTATCCCTATCATGGTATCACATAATTGAAAATATATTTACATGTTTCCCAAATCAAAGAAAGCTATTACATGATCATCCTTTAATCATCACTAGAATAAATGGTAGTATTCTAGTAAAATTTTATATCAAGTTCAATTTCAATTTCTCTGTAAGAATCCCTTTCTTAACCCATCCTGGCTCATAAAGTTTCTGTGAAACTTGATCTCATCAGGAGTATTATCTTCAAAATTGTTCATATTATCTTTAGTATATTCAGCATGGTATCAAAGAGTTATATTAAAAGATTTTAATGTTGATCACATACCTATGGATTGTTTAATACCTAAGTTCAGCTTTTTATAATCATTATGCAACCTCCTTGACTGTCTAGCTATGACCTCTAATAAATTTTCTATGTCTCCCTAAAATATATATTTCAACAGATAGGTCAGTATAATGAGAATTTCAGTGGTTAAGTATAGGTTCCAGAACAAAACCCAAACTTGAGTAGACTTCTTGTTGCTCTGTATTTGTACTTATCTCTAGACTTTATTTTCTTGTATATTAAATACACAGAAATAAAATACACCCCATATGATTTTCATTGGAATCATATACACTAAAGGATATGAGGTACCTAGAAGAATTTCTGGGCGTGTAATTATTGTCCTGTATTATTATATTTTACTTGTATAAATATTATATCAAGTATATATATAATTTAATATTAAATTATATATGGCCATCATTACATACTAGATTTTATTGATATTCTTCAATGATATCATACATAATTATTATAAGCACCATAATATATATTAAATTATTTTATATAATGAGGAAATATATATATAACCCTGAGGAAAAATCTATATATTTAAAACATTCCATTTGATATATGGAAATGTCCTCAGGTCTTTATTTTGCATTCCAGATATTTATAAGGTGAAGTTAAACTTTCTTCGAGATTTTAATACATTCATATTAACAATCTCATCAAGTGGAAATACATATTCTCCACAACTACAAGAGTGACTGAAAGGGTACATTTGAGATCTACAATACAAAAATATAAATATGTTCATGTGTAACTACTCTAAACCTTTATTATTCAAATACATTGAATCACAAACAAGATTTTTGTCAGTATGATCATCATAGCAAGAGTTTATCAACAAGCTACATTTCTGGCATGCTATTTAAAGACATACTTCACTGTTTCTGAGATTCTGTACAATTACAAAACAACACTAACAGGATGTGACATAAAAAAACATGGTGCAGTCCTGAATGTGTAACAAAACAATGCAAAATGCAATTCAACAAACATGTATTAAATAGCTACTCTATACCAGATACGTTCCTAAGTGCTAGGGAGAAAGATTTGGCAAGTAAACCATAGACAATTTCGAAGTGTTTTAAAGGAGACTAAAGAGTGGGGTATTAGTGAGGGGATGTAAAATGATTTCCTTGCAAATGGAAATCAAAAGAAACCTTGAGGAGCAACACTCATATAAAATAAAATAGAATTTAAAGTAAAGAATGTTACAAGAGACAAGGAAGGACACTACATAATGATCAAGGGATCAATCCAGGAAAAACATATAGCAATTATAAATATATATGCACCCAACGTAGGAGCACCTCAATACATAAGGCAACTGCTAACAGCTCTACAAGAGGAAATCAACAGTAACACAATAATAGTGGGGGACTTTAACATCTCACTTACACAAATGGACAGATCATCCAAAATGAAAATTAATAAGGAAACACAAGCTTTAAATGACACAATAACCCAGATAGATTTAATTGATATTTATAGGACATTCCATCCAAAAACAGCAGATCACACTTTCTCCTCAAGTGCACACGGAACATTCTACAGGAAAAATCACATCCTGGGTCACAAATCAAGCTTCAGTAAATTTAAGAAAACTGAAATCATATCAAGCATCTTTTCTGACCAAAACGCTATGAGATTAGAAATCAATTACAGGGAAAATAATGTAAAATACACAAACACATGGAGGCTAAACAATACGTTACTAAATAACCAAGAGATCACTGAAGAAATCAAAGAGGAAATCAAAAAATACCTAGAGACAAATGACAATGAAAACACGATGATCCAAAACCTATGGGATGCAGCAAAAGCAGTTCTAACAGGGAAGATTATAGCTATACAAGCCTACCTCAAGAAACAAGAAACATATCAAATAAACAATCTAACCTTACACCTAAAGGAACTAGAGAAAGAAGAACAAACAAAATCCAAAGTTAGCAGAAGGAAAGACATCATAAAGATCAGAGCAGAAATAAATGAAACAGAAACAAAGAAAACAATAGCAAAGATCAATAAAACTAAAAGCTGGATCTTTGAGAAGATAAACAAAGTTGATAAACCATTAGCCAGACTCAATCAAGTAAGAGGGAAAGGACTCAAATCAATAAAATTAGAAATGAAAAATGAGAAGTTACAACAGACACTGCAGAAATACAAAGCATCCTAAGAGACTACTACAAGCAACACTATGCCAATAAAACGGACAACCTGGAAGAAATGGACAAATTCTTAGAAAGGTATAACTTAACAAGGAAGAAATAGAAAATATGAACAGACCAATCACAAGTAATGAAATTGAAACTGTGATTAACAACCTTCCACCAAACAAAAGTCCAGGACCAGATGGATTCACAGAAGAATTCTATCAAACATTTAGAGAAGAGCAAACACCCATCCTTCTCAAGCTCTTCCAAAAATCTGCAGAGGGGGCTTCCCTGGTGGTGCAGTGGTTGAGAGTCTTCCTGCCAATGCAGGGGACACAGGTTTGTGCCCCGGTCTGGGAAGATCCCACATGCCGCGGAGCGGCTGGGCCCGTGAGCCATGGCCACTGAGCCTGCGCGTCCGGAGCCTGTGCTCTGCAACAGGAGAGTTCACAACAGTGAGAGGCCCGCGTACCGCAAAAAAGAAAAAAAAATTGCAGAGGAAGGAAAACTCCCAAACTCATTCTATGAGGCCACCATCACCCTTATACCAAAACCAGACAAAGATACTACAAGAAAAGAAAATTACAGACCAATATCACTGATGAATATAGATGCAAAAATCCTCAACAAAATACTAGCAAACAGAATCCAACACACATTAAAAGGATCATATACCATGATCAAGTGAGATTTATCCCAGGGAAGCAAGGATTCTTCAATATACACAAATCAATCAAGGTGATACACCATATTAACAAACTGAAGAATAAAAACCATATGATCATCTCAATAAATGCAGAAAAAAGCTTTTGACAAAATTCAACACGCATTTATGACAAAAACTCCCCAGAAAGTGGGCATAGAGGGAACCTACCTCAACATAATAAAGGCCATATATGACAAACCCACCCCAAACATCATTCTCAATGGTGAACAGCTGAAAGCATTTCCTCTAAGATCAGCAACAAGACAAGGATGTCCAATCTCACCACTATTATTCAACAGAGTTTTGGAAGCCTTAGCCATGGCAATCAGAGAAGAAAAAGAAATAAAAGGAATACAAATTGGAAAAGAAGAAGTAACACTGTCACCGTTTGCAGATGACATGATAATAAACATAGAGTATCCTAAAGATGCCACTCGAAAACTAATAGAGCTCATCAACGAATTTGGTAAAGTTGCAGGATACAAAATTAATGTACAGAAATCTCTTGGATTCCTATACACTAATGATGAAAAATCTGAAAGAAAAATTAAGGAAACACTCTCACTTACTATTGCAACAAAAAGAATAAAATACCTAGGAATAAACCTACCTAGGGAGACAAAAGACCTGTATGCAGAAAACTATAAGACACTGATTAAAGAAATTAAATATGATACCAGCAGATGCAGAGATATACCGTGTTTTTGGATTGGAAGAATCAACATTGTGAAAATGACTATACAATCCAAAGCTACCTACAGATTCAATGAAATCCCTATCAAATTACCAATGGCATTTTTTACAGAACTGGAACAAAAAATCTTAAAATCTGTATGGAGATACAAAGGACCCCGAATAGCCAAAGCAGTCTTGAGGGAAAAAAACAGAACTGGAGGAATCTGACTCCCTGACTTCAGACTATACTGCAAAGCTACAGTAATCAAGACAATATGGTACTGACACAAAAACAGAAATATAGATCAATGGAATAGGATAGAAAACCCAGAGATAAACCCACACACCTATGGTCAACTAATCTATGACAAAGGAGGCAAGGATATACAATGGAGAAAGGAGAGTCTCTTCAATAAGTGGTGCTGGGAAAAGTGGACAGCTACATGTAAAAGAATGAAATTAGAACACTCCCTAACACCATACACAAAGATAAACTCAAAATAATTAGAGACCTAAATATAAGACCAGACACTATAAAACTCTTAGAGGAAAACATAAGAAGAACACTGTGTGACATAAATGACAGCAAGAACTTTTTTGATCCACCTCCTAGAGTAATGGAAATAAAACCAAAAATAAACAAATGGGACCTAATGAAACTTCAAAGCTTTTGCACAGCAAAGGAAACCGTAAACAAGATGAAAAGACACCCTAGACACCCTCTCAGAATGGGAGAAAATATTTGCAAACGAATTAACGGACAAAGGATTAATATCCAAAATATATAAACAGCTCATGCAGCTCAGTATTAAAAAAACAAACCACCCAATCCAAAAATGGTCAGAAGACCTAAATAGACATTTCTCCAAAGAAGACATACAGATGGCCATTGAAGCATATGAAAAGCTGCTCAACATTACTAATTATTAAAGAAATGCAAATCAGAACTACAGTGAGGTGTCACCTCACACCAGTTAGAATGGGCATCATCAGAAACTCTACAAACAACAAATGCTGGAGAGGGTGTGCAGTAAAGGGAACCCTCTTGCACTGTTGGTGGGAATGAAAATTGATACAGCCACTATGGAGAACAGTATGGAGGTTCCTTAAAAAACTACAAATAGAACTACCATATGACCCAGCAATCCCACTACTGGGCATATACCCAGAGAAAACCATAATTCAAAAAGACACATGCACCCCAGTGTTCATTGCAGCACTATTTACAATAGCCAAGTCATGGAAGCAACCTAAATGCCCATCGACAGATGACTGGATAAAGAAGATGTGGGATATATAGACAATGGAATATTACTCAGCCATAAAAAGGAACAAAATTTGGTCATTTGTAGAGACGTGGATGCATCTAGAGACTGTCATACAGAGTGAAGTAAGTCAGAAAGAGAAAAACAAATATTGTATATTAACGCATATATGTGGAACCTAGACAGTGGTACAGATGAACCGGTTTGCAGGGCAGAAATTGAGACACAGAAGTAGAGAAAAATTGTATGGACACCAAGCGGGGAAAGCGGCGGGGGGTGGAGGTGATGGTGTGATTAATTGGGAGATTGAGATTGACGTGTATACACCGAAGTGTATAAAATGGATGACTAATAAGAACCTGCTGTATAAAAAAAAAATTTTAATTAAATCAAAAAATTTTTAAAAATAAAGAAGGTAAAATTCAAGATTTCTTGCACTGCTGTAGTGGCACTGCTCTCAGAAAAAGTTATGAGAAAGTTTCATATTAGAGTTACACGATCTTGTCATTTAGAAATAGGTAATTTAAATTTTCTGCTCTTGTTCTTCTCACGTACTCAGACATTTTTGTGCTGGATATATACTCATATTATGAACTACCCCAGAGTATTTATTTAAATGATATTTCATTATGAAGTAACACGAATTCCTTAGTGACTAAGATTTGATACCTGTTGTAAATAAACGACTCACATAACCAATGTACAATCAGGGTGTTACTTCAAATAAATCATTTAAAATGGCAAAAAAAAAGAGTGGGGTATTAAGTTTTGTATAAGACACAGAGATAACAGATCTTATTAATGAAATGTATCTGAGGGTATATTTTGGAATTACATGCAATTTTGTGTTGCTGGGCCATAAAATATAATTAATGGCTTTTATAATGTCCTACCAGGCCTTATTGAATTTGGCTTTTGGAAGATCCAATGGAAACCATCTACTGGCCAAAAGAAGAAAAGCAACTAATGTCATAGAAGGTAAGCAACATGGGAACAGCTTGAAACAGATTATACTGGTTTTGGAGGCATTACTTTAATCTATTAAAGAGTATATAAGGAAGGGATACATATCAATGGTGGCTTCCTACACATTTGGGAGAAATGATTTAGAAACTGTGATAAGATGTGATATAGATCTCAAGTGAAAAGCCAAGCTGATGATTATATATGGATTGCAAAATCAAGATTCTAGCATATCTCAACATATCAAATGTCATCCCAGAAAAACCATTGCTGATTATGTGCTTTTTGTTTTATACAGTAGAATTTCAAGGAATTTTCAACATTCAAGTGCTTAAAGTATGAGAACGCATTACTGTCACTTGACATTGGGAGACACATGGTGCTTTTTGAGAGTACCTGTTCCCACCCTCTTATAAACTCTGGGTAATCTCCTCCTGAATCTATCCTTAGAAACAACCCTACTTTTTATGGTGCACGTTCTTTGGTCCAGAGCAGGATGTCACACAGCACAACACACTTTCTTTTACCCTCCATTCCTTTTTGTGCTGATACATCATTCAACAATGAATTTTACATATAGTACCAAGAAGTGTCAGCTTTAAGCCTTTTGTTTTCTATGAAAATCTGTCATCTTTTAAAGCTTGGTTGGTGAGATTGAAGTCTTCATTTTTCAAAAATGTTTCATATTTATCTGATATTCATGGTTGCCATGCAAAGATACAGATTCTGATCATATATATGAGTGAAGTTAAAGAATGCAGACATCAGCATAATGCACATTGCTGGGTGACTGTCTCACTGGCTTTGGGTGATTCTCATTATCTTCTGAATTGAGGAGTTAGCTATACTTGATAAAGCTGCATAGGTGTGAAAAAACAACAGTATGTGATATTTTATGCCTTTAAGAGTGTACAGAGTAAAAAGTATTAAGCAGAATAGCTGAACCATGAAGGTCAGCATAGTATTTTATACAAGTAAAACATGTAGCTTCTTAATAGTTTTTCTAATCTGATTTTAACACATGTAATTTCTTGGCAAAGTTTAAAGGGTTTGAATGGAGACCTATTATATGTGTAAATCGATAGCCTGAATATATTTTTTTCTGTTATCTGGTTCAACACTGCTACAAAAAGATAAGTGTGAATTTGTACTATATATTATCTCAAAGAGATGCTTCCTAATCCTTTGGCAGTAGTGTTCAGAATAATAAGAGTTTCAGTCAAGAATTAAATGATGAATCTTTGCTGATTTGTTGACATGGACAGTGCTACAAAACACAATAAAGAGGGAAAACCAGTATCTCTAACCGTTTTCACAGTGCAAATGAAGAGGTAATAAGTGGGAAAGAAAAACTGTTATTAATATAATTTATATAAATGTTTTTGTTTTGAAGGTTTTCAAAGTTCTTTAAATTGGGACTTAATTTTATATTTTTTAATCCTTCATATCCAGTTCTTCATTTCTTCTTAGTTAAAGAAGAGATTATAGTGTAGCATAGTGTTGGAGTAGTTTACTCTCTCTACCTCTCTACCTTTGTGTTTGTAAACATTCATAAATACAATGATTAAAAAGCAAATATAGCTGACACTTGTTTTCCGTCCCACTGTAATAAATCATCCACATATATGTCACAATGAAACTATTTCTAAAACTCTCTGCTGACCTCTCCAATTCTTTCTCCCCAGTTCCTCTGGAACATCTGCAATTACTGCATAGCTGTTGTTTGCTGGCTTCTGTTATAAAAGAAAAAAGTCTGGATTCTCCATTTATCTCTATGATCACTTCTGCCCAGTTTCCTTACTGAACCCCTCTCACATTACTGTATCTTTACTTTGTAAAGATTATTCAAGTTATTACACTTTGCTCTGTTATCAGAATCTCTGAGAAGGTCCACCTGTATCATGTTTTCCAGTACCATTATTATGTCAGTAGTTCCCACTTTTGTATCTCCATTCTTGTCCTATGTCCTGAGTACCAGGACCAAACTGTCAGACAGATGGGGACTATAACACACATATGTCCATCACCACCGGAAACTAGGCATGTTCAAAACTGAACTCATCTTCTTCCTCTCCAGAGTTATTCCTCCTTTTATTTTCCTTCTGCCTATTCCCTAGATTGTACACTTGAGTTGTCCTTTACTCATCCATCTCCCCTCTTATCTACCCTTGGTTACTAAATGCTGCCAAATTTCTTAACTCTCTCACATCCCACATCTATAGACTCCTTTCCATCCTACTGTCACAGTTCTATTACAGATCTCATTATCTCTCACCTGAATTATCATCTCAGTCTAATTGCTCTTCCTCTCCTCTTTCACCTCTGTTAACTATGTATGTGCTGTCAGAGTTACCTTTCTAAAGTATGGTTATGAGAATATCTTATATCTTATGATTTCTCAGGACCAAGTAGGAAAAGGTCAAACTCTAGTCTGGTCTACAAAGTTCTGCGGAGTAATAATTTTTGTGGAAATTATTTTCTGAAGATATTTAATCTCACATGTATGATATTTATATGCATTGGTTTTGGAATCAAGTCTTGTGATTGTTTTACCTTTACTCAATCCTAGTTCTGAAATGTTAAAAAAGTTCTTTAAGCATTTTAAACACCGGTTGCCTCACAGTGAAAGAGGTGTAACAAAGGATTTAACTCAGAACATTGTAACTGCCATCAAAGAATAAACAATAAACATTATTTTCTGTGGTTTTTTGTTAGTTTGAAGGATGTGAAATACCTAAAAGAATTTCCAAATGTTTCCAAAATCCTTAAAGATGAACTGTTAAATAAACCAACGGTAAGTTAAAAGAGTTCTTAATATTTGTATATGTTTATGAACAACTTATTATTGGAAGATCATGTGCAGAACATTAAAATAACACATTTTTTGCAGTAATAATAAGAGGTACCATTGTTCCATTGTTTCAACTGTGAAATTTTTACCAGAGGCGAAATTCAGATATGCTGCCTTAAAGCGCACTGTTCTCTCTCAGTGTTACACTATTTAACATTTTCAAGAGAATTACTAAAAACTCCTATTTCATCCATCTCTGGAAGATGCCTTCTTTGTAAGAAATATTTTAATTTAGAAATGTTTAAACATATATTTTAAAGACATTTAAAAATAATTTTATTTTAAAATAATTTGGTCAAATTAATATAATTTTATACAGTACTTGAAACGCTTGACCGATTCCTATGTTTTAAATATTTATAAATTAAGAGATACAAATACAGAAAGAAATGTTTTGAGCAAACGTAGGTTGCTTACTCCAAAACCTGAGAAATATAAATAAGCACATCAAGAGCCAAAACATGATTTTCACTAAGCATTACTTGGTGTGAATAGTGCCCCACAGAGTTGTTTCAGGATAATTCATTTCATCTATAATGAGAACGAATGGAATAAATTTGCAAGCACTGAAGACACAGAAATGGCACTGCCAATTACCCAGTGCCATCACAACATGCTTCTTCCCTCTGACAAAATAGTGAGTGAAATTACAATAAGCACAGTCTAGGGACATATAGCAACTACCAAAGAAGTAGTTTGCCTAATCTTGGTAATTATGTCCTAAGTGCATTCCTTCCAACATTTCCATTTGGAGTTAGACATTTTTTTTCCTCTGTGTTTTTGAATACTGTGAAAGAAAAATGCTGTGCTTCAGCCTAGAGGTATCTGAGTTTCACTGGGAAATCTTTTCAAAAAGTTCGAGAAACCTTGGAACTGTATCACTCATGGTGCGTTCTAGGCAGAGATCAAGCTGAATCTCACCTGATCTTTTCTGAGGCTGTGGACCTAGATTGCTGAGTTGTTTGAGTAGTATGGTTGGGAAGTCAACTGGTGGCTTATAAAGAGGCATTTCTATATCCAAAGATCCAAATAAAATTTAACTTCACAGACTTAACCACAATAGCAGCATATTCGTTTGGGATGCTGATTCACTGTTCCTAGCAACCGGTCAGAGGGAGGGAAAACCCCGCCAATTGTGACTCAGCAACATAGTTTTGACTTCTGACAAAAACCACGTGTATTATTTTTCTAGTGCAAACAGACATGGCTTTTAAGAGACTTGCTAGGTAGCCCTAACTGTCACAAGGACCAGTTGTGTGACTCAACCCAGGTTATGCCACATTTCTGATCCCAATGACCTTTATCTATGAAATGAATGAGTTTGAGACTAGCACAAACAACATATGATTCCCTTCCTTCATGTTCATTTTCAGAACACTTCCCTTCATTACACTCTAGGATAACATATTTGGGTGAAAGACTTTGCAGTTGACTTTTCAATATGCGCACTATCTAGTCTTATTGCCCTAGGTAGTTCTCTATCATAAAACTGATAATGTGTGCCATGAAACTTTCATTGAACAAACATTCACTAAGTGCCAGTAAGTGCTAAGCACTGTGTTGAGTGCTGAGGGTAGAAGAAAAATATGGTACAGACCTTGACCTAAAGACATTATAGAGAAAATAAAACATGAAATGATTCACTATTCCTTGTGTGTTTACTATGCACCAGGTTGTATATTTCCAATTAATAGATAAGCAGAGCAATTTGTATTCAAGTCTATATTTGACTGCCTCCAAATTCTGTGTGTGGTCAACGATACACTACCACAACAGGCAAGAGGGTTTAGCAAATAATTATGCAGGCCCCCTTGCATTCCAAGCCCTGTTTATGTACATTCCTTGATCCCTTTAATATATAAGGCTTATCCCACCAAATTTCTTGAGCCAATCTTGGTCAATACAGACAGTTTACTCTAGGCCCTTATCCCTTCCAGTGGGTGTTTCAGAAATTAGTGATATTGCCTGTTAATCACACACTGTACAAAGTGTCACAGGAAATCCTCATTAACGCCCTCTCAACTCCCTTGCCTAGCAAGGTCCTGACCATTTGCTTTGCCCATGCCAGCCCCCTCCTCTAAGAGTAGAACTGACTCTAAAAGCACAGTCGGGCTTCCCTGGTGGCGCAGTGGTTGAGAGTCTGCCTGCCGATGCAGGGGACACGGGTTTGTGCCCCGGTCCGGGAAGATCCCACAACCCGCAGAGCGGCTGGGCCCGTGAGCCATGGCTGCTGGGCCTGCGCGTCCGGAGCCTATGCTCCGCAACGGGAGAGGCCACAGCAGTAAGAGGCCCGCGTACGGCAAAAAAAAAAAAAAAAAAAAAAAAAAAAAAAAGCACAGTCATCATCTGGAGTTCATACTACAACCCAAAAGATGCATCTATATGAAAAACAATATTGTCAGTAATCAGCCAGAAGATACTACCTTCTTCAAACATGATGCCTGTCCTCAGAATGCCAAAAATCATCCTGGTTTTTTGTCTAATGACTATTTTTCTTGGGGCTAACCATAAAGCTGGGCTTTTTCTGGGCCTCGGCCCTATGTGATTCTGAATTTCTTCCATTAGCCTCCATCCAGCTAAGGTCCTGAAAAATTCTCAACATTGCTTTCCTATTTAAGAATCGTGTCACTATTCAATTTACAGTAATTACATTAAACTGATAACAGACCCTCTATCCAATATGTTTGGCTTAAATTCAATAAATACCTCTCACTTAAATAAGTATAATACATTTACAGCGTTTGTACATTTATCTTTATAGATTGAAACACAAATGACAACCCTCTATTAAATAGATTCTCTGGCTTTCTTCTACTTAGAGTCAACACAGTAACTTTGATGACCACATCTTATGGATGCCAAACTCTTCTATGGCAAGTGTCTTTCTCTTTCTCTCTGTCATCTTATCTGTTTTGTGATCTCTATGGGCAATGGTTTCCATTATTCTGGAATTAGCTTGAAAATGTCTGTGTGACTAGGCAGTTGAAAACATCCTGTGTTTTGTAGGGTTCCACGTTCTGATGGCTTAATTATACTTCATCTCTGGGAGGATGTACATTTTTAATTGAGGTGCAGATGCTACATTTGTAGGATCAATGACTGGGTATTCTATATGTTCCTATTTGAAAGTAGGAACTAGCTTCCTTTTAATGCAATTATATTCAAAATACAAAATGCAGTTATTCTGTGAAGTTTCCTTATCAGAGAAGAGAGAATACATTGTACAAAAAAGCATATTTATTACAATTTTATGGAAATTGCTAGACTTGAAACAAAACGTATTTTCTGCCTCATAACATTTTTAAAAGGAGATTCATTTTAGGTGTGCTCAGTTAGATAATGACTATATTCACTAAAATTCCATAATTAATGGTAACAACACCAGTAATAATAGGATGTTGAAAATAATATATCACATTGCTGAAATGTTAAAATTTGCAAAGCTCCTTAGAACATGGGCCTTATAATACCTTAGATAGGAAGCCTATCGTTTACTAATTTTGTGACTTTAGTATAATCACAACCTCTCAGAACAGTTTCCTACCTACCTTATGGGTTGGCTTTAAGCTTCATCTGAGTTAATATAGGTAAAAAAGCATATTTTTGTTAATAACAAATGCTTAAATATCAATTTGTATTAGAACAGATTTTATCCACAAAGCAACACTGTGAGACCCCCACCAACAAAGAAGCTCACTGGGAAAAGAAAAGATCTACATATGGATGTAATCATCATAAGCAGTGGTGATCAATTAGTTCTATGGTGTTTTGAGAAGCACTAGTGATACATATTTTGCTGGAATAACGGACGATACATGAGAGTAATAAAGAAAACATTTGGGAAGAATGAGAATGAGAGTTACACCAATTTTTCTGAAAAACAAATGTTTTCACCATATAGAATAGCCATCTTAAAAGACTTGGTGATGTTAATGTATAGAAATGCAGCTGATTTTTGAACATTCATTTTGCATCATGCAAGTATGCTGATTTCATTTATTACCTCTAACTTGTTTTTGGAGTCTTTACGGTTTTCTACATTTAAGATCATGTCATCTGCAAAAAGAAATAATTTTACATCTTCCTTTCCAATTTGGGTGTCTTTTATTTCTTTTTCTTGCCTTATTGTTTTGGTGAGATTTCCAGTACTATGTTGAATACAAATGGCAAGAGTGGGCATCCTTGCCTTGTTCCAGATCTTAGAGAAAACTTTTTTACCTTTTCACTATTTAGAGTGATATTATATGTGAGCTTTGCATATATGATCTATATTGGGTTAAGGTAATTTCCTTCTGTAACTAATTTGTAGAGTTTTTTTTTTAATCATAAAAGGGTATTGAGTTTTGCCAAAGGCTTTTTTATACATCTACAGTCTGTTTTTACCCTACATTCTATTAATGTTGTCTATCACCTTGATTGACTTGTTTACGTTGATCCATTCATTCTTGCATTCCAGGCACAAATTCAATTTGGTCCTGGTGTATGATCATTTTAATAAGCTGTTGATTTCAGGTTTTCAATATTTCATTAGGATTTTTGTGTCTATGTTTATCAGGGATATTTCCTAAAATTTTCTTGTGGTGCCTTTCTCAGTTTTTTTAACACAGAGAAACTTTGGAAGTCGTCCCTCTTCTTCCATTTTTTGGAAGAGTTTAAGAAGGACTGAATTATATTAAAAGGAAATTAAGGAAACAATATAGTGTACAATTGCAGCAAATAGAATAAAATACTTAGGAATAAATTTACCTAAGAGGTAAAAGACTGATGAAAGAAATTATAGCAGACACAAATAAATGGAAAGGCCCCAAATGTTAATGGATTAGAGTTATTAACATTGTGAAAATATCCATACTACCCAAAGTGATCTACAGTTACAATGAAATCCATATAAAAATCCTAATGACATTTTTTACAGAAACAGAAAAAATGATCCTCAAATTCATATAGAACATAAAGACTCTGAATAGCCAAAGCAATTTTGAACAAGAAAACAAACCTGGAGGCATCACACTCCCTCATTTCAAAATATATTAGAAGGCTACAAGATGGAACTGGCATAAAAGAGATATATGGACAATGGAACAGCGCATAGAGCCCAGAAATAAACCCACACATATACAGTCAACTGATCTTTGACAAGGATGCCAGAATACACAATGGGGAAAGTTTATTCAATAAATAAATGTTTCTTCAATAAATTGTACTAGGAAAAGTGGATATACACATGCAAAAGAATGAAATTGGACTCATCTCACACCATACACAAAAATCAACTCAAATGGATTAGAGACTTAAATTAAGACCCCAAACCATAAAACTTCCAGAAGAAAACAGAGGGGAAGAGCCTCTGAATATTGGCTTTGCCAATGATTTTTATGGACACCAAAGCACAGGCAACAAAAGCAAAATAGGTAAATGGGACTAACTCAAACAAAAAAGTTCCTACACAGCAAAGGAAATAATCAACAGAGTGAAAAGGCAACTTAGAGAATGGGAGAAATATTTGCAAACCATATTTCTGATAAAGTGTTAATACAAAGAGATAAATATAGATACCACCTATAACTTAATAGCAAAAAAACAAATTACCAGTTGAAAAACAACAAAGGAGCTGGATATGTATTTCTCCAAAGAAGACTTACAATTGGCTAACAGGTATATAACAAGGTGCTTAACATCACTAATTATCAGGGTGATGCAAATCGAAACCACAGTGAGATATTACTTCACACCTGTTAGGACAGGTATTATGAAAAGAAAAAACAAATATTGGTGAGGATGTGGAGAAATGGGAACACTTGTATACGCTGGTGGGAATGTAAACTGCTGTAGCTATTATGGAAAACAATATTCAGGTTTAACAAAAAACTAAAAATAGAACTACCATATGACTCAGCAATCCCGCTTCTGGGTATTTAGCCAAAGGAACTGCAATCAGGATCTGCACTTCCATGTTCACTGCAATATTATCCAAAATAGCCAAGATATGGAAGCAACCTAAATGTCCATTGATGGATGAATGAATAAAGTATGGTATACACATACAGTGGAATATTATTCAGGCTTAAAAAGGAAGAGAATTCTGCTATTTTCAACAACATGGATGAAACTAGAGGACATCGTGCTAAGTGAAATAAACCAGACACAGTAGGCTTATTTCAAAATGTCACTTATGATATATAAAATAAAACATACAAAATATCACTTATGTATCTAAATTAATCAAACCCTTAGAATCAGAGAGTTGAATGGTAGCTGCCATGGGCTGGAAGGAGGGGGCACTGGAGAGATATTCGTCAAAGATTTAAGGTTCAGCTATACAAAATGAATAAGTTCTAGAGATCTACTCCACAGCAGAGTGCCTCTAGTTAACAATAATTAACACTTTGCAAAGAGTGTAACTCTTAAGGGTCCCTATTATATAATAATAAATAAGAGAGCTGGAAGAACCTTTTGGAGGCAGTAGATAGGTTTTGGCCATACATTATGGTGATGGTTTCACAGGTATATACATATCTCCAATCTCATATTGGATACATTGCTTTAGTGCAGTTTTTGCAGTTTTTGTATACAAAACTGTACTCAAAACTATACTCAACTTTCAAAACTATACAAAACTATACTCAAAACTATACTCAACTTTCAACTGACGTTACTCTAATAAATTATCCTGGACTTCCTTCTTACAACACTCATTGGAATTGTCTCAGGTTTTTAACTTAATCTAATGTTTTGTGACTTTACTCAATTGACAACTGGTTGATTTCATGGATATATTAATTTAAATATCAAAATATTCAGAATGAGCATTAAATCCAATTGAATATAATTTATTAATTGAACAAGTCATGCATGAGAGAATAGATGGGTGAATGAATCCTTCAAAAAAATAATTACAGCGTATTATTGAAACTTTTCTATATATTTCTCTGTCTGCTTCTGTTATTTCTAGATTTCTTATCACCTCATTACCACAATTTTTCACCTAAGTTGTGAACTTCACTTTATCACTGTATATTTTTTGTCCCTTATATTACTGAATTCACCAACTTAAGTTTTTCAGTATCACCTCTGTGCTGAAGACTCCCGAAGTTCTTTCCCAATCCTGATCTTTGTTGTTTTCCTGTTCGAAATCTCTAATTGTCTCCTAGACAATCCCATTGGATATTCTCTTTTCCCCTCAAATAGTTCAAAGCTAAAATGGATTGATTACACTGCCTTTCACTTTTTTTGTGCAGAGCTGTGCAGAACACCAAAGTTGGCACCAGCAAAATAAAATGAGCAACACTTTTCTGTTATATACCCCACTTCAAAACTCAGTGCCTGTTTCCTGCCAGCATCTGGGATCATCTAGTTCCTCACTACTAGCCAAGCCCAAGAGTGTCATCACATGGGGTCCTCCCTCTGACAGTATTTTATATCCACTGATCTCTTTGCCTGCTAGAAAATGTAAAGGTCTGTAATTTCTCTCCATCACATATATCAGTATTCATCAGGACGGGCCACACGATAGAATTATGTGGAAGATTTAAACAGATACTGGTGTTTAAACTACATCCCCAAATATTCTTCTTCCATTGGTAAGAAGTAAGATCTGAGAATTTGAATCGTGATAAACTCCCTGGATGATTCTAACATGCATCCAGACTTTCCCATGACTGAATTACAAGAGAGATTCTGGATTATTTTGTTTAATAACACATGTTGTCCAGATGCTGCTTCCTTCACTCTCCAGACTCACCTTCCCTGTATACGTGGCACTTCAGCAGTATTGCACTACACTTGTCATTCCCTAAATATAGCATGTGGTCTATTTCACAGTACTAAGGTGTTTCTCATGCTCTTGTCATATTTTTCTACTTCCAAGTCATCCTTCAAACCTCTGTTCACACATTGCCTCTCCCAGGAAGCATCTCTGGATGACAGTATCCCTTTACATCTGCCTATATCTTTACCTATGTTCATTTGTAATAAATTTGAGAATACAGAGTGGCATCTTCTTAAATTTTAATAAGTCAGACTCACACAGGTGTATCAGTCTTATATTCCCATATGGTCACTAATGAAGGAGTTGGGCTGCTTACCTGAAGATGCAGTGAAAAGTTTGCTAAGGCTGACCGAACCAAGAGCTCAGAGTATTCATTGCTATTTAATCCAATGGCCCTAAACTGTGCTAAATATGTCCTATTATTTTCCCATTTCTGGAGGTGGACAGTGACAAAGAAGTGGATGGAGATTAAAACTAGATGGATACTGCATTAAAATAGAGAAGGAGAATTAAGATAGACTATCCCTTCATAGAAAGGTAAAAGTGATGGAATGAGAAATATTCTAATAGAATTAAATCTTCCTTTCCAGCTGTGTCATCTGAGATTAAATTATTTATTTATTTTTATTACTTATTTTATTTTATTACTTATTATTTATTTTTTATTACTATATTTTGCAAAAATCCTTCCTGTGTTATTGTTTTAGACCACAAGACTTTCTGCAACACTGGATTTTATTTTTTTTATATATTCTTTTGGTCATTATGGTTCTGTCCAAACAATACATGTAGAACAAGATCAAACAAACAAATCCAAGACTTTGTTATAATGGGTCCCTGATTCCATAGCCAAAGTCATAAACAGTGAGTTAAAAGCATCTCAACTTCACAAAGCCACCACTGATGTCATATATGTTATCGCCAATGGCCTGAGTTTTTTTTTCCTGAATTTTTATTAACTTTTTTATACAGCAGGTTCTTATTAGTTATCCATTTAAACATATTAGTGTATATATGTCAATCCCAGTCTCCCAATTCATCACACCACCACCACCCCCCTGCCACTTTCCCCCCTTGGTGTCCCCACGATTGTTCTCTACATCTTGCAACACTGGATTTTATTCTTCATTATTCATTCACCCATTCCTCAAATTGTACTGTCTACTATTTATTGAGCGCCTACTAAATATTAGATAGCAATCAATTTAAATTCATTAACTCTACAAGATAAATGGATGTTTAATAAAATCACACTGCCAGTAAAAAAAAAAAAAAATTTGATTTTAACATTTAAATATCTTCATTATTTCTAAGTGATACAACCTCCAAACATCCTCAGGCTATTTAGAGTGAGCATGTCATAGTAAGTATTTAGTAAAATCTTTTACCCATAAGACATATTGAAAGGACGAGGTGAGATTAAAATACACAAGAACAAAACAATTATAGAAAAAGGAACAAAAATTCAGAAATTAATTTTCCCCAAAGTAGGCATAGAGTAAAGGGATTAGCTATGCACTCAGAAGAAAATAATAAAAGACATAAAGTTGCCAGTAAGGCAATACCTATTCATTGAGCACCTACAAAGTGCGTGCATGTATGTGTGACTATGTATACACTCACACATATATAAATATAGATACATATATTCACATATACTCATAAACATATGATAAATGAGTGTGTATATATACACAAAAATATATGCACAGAGCTTCCCTGGTGGCGCAGTGGTTGAAAGTCTGCCTGCCGATGCAAGGAAAGCAAGTTCGTACCCCGGTCCGGGAAGATCCCACATGCCGCGGAGCGGCTGGGCCCGTGAGCCATGGCCGCTGAGCCTGCGCGTCCGGAGCCTGTGCTCCGCAACGGGAGAGGCCACAACAGTGAGAGGCCCGCATACCGCAAAAAAAAAAAACAAAAAACAAAAAACATATATATATATGCACATATATATTAGCACCACACACTGAGACATATGTATATGTGTACATATGTACAAACATGTATATATACACACAGACAACACAAATACATAGATATGTTACAATAGCACCTGGCAAATAATTAGTTGTATTAACATTAGCCATTGTTGTCACTGTTGTTGCTAATATTGTTATTACATACTAGCCATTCTCTAAAACCTAAGGAGTTCATGAACTGATATGTGAAGGTAGAATCCTTATGACTGTTCAGTAGAGAAAGACTACAGGGATACAAGGATGGAAGTTGGAAAAATAATGAGGAGATAATTGCAAGAAAACAGCTGTGATATGACAGTAATTTGACTGTGTAGGTAGAGGAGAAGGTGGTAGGAAATTATGGATTTTAAAACATATTTCAAAGGAAGAATCCACAGGTTTGCCTATGGACTGGACAGAGAGTATTAAGGAAATAGGAATGCCAAGGATCACTTCAAGAATGACAGTGATTAAAGAAGTACAGATGAATATTGTCCAAATTCAGATGAAGAAAAAGTTTGCATCCCGCTAGAAATATACGAAATGCTACATCAATGAGATCATATTTTTGCTGGACCTTCTAAATCATTGTATGAGTAAATGTTTTATAGACATGAGGGTAAAATATAAATATATGTATGTTTTCATTTCTTTCTCTTAAACAAGTTTACATTCTTCTAGACTCCCCAGTTGGTAACTGATGATACATACAATTTCTGTTGCTTGTGGGACCTCCAACGTATGTACGTGGGTCATGCATTGATCCAAAGTTTACAAGGAGCTGGGAAACTGGAAGGGACCAAATCCTTTGCCAATCCCTGTCACTATTGTTGTTATCACCAGTATTCATTATTACTCTAAGTTGTCTCTATGTGATAATCCACTGATATCTTTCAGAAACTATGGGGCAGGTCCCTTACAGAGAGACACTGTACAGAACACAGAGTCGCATAACTTTTGAGGAGATGCTTCTGAGAATGTTTCATATCTTCTGCCACATGCAGAATTCCCCTCGCAACCAAAAAACATCTTAGTCTCTAGAAATACCAGATCACTTAATGTGGCTCTATTTACTTGACATTTTCTTCAACAACAACACCAACAAAATAACAACAAAAATCCACTGAGTAAGGATGCTAAGTACTTGGAAATTTCTGGTTTTGATCCTAAAATACACAGACCAATAAATACCACTCATATTTCTTCTGCTTCCATGCAATGAACTAAAACTTAGAACCCATCTTAATTACTTCCTTAAAAAAGGAAAAAGAAAAATATCAACAGCAGAAAAAATAAATCTCAATTTACTATTTCCATAAATTATCCTGATGTAGATTTTAATTTTTGGTATCTACAGACATTTTGAGAAGGTATTCAAGGTAACATTGCTAAAATAAATGATTATCCAGCAGTTAAGACTTCATTGTTGCAAAAGTGAAAGCAATTCTGCAACTCTGGGAATATCTTTGGTTTTTAACAACTTTTGCATGTAATATTAAATCCCCAGTTGGATGATGGAATGCAGGATATAATTTTTTTCTTCTGTTCAGTCATTTTTATTAGAGTATTGTCACATGTGGAAGAAGAAGGAGAACACCATAAAAATAGCTAATAAAGCTAAAGATATTCACAGACAAATAGAATTGAAATCACAGAGAATGTTACTACTCATCTAGGACTCCTCAGCCGCTATGTCTGATAAAAATAATTTCATCACAATCAAATTCAGAAAGATACTACAGATTTACAATAACAGAATTATGCAAACTATATTTCCCTCTTCAAATGTTCTACAATATCTAATATTAAAAGTAATAAGAAGTAGTTTGATTACTTTTTAAAATTCTCAAACCTCAGCTATTTTTAAATCTGATTTTAACCTACATGTGCCATACACCCTATGCTCCTTATGTAGATGACAAAATAATGAAACATTACCCAGTTTTTCAATATGTACATTAAGTTACAGGATTATAGGATGAAATATGGAATAGTTAACCCGGAAAAAAAGACAGAGTCCTGGTTTTGTTGTTTTTCGTTCTTTCTTTGTTCCAGAAGCCACTTGACAAGTCTACCAACACACTAAACTTTCTTCTCTCTCCCTAGAGTTTCTAGGAATAGAGCAAATGTGCCACTTCCTATCAAAGATGAGCAATATGTTTGTGGGCTGGGAGGTTTGTGCTTCCCCTTCAGCATGATTAGCCTTGACTGCTTGGATCCGCACTTGAGTTTAGAAAACATGTACAATCCTAAATCACTTTTCTTTCTGAAACGCAATTTAAAAAGGGAGGTGGGTAGAACATGTGTGTGTGTGTGTGTGTGTGTGTGTGTGCGCGCACGCGCGTGTGTACAACGAGTTAAGCTTATCAAAATTATATTTACAATCTCATGTAATCATTGCAAAAACACTGCCAATAGGACTTCCAGGAGACCCTTAGGAAATCTTTGTTATTTGCAACATAACAATAATCCTTATTTCACCTTTAAAAATTGAGATTGTAGTAATTTATTCTCCATTTGCCCCTTATATCCACATTCAATTCTTCTTGATCCTATAACACATCTCAGGAGACTGTCTATGGGACACATCACTCAGACTCCATTGTCACTGGACTTCCCCTTGGGTTTGGCCACTGGAGGTACTGACAGGAGATCAAAGAGGGGAAAGAGAACCAACTTAGGAGGTATGTTTTTCCCATCTTTCTTTCTCTGAAGGGGTTCTGACAGAGGTTGTGTTCCTTTATGAAACTAGATTCTGCATGGGAACTCCACTTGCCTGATCCCAGACCTTAGCCAGTCTTCAATACCACCCTTACAAACGCTTAATGTAGGCTCAGATATGCTACTGCTAACACCACGTAGCCTCAAATCCTTCGCTGATTCTCATAACCTAGCCCACATGTCGATCAAAGGTCCCTTTATTACAAAAAATAACAAAAATCACAGCTCAGTACACTAGCTAATCCTTCTGTGAATTAGAGAGAAACAGTATTACAAGACTGAAGGTTTTACCCCAAAATAAAATGTAATCAAGTTACAACAAAGGAAAAATATGAATTATTCTAAACAGAAAAATCAACAAACAAAACACCTTTATATTTCTGTATCCTCAGTCCAAAGAAATTATTATATGGGTTGACTATTTTGTGATACTTCTGTTAGAGGATGCCATCTTTCAATTACCCAAGTTAAAAAAAAATGTAATCATATATTATCACTGTCAATCATATAGATGAGTGATTTTCAAATAGTAGGTTCTAATATTTAGTGCATCATTCAATCAAAGTAATCAGTCAAGACCAGCAATTTTTTAAAAGGTACAATAGATCA
This sequence comes from Pseudorca crassidens, assembly GCF_039906515.1. Classification (NCBI taxonomy): domain Eukaryota; kingdom Metazoa; phylum Chordata; class Mammalia; order Artiodactyla; family Delphinidae; genus Pseudorca; species Pseudorca crassidens. Next base: position 61,785,942 of record NC_090302.1, read on the forward strand.
GACAAGTCAGAAATTTAATTAAAATAAAATGTGAATGATCACAATGAGTTGTACATAGTAAGGATCTTTTTTTCATGAATCTTGATTTATTAGAAACACGTGTGTTTATGAATATGTCACAATGTAAAATATAGTTCTTACCATGAGTTACATTTTTAAAAGCTTCAAAATTTCTTTTATGAAACAGGGATCTGATCCGTTCTTCCTGTGGAAGCATTTACAAGGTTGTGTCAACAGAAGTTGATTCTGTACAGAATACAATATACGTATGCCTTCTAAAATTGAAAGAGTCATCATTCTCCAGGATTTTGACACAAAATAAAGAAAACAGCTACAGGTTGGGAAAGCACTGTGAGAAAGCTCATTTCTACTCAATGTATTTTGTGTAGAATATAAATGAGGTTTTGTTTAACCTCAAAGTTCTGAATCTCTTGTTCACTGCTTAATTGAAAATACGTACATACATATATATTTGTGCATATACTCCCTTTATAAATAGTGAGCAGAAGATTTAAGACCTGAAAATAGAAAGAAAATTCCTCAGATCACAGGCAAGGATTACGTGTAAAGTGTAGGAAATATTATTCACGTTTGAGAGAAGAAGGAATTTAGGTTTAGTAGGATAAAGTATTACCTACACCAAAACAAAGCCAATTTTAATGGTATTGATGTTGAAGGGGACGTATAACCTAATGATTTATATTATAGGCCCTAGGGACTGACTTTCTGGGTTTATAGCCTTGCTTTGCCATGGTTTAGCTATGTCATCTTGCACAAGTTTTTAATATCTTAATTCGTCAGGTTTTTTTTCTTAAAATGGAGACAAAAATATTTAAGACTTGATTGTTCTGAGAATTATATAGATAAATAAGTAAGTACTTAGATAGTGTCATATATATCATAAGCATCCGATAAAGGCTAGCTACTATTCTTCGTAGTTTTCTCTTTCTTTTACTCAGAGTTGCCATTTCTTGGTTCTTTCCTGTATGATAACATTGGCTTATAATGTTTAAAATCTACATATCTTTATGTATGACCATGGTAAGCTTACATACAAGCTTATTATGTATATATTACCTTTCATTTCTTACATATTTGAAGATTATAAAGGTAGTCTTGGGACTTCCCTGGTGGTCCAGTGGTTAAGACTCTACGCTCCCAATGCAGGAGACATGGGTTTGATCCCTGGTTGGGGAACTAAGATCCCACATGCCACACAGCTCAGGCAAAACAAAAAAAGTCTTCTTACCAACAAGAAAGACTGCATAATATTATATATAATATACGCTAACATACATAACTTATAAATAATACATAGCATATAGTTCTTTTTCTTTCTTTCTTTTTTTTTTTTTGTGGTATGCGGGCCTCTCACTGTTGTGGTCTCTCCCGTTGCGGAGCACAGGCTCCGGACGCGCAGGCTCAGTGGCCATGGCTCACGGGCCCAGCCGCTCCGCGGCATGTGGGATCTTCCCGGACCGGGGCACGAACCCGTGTCCCCCACATTGGCAGGCGGACTCTCAACCACTGCGCCACCAGGGAAGCCCCAGTTCATTTCTTTTTAATTTGAAGATTCTTGCTGTGAGAGAACTGTAATACCCCATTTCTACAACAATATCAGGGAATATGGTAATTCTTTTAAGTAAGTTATTCAGAGAATTTTAAACTGTTCAATTTTGATAGGAAACTTTAGAAAAATATACATAGTATATTGACCAGGCAGAATGATGTGGTTGAAATAGCAGTGTATCAGATATTGGACCTAATTTCAGTTCTAAGTTAGCAACTTGTTATGTCCCTCTGGTAAGTTACTTAACTACACTGTACCTCGAAATTCATCTATAGAATGGAACTGTGGAACTACATAATATATAAAGTACTTTTCTGTAGTTCTCTGACTCAGGATAATAATTATGAATATAATTTATTAGTACTACTCCAATGTATTAATTCTTGCAGGAACTATTCAGAAGTACTGCTTTTTCCCTCACAATAAAAAACTTCACTCTTTGATTTTCTCTGTTTTGATGGAGTAAAATTTTTCTCTCTCTTTCCCCATGGTATAAATATTTCTACTTCTTTTCACTGCCTTTTGATTGCACTTAGTTTCATCAAATAAAATACAGTGCAGTGATAAAGTGTAAGAATGTAATATCACTAATATCATTTCTTTTACTTACTAGTGACATAACTTTGGGCAAATTGCCTGAACCACTTAAGTCTTAGTTTTTCTTTTTTATACAAAAGAGATATTAAAAACAGTAATTATTTCACTTTTTCAGAAATGACTGATTATCCAACACATCACTGACTGAACTCTAGCTATAGACAAGCATTGTTCTATGTGCTCCTGGGCTGCAGAATATGCATGACAAACTTAATACCCTCATGAACGGAGCCCTGCTTTTAGGGAAAGAGAAAACAAACAAAAACGCATATAGTGTCAGAAGACTGTAAATAAGGTGAAAATATAAAGTAGTGTAAACATTTAGAAAGTGATGGACAGAAAGTCAGAGTGTGAGGGGAACTATTTTAGATTGGGTAATTAACGTAAACTGATATATACTCCAAAGTCTCAATGGCTTAACATTGTTTAAATTTACATGCTGTTCATGTCTCAGTCCCATTTGGGTCAGAATTTTCTCATAGACATCTCTGTATTAAGTCTGACTCAGATATTCAAGTTCTCTTCATACTGAGGCAACATCCTGCCTTTGTTTTTGCAGTTGGGGAAGGGATGGTGGAAAAATCATGGAAAGTGTTTTGCAGCCACTCGGTATGTGGCATGCTTGATTTCTGACCACATCATATTTGATAGAACCCAGTCACATGGCCCCAAGTTAATTATAAAAGAGACTGTGAAATTACCCTACTCTTGTACCCATTACACACACAAGAAGTGAATCTAGATTTGTTGAACACTGAGTGGGACTCTTAGCCACTCCTAATGGAGAGTACTATACAGGCCTTTCTGAAGGCATTTGGATAGAAACACCCAATTTCCAGCTTTGCTAACATTGCAAGAATTTGGCCTCTGAATAAGTGAATATACTTTTAGTTAAGTTTTTTGAGGGAATGTAGAGTCAATGCTAGAAAAAAAAGACAATGATTTATTACTTGTCCTTCACTCTGTGGTCCGGCTCTGATCATTTAAGACTGGATAGAAAAATTGTCAATGACTGGTCTATTATGATTGAGGTAAATTAATTGGTTTTGCAGTGACCCTTACTGCTTGATCCCCAAACTGTGTATCCCTTTTCCTGTACCCCAGAACCTAAGTATACCTCATTCTATTCCTCCAGTAATCAATCACTAATTCTTGGATTTCACTGGTTGCATTATATTTTAATCAGATATGTATTTCTGAATGAACTTAAACATTAGTAAATATCATATTAATATCAACAAAATAAATAATTCATAGAATTAAATTCAAGTTTCATCTTCAGAAAAGACAATTTTCTAGAAATTAAGGGTTCATATATACGTGTGTATGTGTGTGCACATCATACACACACACAAAATGTAAGTTTAAGTGCACTTAAGTTCGAGACTGTTTCTATAATTTTTTCTCAATAAAATTACTCAACTGGAAAAGATCCATTTGTTTCCAAGAGAGTAGTTTTGTAAGTAGAAGCCTATTGCTTGAAGTAGTTCCCTATGGGAATACTATCATCTGGCAAAGAAGTATGCACATCAAAGTAGAGACATAACAGCACCACTTAAAAAGTAATTTTCTCTGAGGGTTTTCTTCCTGGTATCCTACCAACACCAATCTTTAAACCCTTAGCTTGCTACACAGAGAAAGGCTCCCAGCACTAGTCCCAGATTAGCGATGCCCAGGTTTATGCTTCTAGTTCTGAATAAAATACATACTAATAGTTAGGGGAACCAACATAGAAACAAAAACTCTTAACTTTATAGCAGACAAGTAACTGGGTTATTTCTTTTGCTACATTAACCACAGATTTCTTCTGAAAATAAAATATGCACACCATTTTGGGATAACGAGGCAAATCTAATCATTTACCAAAGTAAAGAATTCATGCTGATGACTCTAAGATTATGTAGAATGTAAGTTTATCTAGGTATAAAAGTAAAATAATACTAATGGGGAATGATAATACAAAGACAATAATGGTAAATATACTAGTAACTAATTTTGTAATTACCGTGTGCCAGAAATGGTGCAAAGCATTCTCATGCGTTATTTACTTAAATGACATAACAATTCTGAGATAGGTGTTGTAACTAACTTCATTTTACAGATATGAAATGTGAGGCTTAAGACTTTAAATAATTTTTACAAGATGGCAAAGTAGTAGAGATGTTTGATGCCACAATGTTTGCTCTCTATCTCTGTCAACCCCCTTTTATTCAAAAAGACAAATGATGCATTCAGAATTCTTTCGTCTCCATCCACTTTGTATTTTTCTTCTTACTGTTCCTTCATTCTTTTCTTCATCTTGCCATATATATTTTCACCCACTCAACCTGCTTAAACCTCTTCTATTGTTAATGAGTTTTCTTTGCTTAAATTCAAGTTTCATTTCTCCCTAGGGACTATACAAGAAATTCAAAAACCCTACACATAGTGGTCAAGTCTTCTATAAACTAGTTTTAATCTTATATTTAAAACTCAGGGAATAGTTACTTTGTTGAAAGAGCAAGGTTTAGAGGTAAGATTCTCTCGAACATAACTCATACCTCTAATATATACTGCACACTGCTTAAATTTTTAAAATATTTTCTCACATTTGAACTTTGTATTACATTGTACATTGTGATTTTATTAGGAACAAATGTGATGTAACATATAAAATACAAGGTATAGAGTAATTATTTAATTTTTCTCTGGGTATGGTTCCTATTTTGATCCTGTAGGTTCCTATCTTGATCCCCTTCTCCAGCTAAAATACAGTACTTGTCATTCGCCGTTTCACAGCTATGCAACGTCTTTCTTGCCTTAACACTTTGCTGTATCCATTACTACTAAATAGACTTTCCCCCCAATTTTGTTCCCGGAAAAAATAAATATATTTAAGGGCGAGTTAAAAAATCACCTCCTGACAAACGTGCTGAAAAAAGAAAACAACTTCTTCTAAAACAAAATAAATACATCTACAAACAAAAAGGCTGAAGAAAGTGATCTCTACTGGAAGCACAGACCTACTGCAAGGAAGGAAGAGCGCTATGAAAGAGGAAGTATGGATGACAGACAAAAGTGAAGCAGTGACATAGGCAAATCCGTCAAACGATGGCAGCATTTTAGACTAAACCACCAAAAAACAGAAAGCAGTGGCTAAGACTATGACATTCACATGGATTAGTATGATAGTATTACTCGGGCATTTGTAACTAAGTAAATTCTGTCCCTATTTGTGTGTGTGTGTGTGTGTGTGTGTATGTGTGTGTGTGTTTGTCTTATTGGAGTATTTCTCCTCTCTTTTTTTTTAATTTTTTTTTTCATTTTGGCCTTTCAGCTTATGGGATCTTAGTTCCCCGACCAGGGATTGAACCCAGGCCACAGTAGTGAAAGCTCTGGATCCTAACCACTAGGCCACCAGGGAACTCCCATCTCCACTCTTTTATAAACTAGAATAAGAGAGCTGTGAATATTATAATTCATTATATTTGTATAAATAGTTATATTTACTATGGGAGAACTAAATTTGAATGTTAAGCTTTTTAATATCATAATTTAAATATTTATGTAAAGCTTTTAAACCTGTCCCCTTTTGTTGGGGATATTATATATTTTAAATATACATGATACATATCAAACAAAAAAAACAAGAATTGAAAGAAAAGAAATGATTATCATAATATTCAGGATATTGGTTACCTCAGTGAAGAAAGCAGCAGGGCGGGACACAGAAAAGAAACATGGTGGACTGAGCAGTACTGAATCTTAACCTCACTTTTGTTTTTTTGTCTTGTTTTTTGTTTTTCTATATTAAAAAAAAATTTTTTTTGGAGTATAGTTGCTTTACAATGTTGTGTTAGTTTCTGCTGTACAGCAAAATGAATCAGTTATACGTATACATATATCCCCTGTTTTTCAGATTTGCTTCCCATTTAGGTTACCACAGAGCACTGAGTAGAGTTCCCTGTGCTATATGGTGGGTTCTCATTAGTTATCTATTTTATACATAGTAATATATATATATGTCAATCCCAATCTCCCAATTCATCCCACCCCTGACTCCCACCCTTGGTATCCGTAAGTTTGTTCTGTACATCTATGTCTCTATTTCTGCTTTGCAAATAAGTTTATCTGTACCATTTTTTCTAGATTCCACATATAAGCGATATTGTACGATATTTGTTTTTCTCTTTCTTACTTCACTCTGTATGACAGTCTCTAGGTCTATCTATGCCTCTACAAATGGCACTATTTCTTAATCTCACTTTTAAGATGGGTAGTGGGTTTCCCAATTTGCATGTCATTATTCATCAAAATTTGCATAGTTCTTTATGTATACTAATCTTTCCTTAATAAAAATTTTAAGAGAAGAGAGATAATGAAATGAGATAGTTTGATTTATTATTCCTAACCAAATAATTAAAGGAAAGTTTTGTAGAAGGAAAACCTGTTTCATTTCCTGTTCCATGATCATTGTGGGTCTGCTGTGAGCCAGGAATTGCCCATGTTGTCAGATACCAAACAGCATGTAGGACATCTGTGGCATGTATACGATTGTGATCTAAAGTCACCAAAATGTTTTATAAAAATAATCATTCTGTTATTTCTAATGTAGGACATTTTAAAAAGTACTTTCTAGTTGTACTGTATCCTTATAAATAAAATAGATGGCTTAGAATAATTTCACACACACACAAATAATCACCTCCTGCAAGGAGTCTTCCCTGATCTTCCTAAGGAAACTTATGTCTCCAAACTCCGAATCTGATAACTTTATTATTTCTAGTATATTCTGCTTTGTAAGTTAGTTAATGGTTACTTTTTAGTCTATATAAAAGGAATAGGCTTTTCTTGCCTACTGCATTGGAAACTCCAGGGCAGGAACCACATCTGAGATGTATCATGCCCTCTCATGCCTATCATGATGACTTCTACGTAGCAGAAACTCAATAATCATTACTTATAGGTAATTCACATATCTCCTTATTCATTTAACATTGTTTTGAAGTTACAGTGCATTATGCACTAAATACAGTATAGATTTACCTACCAAGATAACATACAGTATAGTAACTCTATCTTTTATGCACTTAATAAATTTGTCTTTATATTGACTTCTTCTTTGAATCCTAACTTACCAACTTAAAAGGATGGCTTAATCTCCATCCGCCATCTTCTGCCCTCTACTTCCTAAGTACTGTGCCATTCTCCTCACTGTTTCCTCCAGATAATTATCATTATTGTCTACTCCTTTCTGATATTGCCACTTTTGTAGACTATGCATCTTTAAACTGTGGCTTGTCACCTAGTGCAGAAATTCTACCAAGCTGAAAAACAAAACCTTTTATCAGCTCTGACAATACTTGCAGTTATTTCCCAGATGTTTGGTTGGTCATATTAGTCAAAATGGGTTTATAACTATTAGAAATCACTGTGCAGTTTATTTGGGTTCAATTTTGTTTTGTGTCTGTCTGAGTACTCTCCACCCTTTAGGACTCAGAAGAGTAAGGAGGAAATGACAACTAATGATGCAGCTCCTACTGTGTTGCACTAGGAATGGTATTACATAGAAGAAATCAACTACTGTACAATTCTTGTAGTGAACTATCTCCGGTTAAGTAGAGTTTTAATTTAAATGAAGCTTAGCTAATTTTAAGTGTTAAGCAATTTTATATTAAAGTATTCATATAAGTGAGAAAAGAATTTTATCCTTCTACTTTAAGGATGACATGGCTTCCACACCATGAACTCAGAGTTCCTACACCTCCCTGACTGTGTTAAACTCTGGCTTAGTGCATCACCTGGAAAACAGTGTGATTTTATTACATGCTAGAACTATGACCTTAAAAATGGAATATTATTTAACCTCTCTAGGTCTTAGTTCTCTCACCTTAAAATGAGGAATAAAATTTATCTTTCCTTGCCTTGAAAGTTTGGTTGTGAGGCATAAATATGATAAACATCAAAGTTGTATAATAAATTACAAGTGTTTTGTACTTATTATTATTACAAATGAGAACTCAACATCACTATGAATTTTGAACTTGACAAAATCATTGTCTTAGCACAAAGATCTTTCTGGTCACTTCAATTACCTCACCTCCTCTTTTACACACTGTGAGCCTGTTCTTCAAATACATGAGGACTACATTCATTTCCAATCATAACAACAAATGTTTTCAAACACCCCGTGTGGACAGAAGCTCCAAAGATTGACAAGCCACATTTCTGGTATCATCTCTTTAATTCCCCAGTAGACCTTGCAAAGCAGCTCCTTCAAAGCTTTTTATCTCCATTCAAATCTTTATTTCTAAATTTCTGATTTAACTGAGAAAATTGAAAACATATAGCCTAGTTGATCCACACTTACCTTGGTTTTCATATCAGTACACATTTATTCTATTTCTTCTAATGCAGCATGTCCTAAGCTGTGTTATAAAAATGACTAGTCCCACAAGAATCTCCAAGGGAAAAAGTCACAGGTATATTTTATTTGATTATCTGTCTCTATTTAACACTGTTTTCCATTCTATTTTTCATGAAAATCATTTCTATTTTTTAGTATCTGACTCATCATTCTCTCCTAATTCTTCTCCTATTCTTTTAGCCCATCCATTTCAAATTCATTGCAAAATTTTTTCCCCTCATTTTTCTTCTTAAGCAGGTATTTCACTGGTTACTTTGGTTTCCCCTTTTTCCCACGTTCTACAACTTATTCCTTTCATTTTATCTGTGCCTTTAACTACTACACAGATATCATAAACTACACACAAACACATATTGCTGACTCAGCATCTCTACTCTAAACTCCTACTCTATGCAAAAAAGAAAAAAGAATTCAATGAAAACTCAACTCTATACTATGACTCCAAAATCTACCTAATCTTTTGAAGTATTTTGTTTTTTCACTGAGTTATTCAAGAAAACTAGCATAATACTAAGTATAAACATTGCATGTAATTAATAGATGTTTATTTTTTAATGGTATTTAAATCTATCTGAAATTAGTGTGTGTCCCTAATGCTATGTTAAGGCACATAAAAAGATAGGGCAGAATTAGGAAACCTAATCCCTGTCACTATACAGTTCTTCTAAAGCCTAGAACATTCAACTAACATGAAGTCTACAAGTACTTTCTTCAAAAGTTTAACTGTAGACCCTTTTGATGAATGAGGACTGAAGAAATCAATTTAACTAGAAGGAACTTTACTGTCCCTCATTTCTACTGTGCTAAGTAAAACTATCTGAAATCCTTTCAAAAATATTCCTGCAAATATGCTACTTTTTAAAAACTTAATATAGTTGCTACACACAAGGCCACATTCTTGACTTAGATTTACTTACTTTGATTCATTATTTTTTATCCTCAGCCAGCATTTCTGAGCATACAGATACTAGCTAGTTAACAGCCTGATCTCATGAGTCAGCAACAAAATATTTAGCTATACTTTATTAGAGATGAGGGTATAAAGGGTGAAAAGAACACAGTGTGAGTCTGGATTGAATTTGTCACACTAAACTGCAAATAAATAAATTTGCAAACTGCACGAGTTTTTATGGAAGATACTGATGGAGAACAAATATGAAATGTGAAGTGTTTTAACTCTCTTCTGGCTCTAAGGCTAATTTAAAGCAAAAAATAGTTTAAAATGAAACAGAGAAATAATAAAAAAACAAAGACCTACGATTTAATGTAGACCTAAGGCACATCTTAATGTACTCCTCTTTGTTCTTTAGATGAGGATTCTCAAAACTGTCTGTTTGCCCTGAAACTACTCTCCATAAAACTGAACACTCCCCCATCACTTATTTCCATGAAATATAAATCATAATAGACCTACATAAAATTTGGTGTTCATTTTTTGAACATTTCTCAAATCAAATTTTTTAAAAAATCTACTTCCATAGTGCATCTTTTTCTAGTCTCCATTTGTTCACGTTCTATGAAAATTTTGAATTAGAATTTGGCTTTAATGTGTCTGGCTTTTAAATGTATAGTCTGAGGTATCATTTCTTTCCCTGTGGTTTCCTGATATTCTTTTAGTGAATTATTTAAAAGATTTTTTGGCTAACTTTTGTGAAATTTAAACTCATATTATCTGAACTTAAACACATAGTCTCTATGTACAGAATTGCTTGTGGAATAAATTCTCAATCATAGATGCCTGTACTTAGATATCTTTCAGAAATTGATGATGTATTATTCATCAGAGTGTAAATTAAATTTCATTTAAAATAAGTGATTAAAAACTATTAAGAAAAAAAATGTCATGAAAAACCTAAGGGTGAAACAGGAATAAAGACACAGACTTACTAGAGAATGGACTTGAGGCTATGGGGAGGGGGAAGGGTAAACGGTGACAAAGCGAGAGAGAGGCATGGACATATATACACTACCATACGTAAGGTAGATAGCTAGTGGGAAGCAGCCGCATAGCACAGGGAGATCAGCTCGGTGCTTTGTGACCGCCTGGAGGGGTGGGATAGGGAGGGTGGGAGGGAGGGAGATGCAAGCGGGAAGAGATATGGGAACATATGTGTATATATATAACTGATTCATTTTGTTGTGAAGCTGAAACTAACACACCATTGTAAAGCAATTATACTCCAATAAAGATGTCAAAAAAAAAACTATTAAATCTAGAATATATTGGCAAGGCAGTATAATTTTAGTGGGAGGGTCATCATATTTGAAACCAAAAATAAACTACTTTCCAAATGGAGCGACAATATTCATTTTGTAATTTTGACCAATTTATATTTAGCTTCTTGGTTTCATTTCACTTATGTGTAAAAAGCACAATATAAAAAACCTAACTCTCTATGAGGAGTGATGTTCTAATGAATGTATGAATGTGAGGACAATATTCTGTAACCACAAATTTTTATATATTTCCGAGTTATCGGAATTAATGTTTTCTTGCTTTGGTTCCTAGCAAATTGACATTTTTAGGACTTTCAGTCTCTTCTGTAGGCCAAAGTGGGAGTTTAATGTTAGCTTTATGCATATAAGACACTAATAAAGCTGAATAATATTTAAATGTTTTCTTCTTTCTTATTCCCTTACAGATCCTCTCACCCCTTCTACTCACTCCCCACTGCCACATGCACTGCTCACTGTGAACAATGAAGTGTCCCTGTCATTTGGATAACATCTGGAGAAAACAACTTGTCACAAAACACTGTAGATTTTCACATGTATTTAAAGCAGTCGTATGATTTTCATTATAACCTGTAGGAGAACGCAACCGTTTAAAAATTTTTTGGAAACTTTAATAGACTGTGAACATGACGGCAATAATGAAGTAGCAAACAACTTTTGATTCTCCATGTAATCATATTTAAGTCTGTTACCTAAGGCTTACTTAAGATTCATTTTAAATGGTATGTTTTTGAGCAGTTACAATGTCTGTAATTCGAACTATGGAATTTATGTTTTGCAGTTTCTTGACCACTCTCATTTATCTTCTACATAGTCTCAATGTTTGCATTATTCTTGAGTTTTCACTTAGTAAAGTTCTTAATGTTTTCTTAGAGATAAATCTAAATTAAATGTAATAAAAAGGATTCCATGAACTAATTCCTGTAAATTGTTATCATATCTAATTCTGGGCTGTAAAGAGACTCAAAAAAAGTAAGGTAGTTACTATAATGTACCTAATTAATTTTTCACTTCCATATACTTGAATTTTATCTAGTGAATATAAAAAATCTGATATGGCAAAAAATTATATTTTATTGGATTAATTTTATAAAGATAGAAAATGCATGTGAGGTGAAGACTTAACATTTAAAATGTAATTTAGTGTTCTCTTCTTCATTAAAAATCTAGAATTGGAGTTGTATATGATTATATAAGACTGAACTCTATCATGAGGGATAATTCATGTCTAATGTAAGAAAAGTTTCTAAAAGCTCTACCTTATTTCCTAAACTAGATGGATACCATAGAAAAAACCAAAGTGAAGAGAGAGAGAAAGAGAATGATTGAAATTTACTTTGCAAATATAAATGAAATTGAATAGCAAAGATCTATGAGTACATGTACAGCTTGTCAATGACAACGGGGCATAGACTTTAGAGAGCAAACATTTAGGTACTTAATATTCATAAAAATACTTTAAAAACAATTCAAGATAGAACTCTTTAGAAGGTTGATCAAAGTAAATGGTAACACAAATTAACGATTGCCAAAACATCTTTTAATTTCAAGCACAAAGAAAAAATCCCATATGCATTCAAGAAAAATATTCAAATTACTTAAATAGAAAATAATAAACAATAAGTTTGCAATAGACTTCTCCTGGCCAACATTTGAGGCAAAATCACCAAAGGATCTGGATTCTAAAGGATATAGATATAAGAAAATTGTAATCCAGATGCTTCAACAAAGTTGTTCCTGAGGACAGCAGCAGAAAAATCGCAAATGTGCTTGGCTTTGTAAACAAACCCATTTAAGAACAAAACCCCATTCCAGACTTCATTGTGTCTACAGAATCATAATGAAATAGATTGAAACGTAGTGTTGGGAAGTGAAACAACAGGTAAAGGTATAGCAGGAAAATATGCAAAAGGCAGAAAATTAGTAAATTTAGTAATATCACATAAAGTTGAATAAAGAGAAAGCAACATTCAATAACATTACAAACAACAACCATTTCAAAAATAAGAATAGTTGACAACAATGGACAGAAAATGTATAATAACTGCATATTTTTTCTTAGTCGAAAAATATAACATATAATATATAAAAATTAGGGAAAATACCAATACAAATTGGCAGACATGGAGGAGATTAGCATCTTGGTGCTAAGCTAATAAAAATGGTAAAATTAAAGATACAGAATATCACCTATCTACCTATCTAGCAACCTAGTCACCAAAATCCATATTTTCATCAGCAAAAGTTTGTAAGAGGAGATTAATTGTGACTTTTCTTTTAGCTTGGAATATCAGAAGAAAGCCTAAGACTGAGAAATAGTTGCATTCTTCTACAGTTTAATATGAAAATCATATAACTGCCCTAAAATACACACGAAGACTTTGCAGTATCCACTTAAACTATACAAAGTTATTATGAAACAGATTTTGAGAATCTTAACTCAATACTCATCTAGACAGTTTTAATTAGGCTAGACTATGTATCTGACCCAGGGACACTGAAGAAACTAGGGAGGCTGCAGAATAAGAAAGTCTCTGTAGAGTTATCAGATACCAAGGTGGACGGATCCTTGAAGAGGACTGAGGCTGCTTCTCCCCTAGTTTAATCTAGTGATGTTGACTCTTTGAGAAACACATAGAGGATGTGGCATAAGTCTTTTGACATAGGGATGTCAGGGATTGCTATTTAATTTGCAAGCAAAAATCTGAATAACAATACACTAGCTAGCAGGAAGGAAAGGAGGACTACCTTGAGAACTGCCTGGACGTTGCAAGTTTGGTCAAGGAAAGACACTTACATGCCTTCTGTGAACCTGATATAGACACTGAAGAAGGGATCTCGATGTGAGTTATTTTACAAAGAAGCACCCTCAAAAGAACTGCACTGAGAGGAGTAGACCACTGGAAGACAGGGACTGTAAGGAAGAGACCGTAATAGGCTAAGATAAGCAGGCACTGTCCCTGTCAATGAACTATAGTCCAAAGAATCCAGAAAAAGTGTTTCTAAGGAAGCCAAAAAAGCATCCTCTAAGAGAAAGCAGAAGCTTGGGTGCCCATGATGTGCCAGATTGCATCTCTTCTAGTTGTATAAGTCCTTTCCCATTAGGCCTGACCCCAGAGGGGCCACAGATAGCAGCTTGCAAGAAGAGAAGGAAGGAAAGCAGACAATAGAGGAGACCAGTCATTTATTCTTCTCCACTTATTACCAGTTTCCAGCCTTAAGAAGCATCAATCTGGGTATGTGATGACAGTAAGGAGTTTTGAGAAAAAACTGTATTTGTTTATTACCTGAGACTCATTATAAAAACCTGAGATTTCATCCAGAATTAAACCAACCAAACAAACAATTAACCAACTAAACAAACAAACAGCAACAACCAAAAGTCAAGGGAACAATTTTAAAGCATAACTATAAAACTGAATAAATTTGCTTTACTTGTATCTTATTGAGACCAGCTTATTCAAGGCAATAGGAAAGGAGTAAATACTATGCAAACCAGCAAACAAACAAACAAAACCTTTCAAAAATTTTTCAGGAACAAAACACAGAAAGAAGAATTAAAATTTATTTTTACTCATTTCTATAGTGTTTAGGAATGGAAGATATAAAACTCTGTAATTTAGTGTATGCTACCATATATTTCCTCTGTTAAAGCAAAAAAAAGGAAGAAAGGAAGACTTTATTCAAGATTATTGTAACAGGGCCAAGATACTAGACTCAGTTTGGATTCAACTCCTTTGAAACAAAGGGCTGGAGAGTTTGTAATAGCTGGAGTGGGAAGATCATAGGCTACTTGTTTTTCACTGGCCTCACAGAAAGGAAAAGTATTCTCTTACCTTCATGACAGGAGGTTGTTTTGTAACTTGGAGAAAAGCACCCACCCAAGTTAGGATCCTGCCCTCTCACAAAGACCCTGACAAAGGGGTGCTATCTTCCTAGATGATGACATTTCAAAGGGATGGCTCCCAGGTACTTGACAAAGACAATCCTGGGCTATAAAATGGGCAGGGGTCTTTTAAAAAAGATTTACACCTCAAAGGGGCAGAGAAAGAATTTACAAATATTTTAAAGTAAATGCTCTAAGAAAAGGAAAGTGATTGCATATTAATACATAAACTGCATTTTATGCATTGAGATGGACCCACATCTTTCTACAGCTGAATCTTAATACCTAAACTTCACTTTGTTATGCTTTTTTATTCAATTAGCTTTCACTTACCTTAGAGATGAAAGGATCAAAATGAACAACCCAAGTGCATTTACTTAAACGAATCCAGTTAAAAGGACTCAAAGAGCTGAAAAAAATATTTTCCTAAAACATATTTTAGTAGTAAATCTACAGATTTAAATATTCACTGTTGAGATTCAAACAAGTGGCCTGGAAGATCAAGTGTTAGAAACATCTAAGCCTCAAGATAAAACGTAAATGACTGAAAAATGAGGGATAATTACGAGATTTGCCAGCATTTTTTATTCAGTTGCTAAGTTCTATTATTTCTTTAGCACTCGTAATCAGACACATGATTTTACTTTTGTTTGTAAGCAATATTCATACTATTTCCCATCATAAAATACATTATTCTCTTTCCACTACCTCTCAATTTCTCCCCTATTTCTTCCTCTCATAGGTGAAAACGTTTTTTATTTTCCCCTTCCCCAATTCATCTTTTCCTTTTTATACCTCCAATGAGTCTGTATCACTTCAAAAACAAGCAAACAAACAAAAACAGAAATAATGCTTATATGTGTAAGAAAATGGGATTTAATTCAGGGAAACAGGTGTAAGGAAAGGTGTTGGATAGGCGTGGGCATCAAGAGGCTATGCATGATGCTGATGCCTTGTGCAGCTGACTTAGATGATTTGATCTTTGAGTCTGGGTGCTATTGCCACTGAAAGTGGTTTCTCAACGGTCAAGTCTCTACCTTGCTTGAGAACAGAAATAGACAAATGTGTATAAAGTCTGTTGCACAAACTTGGGAAGTGAATCTATTTAATGGAAACTTATTTGCAACCATAAAAGTTGCAAAAGGGGATGAGATGTTGTGTTTTGTTTCACCTATCCAGCCTCTGCTATACCTAAACACTTACTAGAAGGAAGTAGAAATGGGTACCGAATGTCAATTGATTACATACAACACAGTACAGCCTTTGTCTACTCAACATTTAAAATTTACCTATCTACTTACCCTAAATTTTAACTCAACAACAGCAGTAACAACATAATGCATCTCCTGCTCAAGAAACAAACACTGCTCAACCTCTCCCCCAAATGGATGAGCAAGGTCATTTCAGTCTTCGTAGTTCTTTCTGTATGAGAATTATTCCATTTCTAGTTAATTACAATCACCCTACATATTCTATAACCTAAGGAATAAATTATATAAGTAGCTACCAATAACAATCCTATAAAATAACTGGTAAAAAATAAAAGGAAAAGGATAATTGGTTTATATATAACACATATATAAATTTGGTAAGGTCAAAAATATGAATAGCTATTACATTCTTTATTTTTGCACTTTGTCAGAACCTTATTTATAAGTGTTCCTTTATTGTTTAAATATTCTATCAGTTCTAAAATACCCCCTTTAGTTGACTAGCAATTTGTAACTGATGGGGTGACTTAAATGGTTATATATGAAATATCTGAGTGTTGAGGGTCCTGCCTGGATGAGTTACTATAATTGTTTACTAATTTTTATCACTGCTTATGGAAGTACCAGAGTCATCCCAAATAATTCCCTAGCTTCCAGACATATTCCTACTGCCCCAATCCCACGTTCCTTAACAATAAGAATGAATTACTCCAGATAACATAGTAACTTGCTTTTGACCTATTTGTTCAATGGCATGAGGAATCCATATTTTCAAAGAAGGGACTTCAATAACCAATTTAATAGAACCATTGTTCTGTCTTTTAATGGAAGCACCTTCCTAAGAATATTAAGTCCTCTTGATGAACAATGTCTAAAGATACAAAATGAGAAGAAAAAATGTAGAAATTGGTCATTAGAAGTCATGTTGAAAACAGCCATTCCTACTCCCATCCCTTGGTTTTCAGGTCCATGCATATTGGCCATGGTGTAAATAGCATCAAATATCATTTGTTGGTTTAAACATGTATAACCTTTAAGAGAGTATCCACACTTATATGGTATAAGCAGTATTTTACTGAATCTTCCAAAAAACAAAAAACAAACACATAATAATATTATAGTAGGCTAGCTGCCTCTCATTAAATCAATTACGTCAAAAATAAAGAAGAGAAAGAAATCATTGTATCATATCAATAAATGCCAAAAGGGTATTTGATAAAATTCAACAGAACTGTCTAATAAAAACTCCTAAGTATCACTGGACTAGAAGGCAATTAAATAAGTGTAATAAAGATTATCTACCAATACTCAAAAGGAAATATGTAATATGGTGACAAAATGAATTGTTTTCTGTTAAATAATTATCTAGACAAGTATGCCAACTATCACCATCAGAGTTTAACATTTCTTTGAAGGATTGGCAAATACAATAAGAGATGAAAATAAAATATCTCACACAAACTTCAGAAGGGATAAAATCACCTTGTTTTGCTAAATGAAAATCTAGAAAATCCCTAAGTTAGTGTTGCTAAACTGAAGAAAATTTGTCTTCATTTTAATTCTAAATATTAGGGGTGAAATGAATAAAAACATTCTATTGGAAACACTGAAGTTAATATATGAAATACTTAAAGATACTTAAGAAATAATACTCAGGAAAGAAAAACTATCTATATGAAATAAAATAATGAAAGCATTAGCAGAGATAAAACAGTATCAGTAAACAAATGTAGGGGCTTCCCTGGTGGTGCAGTGGTTCAGAGTCCGCCTTCCAATGCAGGGGACATGGGTTCAAGCCCTGGTCTGGAAGATCCCACATGCCACGGAGCAACTAAGCCTGTGTGCCACAACTACTGAACCTGTGCCCTAGAGCCTGCAAGCCACAACTACTGAAGCCCAGGCACCTAGAGCCCATGCTCTGCCACAAGAGAAGCCACCACAAAGAGAAGTCCACGCACCACAACAAAGAGTAGCCCCCGCTCACCACAACTAGAGAAAGCCTGCACTCAGCAACAAAGATCCAACATAGCCAAAAATAAATAAATTTAAAACAATGTAAAGTTGTGTATAACGAATACCTGGATATCATCATAAAAACATCAGTTCTCCCATAATTAATACAGTCATTTATTGTTATCCCAATGGAATCCTAAAAGAGGTTAAAATTATCATAAAAATCATTTTACTTTGTATTCATTTGTACAAAAACCTAAGATAATGATTTGAGTGCAAGTGGTTTATATGGCAGATGATCTTAGGAAGCAAAAGTCAAGGAAGAGGGTGAATGAGGAAAGGAAAAAAAATCCATAAGAAGTGTGATCATGGTGTCTGTTTGAGGGTACTGGGGGCTCAATCCACTGGGGTTACCTGAAAAGTGAAAAGAATGTTTCTCAGAATTGTGCACTGTACCACTGGGAGGATGTAGTGTTTTCCACCATCTTTATTCCCTTGATCTCTAAGGATGGATCCAGGAGGCATTAATTCAGGGCAGCACAAAACTTGGGCCAAACAGGCTGCCAGTCTTGCAAAAGATCTGGAGTCAGAAATGGAAAGACTTTAGATGAGAGCTTGACTTTGTCTAGGGTCTAACAGAAAGAGGTAAGTCTGAGTTCTCAGGGAATTAGCCAATTCAGATGCTACTGAAATGAGAGATGGGCCAAGGGGAAGTGACAAAGTGCAGTAAAAGTATCTGGAACAAAATTTAAATGAAAATAAATGATAACACTATTAAAATTTTAGTAGAGAATTTTCTTAGGATAATATTAAAATATATTAAGTAGACACTGTAATCAAATTAATTTATTACTGAGGTAGGAATATACAAACCAATGAAACTCAATGGAGAAACTAGAATTAAATTCTCAAATATAACTTATTAATATATGTGAATATACAAAATTGATTCAGTGGAAAATAATGGTAAATAGTACCATAAAACAGTACCAGACATAAGATATTCAACTGAAAGAAAAAAAATTGATTCTAAGTTTTCATCATATTCAAAACTAAAATCAAGATGAATAAAATACTTAAATATTTTTAAAAAGCAATGAAAACATTACAAGGAAACCTAGAATATTATACAAATTATCTGAGCATAGGAAAATATTTTCTAACAAGACTAGAAACCAAGGAGCTATAAAATTTTTTTTTGAGGAGAAAAGATATAAATATGGTCAATGAACAACAAACAAAACCAAAAAATGGGATCACAGTAGACAGATAAGAGTTAGTTTTTATAATGCCTAAATTATTTATTAGAGATTAATAAGAGAAATAAATAACAGAACAAGTCCAGGATCAGAGGGTTTCCCAGGTGAATTCTACCAAACATTTAGAGAAGAGTTAACATCTATCCTTCTCAAACAATTCCAAAAAATTGCAGAGGAAGGAACACTTCCAAACTCATTCTACGAGGGCAGCATCACCCTGATATGAAAACCAGACAAACATATTGCAAAAAAAGAAAATTACAGGCGAATATCACTGATAAATATACATGCAATAATCCCCAACAAAACATTAGCAAACCAAATCCAAAAATCCATTAAAAGGATCATACACCATGATCAAATGGGATTTATCCCAGGGATCAAGAATTTTTTAATATCTGCAAATCAATCCATGTGATACACCACATTAACAAACTGAAGAATAAAAACCATATGATCATCTCAACAGATGGAGAAAAAGCTTTTGACAAAATTCAACACCCATCTTTATGATAAAAACTCTCCACAAAGTGGGCATCAAGGGAACATACTTCAACACAATAAAGGCCATATATGACAAACCCACAGCTAACATCATACTCTGTGGTGAAAAGCTGAAAGTATTGCCACTAAGATCAGGAACAAGACAAGGATGTGCCTTTGACTACTTTTATTCAACACAGTTTTGGAAGTCTTAGCCACAGCAATCAGAGAAAAAAAGAAATAAAAGGAATCCAAATTGGAAAGGAAAAAGTAAACTGTCACTATTTATAGATGATATGATACTTACTATACACAGAAAATCCTAAAGACACCACCAGAAAACTACTAGAGCTCATCAATGAATTCAGTAAAGTTGCAGGATACAAAATTAATACACAGGAATCTGTTACATTTCTATACACTAACAACAAAACATCAGAAAGATAACTTAAGGAAACAATCCCATTTACCATCACATCAAAAAGAATAAAATACCTAAGAATAAGCCTACCTAAATAAGTATTAGGAAAGCTATGAGACCCTGATGAAAGAAATTGAAGACAACAAAAACAGCTTGAAAGATACACCATGTTCTTGGATTGGGAGAATCAACATTGTTTAAACGACCATACTACCCAAGGCAATATTCAGATTCAATGCAATCCCTATCAAAACACCAAAGGCATTTTTAACAGAACATGAACAAATAATTTTTAAATTTGTATGGAAACACAAAAGATGTGGAATAGTCAAAACTACCTTGAGAAAGAACAGAGCTGGAGAACAGAGTCATGCTCCTTGACTTCAGACTACACTACAAGCTCCAGTAATCAAAGCAGTATGGTACTGGCACAAAAACAGACACAGATATCAATGGAACAGAAATGGAGAGCCCAGAAATAAACCCATGCACATGTGGTCAATGAATCTATGACAAATGAGGCAAGAGTATACAATGGAGAAAAGACAGTCTCTTCAATAAGTGGTGCTGGGGAAACTGGACAGTTACAAGTAAAAGAATGAAATTAGAACATTCTCTAACACTGTATACAAAAAGTAAATTAAAACTTTAAATGTAAGACCAGAAACCATAAAATTCCTGGAGGAAAACATAAGCAGAACACTCTTTTACATAAATTGTAGAAATATTTTTTTGGATCTGCCTCCTAAAGCAAAGGAAATAAAAACACAACTAAACAAATGGGACTTAAACTTAAAATCTTTTGCACAGCAAAGGAAACTGTTGACAAAACAAAAAGACAATGTACTGAATGGGAGAAAATATTTGCAAATTATATGATCTCTAAGGGGTTAATAAACATATACAAACAGCTCACACAACGCAACATCAAAAATACAAAGAGCCCAATTAAAAAATGGGCAGAAGAACTGAATAGGTATTTTTCCAAAGAGCGAATGCAGATTGCCAACAGGCAAATGAAAAGATGCTTAACATCACTAATCATCAAGGAAATGCAAATCAAACCCACAATGAGATATCACCTCACACCTGTCAGAATGTCTACCACCAAAAAAGAAAACAAATAACAAATGTTGGCAAGGATTTGGATAAAAGGGAACCCTAGTACACTGTAGGTGGGAATTTAAATTGGTGCAGCCATCATGGAGAAGAGTATGGAGGTTTCTCAAAAAACTCAAAATAGCACTACCACATCACCCAGCAATTCCACTCCTGGGTATATATCTGAAAAAAACAAAAACATTAATTTGAAAAGATACATGCACCACAATGTTCATAGCAGCATTATTTACAATTGCTGAGATATGGAAGCAACCTAAGTGCCCATCAAGAGATGAATGGATAAAGAAAAAGGGGTATATATACACAATGGAATACTACTCAGCCTTAAAAAAGAATGGAATATTGTCAGTTGCAGCAACATGGATGGATTTGGAAGGTATTATGTATGGTAAGTGAAATTAGTCAGACAGAGAAAGACAAACACTGTGTGATACCACTTACATGTGTAATCTTAAAAATATAACAAACTAGTGAATATAACAAAAAAGAAACAGACTCACAAATACAAAGAACAAAGTAGTACTTACCAGTGGGGAGAGGGAAGGAGGAGGGGAAATATAGGGGTAAAAGATTAAGAGGTACAAACTACCAGGTACAAAATAAGTTATAAGGATATATTGTACAACATGGAGAATACAGCCAATGTTTTATAATAGCTATAAATGGGGTGTAACCTTTAAAAATTGTAAATCACTACATTGTACACCTATAACATATAATATTGTACATCAACTATACTTCAATTAAAAAATGTAATAAAAATAAAATGTAATAAAAATTGAAAAGAGATGAAATGATATTACAAAGAGGAAAATATTCAAAAGATTGATAAAAAATGAAGAGATGCTCTAAATCAAGAGTAATCAAAGAAAGGTGAATTAAACATACATTGTAATATCTCAAGTATTGAAATATATTAAAAAAGTAGACATCATTCAGTCATTCCACATTGTAAATTTATAAATTACAAAGTACTTCTTACAAAGTAAGAAAGAGGAACAAAGTGAAGGAAAATAGAAAAATAGATTTGGAAAAACTGCATATGGAACATATGTTACAATTAAAAGACAGTTAAAACTGAAGAGAATGAAGAGAATTCCATAGTCAAGTTAGAAAAGCAAGATTTTTTTTTTAAGTAAGATATTTTTTTAAAAAGAATGTAAAATAATATTTTTTAAAATTTATGATTACAATTATAGAGACAATTTTGAGGTAGAAACATATTTGATAATTGCCATGGCTTATCTCTGTGTAGAGATGCAAGCCTGTACTAAAATGATTGGAGGAGATGCAGATGGATGTCATTGCCACAGAGAAAAACAACATCTATGCTATGAATTCAGTTAGCTAAAATGTATGATTGGAATTAATTTACATATGATTGTAGGAATAATTAACCTTCTGTCATGTTAAATTTTTCCTGCTAAGCTATATACATCATACAAACTTTATAACATATATGCTGAAATATAATACTAGCTATTATTTTCATTTTTCTAATTATATAAGCAATATGTTACTAAAATCAAATAGTTAAGTAATTAATAATTAAATAATTCTAAATTTTATTTGAAATATTACACTTATAAGAACTCAGAACACCTGGACAAAGACAAGGTAATAATGAGTAAAGTCTTCAGATATAAAAATGTTACATAATCATACAAAAAATATATAAAAATCTTTCAGTAATAGAAAGGAAGATCAATAAAACAGAATAGAAAATCCAAAAGTAAGTAAATAGCGTATATAATGTAGTATATGATGAAGATGGAAGTTTAAATCATTTGAGAAAAGTTGAAATATTATAGGTAATACTGAGACATTTTGCTGGTTGTTCGAAACATAAAGCTCTGCTTCTCTCGCATTAAAGGAAAGAAGGAATAAAAGAAGGGAAGGGAAGTCAGGGGAGAGAGATAATATCGAAATATAAAAGTGAAATAGTAAAAGTACTTCAGTGAATTATATTTTTATAATGGAAAACTCCTTTTTTGATATAAAAATCAATAAGCCATGATGGAAATTAATAAATGTGACTACCACAAATGTGGTAATCATAAAACATACACAGAACCAAAAACATATAAAAAATATATAAAACTAAAGACAAATTTTAACAAAAGATAATCTGTACAGATAATGGTTACAGTTAGCTCTGTATTTTGTAATTTCAGGTAATTAAAATGTTTTTCTCAATTATGTTTGATTGTTTCTTTTTCTACAGTAGTTTCTGAGGAAGTAGATTAGTTTCTGAGGGTTTCCATAGCAATGCGCTACAAACTAGGTAGCTTAACACAGCAGAAATGTATTCTTTCACAGTTCTGGAGGCCAGAACTGTGAAATCAGATGGTGGCTCTGAGGCAGAATCTGTTCCATGTCTTTCTCCTAGTATCAAGTAGTTGCTGGCAATATTTGGCATTCCTTGGCTTGAATTCACATCACTCTAATCTCTGCCTGTTTTCACATAACTTTCTCCCTGTGTCTCTGTTTCTCCTCTTATAAAGACACAAGTGTTTGGACTTAGGATCCACTCTTTTCCAGCATGATTCATCTTAACTTGATTACATCTGTAAATGCCCTTTTTCCAAGTAAAGTCATTTTCACGGGATTCAGGAATTATGACTTCAACATATCATTTTGAACGACACACACACACACACACACACACACACACAGTAAATATACACAATTTATAAGGTAAAATTATTTTTTGCCAAAAAGCAACTTTAGCCTTCTGCTTTGTGATGGCGTCACACTCAGAACTTATTGAACATTCCCCATGTATAATTAATAAAAGAAGATACTGATTCATTAACCCATTAAGCCACCTTTTGAAATCATTCATCTTTACTTTTGTGCCTTGATTTACTGTTAGTTGCAGTTCTTAATACTTCAGGAAATAAATTATCTCACAGCGCCAAGTAATGGCTGTATAATGTGTCACACATGTCCACATGCAAGAAAAGAGTGTATATAAAATACCTGCCTTGTATTTAAAGATTGCTTTGGGGGTAGAAGGAATCTTTAGAGGTAATGGATATAGATATGGTGATGATTTCACAGATGTGTACTTATCTCCAAACCCACTGGGTTGTGCACATTGAATACATACAGCTTTTTGTATGTTAATCATACCTAAATAAAGTCATTTTAAAAAATTGCTGTGGGTTATTCATTCTTGTGTGTGCTGCTTTTCATTCAAAATAATCTAGAGTTTCTGCAAATACCTGTATTAGATTGTTTAGTCTTCTTCATTAATGCTCTTAACAATGCCCCCTATCTCATGTAGCATACTTCCATACATTCTCAGTTTCTAAATGAAATGTGATTGATTCATTCCAGGTGCAACTGAAGGTGTTTTTCTATGATATCACAATAAATAAATGTCAATTTGCCTTATAAGATTTTACATAACCAGTTGTAACCCTTTCAAACATTACCTGATTTACTAATCCCATATTCTAGGGATTCCTTTCACTGATATTTGCCCTAAGAGGACCATAAGTATTAGAATAACTTATTCACAGATACGTTGTTTTTAAATGTTTTCTAACATATGTATGTGTGGAAATTCTTAATAAGAAGCCATGAAAATGAAGCCCCATCAGAACAATAAGAAGAAACTATGAGATGATGCTTTTTTTTTCATAAAGTAATTTTCTAGAATAACTAAGGAAAATAGTTATGAGCAGTATCATTTTTTACCTAGACTTTTAGCATTAGAGACCAAATTGTGGACCCACTGATATGTCCTAAAAGAACCTGCTGAGAGAGACTGCTGTACAGACAGCTTACCAGGGACGAAGGGACTTGCATCTGGGTGTGCTGGATACTGGGGAATAGAGAAGAGGTGAAAACCCCTGTCAATCTCCCAGAGGTCTGTGTTTGGTCTGAACAGAGAGCTCTACCCACTGAAAGCTTGAGTCTCTTTGTCTCTCATAGGCATTCTTTTACTTCCAAACCTTATAACAGAGAAAAGAAAGTGCAGGGAGGCCGCTTTTCAGAATTCGCTTTTTAGTGCAGCTGTACACAGATTTAAAAATCATTCTTTTGGGCTTCCCTGGTGGCGCAGTGGTTGAGAGTCCGCCTGCCGATGCAGGGGACACGGGTTCGTGCCCCGGTCCGGGAAGATCCCGCATGCCGCGGAGCGGCTGGGCCCGTGAGCCATGGCCGCCGAGCCTGCGCGTCCGGAGCCTGTGCTCTGCAACGGGAGAGGCCACAACAGTGAGAGGCCCGCGTACCACAAAAAAACCCCAAATAAACAAAAAATAAAACAAAACAAAACAAAAAAAATCATTCTTTGATTTTTCAATTTACTCTCCTCTAAAGCTGATAACGCTTGAGGGTTGTGCTGAAGAGAGATTAGAGGCAGGTAATGGAAAGAACAGAAGTAGAGACACTTGTTTTCTACTATGGTAAATATGAAAAATTATCCTACTTTGATGAGTGGAAACCTGACGTGCTGAGAAACACAGAAATAAGACAAAATGTAAATTAAACGGCTCTTTTATATTCAAAGGAAAATTCAAGTTATGTTTAGAATTGGGTTCTCTCCAGATGCAACTGAATGACAAGCTCTGTGTATCCTAAAAGAAATATTTTCCATAGACAGAAAAAAGGAATGAGGGCTTTATCTTTGTTTCTCTTTGTATGTTGTATGGCAAAAGTTTTGGAAGCTAATCATTTTTATGTACCATAACTGCTAGAGTAGCATTTCACAAACTGTGCTGAGTAACTCATTTTCTGAGAAACATTACAAGGAGCCTCTAGCCACAAACTGCCAATTGTTTTTTAAATGTTAGTAACATATTTCTTCTAATAATTTGTTTTCAACATATATTGACTTATGATTTATTTACTTATCCTTTAATTGTCTGATAAACAGCCCTCTGGGAATTCAAGAGGGTAAAGGAGAGATGGAGCGATATCTGGCTACTTTTAAGCCAGATATTTCGAAAGACAAACTAACATGTCATGTGCACTCACTATATGCTAGCCCCTGATCAGAGGTTCTATGCATTAATTCCTTTCATCTTCACAATTTGTGAGGTAGGTGTTAAATTAACTCAGCAAGGATGCTATTAGACTGAGATGGCTCTAATGCCATGGAGGCCTATGTAAGCAAACCAAAATCTAAGCCTTTAGATGTTTCTGGCTTACGAAATGTAAACGTAAGACTAACCAACCACAAACAGTCAAGTAGGCATTAAATGATAGGTGATCAAATAATGTTCTTGCTTTATTTCTCACCCCTTCTCTATAAGAGTCTTTCCCTGAGTTCCTCAACAGTGGGCTTCTCCTAACTACTTCTAGTTTGGTGCCGTCAGATTTCAATTGGTTTTTGCTCAAATAAATGCTTAAAATTTTTCTTATTCCTCAGTTAATCTTTTTCACAGGTAATGTAACTATCACCATTTTACCAAAGGTAAAGCAGTCCACCTCTTGGTGACAGGACTGAAATTAAGATAAGTGGATCAAAACAGGCTAGAAATATGCCCATACAAGCATAGTCACTTGATTTTTAATGAAAGTGAAAACTTGGCTCAATTTTATGGAGAAAGAATATTCTTTTCAACAAAAGGTGTAGAAACAATTGAACCTCCAAATGCAAAACTTGAACCTTCACCCACAAAATAATAAAACTTCTAGAATGGAACATAGGAGAAAATATCTGTGACCTTAGACTCAGCAAAGTGTTTTTAAGTATGTCACCAAAAGCGTGACCCATGAAAAAATGATAGTTTTAACCACATCAACATTAACCACATCAACAGTCTCTCACACTGTTAAGAAAATGAAAAGACAGACTGAAGACTGGAAGAGGATACACACACACACACACACACACACACACACACATATATACATGTATGTATATAGATCACATTTGTGACTAAGGATATGAAGGCAGTGTATATAAATAACTTAAAATCAACAAAAAGAAGATATAATCAGATAAATTCCAGGAATATGAAGAGACATTTCCACAAAAAGGATATACTTTATGGGTGGCAAACATATAAAAAGATGCTCAATGCCATTAATCATTGGGGAAATTCAAATTAAAATCAAAATGAGATACCACTACCCATTCACTGGAATAGATAAAAATAAGGTAAAATGAAACTGACAATAACAAGTGCTGACAAGGAGGTAGGCAACTGAAACTCTCATACATTGTTGGTGGGAATGTCAAAAATTACAGGTAATTTGGAAGAGAGTCTGGCAGCTTCCTGATTTATTTTTAAGCTTTGTTCTTAAGTAATTATTTCCAAAAATGGAACTATGTTTTGAAATTTTTTTGCACAAATTAATTTATATAAGACTGAGTCACTAAGAAATACAATCTAATTATGTTTCATTATACAAATTCCCCTTGTGGGTATATAATAATGTCATTTACAATTTTTCCTTTTGTTAAATAATTTTAAGAAAAGCTAGCAAGAAATAACAAGAATAACATATGAATTATGGGCAAATGGAAATGGTTTCTATATATGAAATAACAGCTATAATAACAGTAATATTGTTTACAATGTGTCACCATAGACATGCTAAAATTATTGAGGGGCATGTTCAGAAGGCTCCTTTCCCTTTATCAATTTTCCCACTCACCAACCAGTATTCCTTAAACTTCTCAAATGCTTCTCAGTATCTCTAAACTAAGACAATCTGAGTTAAAGTAACTATTGTTACTACCACACATCTATCTTTTCAAATATACATCCAGACTGAAATCTTAAGTAGTTAGTGTACATATAGTTCTCTGATATATATTGGTAATGAAATCCTCAACTTGAATTTTCATGTTTTGATCTGAAATTCTGTTAATTTTCATATATTGTTATTTTAATTGTGTCTTCTCCAAGGCTATTTAGAACACCCCAAGGTGCTGTGTTCTTCAATTTCTTTCCTAAAATACATTTCTATTGCTGATGATTACCAAATTTCTGAAGTTACTCAACTGGCTCAGAATTTTTTGGTAGATTATTAAGAACAACAACAAAAAGCACCTCTACATTGCTTCAAAATTGGCTCTGCATTCTTTAATAAACAAGAATTGAGAAATCATCAATGAAACAGATGTTCATTTACCTCAAACTGACTCTAAAATTTATTATTTAGAATATTTTGAATTATTCAATGTTTACACTATTTTCCCATTAATAGAGAAAAATAAGAACACATTGTATGTGTATTTAATTATATCTGATCTTGTTCTCAAAAGCATTTTTGAAAATTTCCAGAGAAACAAAATAAAACAAGGTAAGTTAAATTAGAAATACATGAGCCATTAAGAAGGAGAAAAATTTTAAATGAAGGTTAAAAATGAAATATATATACAACTGAGGCTCAGGGCTCCCTCATTATTTGTGCCTCAAAAACTAGGCTTTCAGACAAATAAAATACAGATAACAAGAAGATAGACTTAAAATTTTTTTGACTTTCCTTTACTTTCAGCAGAATCAAACAGGATTATCTCTTAAAATGAAACATAATTAATCCTGATAACAAAACAGAATTTTCAAAAAGAATATCTTTTAATATGTGCAAAATGGTTTCAAAAACATTTTATATACATAATAATAAGTATAATAGGTTCTTTCAATTTAGATGGTTGAAATTTTATCAAAATACAATGAGAGCAACATCAATTACTGGATATAATTGACACTTATAGACAACATCAACAGCAGCAGACTACACATTCTTCTCAAGATCCCATGGAGCATTCACCAAGATAGTCCACATTCTGGGACCAAAACACATCTTAAGAAAGTTAAAAACTAGGAATCATACCATATCTGCTCTCAGACCACACTGCAGTTAAACCAGAAATCAATAACAGAAGGATAACTGGAAAATAACAAAATGTGTGGAAATTAAACAACACACTTCTAAACAACACATGGGTTAAAGAAAAAACTCTCAACAGAAATTAAAACGTATTTTGAGTGACATGAAAATACACTCATCAAAATTTATGAGATGAGCAAAAGCAGTAGAGAATAAAATTATAGAAATGAATGTATGTATTAGAAAAGATCAAAAATCAATATTCTAAGCCTCTACCATAGGAAACTAAAAATGTAGAGTAAAATAAATCCAAAATAAGCATAAGAACAGAAATAATGAAAATTAGAGCAAAAATCGATGAAATTAAAAACAAGAAATCAAGAGAAAAAATCAACAAAAACAAAAGCTGGTTCTTTGAAAAGATTATTAAAATTGATAAGCCTCTAGCCAGGCAAACTGAGAAGAAAAGATAAAGGACACAAATTACTAATATCAGAAATAAAATAGGGAACATCATTACAGATCCTATGGGCATTAAAATGATAATAAAATAATGCTATAAACAATACTATGCTCACAAAATTGATAACCTAGATGAAACAGACCAATTCCTTAAAGGAACAATTTGCCAAAACGAACACAAGAAGAAATAGACAATGTGAATTGGCCTATACCTATTAAGCAAACACTGGATAATAACAAATAACCTTCAAAAACAGAAAGCACCAGGCCCAGATGGATTCACTGGTGATTTCACTGTATGTTTAAGAAAGAAATTATACCAATTCTCTACAATCTTTTTCAGAGGAAAGAAACAAAGGGAATACTTCCTACCTCATTCCATGAGGCCAGTATTACCCTAGTACTAAAACAAGATAAAGAAATTACAAGACAAAAACTATAAACAAATATCTCTCATGAACATAGAGGCAGGAGTCCTCAACAAAATATTAGCAAATAAATTCAAACAATGTATACAAAGAATTACACACCATAACCAAGTGGGATTTATCCCAGGTATGCAAAGCTGGCTAAACATTTGAAAGTTGATTAATGTAAGCCATCCAATTGACAAGTTAAAAAGAAAAATCATCACTCCTTTTCAATATCTTACTAATGATCCTAAATATTAGGATTAATAATTATCTTACTAATAATCCTACCTAATGCATGAAGGCAAGATAAGGAAATAAAAGCTATACAGATTGGAAAGGAAGACATAAAACCACCTTCATTTTAGGATGACATGATCCTTTAGTTAGAAAATCAGAAAAAAATAAACATAAAAAATTCTGGGGCTTCCCTGGTGGCACAGTGGTTGAAAGTCCACCTGCCGACGCAGGGG
Source organism: Pseudorca crassidens (assembly GCF_039906515.1). Taxonomy (NCBI): domain Eukaryota; kingdom Metazoa; phylum Chordata; class Mammalia; order Artiodactyla; family Delphinidae; genus Pseudorca; species Pseudorca crassidens. Next base: position 61,816,227 of record NC_090302.1, read on the forward strand.
ACACGGGTTCGTGCCCCGGTCCGGGAAGATCCCACATGCTGCAGAGTGGCTGGGCCCGTGAGCCATGGCCACTGAGCCTGCGCGTCCGGAGCCTGTGCTCCGCAACGGGAGAGGCCTCAACAGTGAGAGGCCCGTGTACAGCAAAAAAAAAAAAAAATGCTGGATCTAATAAGCCGATATAGTAAGGTTTCAGAATACAAGGTTAATACAGAAAGGTCAATTGCTTTCCTGTTAACCAGCAACAAAGTGAAATTTTAAATTAAAAATATAATACTATTTATATTAGCATCCCCCAAAATAAAATACTTAGGTATAAATCTAACAAAACATGTATGAGAGCTGTATGAGGAAAACTGTAAAACTCTGATGAATGAAGTCAAATAAGAACTAAACAAATGGTGAAACACTCCATGTATATGGATAGGAAAACTCAATATTCTCAATATATCAGTGCTGACCAATTTGGTCTATTGATTCAATGCAATTCCAATCAAAACCCCAGCAAGTTATTTTGTGTATATGAACAAACTGATTCTAAAGTTTATGTGGAGAGGCTAAAGACCCAGAATGGCCAACTCAATACTGAAGGAAAAGAACTAAATAGAAAGACTGACACTACCCAACTTCAAGACTTACTATAAGGCTACAGAAGTCAAAACAGTATGGTATTGGTAAAAGAATAGAAAAATAAATCAATGTAGCAATAGAGAGCCCAGAAATAGACCCAGATAAATATAGTCAACTAATCTTCGACAAAGGAGCAAAAGCAATACAAGGAATAGTCTTTTCAACAAATGGTGCTGGAACAACTGGACATCCACATGCAAAAACAAAAACATGAATCTAGACACAGACCTTACACCCTTCACAAAAATTAACTCAAAATGGATCACAGACATAAATGTAAAATACAAACTATATAACTCCTAGAAGATAGCATAGAAGGGAACCTAAATGACTTTGCGTATGATAAGGACCTTTTAGAAACAACACTAAAAACTCAGTCTATGAAAGGAACAACTGACAAGCTGGACTTCATTAAAATTTAAAAAACTTCTACCCTGTGAAAGAAAAGAGAATGAGAATATAAGTCACAGACTGAGAAAAAATATTTGCAGAAGACATATCTGATAAAGGACTGTTATCCAAACTATAGGAAGAACTCTTAAAATTCAACAGCCAGAAAACAAACAACCCAAATTTAAAAAATGATACAAAAACTTAAACAAACATCTCTCCAAAGAAGATATAGAGATGGCAAATAAGCATTTGAAAAGATGTTCTGCAGCATATGTTATCAAGGAAATGCAAATAAAACAACTAGATACCTCTGCATAACTATTAGAAAGGCCAAAGTCAGGAACACTGACAACACCAAATGCTGTTGAGGATGTGGACAACAGTAATTCTCATTCATCACTGCTGGGAATTCAAAATGGTACAGCCACTCCACAAGACAGTTTGGTGTCTAAACATACTTTTACCATATGATCCAGCAAAGACACTTTGTGTCATATACCCAAAGGATTAAAAAACTTATATCCACACAAAAACTTGCCCGTGGATAATTATAGTTATAGTTGGAATCAACCAAGATGTCTTTTAGTATGTGAATGGAGAAACTGCAGTACACCTAGACAATGGAATATGAAAGTCCAAAAAAGAAATGAGCTATCAAGGCATGAAAAGACATGGAGGAACCTTAAATGCATATTACTAAGTGTAAAAAGCCAATCTGAAATGTCTTCATACTGTGAGTCCAACTAAATTGCATTCTGGAAAAGGGAAAACTATGGAGACAGTAAATGATCAACAGTTGCCAAGAGTAAAACGAAGAAGAGTGAATTGGCAGAGCATAGAGGATTTTTAGAGCACTGAATACACCCTGTATGATACCATAACAATGGATGCATGTCATATTACATTTGTCCAAACCCACAGAATTTTTAAGAGTGAACCCAATGTTTACTGGACTTCGTGTGATTGTGGTGTGACAATGTAGGTTCATCAGTTGCAGCAAATGTACCACTCTAGTGAGGAATGCTGATAATGGGGGAGGCTATGTGTGTGTGGAGAAAGGAGGTATATGAGCAAACTCTACCTTCCCCTCAATTTTGCTGAGAACCTGAAACTGCTGTAAAAAGCGGTCTTCAAATGAACAAACAACAAAAACCAAAGAGATTAAATACTATACTATAAGTTATGGTTTTGCTATACATTTCATCACTAAAATGGAGTATTTTGCAATAGATTTTTAAATGAGGCATATATTCACCACCACATTTTGGTACCTATTTTATATTAAATCTGCTGTTTTTAGATATTATCCAAAATTATTTCACCATGTTTGATTTTCAAATTCAAAAGTAATAGAGAATTCATAATATGTAAATGCAGAAACAAAAATGTTTTTTTGGCCTTGGGTAAATGTATAGTGTTATAAAAAGTCGGTAAGTCATTTTGTAGATGGAGAATATCAATGGAATTTAAATATGGTGTTTGTGATTTACCTGCTTTTCATGTAATTATGGTAAATATAAAAGGCAATATTTTTGCTAGGGAAACGTCAGAATTTGAAATATCAGAACAGAGATCTTTTCTAATATATTATTTTTAAAGGATTATGCTTTATTTATCCATGTTTTGATTTCTGCTCTCTGTTGGGAATGTAGAAAAAGTTTGAAGATGTTCATGTTTTTATAAAGATCACAGGGTGCCATTTATAACTCCCCAGTAAATACAATTTATGTAAAACAGTTAATGTGAGAGACAAGGTAGCAAATAGCTGATTCAAACACCTCACATAATCCTCAATTCTATTATAAAAAAGTACAAATAAACCAAGAAGGAAACTCCCTGTGGTGTAGCATATGTATCAGTTTTCATTTGATTAGTATAAACTGGTAGAAATGACATTCTTTGACAGGAAGCTTTTGTTTATATGACTGAGAGAAAATGAAAAAACAAATCAAATAACTTGAAAAGAAAGGTTTTATTTACACAACAGGCTTATGAAACCAATGCTAGGCTCTCTCAAAGCAAAGCAAAATATATATTTACGGTTATTTAAATTTTCTTTCCTTATGTGCATTTCCTAGAAAGAAGAAATCAGCTTGAAGATTCTAAGTAGGCATTTATGCTTGAGATATAAAGGGTTTTTATTTTTCTCACAAGATATTTCCTGTGTTATAGTGGATATATAGAGAGCTAAAATAAAAGTCATAATTATAAAGTAATCCAGAAATCAAACAAAATGAAATACAATAGGGAAATCTCTTTCTCTATATCTCATTTTTAAAATAACTTTTTGTGGATAAAATGTTATACATATACATTTTACAACTTATTTAAAAATAAAATTATATATACTCATGATAGTCCAAGTAATTAGACATTGATGCATGTAGATTTGTGGGTCTTCCAGCCTCTTTTACTCTAGATGCTCTTATTAAATTGGAATATTTTTTCTTTCTCTTTCACCATCTCTCTTTAACTCTCTCAGTTTTTATTTAAAAACCACTTCCTATATCATCTAAACCCTTATAAACCATAGCTTAATTGACCACATATACTTATATCATTTCCTGTATTTTTATAATTTTTCTATTAAACATGTCTATTTCCAAATTTTCACTTTCATAAATAGTATAAAATATTTTACTCCTCACTTGTTATGCTTGTAGAATGAATTCCTCAAGTTAAACTGTTGATAAAAACATGAATATCTTTATCACCTGTTCTATATTGGCAAAATAAGCTCAAAAAGTTATGCAAACTTACAGTCACAGCATTCCTATAGGTGCTGATTTCATGATATATTATTAAAACTTACACAGAAAGATAAAGATAAAACTTACACAGAAAGATAATCATGATATATTATTAAAACTTACACAGAAAGATAATCTTTGTCTCATCAGTAGGAAAATATAATTTATAATTACCTTAATTTTCAAACAAAGCCTATTACTTCCAAATTTTAACATTTTATTTGTTATTGGAAATTATCCTTGGCTAAAGAGTTTGTTGATACACCTTTTTTTGTTAGCATTCTCCTCTCTTTATGATTTACAAGCACTTAATTTACAGAATATGTCACCATTTTGGCTCATAAATGTTACAAATGTTGTTTGTTTAACAATCCACCATTTTAATTGCATGTGTGGTAATGTTTATGTGTTTACTGATATTTTCTTTCCTTTTCTTTTTGTATGTTTTTCCTTTATTGTTTTAATAGGCTTACTACATTACAAACCATATAATAGTAAATCATGGTTTGGTTGTAATGTTTTATATTTTTTGCCTTTTTACCATTTAATTCATTTGAAATATCTAGTGTTTTCATTGTGCTAAAATTTTAAATGATATATCATTTCAGATTTCATTTTCCTTGGGTCTAGAATATATTTATCTAATTTTTATATTTTAATAATTTCTAATTTTTCTTCATTGTGCCTAGAGACATAACATTTTTAAAGTAAATGTTTTCTTTGCAGTTTATCAAATTGGTAATGTTATACTGATATAACATTTGGTAAAGCTGATACAGCTACTCTTTTATATATATTACTTATATCTATCAACACTTCCCTATTTGATGTACCAAAACTCAAAGACATCTGTTGAAAACTATTAATATTTTGTTATAAATATCTAAATTATTTTTTACATGTTTGGAATCTTTTAGTTTAACAAAAAAAAGATTCAAAACTACTCTAACTCAATAGAAAGTTAATTTTAACATTATACTAAAGGCTTGTTTTACCTATAAACATAATTTTAAAATCTTAAATTTTAAGTTACAGTTAACTAAATATTATATGGATGGGGAAAATTGATATTGAAGGAATACACAGTTCAGCATCAGAAATTTCATCACTGACATTTAGCATGAACATAATATAAAGTTTAAAAAAACCTATGATAATTCTAACTGGTGGAAAAAGCAATTTAATGAGTTTTAACACCCCCTGATTGTAGGCATGTTTATCTGGATTCCTCAAATGCAGAGCCTGAGGCAGGGACTTAGAGACAGGATATTTATTTGGGAGGTGATCCCAGGAAGAAAGAATGAGAGAGTGGAGAAAGTAAAACCCCAAGCAGGAAAAACTAATAAAGAATGTGTTTTGAAGCTGATTAATGGCATTTACAACTGGGAATCCTAGGCCTTTTCTGAGGAATCTAATTCAGAATAGTTCCTGCAAGAGATGAGAGACTGTGACAAAAGCGTTTTTAAACCTTTAAAAATTTCCCATGCTACTAAAATGTGGAAAGTATCCTTTCATTAAGTTGAGACTAATAAAATAAAATCTATTATGGAATGATGTAGCACATCACAATATGTTAAATCAACAATTCTATGTGATCTCTGAACATGAGAAGATCCCTTTCACTGAAAAGAGTCTCATCCTTTGAAGGAGAGAAATAGAACCTTTCATACAGTTGCATGTTTGTTTCAGAAACCGATTTTAAGATTAAACAAATACTCTGATATTTCTAACAAATTATATCAGTTAGTAGTTAGTACTGGTGAATTATATCACCAGTAGTTGAATGGAAATGATTTTTATGACATCAATACAATTTCTTTTAAAGAGAAAATGTTGGCATGACTATCTAAATGAATCAACATCCTGTTTTCAGCTGATTTTTGTGATGAAACAAGTATGGTTATGAAACCGATGTGAATATTTGAAACCCAATATAGATTATTTTTCATCTCACCAATAGCAGTGTTGGGTCTTTTTTTTTTTCATAGTTTTCATGTGTTTTAAAGCTGCATGTGGCATTCTGTGTAATGTGCCTGAAAAGAGGTTGCAATGATAGAAAATAAGGAGCAAATAAAGCTACAGCAGTTCCACAAAAAGTGGTAAAGAATTAGAAAGAGAAAGAAAGAGAAAGAAGAAAAAGAAAACAAATACAGATCTTCCTTGACTTCCAATGAAGTTATATCCCAATAAACCCATCTTCCTTGACTTACAATGAGGTTATATCCCAATATAAATTGAAAATATCTTAAGTCAAAAATGCACTTAAGGAGAGGGACCTTCAAGATGGTGGAGGAGTAAGACATGGAGATCACCTTCCTCTCCACAAATACATCAAAAATACATCTACATGTGGAACAACTCCTACAGAACACCTACTGAATCCTAGCAGAAGACCTCAGACTTCCCAAAAGAGAAGAAACTCCCCACATACCAGGGTTGGGCAAAAGAAAAAAGAAAAAAGAGAGACAAAAGAATAGGGACAGGACCTGTACCTTTGGGAGGGAGCTGTGAAGGAGGAAAAGTTTCCACACACTAGGAAGCCCTTCACTGGCAGGGACAGGGGGAGGACGGGGGGTGGGGGGAGCTTCGGAGCCACAGAGGAGAGCACAACAACAGGGGTGCAGAGGGCAAAGCATAGAGATTCCCGCACAGCGGGTCAGTGCCAACCAGCACTCACCAGGCTGAGAGGTTGTCTGCCCACCCACTGGGGCAGGTAGGGGCTGAGGCTCAGCCTTCGGACGTCAGATTCCAGGAAGAGGACTGGGGTTGGCTGTGTGAACACAGCCTGAAGGGGGCTAGTGCACCACAGCTAGCCGGGATGGAGTCTGGGAAAAACTCTGGACCTGCCTAAGAGTCAAGGGACCATTGTTTCAGGGTGCCCAAGGACAGGGGATTCCTTCCCTATCTGCCCACAGAAGGCAGAGCACCACCTAAACGAGCTCGAGCCTTGGCTATAAGCAAGGACCCCAGAGATGGGCATGAAATGCTAACGCTGCTGCTGCAGCCCCAAGAATCCTGTGTGCAAGCACAGGTCACTATCCACATCCCTCCCCCTCACCCTGGCAGCCTGTGCAGCCCGTCACTGCCTGCGTCCTGTGATCCAGGGACAACTTCCCCGGGAGAACACACGGCACACCTCAGGCTGTTGCAACACCACTCCAGCCTCTGCCACTGCAAGCTCTTCCTACATTCCAATTATAACTACCATACCCCTCCCACCCCCTAGCATGAGTGGGCCAGAGCCCCCTAATCAGCCACTGCTTTAACCCCATCCTGTCTGGGCAGGAACAGAAGCCTGAAGGCAACTTACATGCAGAAATGGGACCAAAACTAAAGCTGAACCACAGGAGCTGTGCAAAGAAGAGAAAGGGAAATTTCTCCATGCAACCTCAGGAGCAGTGGATTAAATCCCCACAAGCAACCTAAGGTACACTGCATCTGTGGAATACCTGAATATACAATGAATCAACCCAAAATTGAGGTGGTGGACTTTGGGAGCAACTGTACACTTGGGTTTTGTTGTCTGCGACTGACTTGTTTCTGATTTTTATGTTTATCTTAGTATAGTTTTTAGCCCATGTTATCACTGGTGGCTTCGTTTACTGGTTTGGTTGCTCACTTCTTTTTTTATTAATTTTTAATTTTATTATTTTAATAATTTTCGTTATTTATTTTATTTTGTTTCATTTTTTATTTACTGTTTTCTCCCTTTTCTTATGAGCCATGTGGCTGACAGGGGTCTTGGTGCTCCAGCCTCATGTCAGGCCTGAGCCTCTGAGGTGGGAGAGCAGAGTTCAGGATATTGGACCACAAGAAACCTCCCGGTACCACACAACATCAATAACCGACATCTCTCCTAGAGATCTCTGTCTCATCGCTAAGACCCAGCTCCACTCAATGGCCAGCAAGCACCAGTGCTAGACACCCCATGCCAAACAACTAGCAAGGCAGGAACACAACCCCACACATTAGCAAAGAGGCTTCCTAAATCATACTAAGTTCACAGACACCCCAAAACACACTACCGGATGCAGTCCTGCCCACCAGAAAGACAAGACCCAGCCCCACCTACAAGAACACAGGCACCAGTCCCTTCTACCAAGAAGCATACACAAGCCACTGAACCAACCTTGCCCACTGGGGGCAGACACCAAAAACGATCGGAACTACGAACATGTAGCCTGTGAAAAGGAGACACCAAACACAGTAAGTTAAGAAAAATGGGACAGAGAAATATACATCAGAAGAAGGAGCAAGGTAAAAACCCACCAGACTAAACAAATGAAGGAGAAATAGGCAGTCTACCTGAAAAAAAATTCAGAGTAATGATACAAAAGATGATCCAAAATCTTGGAAATAGAATGGAGAAAATACAAGAAACGTTTAGCAAGGACCTGGAAGAACTAAGGAGCAAACAAACAATTATGAACAACAAAATAAATGAAATGAAAAATTCTCTAAAAGGAATCAATAGCAGAATAACTGAGGCAGAAGAACGGATAAGTGACCTGGAAGATAAAAGAGTGGAAATAACTACTGCAGAGCAGAAAAAAGAAAAAAGACTAAAAATAAATGAGAACAGTCTCAGAGACATCTGGGACAACATTAAATGCATCAACATTGGAATTATAGGGGTCCCAGAAGAAGAAGAGTAAAAGAAAGGGTCTGAGAAAATATTTGAAGAGATAATAATTGAAAACTTCCGTAATATGGGAAAGGAAACAGCCAATTAACTCTAGGAAGCACAGAGTCCCATACAGGATAAATCCAAGGAGAAAAATGCCAAGACACACATAAATCAGACTATACAAATAAAATATATTAAAAGCAGTAAGGGAAAAGCAACAAATAACATACAAGGGAATGCCCATAAGGTTAACAGCTGATCTTGCAGCAGAAACAATGCAAGCCAGAAGGCAGTGCCAGGGAATATTTAAAGTGATGAAAGGTAAAGACCTACAGCCAAGATTACTCACCCATCAAAGATCTCATTCAGATTCAAAGAAGAAATTAAATCTTTTACAGACAAGCAAAAGCTAAGAGCATTCAGCAACACCAAACCAGCTTTACAACAAATGCTAAAGGAACTTCTCCAGGAAGGAAACTCAAGAGAAGGAAAACACCTACAATGACAAACCCAAAAGAATTAAGAAAATGGTAATAGAAATATACATATTGATATTTACCTTAAATGTAAATGGATTAACTGCTCCAAACAAAACACACAGACTGGCTGAATGGATACAAAAACAAGACCCATATATATGTTGTCTACAAGAGACCGACTTCAAACCTAGGGACACAAACAGACTGAAAGTAAGGAGATGGAAAAAGATATTCCATGCAAATGGAAATCAAAAGAAAGCTGGAGTAGCAATTCTCATATCAGATAAAATAGACTTTAAAATAAAGACTATCACAAGAGACAAAGAAGGACACTACATAATGATCAAGGGATCAATCTAAAAAGAAGATATAACAGTGGTAAATATTTATGCACCCAACATAGGAGCACCTCAATACATAAGGCAAATGCTAACAGCCATAATGGGAAATCGACAGAAACAAAATAACAGTAGGGTATCTTAACACCCCACTTACACCAATGGACAGATCATTCAAAATGAAAATAAATAAGGAAACACAAGCTTTAAATGACACATAAGACAAGATAAACTTTATTGATATTTATAGGACATTCCATCCAAAAACAACAGAATACACTTTCTTCTCAAGTGCTCATGGAACACTGTCCGGGATATATCATATCTTGGGTCACAAATCAAGCCTTGGTAAATTTAAGAAAACTGAATTCATATCAAGTATCTTTTCTGACTACAATGCTATGAGACTAAATATCAATTACAGGAAAAAAATGTAAAAAATACAAACACATGGAGGCTAAACAATACTCTACTAAATAACCAAGAGATCACTGAAGAAATCAAAATGGAAATCAAAAAATACCTAGAAACAAATGACAATGAAAATATGATGACCCAAAACCAATGGGATTCAGCAAAAGCATTTCTAAGAGGGAAGTTTATAGCAGTAAAATCCTACCTCAAGAAACAATAAAAATCTCAATAATCTAACCACCTTACACCTAAAGAAACTAGAGAAAAAACAAAAAAAAAAAACCTCCAAACTTAGCAGAAGGAAATAAATCATAAAGATAAGATCAGAAATAAATGAAAAAGAAATGAAGGAAACAACAGCAGCAAAGATCAATAAAACTAAAATCTGGTTCTTTGAGAAGATAAATAACATTGATAAACCACTAGCCAGACTCATCAAGAAAAAAAGGGAGAAGACTCAAATCAACAGAATTAGAAATGAAAAGGAGAAGTAACAACTGGCACTGCAGAAATACAAAGAATCATGAGAGATTACTACAAGCAGTTACATGCCAATAAAATGGACAATTTGGAAGAAATGGACAAATTCTTAGAAAACTACAACCTTCTGAGACTGAACCAGGTAGAAACAGAAAGTATAAACAGAACAATCACAAGCAGTGAAATTGAGACTGTGATTAAAAATCTTCCAACAAACAAAAGCCCAGGACCAGATGGCCTCACAGGTGAATTCTATCAAACATTCAGAGAAGAGCTAACACCTATCCTTCTCAAATTCCTCCAAAATATGGCAGAGGGAGGAACACTCCCAAGCTCATTCTATGAGGCCACCATCACCCTGAAACGAAAACCAGACAAAGATGTCACAAAACAAGAAAACTACAGGCCAATGCCACTGAAGAACACAGATGCAAAAATCCTCAACAAAATCCTAGCAAACAGAATCAAACAGCACATTAAAGGGATCATACATCATGATCAAATGGGGTTTATCCCAGGAATGCAAGGATTCTTCAATATATGCAAATCAATCAATGTGATACACCATATTAATTAACTGAAGGATAAAAATCAAATGATAATCTCAATAGATGCAGAGGAGCTTTTGACAAAATTCAACACCCACTTATAATAAAAACTCTCCATAAAGTAGGCAGAGAAGGAACTTACCTCAACATAATAAAGACCAAATATGACAAACCCATAGCCAACATCATTCTCAATGGTGAAAAACTGAAACCATTTCCTCTAAGATCAGGAACAAGGCAAGGATGTCCACTCTCACCACTATTATTCAGCATAGTTTTGGAAGTTATAGCCACAGCAATCAGAGAAGAAAAATAAATAAAAGGAATTCAAATCAGAAAATAAGAAGTAAAGCGGTCACTGTTTGCAGATGACATGATACCATACCTAACGTATCCTAAAGATGCCACCAGAAAACTACTAGAGCTAATCAATGAATCTGGTAAAGTAGCAGGATACAAAATTAATGCACAGAAATCTCTTGCATTCCTATACACTAATGATGAAAAATCTGAAAGAGAAATTAAGGAAACACTCCCATTTACCATTGCAACAACAAAAAAAATACCAGGGAATAAACCTACCTAAGGAGAAAAAAGACCTGTACACAGAAAACTATAAGACACTGTTGAAAGAAAAGATGATACAAAAAGATGGAGAGATATATCATGTTCTTGGATTGGAAGAATCAACATTGTGAAAATGACTCTACTACCCAAAGCAATCTACAGATTCAATGCAATCCCTATCAAACTACCAATGGCATTTTTCACAAAACTAGAACAAAAAATTTCACAGTTTGTATGGAAACACAAAAGACCCCGAATAGCCAAAGCAATCTTGAGAAAGATAAACAGAGCTAGAGGAATCAGACTCCCTGACTTCAGACTATACTACAAAGCTACAGTAATCAAGACAGTATGGTACTGGCAAAAAAACAGAAATATAGATCAATGGAACAAGATAGAAAGCCCAGAGATAAAACCACGCACATATGGTCACCTTATCTTTGATAAAGGAGGCAAGAATATACAATGGAAAAAGACAGCCTCTTAATAAGTGATGCTGGAAAAACTGGACAGCCACATGTAAAAGAATGAAATTAGAACACTCCTTAACACTGTACAAACAAATAAACTTAAAATGGATTAAAGACCTAAACGTAAGGCCAGGCACTATAAAACTCTTAGAGGAAAACATAGGCAGAACACTCTATGACATAAATCACAGCAAGATCCATTTTGACCCATCTCCTAGAAAAATGGAAATAAAAACAAAAATAAACAAATGGGCCCTAATGAACCTAAAAGCTTTTTCACAGCAAAGGAAACCATAAACAAGATGAAAAGACAACCCTCAGAATGGGAGAAAATGTTTGCAAATGAAGCAACTGACAAAGATTAATCTCCAAGATTTACAAGAAGCTCATGCAGCTCAATAACAAAAAAACGAACAACCCAATCCAAAAATGGGCAGAAGACCTAAATAGACATTTCTCCAAAGAAGATATACAGATTACCAGCAAACACATGAAAGGATGCTGAACATCACTAATCATTACAGAAATTAAAATCAAAACTACAATGCGGTATCACCTCACACTGGTCAAAATGGCCATCATCAAAAAATCTACAAACAATAAATACTGGAGAGGGTGTGAAGAAAAGGGAACCCTCTTGCACTGTTGGAGGGAATGTAAATTGATATAGCCACTATGGAGAACAGTATGGACATTCCTTAAAAAACTAAAAATAACACTACCGTATGACCCAGCAATCCCACTACTGGGCATATATCCTAAGAAAACCATAATTCAATAAGAGTCATGGACCACAATGTTCACTGCAGCACTATTTACAATAGTCAGGACATGGAAGCAACCTAAGTGTCCATCAACAGATGAATGGACAGATACACAATGGAATATTACTCAGCCAAGAAAGGAAACAAAATTGAGTTATTTGTAGTGAGGTGGATGGACTTAGAGTCTGTCATACAGAGTGAAGTAAGTCAGAAAGAGAAAAACAAATACCGTATGCCAACACATATATATGGAATCTAAAAAATAAAATGGTTCTGATGAGCCTAGGTGCAGGACAGGAATAAACACACAGACGTAGAGAATGGACTTGAGGTCATGGGGAGGGGGATGGGTAAGCTGGGATGAAGTGAGAGAGTGGCAGGGATATATATATACACTACCAGATATAAAATAGCTAGCTAGTGAGAAGCAGCTGCATTGCACAGGGAGATCAGTTCGGTGCTTTGCGACCACCTAGAGGGGTGGGATATGGAGGGTGGGAGGGAGACGCAAGAGGGAGGGGATATGGGGATATATGTATACATATAGCAGAAACGATCACAACATTGTAAAGGAATTTTAGTCCAATGAAGATGTTAAAAAACAAAGAGTGCCTATCTTACACTGAGTGACCTGAATTCAAAGTTCAGTCAATAGCAGTGTAAACTTAGAGAAAATATTTAATTTTCTAGACCCCCAATTTCTCCATCCAAAATTTTAAAATGACACCTACAAAACAGGTCATGTTGAAAGGGAAAAGAGGTAAAGATTATAAAATGCCTTTTATACAGTGTTTGCTCCATTCATATTAATTCCTCAGCCAACTAATATGAATAAGTATAAGTTTATGTTAAGCCATGATTTCTCTCAATGACACAGCGCTGTTCAGGCCTCCTGAGAAGAATCTCCATTTGCGGAATCATTACTGGCATTCCCCTCATGGCTTCTGCTTACTCAATATTGGGATCATCTTATTACTCACTGTTTATTTAATTTATCGATGAACTTATGATCTTTTATGCCAGTAATTTGTAATGATTAAATACGATATTAAAAGGACCTCATTGCTACTAGTGTTAAACAGTTGAAATGAATTTCCTGTCGTGATGACGTCTACTTCAATTATTTGAAATTTCTTTCTAGTAGCTACAGTCAGTGCTCTTGACCAGATCATCCAGAATCCCCTTAATGGTTCTGTACACCAGATGCCCACAGAGTCAGATGCCCCCAAAGATAACTGTGCCTGGAATTTCAGCTCTCCCACGCCCAAAATTGCCTGGCATAGGATTGTGAAAGCAACTGTGAAAGTCCAGCTCCCTCACCTCAATGGAGAACAAAGCAGTGATTTTTACAATCCTGATCCCTGCTTCATCAGCAGAAGCATCACCTGATGGTTCTTACCCCTTCTTCATCCTGCTTTCCTCCACTCTCTTACCAATTCTCCTTGGAGCACTTTTTTTTTTTTTTTGCAGTACGTGGGCCACTCTGTTGTGGCCTCTCCCGTTGCGGAGCACGGGCTCCGCATGCGCAGGCTCAGCGGCCATGGCTCACGGGCCCAGCCGCTCCGCGGCATGTGGGATCTTCCCGGACCGGGGCACGAGCCCGTGTCCCCTGCATCAGCAGGTGGACTCTCAACCACTGCGCCACCAGGGAAGCCCTGAAACATTTTTTAAATAACTCATTTCCATAAGAAATGATTCTGCTCCAGGAGACCATTAGACACTATTCACATTGTTAAAATACCGTGATCTAACACATTTAAAGAGAAACGTTCTCTTTAAATTATAAGCCATAATCAAACCACTGGAAGGTATACCTTTTTGCAAAGATCTCAGTGATTGCACATCTATTCACCAAAAAAAGTGAGCATAATTTTTATAAAATTTGTTTGTAACTGTGTGCTTAATATATTATAGATGATATGATTTTACTTCACCAGGAAGTATCTCATTATTATTAGCCACTGGAAGAGGAAACACAAATAATATCCACCTCACAATTACAAATTTATACGACTAATTTAACCTGACTAAAGTTTCTGGAGGCCTTGCTTATATTTATTTATTACTGACTTTACAAATTAGGTAGCTCCACCTTCTTTATTATTTTTATTCTTTTTTGTTACTCTCTTTTACTGATATGGTATAAATATTTGCTGTATTCATGCCAGACAAAAAACACAGCATAAGGATTTGTGTTTATGGATTCATTTATAAATATAAAATGAATATAAGTTGTTCAATAATTTTATAGAATTTTTTTAAATGCATTTAATACATCTAACATATCAAACGTCATAGCTGAGCCTAGTCTACCTTAAACATGCTCAGAACATTTACTTTAGCCTACAGTTGGGCAAAATCATCTAACACAAAGCCTATTCCATAAAAAAGTGTTGAATATCTCATGTAATGTATTGAATACTACACTAAAAGTGAAAAACAGAATGGCTGTAAGTGTATCAGTTCTTTGTTGAATATCTCATGTAATGTATTGAATACTACACTAAAAGTGAAAAACAGAATGGCTGTAAGTGTATCAGTTCTTTGTTGAATATCTCATGTAATGTATTGAATACGACACTGAAAGTGAAAAACAGAATGGCTGTAAGTGTATCAGTTCTTCACCCTTGTGATGGCGTGGTGGACTGGGACCTGAAACTCGCAGCCACTGATACATCATGTGATAGGGTCATGAGATAGTACCTACCACATGTCACTAGCTTGGGAAAAGATCAAAATTCAACATTTGAAGTATGCTTTCTACTGCACGTATGTAATTTTTGCATCATTGTAAAGTTGGGAAATTGTAAGTCAGACCGTAATCGGTCAGAGACTGTCTATACTTGTGGTAGGAGAACTTTTACTTCATCAAATTATAACATTAAACTGAAACTACTTTTTTTTAAAGTCTTAAAACAAACAAACAACAACAACAAACCCAGAGATATTAAATACTGTGTGTGGCAGCATAACTCCAATTTCTGCCTCTGTCTTGGCATTCTCTTTTTGTCTCTTTTTTCACATGGCCATCTTCTTATGAGGACACCAGTAATATTGAGTTAGGGGTCCATCCTACTTTAGTATGGCCTCATCTGAACTTATTATATGTGTAGCAATCTTATTCCAACTAAGGTCACATTCAAAGTAACAGGGGCTATAACTTCAACATATGATGATGGGGGTGCAATTCAACCCATAACAATTGTTAAATATATTTTAGAAAAAATATATGGTTGCTCAGTGGGACTACAAAATTGAAAATAAGTTGCACTATATACCTGCAGAAAACCAGGAGTTCCCTTTACAGGCTCCTCCTTTTCAGCCTGAACTCCGAACATTAGAATGCCTCAGGACTCCATCCTTAGCCCTCAATTCATTCCTATCCACCCTTTCTCCGTAGTTAATCTCATCATTGCTGATGACCACTGGACTGAACTCATTCTGTTGCATATGCCTAATTGTTCTTAAGTTTAAATGAACATCTGTGGAACATTTGCCGGTACATTGGGAGTGTTAGATGAGGTTAGGTGATTATTATTACTTTTCAGTATAAAAGAGTTCAACTTAAGTGACATTTTAAAAATGAAACTTAAGGAACTTGTTCAATTCTAAATCAATTGAGTTTTCTCACTCTCTAATACTGTCTCTTCCAAATAAACTCAGTGTCAAAAAAGTATTCTGTGAAGTAGATAGGTGTCACCTGATGTGATACAATAAACACTAACAGAAGTGATATTCACCAAAAAAGCAGAGTGTGAGTCACTCATTTGAAGAGCTAGAAAATTAGGGCACAAAAATTAATGTAGTAGTGCTTTATAAAAGCAGTAATAGTTAAGAAGGGAAAAAAAAAACAGACCAAGTTTTCTCCCTAAAATTACTGAACGCTTTACAACACATGAATTTTACAAATCAGTAGACTATTAGTGAGGGGAAAGCTTTTGTCTTTCCTTGTAGTTGAATTTTTTAATTGATTGGCAAACTTTACTACTATAAAATTTGGGTTTAGGTTTATCAATCACCCCACTAGCTCTACCCCGCCACCGCGGATGCATGCATGCATGCATACACACATATACAGACATTTTTAATTGAGAATCAAAAAATCTGATACAGGCATACCTAATTTTATTGTGCTTTGTTTTACTGTGCTTTGCAGATACTGTGCTTTTTACAAATTGAAGGTTTGTGACAACCTTGCATCAAGCAAGTCTATTCATGCCATTTTCCCAACAGCATTATTTTTAATTAAGGTATATACTTTTTTTTATACATGATGATATTGCACATGTATCTGGCTACAATATAGTGTAAAAAAAACCTTTTATATGCACTGAGAAACCAAAACATTTGTGTGACTTGTTTTATTGCCATATTCACTTTATTGCAGTGGTCTGAAACCAAACCCACAATACCTCTGAGGTATGCTTGTATTTATATGAGTTTTATTATTTAAGACTGTGAAGCAGAGAATGTTGAATGACAGCGGGAAATCATTGGAGACGATAAAAGTCCCTGAGAAAAAGCTTAATCTGCTAGCTTACTGGGGTTCCTTACTGTGGGTAAAGGAGAGGAAAGAGAGGTTGATGTGAGATAGAGACAGAGAGAGAAAGAAAAAGAGAAAGAGAGGCAGAGAGAGAAAGAATAGAAAAAGAAGGAGGAGGAGGAGCAATGCTATTTTTTAATGTACTACATTCACCTTGTTGTAATATGTGGTCAACAATCTGAAGACTGATCTATATTTTTCACAATTCAGATAAATCACTTTCTCCAATGAGATTAACAGCAAAGCTAAAAAAATGCTATTTTTATTCTAAGAAAATTTTACTAAGGACACAAGAGAAGTAAATTAAATTTCCCTCTAAATGTGTATTATCAAACATGATACAGATAAATTTTGAGTGTTGTCTTGTTTCAATAAAAAAAGAATGAAGGAAAACAAACACATAAAAACTCCACCTATACTTGTCTTAACAATGATTTATAGTATGTCAAATGTCTTCTACAATTACTCATATTCTAGTCAACTACAGAAAAGTTAAATTTAACTGGAGAAAATAGATAATAAATTGTGATAAATCTCAGCTTAACTCTTTAAATAAAAGAACTGGCTAAGTTATAAACACTGTTTATTCTAAATTAAGAAGAAAATTTTGAAAACATATTTATGGTCTACATTATATATTTCATATATAAATATGTCCATATAATTCAAATTAAACACTCTGTAGCCCTTTACACTTTACAAAGCTTAACTTATGCTAATGCCTGGCTCAGAGAATCCAGTAAATTAAAAGTAGTTCAACGTTCCTATTTAAGATAAGAAAACTAGATCTTAATCAGTTTATGTAACTTAAATCAGATACAAATAATGTTCTAGAACATGACCCCCATTTTTCCCCCCACTGTTTAGAACGTGTGTGTGTTTACCTGTATTTGTGTGTAATAAAGAAAGGTAAATGTATTTTGGTCAGACCTGGGAACACATGAGAATGATGATTATGAGCCTGATGATGACAGGAGTATGGCTAAAATATAATGTAAATAACCCAACTGGATTTGCCCAAACTGGCTGAGCAATTTATTTTCATGTAAGAAACCTGAAATGGTGCTACCCATCCTAACCAAGTGGAGAAAAACATCTTCTCTGAAAAACAAAGTCATTCAGAAAATATACAGGACAAGGAGAGTAACTTTGACTTTTGGAGTACAAAATGCATATATTTGAGAATAATGATGTATAACTGAGCAGACAGAAAGAAACCATGCTCGGAGTAGCATTTAAAGCAAGCATCCGTTATCTCTCAGAAAAGAGAGACATACACCAGGTGAGAGATTGTATATTCCTCCCTGACTTATGCAAAAGGCAATATTGGACTCTCCTTCCCAGCAACTCGTCCAGTTTAATACATCTGTATAAATGAACCCAGGTGAAATCAGCAAAGAAACAATTCAACCAACACACACAACAATAAGAAGTAATAAATAGCTATTGTTTATAGCCACTATGTTTTAGGCTCCTTGGTTTAGTAGCAACTGAAAGTCAATACACTGACTAAGCCAGGCATGGAGTGAGAATAATGTAATTTATGGAGACATCCTTTAATAAATGTATGTTGGCCACCTATATTCTCTGTGATAATCACTGATTATACAACAACATAAACTAGAGAGAGTTCCTGCCCCCACAGAACTACCATATAAACCAGCAATTCCATTTTTGGGTATACATCTAAAGAAAACAAAAACAATGTGTTGAAGAGATATCTGCACCCCCTGTGCATTATAAGTTTATTTATAATAGCCAAGACATTGGGGCTTCCCTGGTGGCGCAGTGGTTGAGAGTCCGCCTGCCGATGCAGGGGACACGGGTTCGTGTCCCAGTCAGGGAAGATCCCACATGCCACGAAGTGGCTGGGCCCATGAGCCATGGCCGCTGAGCCTGTGCGTCCAGAGCCTGTGCTCCGCAATGGGAGAGGCCACAACAGTGAGAGGCCCGCGTACCGCAAAAAAAAAAAAGAAGGCTCTATATAATAGCCAAGACATGAACATAACTTAAGTATCCATCAGTGGATGAATGAATAAAGAAGTTGTGGTATATTCAATAGAATATCATTCAGCCATGACAAAGAAGGAAATTCTGCCAATTACAACAACATGGATGGACCTTGAGGGCATTATGGCTAAGTGAAATAAGTCAGACAGAGAAACACAAATACTGTATGATCTCACTTATATGTGGAATCTAAAACAAACAAGAAAACTCATAGAAAAAGAGATCAAATTTCAGATTTGGTGTTATCAGAGGCAGAGGATGGGGGGAGAGTTCAATGAAGGTAATCAAAAGATGCAAACTTTCAGTTATAAGGTAAGTACTGGAGTTATAATGTACAACATGATGAATTATAGTTAACACTGCTGTATGGTAAATTTATGAGATATTATGAGAGTAGATCCTAACAGTTTTCATCACAAGGAAAAACCATTTTTCCCTTTTTTGGTGTACGTATGAGATGATGGATATTAACTAAACTTACAATACATATGTCATTATACTGTACATCTTAAACTTATACAGTGATGTATATCAGTTATTTCTCAATAAAACTGGGAAAAAAAGAGCTGAATAAAGTTTAATTGCCAATGAAGAAGAGGTCTTGTTGGAGGTGGTTACCTTCCTTGTGTCACATTTACAAGTTTTACCAGAGTTCTATTTTTGACAGATGGCCAAAGAAGTCACCTCTTGTTCCAGATAGGGGTAAAATTTCTTCACCGATGTTGGTAGTAGAGTGGAATTAGTTTCTCCCTTACACGTTGAGTGATATCGTAAAGGCCAGAGAGTAAACTTTGGGTGAGAGAGCCAAATAGCCATCTGGGTGTCTCCAAAGTACATCTGGGTGGATAGAACATCCAGCTTGTTTCCAATTGATCTTTTCATATTCAGGGGCTTTCAACTGGGAGATTTTAAATTCCTCAATTAGGGGGTCAGTGGGTAAGTAGAGTAGATTCAAGATCTTGCCTGATTGTGATGAGATTGGAATAGATTTATGAGCTCCAGCTTAGCATATTTGTCAGAGGCTGAATTTCCTTTTACTTTGGGAGTTTCTACCTTATGTATAGCTACCTCCTTCGAAAATTAAAAAAAAAGTCTAAGAAGACAGACACCTGTGGGGAAAAGAGAAGCCTGACCCAAATTTAGTGAATACAAGGCAATGGGTAACATATGGGCAGTAGTGAACACTTAGAGTTCTTACAGTAAAGGGGACCAAGGATGCAGTGACTAGTCATTTCTTTATATTCTAAAAAAAAGTCTCAGGGAAAGGGGGTGAAAGTTGTGACTCTTTCACCCAAATATGGTTTGTTCAAATTAGAGATTTTATTTGAATCAAGAAAGGGAGAGAGATGGGAGAGCAGGTGAGACAGTAAAGAACCACAGCAATCTAAGAAGCAGGCTGGAAAGGAGCTGTGATTATTTATTATTACTTTACATGCTATATCCATCCTGACCTCCTTATAGCTATCAAAATTCTCATTTAGAATTCAAAACTCAGTGCATATTTCATTTCATCTGGAAACCATTCCCTGTATCCAAGTTTTATCTATTTTTTTCTTCCTCAGGACTTCTGTAACTCTGTGAATAACTTAAAAAAAAATATTGGATTAACTGGTTTAGACTTTTTTTCTTTCTCTCAGTAGACCTGATTCCTTGGAATCACAAACCACTATTTTCTCAACTTTATCCTATGGGCTGACACCTTGACATTCAATATATGTCAGGTTTTGTTCTTGCTTTTGACAACCCTTACACTGTTGTCTTCATAAAGTTCTGAGGAAAACATTTTTATTGAAAATACCCATACAGGGAGCACTACCTACATTATAATTTCTCATATTTATTATTAAACAAGAACTACACCTTCTAGAATGTGACTTTAACAAGAAATATTTCCATCTGGGTTTTTTTATATATTAAAAATTCACTTAGGTAATTATGTTATACTTTCTACTACTATCAAATTGAATGCAGGGGAGTAATCTAGGAATTATTTTTGTCACCAGAAATCAAAGACTTTCTTTTGCAGAAATAACACACGCCCTGCTGTAGTCTAGCCAGATGACCTTTGCGGATGCTTGGTTATTTGCAGGTAGATGTAGAAGGATACAGGAGTATGCTGGTTTCAGCAGTTCTACTATGGTCATTCCTTACCTAAGACTTTCTTCCTTTACAGAGAATTTCAACCACTCTGGATCCCGTGCCTGTGATTCTAGCAATAAGCACAAGGCTGAGCACAAAATACAACTCCAGTGAGTAGATCGGAACTGTAGAAATGATTGCAACTTTATTACTTATACTTAAGAGAGTTGTCTATTCCCAAATACTTATATTTCACATAGGGCACAAGTTACTATAAATGGTGTTTTTAGTATATTAAAACTTACAGATCTCTCTAGTATTTTACACATTTTTCTTTTATCCTTATATATTATCCCTAAATCACAAGGAAATCAATACTTATTAATAAATATTATTATTATTATTTTTGTTTGTTTTGCAGTACGCAGGCCTCTCACTCTTGTGGCCTCTCCCGTTGCGGAGCACAGGCTCCGGACGTGCAGGCTCAGCGGCCATGGCTCACCGGCCTAGTTGCTCCGCGGCATGTGGGATCTTCCCGGACCGGGGCACAAACCCGTGTCCCCTGCATCGGCAGGCGGACTCTCAACCACTGCGCCACCAGGGAAGCCCAATAAATATTATTAATTTCAGGTAAAAATAAGATGAAATCCCTTATTCCACATTGCGTAAATGTAGAATGTGGGACCATGTATTTAAATGTTATTTTCCTGTTAGCCTATTTCTGTGAGTTTTGCTTTTCTAAGCTTTTTTTTCTACCTATTTTGCTTCCTCAAAGGATCACTTTGAAAATTAGTTCTACTTCTGTAAATATGATTTAAATTCCTTAGGGAGAAAGCACTCAGAAAATGGAATATGTAATACATTTATTCAGTAAATTGTTATATCAAATCATAATCCAAAGAGCTGTTTATTGAGTTTGCAAAGTGCAGAAACCATAAATATATCATCTTAAAATAAAATCTTATAAAAACCATTTAAGAGAAAATCATCCACCACCAATATTACCTTAATAAAGCCTCTATTTTATATTATTTTTAGTAGCTACTGTCCATTTATGTTTGCAATTCCAATTACATAATTTGGATTAAACTGATTATATTTTAATTTTGGTATATTAGTGATTTTCCCTAAGAATGGTATATAGTGATATTCCTTGCCTTTCACAAACACAACTATTACACCTTTCTCTAGCTTTATAAACATTTCCAACTTATGATGCCTAAATAGAGAGCTTTCTTCCTCAAAATGAAATTGTAGACGAAATTTAAGTATTCACTGTAGTACTAAAAAAGTTATTAGATTATGATGAGCAAACCACAGGCACAAAAATATCTCCATATATAAAAATCATGAAACCAGAATGAATGTAAAACTCGATAAAGCTGGTTAATTAACAGCCTTATGTCAGACAAACAAAAGACCTCAGAATAAAGTAGCTTGTAGCCTGAACAATAGCCAGAATAACTCAAGGAGTGGGAAATGGACCCTGGAATAGTGGTGTAATTACTTGGTTAATTAATTTAAAGACTGTGGAGTAATGGATTCCATCCCTTCTCTCACAAGTGCCGGCACCCAGCATTTTCTAAAGGGCTAAAGCTACAGGCCACTTCCTAAAGGGTCAGTTTTGAAAGGGGAGAAGTAGTACAATGTCCCAGGTAACCTAAAACACTGTCAAAGCAAATAATCTTCACTCCCAGAATATTATCTCACTAACAGTAAACTTGCTTAGCCATACATACAGCAACAGATATCAATTAACTTCTCATAGGTATCTATATTTTTCCTCAGGGAAACAGAGATTATCATCTGTGGATGACCAAACACAATTGTTACCAATAATAGTCAAACTAGATGGTTATTTATAAATGTGAATAACCAATGTAGCTGAAAATGTAGCTGAAAAAAAATATATATATAAATATATAAAATGCAAATGCCCACATTTATATCTGATTTGTTTTAATGAGATTAGACTATCAAGTTATCTGTTTAAATATAAAAAATACATAACCATATGTTTTGATTTTTGCCTCTTTCCATGAGGAAAATAATGTGTCAATGATCTACTTTTGATTTAAAAAATAAATCTCATAACTGCTTAAACTTTTCAGAAAAGAGATCTTAGTTTAATTTTTAATAACAACATATTCTTAAGGCAACCAAACAAATTATAGACTTATTAGGGATTAAAAATTACACATGAAACAAAGATATAATCTTCATATTTTGAGTGCATCTCAAGACTGTCGTTAGAAATAATTTCTGTAAGAATAGCTCTGTAATGTTGAATAGCATGTATCTTTCTGCAGCTGTATGAGGAAAAGGAACCATTTCTTATTTTAACCTTGTGAGATATCTTTCACAAGGAGGTAAAGAAAGCCTATGGCTTTCAAAAACCTCAAAATTCTGGGATTCCATGAGTTAGCAATGAGAGTCAAACAAAACATGACTAAAATTCAGAAACTAAAATATAAAGAGAAGAGAAGCAGACTCAGTCTATGAGCAAATGGATTACTGAAAATGGAATGTTTTACACACCTAGCCTTTGAAAGCCTCTGCTAAAAACTTAAATAGGTGGGTGGTATTCTTATGAGCATTAATTTTAAGCTTCAACCTAGTCACTGAATATTCAAAAGGAGACTTTTACAACTAAGTTTGATAGTAAGAACTGGAGCAAGCTGTGTTTCTCTACATAATATTTGGGCACAGCTTTTGTAGGGGATGTCTTTGCTTTTATTTCTGAAGGAGGGGAGTTAGAAATCATGGATAGAGGCAGAGAAGGAAAGAGGGAACATCAGAAAGCTGAGAAATCTGATAGGAAGTTTGAACCTGTTGGGAGAAATTGCCAAAAGAATTTCTAACAACTAGGATACTTAATGGTAACATTCAGTTGTTTCTTGCCTAAAGATCTTTCTGAAGGTGAAGGGTGTGGCCATC
Source organism: Pseudorca crassidens (assembly GCF_039906515.1). Taxonomy (NCBI): domain Eukaryota; kingdom Metazoa; phylum Chordata; class Mammalia; order Artiodactyla; family Delphinidae; genus Pseudorca; species Pseudorca crassidens. The sequence continues at coordinate 61,840,253 of NC_090302.1, forward strand.
ATGATGACCTGCTTTCAAATCCCAGCTCTGCTACTTAGCTACATGACCCTGGGAGAGCCATTTAACCTCTCTCTGCTCAATTCTCTCATCTATAAGATGATGATAATACTAGGACCTAATTCTTAAAATTGTTGTGAGGACTAATTGACCTAATACATTTAAAAATCTTAGACTGGCACCTCTAAACATTTGGAAGATATGCATACTGCTTTGAATTCCATAAATTCTTGGTGCTGAGCTTGCAGAGTAAGTACACTTTTAGTTGAGTAAGACACTTTGTAATAGGGATTGGGGGATATTAGGTAATAGGGATGTGGTAAACAGACTGCCATCTAATCCTCCTCTGGCATCAGTGCTGGGAAAAAAAGGATTTCAGCCTCTGACTACTTCGGAAGCCTTATATGTTTAGTGGTTCTTGCTCTTAGATTCAAATATATACCTTTTATCTCTACACTAAACTCTTCTTGAGCTAGCTCGTTTATGGCCTTAATTACTATTTATCATGTGTTAATTCGAGCCATCCGATATACACATACAGACAATAAGTATGATCATTTTTTTCTGAATATTAAAGGATATTTCAATAGGAATATGAGAAAATGTAAAATTTTGCAATACATATGCTTCCAAGTGTTGCTTTTCTGTTGAATTCTGTTTATATATAGAAGCACATCCATCAGCAGTTTTGTACTGATTGCTCAGTTTTCTGCTGACAATGTCTGTGATGGAGCCAAAATGACTAAGCTAATACATGCAGTAGAGATAGGTGATACATATCTAGAAATATGTTTTTTAAAAAAACATTTGTCTTGAAGATTTAGCTTAAGTTCTGTCTGTTCCCTCACTAATTTGAAAAGGGCTGGGGTTGGGGGCTCACTGAGTAAAAGTTGATAGTAATAAAAATAACAACAATACTTATTTTGAATTTGGCATCAAAACATTAAGATTCATGATACCCAAACTCTAAGAAAACCAATGTACATCACTATCCAACACCTAACTTGAAAATAATTCTATGTACTGGTTAATATCCTAAGTACTCCTAAAAAAATATGAGCAAAAGTTCCTCTATATAGTGTTGATTTTCGTGTTGTGGAGAATTTGTATGTATCCAACTATAGTGAATATATATATATAGATATATATATTCTGACATTCAGGATGAAGGGAAACTGACGACTTTGGAAGAAAAAGTAAAATAAAATGTGCTAAGGGAAGATAAACACATATACAAGAATTCAATCTCACAGTTCAAAGGTTTGCATAATATTTCAGGGATTCAGAGATTCTCTTCCTCCTTCAGCCTTTCTATGGATCACCTTGGAATAACCTCCTGAGGATTAAATTTCCTGCATCCAAATCCAAATAAACTAGAAAATTGTTTAATTGTAGGTAACATACAACCTGACAAACTCTTGGTCTGTTGCTATGTTACCTCTAAGTATTGAATATGATGCTGTGAACCTTGTCCTATAAAAATTATGGGACCCAAACAGGAAAAGTACCTGAATGAAGACCATTTCAAATGGAAGTAAGTTGAGCGATTACAGGCTCAAAGCCAAAATAGGCACAACTGTTGCTTCTTTCATTATGTACAGTTGACACTCAAGTTTTATCTCAGAATATACCTAGAATCATGTTAGCCTGGAAAGTATTTAAAGGATATTTAACCAAATGACCTGAAATAATAAAACAAAATATCTACTGGGTATCAAATCTTGGCCAACATAACTAACATATTTACCATCCAAGATAAAGTAAAGGTAATATGTGCCTATGTAGATGAGGGTTTTCCATTATAGAGCTATGTACAATAAACCACTTAAAAAATGGGACATACAGGTATGCTGGAAAACAGTTTGGCAGTTTCTTGTAAGGTTAAAAGTTCATCTGCATAAGATCTAGAAATTGCACTTGTGGTTATTTATCCTAGAGAAATGAAAATTTATGTTCACATAAAAACCTATACATAAATGTTCATAGAAATTTAATTGGTTAGGAAAGAAACCAAATGGCCTTCAATGGTGAATGGATGAACACACTATGATACGGTGATACAAAAGTATACTACTCAGTACTAAGAAGGTACAAAGTATGGTTATATGTAACAACTTGGATAGACCTCAAGGGGATTATGCTGAGTAAAAAGACAATCTAAAAGGCTACATATTGTATTATTTTATTTATTTATAACAAATCCTTAAGGTAACAAAACTAACAGTGATGGAGAACAAATCCATGGTTGCCAAGGGGTTAAGGTTAGAGGGAGACTGTGACTACGGAACAATAACATGAAGGAATTATTTTGTGACAAAATCTGTATCCTGACTGTGGTGATGGTTACATGAATAAATATATGGAATAAAATTTCATTAACTATAACCTCTCCTCTTTAAAATAAATGAGTGCATGTAGAAACTGGTGAAACCAAAATATGGTTTTTAGTTAACAGCAGTGTACTGATGTAAGTTTCCTGATTTTGCTAAAATACTTTAGTAGTGTAAGGTGTTATCATTGGGGGAAGCTGAATAAAAGGTACAAATGAACACTGTAAAATTTTTAACTATGAGGATGAACTACTTAAAAAGAAAGTAACAGTCCCTCCCATCAGGAAACTTGCACAAGCCTCTCAGATAGCCTCATCCAGCAGAGGGCAGACAGCAGAAGCAAGAAGAACTATAATACTGCAGCCTGTGGAACAAAAACCACATTCACAGCAAGAGAGAGAAGATGAAAAGACAGAGAGCTATGTACCAGATGAAGGAACAAGATAAAACCCCAGAAAAACAACTAAATGAAGTGGAGATAGGCAACCTTCCAGAAAAAGAATTCAGAATAATGATAGTGAAGATGATCCAAGACCTCGGAGAAACAATGGAGGCAAAGATTGAGAAGATGCAAGAAATGTTTAACAGAGACCTAGAAGAATTAAAGAACAAACAAACAGAGATGAACAATACAATAACTGAAATGAAAACTACACAAGAAGGAATCAATAGCAGAATAACTGAGGCAGAAGAACAGATAAGTGACCTGGGGGACAGAATGGTGGAATTCACTGCTGTGGAACAGACTAAAGAAAAAAAATGAAAAGAAATGAAGACAGCCTAAGAGACCTCTGGGACAACATTAAATGCAACAACATTCGCGTTTTAGGGGTCCAGAAGGAGAAGAGAGAGAGAAAGGACCAGAAAAAATATTTGAAAAGATTAGAGTCAAAAACTTCCCTAACATGGGAAAGGAAATTGCCACCCAAGTCCAGGAAGCAAAAAAAGTCCCATACAGGATAAACCCAAGGAGAAACACGCCGAGACACATAGTAATCAAATTGGCAAAATTTAAAGACAAAGAAAAATTACTGGAAGCAGCAAGGGAAAAACAACAAATAACATACAAGGGAATTCCCATAAGGTTAACAGCTGATTTCTCAGCAGAAACTCTACAAGCCAGAAGGGAGTGGCATGATATACTGAAAGTGATGAAAGGGAAGAACCTACAACCAAGATTACTCTACCCCACAAAGATCTCATTCATGTTCGATGGAGAAATCAAAAGCTTTACAGACAAGCAAAAGCTAAGAGAATTCGGCACCACCAAATCAGCTCTACAACAAATGCTAAAGCAACTTCTCTATGTGGGAAACACAAGAGAATAAAAGGACCTAAATAAACAAACCCAAAACAATTGAGAAAATGGTCATAGGAACATACATATTGATAACTGCCTTAAACGTGAATGGATTAAATGCTCCAACGAAAAGACATAGGCTTGCTGAAGGTATACAAAAACAAGATCCATATATATGTTGTCTACAAGAGACGCACTTCAGACCTAGGGACACATACAGACTCAAAGTACGGGATGGAAAAAGATATTCCATGCAAATGGAAATCAAAAGAAAGCTGGAGTAGCAATACTCATATCAGACAAAATAGACTTTAAAATAAAGAATGTTACAAGAGACAAGGAAGGACACTACATAATGATCAAGAGATCAATCCAGGAAGAAGATATAACAATTATAAATATATATGCACCCAACATAGGAGCACCTGAATACATCAGGCAACTGCTAACAGCTCTAAAAGAGGAAATCGACACTAACACAATAATAGTGGGGGACTTTAACATATCACTTACACCAATGCACAGGTCATCCAAAATGAAAATAAATAAGGAAAAAGAAGCTTTAAATGACACAATACACCAGATAGATTTAACTGATATTTACAGGACATTCCATCCAAAAACAGCAGATTACACTTTCTTCTCAAGTGTGCACAGAACATTCTCCAGGATAGATCACATCTTGGGTCACAAATCAAGCCTCAGTAAATTTAAGAAAATTGAAATCATATCAAGCATCTTTTCTGACCACAAAGCTATGAGATTAGAAATCAATTACAGGGAAAAAATGTAAAAAAACACAAACACATGGAAGCTAAGCAATACGTTACTAAATAACCAAGATATCACTGAAGAAATCAAAGAGGAAATCAAAAAATACCTAGAGACAAATGACAATGAAAACACGATGATCCAAAACCTATGGGATGCAGCAAAAGCAGTTCTAAGAGGGAAGTTTAGAGCTATACAAGCCTACCTCAATAAACATCTGAAATAAACAACCTAACCTTACACCTAAAGGAACTAGAGAAAGAAGAACAAACAAAATCCAAAGTTACCAGAAGGAAAGACATCATAAAGATCAGAGCATAAATAAATGAAACAGAAACAAAGATAACAATAGCAAAGATCAATAAAACTAAAAGCTGGTTGTCTGTGAAGATAAACAAAATTGATAAACCATAGCCAGACTCATCAAGACGGAGAGGTGTCAAATCAATAAAATTAGAAATGAAAAAGGAGAAGTTACAACAGACACTGCAGAAATACAAAGCATCCTAAGAGACTACTACAAGCAACACTATGCCAAAAAATAGACAATCTGGAAGAAATGGACAAATTCTTAGAAAGGTATAACCTTCCAAGACTGAACATGGAAGAAATAGAAAATACAAACAGACCAATCACAAGTAATGGAATTGAAACTGTGATTAAAAACCTTCCAACAAACCAAAGTTCAGGACAAGATGGCTTCACAGGTGAATTCTATCAAACATTTAGAGAACAGCAAACACACACCCATCTCAAGCTCTGCCAAAAAGTTGCAGAGGAAGGAAAACTCCAAACTCATTCTATGAGGCCACCATCAACCTGATATCAAAACCAGAGAAAGATACTACAAAAAAAGAAAATTACAGACCAATATTACTGATGAATATAGATGCAAAAATCCTCAACAAAATACTAGCAAACAGAATCCAACAACACATTAAAAGGATCATACACCATGATCAAGTGGGATTTATCCCAGGGATGCAAGGATTCTTCAATATACACAAATCAATCAATGTTATACACCATATTAACAAACTGAAGAATAAAAACCATATGATCATCTCAATAGATGCAGAAAAAACTTTTGACAAAATTCAACACACATGAATGATAAATACTCTCCAAAAAGTGGGCATAGAGGGAACCTACCTCAACATAATAAAGGCCATATATGAAAAACCAACAGCCAACATCGTTCTCAAGGGTGAAAAACTGAAACCATTTCCACTAAGATCAGGAACAAGACAAGGTTGCCCACTCTCAGCACTATTATTCAACATAGTTTTGGAAGTTTTAGCCACAGCAATCAGAGGAGAAAAAGAAATAAAAGAATACAAATTGGAAAAGAAGAAGTAAAACTGTCACTGTTTGCAGATTCCATGAAGCCATATATAGAGAATCCTAAAGAATCCACCAGAAAACTACCAGAGCTAATCAATGACTTTGGTAAAGTTGCAGGATACAAAATTAATGCACAGAAATCTCTGGCATTCCTATACACTAAAGATGAAAAATCTGAAAGAGAAATTAAGGAAACACTCCCATTTACCACTGCAACAAAAAGAATAAAATATCTAGGAATTAACCTACCTAGGGAGACAAAAGACCTGTATGCAGAAACTATAAGACACTGATGAAAGAAATTAAACATGATACCAACAGATGGAGAGATATACCATGTTCTTGGATTGGAAGAATCAACATTGTGAAAATGACTCTACTACCCAAAGCAATCTACAGATTCAATGCAATCCCTATCAAATTGCCAATGGGATTTTTTATGGAACCAGAACAAAAAATCCTAAAATCTTTATGGAGACACAAAAGATCCCGAATAACCAAAGCAGTCTTGAGGGAAAGAAACGTGAGCTGGAGGCTTCAGATTCCCTGACTTGAGACTAGAGTACAAAGCTACAGTAATCAAGACAATATGGTACTGGCAAAAAAACAGAAACAAGATGAATGGAACAAGATAGAAAGCCCAGAAATAAACCCATGCACCTATGGTCAACTAATCTATGGCACAGGAGGCAAGGATATACATTGGAGAAAAGACAGTCTCTTCAATAAGTGGCACTGGGAAATCTGGACAGCTACATGTAAAAGAATGAAGTTAGAACACTTCTTAACACCATACACAAAGATAAACTCAAAATGGATTCGAGACCTAAATGTAAGACCGGACACCATAAAACTCCCGGAGGAAAACACAGGAAGAAGACCCTTTGACATAAATCACAGCAAGGTCTTTTTTGATCCACCTCCTAGAGTAATGTAAATAAAAACAAAAATAAACAAATGGGACCTAATGAAACTTAAAAGCGTTTGCAGAGCAAAGGAAACGATAAACAAGACAAAAAGACAACACTCAGAATGGGAGAAAATATTTGCAAATGAATCAACAGACAAAGGATTAATCTCCAAAATTTATAAACAGCTCATGCAGCTCAATATTAAAAAAACAAACAACCAATCCGCAAATGGGCAGAAGACCTAAATAGATATTCTTTCAAAGAAGACATACAGATGGCCAAGAAGCACATGAAAAGCTGCTCAACATCACTAATTATTAGAGAAATGCAAATCAAAACTACAATGAGGCGTCACCTCACACCAGTCTGAATGGGCATCATCAGAAACTCTACAAACAACTAATGCTGGAGAGGGTGTGGAGAAAAGGGAACCCTCTTGCACTGTTGGTGGGAATGTAAATTGATACAGCCACTATGGAGAACAGTATGGAGGTTCCTTAAAAAACTAAAAATAGAACTACCATATGATCCAACAATCCCACTACTGGGCATATACCCAGAGAAAACCATAATTCTAAAAGACACATGCACCCCAATATTCATTGCAGCACTATTTACAATAGCCAGGTCATGGAAGCAACCTAAATGCCCATCGACAGATGAATGGATAAAGAAGATGTGGTACATATATACAATGGAATATTAGCCATAAACAGGAACGAAATTGGGTCATTTGTTGAGACGTGGATGGATCTAGAGATTGTCATACACAGTGAAGTAAGTCAGAAAGAGAAAAACAAATATCATATATTAATGCATGTATGTGGAACCTAGAAAAATGGTACAGATGAACCGGTCTGCAGGGCAGAAGTTGAGACAGAGATGTAGAGAACAAACATATGGACACCAAGGGGGGAAAGCCATGGGTGGGTGGGGATGGTGGTGTGCTGAATTGGGCGATTGGGATTGACATGTGTACAGTGATGTGTATAAAATTGATGACTAATAAGAACCTGCTGTATAAATAAATAAATTTAATTTAAAAATTAAAAATAAAATAAAATAAAAAAGTATAAACGTTAAGAATGTATGTGTAACTGTCTCTAGGTCCATCCACGTCTCTGTCATACAGAGTGAAGTAAGTCAGAAAGAGAAAAACAAATATCGTATAGTAAGGCTTATATGTGGAATCTAGAAAAATGGTACAGATGAACTTATGTGCAAAGCAGAAATAGGGTCACAGATGTAGGGAACAAACTTATGGTTGCCAAGGGGGGAAGGGGTGGGTGGGACAAATTGGGAGATTGGGATTGACATATACACACTACTATGTATAAAATAGATAAGTAATGGGAACCTACTGTATATCACAGGGAACTCTACTCAATGATCTGTGGTGACCCAAATGGGAAGGAAATCTAAAAAAGAGTGGATATATGTATATGTATAACTGAACCACTATGCTGTACAGCAGAAACTGACACAACATTGTAAAGCAACTATACTACAATAAAAAAATGTATGTGCCAAAATTAATTTTAGAATGATTAGTCTGAACTTATTGCTGGCTCTAGTTAGATGTTAGTGTCTATTTATTATTGACACAATTTCTAGTTTATGGCAATAAAACCAAAGCGTAAGCATATGACCATTGTGTTCTTTTGCTGCTGTTGCTGTTTTCCATTAAAAGGTAGCAAAAGTGGGATGGAAGACCTCCAAATATTGCATGGAGGGTGTACTACCAAGTGGTTCAGATAATTAAAGATATCTCTTGGGTGTTGGTGAGAATATACTATATCAAATATATTCCAGCATAAAAGCTTTTTTTGGTAAAAATGTGGGTATCATGAAAATATTGATGGGTATGGAAAAGAAGGTATTTGTGAATAATTTCTGGAAATCATCCTGCCGTATCTCAAATTTTGCATTTGACGGTTGCTTTGATTTTAAATGAACTTTGATATTATTTCAAGACTTGAAAGACCATACTCTCCAAATATTTTAATCCACTGGGATTATGTGATGCAACCCTTTACATTGTTAACAGCAGTTATAAGTAAAAGTTTTGCATAATTTCCTTAAATATAGTCAAAGAATAGTGATCCATCTCCAAAAAATGCACATAACAAAATAGCCTACTATATTCCATATACCCCTAGATCATTCTCTAACATTTTACATATACATAATGTGCTTAGTTCTCCAATTAGATTCTAGCGTTTTAAGACAAAGTGTTTTTCCTACTTCTGTTGCATCTTTGTTATTCCTTAGCAAAGTTGATGAATGCATTTTTGGTCCATAAGAATTGCTTTGTTGATTATAGAAGCTAGTACTATATTGAATGCTGCTTCTAGAAAACAAATATTTCAAATTATATTGAATCACTTGGTCCAAATATATTGCTTTCTCAGGCTTTTGTCAGCAAAAATAGCTCAGTTTGTGTATTAAATTGTGAATAATTGCTACAATTTCCCCTACTTATCATTTTTTTGTGAAGTAACTTAATTTTCACCAAATCTTTTATGCACAAATGGTTTAGTAACTTCCACTTTATAGAATAAGAAACAAATTCAAATAGGTTACATTACTGTCAAAAGATATTCCCTACTTTTAACCACTACTATCACTATACACATACTAGAAAGGCTAAAATTTATATATATTTATATATGTTATATGTATTTAACACACAAATACACACAAAATACATACATATACACACAAACACACTGACAATACAAAATACTAGCAATGATATAAAGCAATTAAAACTCTAATATATTGTAGCTGGGAATACAAAATGGTACTGCACCCTGTAAATTAGTTGGGCAGTTCCCAGAAAGTTAAACTAACATCTGCAAAATGATGTAGAAAACCCATTCCAAGGTATTTATACAAGAGAAATAAAAAGTCATGTTCACACATATACTTGTATCCAGCTATTTATAGCATCTTTATTCATTTGGGAAATTTGGATTTTATTTATTTGGGAAACAACACAAATGTTTTCAACTGAGTATATAGATTTTAAAAACTGGTACATTATGCAATGGACTACTACTCAGCATTAAAAAGGAACAAAATATGGAAACACACAGCTTGAATGAACCTCAAGGTGTTACATATATGTTAAATGAAGGAAGCCAGTTTCAAAGTGTTACCTACTCCACAGTTCCAGTGATATGAAACATGGTATGATCAAGCAATTCCACTCCTGGGTGTATACTCAGAAAAATTAAAATACTAATTCAAAAAGTTACATGCACCTCAATGTTCATAGCAGCATCATTTCCAATAGCCAGGACATGAAACAACCCATGTGCCCATCAAAAGACAACTGGATTGGGGCTTCCCTGGTGGCACAGTGGTTGAGAATCTGCCTGCCAATGCAGGGGACACGGGTTCGAGCCCTGGTCTGGGAAGATCCCACATGCCGCAAAGCAACTAAGCCGGTGAGCCACAACTACTGAGCCTGCGCGTCTGGAGCCTGTGCTCCGCAACAAGAGAGGCCATGATAGTGAGAGGCCCGCGCACCGCGATGAAGAGTGGCCCCTGCTTGCCACAACTAGAGAAAGCCCTCGCACAGAAATGAAGACCCAACACAGCCAAAAATAAATAAAATAATTAATTAATTAAAAAAAAAGACAATTGGATTAACAAGATACAGTGTGTGTGTGTATATATATATATATATATATATAGTGGAATATTACTCAGCCACAAAAAAGAATGAAATACTGCCATTTGCAGCTACATCAATGGACCTAGAGAATATTATGCTTAGTGAAATAAGTCAGACAGAGAAAGACAAATACTAAACAATATCACTTATATGTAGAATCCAAAAAATAATAACAATGAATGTACATACAGGACAGAAACAGACTCACAGACAAAGAAAACAAACTTGGGGTTACTAAAGGAGATAAGGAACGGGGGAGGGAAAAATTAGAGGTATGGAATTAACAGATACAAACTACTACATACAAAATAGATAAGCAAAAGGATATACTGTATAGCTCAGTAAATTATGCCCATTATCTTGCAAGAAACTACAATGGGATATAATTTACAAAAATACTGAATCACTATGCTGGACTCTTGAAATTAACACAGTATTGTAAATCAACTATACTTCAATTTAAAATTACAGTTAAAATTAATATTTCAAATTTATAGAGATATTTTGTTATAATTTCTTGAAATATTCTCTTCTTCTCCCCACCCACATGAGTATGTAACTAACCAAATGGAAACTGAAGAGCTCTACAACCATTTCTAAAATACAACTACTTTTTAAAAAGCAGTTTAAAAACTGATAAATTTCCAAAGGTTCTATTATTTTGTTCTCTATTAATGTGATTTTAAATGTGACTATGAATTTTATCTATGTGCAACATGAATGCGAAATATCTATATAAGAGTTAAATGGATGAAAATACTTGTTAACCCGATCATTAGGCTTCCTGCAGTTAATACAGAATTACACTTGGCCATTGGAATTGACTTAAATGTTCAAAAAAAAGTTGTTTCTGATTCTACTGACCTTTCTACTGTGTTTTATCTTTATTCAAATCAAAAGGATACTGTGGAACAAGAAAAAAATTACAAGGATATAGGACCAGCCTCTGACCATTACTACCGTATATCTACAATTGAATTTGCATCACAGCAATACCATCGAGTAACTATGGAGGTCACAATAGATGAGTGACAACAGTTTTGTAGCTCAGTTTGCTCATCATTACCATGGGATGTAGAGTGTCAATTACCATTTCAGTGCTTACTGGGTGCTGGCTACCTGTTAAGTAGTTTTAGAGTTTGAATAGGTGGCAGGACAGTGTACTATATGAGCATACAAGTGATCCAAGTGGCAGAGACAAGGAGAGTTTGATGCAGGATTCACATATGTACATAACGTGTCTGCCATTTAGTCACTTTGTCATCTTACACAAATCACAGAATCGCTCTAAGTGCCATGCCTTCCCTTAACATGGGGCAATAACAGTAAACCTTAGCTCACAATGCTGTTAAGAGGATAAGAAGCAGTTAATGGAAAAGCATTGTCAATTATAGATAAAATATATGTCTTGTCTTTTGGGGAGGGTACTTTTTAGGTAATCCCATTGTTTAAAAATACATGGACACTGTATACATACAGTAGGAATTCTGATTATAATACAATTACAGAGAATACAAAAGAACACAGCAATAGAGAATAAAGAAACTTTCACTGTTTAATATTTTCAGTGCAGTTAATCTATATTATGCGTAAAGTTGTAATTAGAGAGTGCTTATATGAAAATAATTACCATTATAGGGACTTCACTTGAATCTTCAGGATCTGCCAACTAATTAGCTCATTCCAAAGACAAAATGATAATGTAACATTACCCACTTTCAGAAACTGACCCTTGCCACCTAGACAATTAAGTATTCGTGAAAAGTATGATCTTGCTACATTCCATTAAATGCCAAATAAACAAACTGAAGCGAGAAAAACATTTTACAAGTAGTTAGCTAATTTGAACACACTTTCTGATATTATTCACAAAAGCATTTAGTCTGTATTTTTTCTCTTAAATCCCGTGGTAATGATTAAAATTTAGTTTCTTATTTTATCTCCCTTAATAATAATTCCAAATTCCCAAGCATACGTACTTTTTCAATTAAAAATATTAATCAAATTAGATACATTTCATTACTAGCCAAGTGAAATCAACTAGTATTTAATAAGTATTCATACATAGAGTGCACTAGGTCTCCAAGCGGATAAATAAAAGGAATAAACTATAAATTCTTGTCTCAAAGGGTGACAAGAATGAGTGTGGGCTATAATCTGAAAATAAGCTAAGAAAGTTTTATAAGGGAAAATTACCAAGTCAGTACCTAGAGAATAGATATGCAGAGACTATGATGAATCCATTATCAATTGGAGGCAAAAAAAAACACAGGATTTACTGAGAATGATGTTAGACTGATTTAACGACTTTGGGAAAGGCAATAATGGGAGGTGTAACACAATAGGTTGCTTGGGACAAGATTGTTTAGACTTTGGAATGCTAGGTTTAGGAGTTTTAATTTGATGTTTTCCATTTCTCTAAATGGAAAGTCACTTAAATTTTCTGAGGATAAATTTTTTATCAGAGTAATAATGAAAAAACAAAAATGGAAAGGTCAGTTAAACTGGAGGGGGTTTTTTTCCTTTTTTTTTAATGTGGGCAAAACATAACTAATGTAACTACAGTGGTATTAGAAGAAAGGAAAGAGAATATGTATGTGAGAAACCCTGAAGAAATAGAGTCATTAGGAGTTTAGAATGGAAGAGTTAAGAGAGAAGACAGAATTAGCTATCAAAATAGAAAAGCTTTTAACTCCAGGCAGCTTTGAGAATTGGAATATTAAGAAGATGAACTCCTCTGAGTGTGCAGGGGGAAGTATTTTTAAAGCCTGTTGAACTTGAAGAAGCAGAATATTTAAGTGGAAATATCTGAGGAATCACTGCAAATTGGGAAATGCAGAGTAAAACTCCAGAAAAGCTAGCAAAGAGAATATTCTCCAGGAGAAACCTGAGGAATATTTATACATTATACATGAGAATTTTGAGAAGAAGCATCAAGGCGAGTTATATATTATGAGATTTAGAGGAAGCAGTATTTTTAAAACGAATGAAATGACCCATTGTGTTGCCCTCTACAGTGAAGCCAAAGAAGGTGGGACAAAGAGGAGAAAACTGACTATTGGAAAGTCTATGTTGATAGAATAAGTTCAGAGAAGTAGGGAAGAAAACCAGATAAAAAGGAGTTAAGAAATTAGTACTTGGTGAGCAACTGGAGGCAGCAAATCATGTACCATGCTTTCTAGAATGTTTACAATTCAAGATTTAACTAATCAGACAATCCTTGAAAGAGTTCTATCTAGCCAGAAAACAGAGTTGTCTTTGAAGCTTAGAGTACTGCACACATTAGGGTGACTGGAAAGTAAAATATTGTGAGGGGGTCACTGAGAATTTACGACACTGGTACAAAATGAGACTAAACAGGAAGTCATGACCTTAGAAGTATTGCTAAGAAATTATAACTTTCCCTCGAGTAGAAAGAATTACAGGACCCTAAGCAGGGGAGTGCTATTTATCTCAGTCAGTCACAAGATTAGCCAAGCTATTCCCTTAAGTTTACGCAAAAGGAGAAAGGCAGAGAAAATGAACACAGTCAATTGTCAATCATGGGACAAAAATCTATGTCTGTTTCTTCTAGTTTTGAAATTTCTGAAGCCTCCAAGGATGGGAATTATGAAACTCATAAATACCCTGAATTTTAGGTTTATGTTATAGCCTGCCTCTAAGTTAAAAAAAAAAAAAAAAAAAAGTCTGGGTGATCTCTTAAGTTAAAGTAAGAGCAACTGTAAAAACGGTGGGAATGATTATTCATCGTACAAGGGACTTTATTTAGATCTGAGGCGTAAACCAGTATGACTCTGAGCAAGCCAATGGGCACAAAAAGGAAGGATGCTCAACAGAAAGGGCAGCATAGAACACAGAGGCTCAAGGGAATTCCTCCCTGCATTTGAAGATATTGAATAATCTCTCCACAGCAGTAGAAAAAAATCCTCTCGCTGGAAAACAGCATGAATAAAAAATGACTGACTACGGTGCAAAGTAACCAGTCACTGGGGAATGATTTGCCTATATTACTAGCTTACAAAAATGGGCAAAATAAAATATAATCTTACACTCACTTATTTCATTTGTTAGCACTTTCTGAAGAAGCACTTTAAATCCTGACGTGTATCAAGAATAAATACATCAATGTAGCTGTGCTATACATTTTATTGAATCCTATATGATGTACCAACACCCATAATTTTCAAGAATTACCACCCAGAGGGGAAAATCATCAGTTGTGAAAATAAACACTTTTAAAAATTACTGTGGGCTGGTTATTAGGGACAAACTTTCCTAAAATAAATGATGCACACTTCAAATTCATGACCCAAAACTGTTGCTCTTCTTAGCTGTGAGATGGGCACCCACCAGCAGGTGTGTGTTAGGAGAAAGATACCTTTTTAAAGATCTGTTAATTTAACTTATGTAAATTAATTGGTAATCGTGTACAATTTTACCATTTGGACGGCTTTATTCACTGAAAAGTCAGGTGTTGAAATACATTTAAAGATTTGTTTTTCTGTTCTCTGCTGGTGTGATGTGGGCAGATTCTCACTTGTTAATTATATTGTGTATAAAAAGTAGAAAAACTAAATTGAAAGAAATAAAATATTCTATATGTATTTTTTGCATGGAAGCTTATGCCCACAAAGAAATACGGCACTTGCTGTCACAAACTAGCTCTGTGCTAATCGCAACCCCACAGTCACAAATTATTATGACAGAATTACTTCCTTTTTCAAATGCTGCTTTCTACTGTAATAAAATCTCTTATTACTCTACTGTCAGTATTCATAATTATGCAATAGCTACTTAAAGACACCTACCCAGAAACCCTCTAGAAAATTATAACAAACCTTGACTCGTCATTTCAGAGAGCCAACATCCCAAGATAAAGTACTGACACCACTTAATGAACAATTCAGAATTGCTTATTTTTCAAACTATGCATGGTCGCAAATTCCAGCTTTAGAACTATTCTTACACCAGTACCCTGCTGTTATAACACTAAGTTAAAAGACTAAATTTCAACTCACCAGTTACTCCTAAAATTTATAATGATGTGTGCTCGTGAGAAACTGTGATTTCACAATTACTATTTCATAGACCTGATTCCTCAAACATGTTAGACATATAGAAGTTTACATCTCTTTGAAAAAACATTATGAATCTGCATCTTTTCTATGGATTTTAAACATCAAAATATACTTTTAAAATTCCTATTCTGATTTACATTTGGCATACTAAATATTGAATAATTTATAAATATATATAAAGTTATCAAATTAGATATCTTTCTATACCTATTTCCAGATTCTAGTATTCTTGAGAACCCTGACCTACTAACACTGTCTGTCTAAGCAACCCAGTTTTATGAGAAAGTGGATTAGTTAGTACCCAATGAAGTGGAATATGAAGGGTGACTTCTCTGAGATTTATTTGGTCTGCTATGTTAACATAGAAAGCTCCACAGATGGGAGCTGCATTGTGAGTTCAAGAATATTAACCAAGTCATATTATAAATTATACATCTTTACATTCCTATGTTATTTAGGCCTTATCGCCCACATTCATTTTAGAGGTCAAGAAATTTTATACAAGAGTTTATTTATAAATAAATAGTGTCAGACATGTATGAGACTTTGGACAAAAATTGAGTCAAAGAAAAATAGGGCCTATTTTGTTGAAGTTTAATGATCACAACAGATATTTATTAATCCAACCAATGCAGAATAATACAATTAGATAGTTGATTCTTTGAAGCAATGTATACGGAGCTATGAGAGCTAAAGCAAAGGGGTCTGATCTAGTTTCAGGGCACATGGCGTTTAAGTGGAGAAATGATATGTGAGCAGGAATTAAACTGATAAAGGGATGAAGTGGGGTGAAATTCTCAGCAGAGGGATGAGCAGGCCAAATAGACTGAGCCTGACGGACATGCTGAGTATAATCTAGTGCAGGCAGTATAGGTAGTAAGGAGAAGAATATTTGTAGATGAGCCTGAGACATCCATAGGGTCTTAGATGTCAAGAAGGCTAGGATCTTTGAGCTTTAACCTAATAACTGGCAAATGATTTTAAATGGGAAGGTAACATGACTAACTATAGCCACCTTTATGAAGATCATTGTGAATGCAGAAGTAAGTGGATTGGATAAGGAGGGCTGGGGTTGAGAAGGGATCATCTATAATTTTGTCAGTAAGAATGCTTAGGTGATCGTTACAGTAGAGTGACAATCTTGCCTAACCACATCGTTTTCTTCATTTCTCCAAGCTCTGAACACTGAATGACTCACGTCTCAGTAGCCTCTTTTCTTCTTTATGTATGCTTACTATCTAGATGCACTCACATCTCATGGTTTAAAAATCATACATCATGATATCTCCCAAATTTGCGCCTAATCCATCAGCAAATCATATCCCCGATAAACACACAATCCAACCTTGTTTTGCCATCTCCACTCAACACCGTGGTCCAAGTCACTAATTCCTCTAACTTAGAACAGTTTGATAGCTCCTTAATTAATCTCATTTTTGTCTACATTTCACCACTAAAGTGTATTTCAACAACAAAAACAAAAACAAATTATCTTATATCTTTTCCCATCTCAAAAACCCTCCGGTACATTTGAAATACATTCCAAATAAAATCTAATATCCCTACTCTGGCACATTCTGTTTTCCACAAGGGCCTGCAATATTTACCATTTCACATGATCTTCGGGATCTTGCCACTTCTCCACTAAGAAACTAAATCCGTATCTCTACCTCCTTGACTCCAGATGGCTCAATGACTGGTTTGACCAAAAGAATAAGGCAGAAATGATGCTGTGCCAGTTCTAGAAATAGCCCTTACCTAACTCAGCAGCTTCCTCTCCCTGCTTCTTGGAATGCTCGATTTTAAAACTCCTGTTCTTCAAACACTCCTTTTAAACCCAGGCCCCATCTTACAGTTAGTTCACGACACATGAATAAGCCACACATAATAAGGCTGTTTGTTTGAAAGTCCTAGATAAGCATCTAAGCATTAGCCTACACCAGCCCAGACAAGTGACATCTACATACAGCTCAGATGAACTTCTGAATGAGTACAGGCCCACCTGACATCTGAGTAAACACACATAAGAAACGATGAGCATGAATACCACCTCCTAAAAAATGGTGATGTAGGAGAATCCAGCTTCCCTGTCTCCCCACAAAGATCAATGATTGGACAGCTACCCAGGAACAAAAACTCCAGGCAACCTCTAGAGTTCACTTTGGAAGTTTTAGCACAGAAGAGAAAGAAGGCAACTTCATTTTACCTGCAGCCTCCCATCCCCCAAGCCATCATTGTTCAGTGCCAATAAGGAATTTCCCAGCTTGAAAGATTTTTCTCTCACCAGAAAAAGAAGAGGTGGGTGAGCGATCAGCCTCTCCAGCCTCATATGCAGGGCACTATACGAAGGTTCAGCTTCGGTTTCACTCCACTCAGACCAGCAAAGCTGAGATGCATGCAGACAGCTAGGGACAAGGAAGAAAAGCACAGGCTGTTAGCAGACATGCAGTGGGAGCTATTATAATTCATATAGACCTTCTCTGCAGACAAACTCAGCAGATTTTTCCTCTGAGGGAGTCAATGGCCAGCACCGCCTCGTGGTCCCACTGCAAAACTCACCCCCTTTTGCCCCACAGTTACCTGCATTTACTGGTATCAGCTACCCAAGTACATAAACTCTCCCTTGCCACCACCACCCCTGCCAGAGCCCAGGACCCACACTGGCAGCCATCCAAGTTTTCTATAGCTGTGTAAGTATAACATGCCAGCTGAGTTCCTTCCCACACCACTACCCCTCTAAACTGAAAGCCACTTTTGTAGCCAGTTCAGGCTTCTGCGGCTGTGCAAGTACAAGATACCAGCCTAGCGCCCCACCCTCTGGCTGACCCCTACATCACCAATGCAGCCTCATGTCTGTGCTTGGGTCTAGCCCCTCCTGCTATGTACCCACATGCCACCCACCTGATACCTGTCATTGGTCTCCACTGTAGTGTGCACACACAGGGGAGTGGGTGTAGCCACAGAAGAGCACCCTAACTGTAAGCCCACAGTTGGCACTGGTCCTCCATCACTATGAGTATGTCTAAAACTAGCCCCTGCTGCTACAGAGGCACTTGCAGCTGACATCCACAGCTGAGTGTGTGAACACCATTTGCTTTGGCTACCATCACTGCCTGCCTTTGTCCCTTGTTACTGGACCTGGAGGTGCCACTTAGAATCACAACAGCTCTTACAGCTACTGTGGATCCTCTGCAGTACTGGCCAAGAACCACATAGCTGTTGATACTGTGAAACACAGTGGCCAGAGCTGAAGAAATATCATGCCTCCCTGAAATCACTGCTACCATACATCCCTGAACACTTCATTCTGCACCAGTAGACCCAGGGTCACATCATCATCTATCATGCTCCTACCCATAGGTAAAAGGCTTCCTTTACTAAAGTCAGTCCATAAAGTCTGGAAAAGGTGAATGCTTCTTCAAATGCACAGAAGCCTATGCAAGTCTACAGGGACCCAAAAGAATCAGGGAAATATGTCTCTGCCAAAGTAATAGAGTAAGCCCCCAGGAATTGGCACCAAAGAAAAGAAGAATCAGAAATTGCCTGACAAAGAATTCAAACTAATTGCTATACAAATGATCAGAAAGCTATAAGAGAACACATATAAACAATTTAACAATATCAGAAAAACAATACAAGAACAAATTGAGAAGTTCAGCAAAGAGGTAGAAAACAAAAAAGAAACAAACAGAAGTTTTGGAGTTGAAGATACAATGAGTGAAGTGAAGAATTTAACAGAGAGCGTCAACAGCAGACTTGAACAAGCAGAAGAGAGAATTAGTGAGCTTGAAGACAGATCAACCAAAGTTACCCAATCAGGCGAGCAAAAGAAAAATAATAAAAAGCAATGAAGAAAGTCTACATACTAATGGAATACTACAAAAAGAAATTATGTATGCATCATTGGAGTCCCAGAAGGAGAAGAGAGGAGAAAGCAGTAGAAAGCCTATTTAAAGAAATAACTGCTGAGAACTTTTTAAATCTGGGAAGAGATTTGGACATACAAGTTCATGAACTAATAGGTAAACTCATAATTTCAATCCATAACAATTTTCATCAAAATATATAATAAAACTGTCTAAAACAAAAGACAAAGAATTTTAAAAACAGCAAAATAGGAAAAAAACAAAACAAAGCAAAACCTCTTTCATAAAAGGCAACCCTCTTAAGGCTACCAGCAGATTACTCAGCAGAGACCTCGCAGGCCAGGTGAGTATGGGATGATATAATCAAAGTACTAAGACAAAGAAACTACCAACCAAGAATACTTTACCCAGAGAAACTGTCTTTCAGAATTGAAGGCAAAGGGAAGAATTTCCCTAATTAAAAAAAGTGTTGAGGGAATTCAACACCACTAAACCTGCCTTACAAGGAATGCAGAGAGGAATTCTTCAAGCTGAATCAAAAGCATGCTAATTAATTACATTGAAATATAGGAAAATATACAACACACTGGTAAAGGTAAGCATATAGTCAAATTCAGAATACCCCAATACTCTAATATGGTGGTTTGACAACTAATTAACTTTGGTATAAAGGTTAGAGGACAAAAGTATAATAAATAGCTATAGCTTCTACAATTTGTTAATGGATTACATAATATAAAAAGAGGTATGGTGATATCAAAAACATCAAGGGGGGAACAGAAGGATGGAGGATTTGAATGCAATTGAAGTTAAATTGTTACCAGCAGGAAACATAATGAGAATATATATATACACAAATACATATACATATATGTTTTATGTAAGCCTCATGGGAACCACAAAGCAAAAATCTACCATAGATATGCCGAAGATAAATAGAAAATAATCAAAGCAGACCACTAAGGAAAATCATCAATTTAAAAAGGAAAAAGAGCCATGGAACTGCAAAACAGCTAGAAAGCAATAAGATGGCATTAGTAAGCCCTTATAAGTAATTACTCTAAATGTTAATGGATTGAATTCTTCAGTCAAATGGCATAGAGTGGCTGGATAGATTTAAAAAACAAACAAGGAAATAAACAAAAAACAAAAAAACAAGATGCAAACTTTGAACTGGCTACAAGAGATGCACTTCTGCTTTAAGGACACACATAACTCAAAGTGAAGGGTTGTTAATAGATATTCCATTAAAGTAAAAACTAAAAGAGAGAAGGGTTAGCTATACTTATACTGGACAAAATGGACTTTAAGCCAACAATGGTAACGAGACAAAAGTGGTCATTATATAAAGAAAAGGAGGTCAATTTATCAAGAAGATAAAACAATCATAGATATATATGCACTGAACATGAGAGCAACTACATATACTAAGCAAATAGTAATAGACTTGAAAAGACAAACAGCCAAAAATAATAGTAGGGGACTTCAATACTCAACTTCCAGCAATGAAAAAATCATCCAGACAGAAAATCAACAAGGAACCTAGGACTTGGACAATACTTCAGAACAAATAAAACTAATAGACATATACAGAACACTTCATCCCAGAGTAGCAGAATACACATTCTTCCCCAGCACACACATAACCTTCTTCAGGACTAATCACAGATCATAAACCAAATCCTAGCAAATTTCAGAAGATTGAAAACATACTAAGAGTCTTTTCTGACCACAAAGATGTAAAACTAGAAGCCAGTAACAGAAAAAGTTTGGAAAATTTACAAATATATGGAGATTAAACAACATGCTACTGAAGAACCAATGAGTCAAAGAAGAAATAAAAAGGGTAATCAAAAAATATCTTGAAACAAATGAAAATGGAAGCAGAACATATCAAAACCTGTGGGATAATGCAAAAGCAGTTCTAACAGGGAAGTTTACAGCAATAAACACCTACATTAACAAGAAAGATAACAAATAAACAATCCCACACCAAAAGGAACTAGAGGAAAAATGAATAAAGACCAAAGTTAGCAGAAGAAAGGATATAACAAAGACTTGAGCATAAATACATGAAATAGAGACCAAAAAACAACAGAAAACATCAACAAGCTAAAAAACTGGTTTTCTTAGAGGTAAAATTGACAAAACTTTAGCTAGACTAATTTAGAAAAAATAAAATCAGAAACGAAAGAGAAGATGTAACAATGATTCCATAGAAATACAAAGGATCATGAGAGACTATTATAAATAATTATACACCAACAAACTTGATAACCCAGAAGAAATCAATACATTACTAGAAACATATACCTACCAAGATGAAATCATGAAGAAATAGAAAACATGAACAGACAAATTATGTGCAAGGGGATGAATCAGTAATCAAAAAACCTCCCAAAAGACGAAAGAAAACTAGAAAACTAGATGGTTTCACTGGTGAATTCTATCAAATATTTAAAGAAGAATTAATGTCAATTCCTTCCAATTACTTCAAAAAAAAAAAACAACTGAAGAGTAAATGACACTTCCAAATTCATTTTATGAGGCCTGTATTACCCCGATATTAAAGACAGATAAGGACACTACAGGAAAAGAACATTACAAACCAATATGCCTGGCAAAAATAAATGTAAAAATTCTCAACAAAATATTAGCTAAGTGATTTCAACAGCACATTAAAGGATCATTTATCATAATAAAGTGGGATGCAACCCTGAGATTCAAGACTGGTTCAACATCCACAAATCAATATATGGTACACACCACATTAACAGAAGAAAGATAAAAATAATATGATCATCTTAACAGAGGTAGAAAAATCATTTGACAAAACATAACATCCCTTCAAGATAAAAATGTTTAACAAACTGGATATAGAAGAAACATACCTCAACACATTAAGTGCCATATATGCCAAACCTAAAGCCAACACAATGCTTAATAGTGAAAGCTTCAAAGCTTTTCCTCTACAGTCAGGAACAAGACACAGATGCCCATTCTCACCATTCCTATTCAACATAGTGCTGGATATTCTAGCCAGAGAAATCGGGCAAGATAAAGAAATAAAAGGCATCCGAAGAGGAAAGGAAGAAGTAAAATTATCTTTGTTTGCAGACAGAAAATCCTAAACACTTCCCCAAAAAACTGCTAGAACTAATCAATATATTCAGTAAAGTTGCAGGATACAAAATTAACATACAGAAAAGAGTTGCATTTCTATACGCTAACAACTTGACATTGGTCTTTGCAGAAATTTCCTCATTAAGACACCAAAAGCACAAACAGCAAAAGCAAAAATAAATAGCCAGGATTACATAAAACTAAAAAGCTTCTGCACTGCAAAAGAAACAACCAAGAAAATGAGAAGGCAATGTATGGAATGGGAGAAAATATTTCCAAACCTTCTATCTGATAAGGAATTAATATCCAAAATACATGAAGAACTCAAAAACAACAACAGCAACAAACAAATAGCTCCATTAAAAAATGGGCAGAGGGGCTTCCCTGGTGGCACAGTGGTTGAGAGTCTGCCTGCAGATGCAGGGGCCATGGGTTCGTGCCCCGGTCCGGGAAGATACCACATGCTGCGGAGCGGCTGGGCCCGTGAGCCATGGCCGCTGAGCCTGCGCGTCCGGTGCCTGTGCTCTGCAACGGGAGAGGCCTCAACAGTGAGAGGCCCGTGTACCGCAAAAAAAAAAAAAAAAAAAAAAAAAAAAGGGCAGAGGAAGCAAATAGTTTTCTAAAGAAGACATATGGTACAAGAAAAGGTGTTCAGCATCACTAATCATCAGGGAAATGCAAATCAAAACTACAATGACTACAATGACCTATAGAGTGAAGTAAGTCAGAAAGAGAAAAACAAATACCATATGCTAACACACAAATATGGAATCTAAAAAAAAAAAACAAACTGGTTCTGATGAACCTAGGGGCAGGACAGGAATAGAGACGCAGGCGTAGAGAATGGACTTGAGGACATGGGAAGGGGGAAGGGTAAGCTGGAACGAAGTGAGAAAGTGGCATGGACACATATACACTACCAAATGTAAAATAGATAGCTAGTGGGAAGCAGCCACAGAGCACAGGGAGATCAGCTTGGTGCTTTGTGACCACCTAGAGGGGTGGAATAGGGAGGGTGGGAGGGAGACTCAAGAGGGAGGGGATATGGGGATATATGTATATATATAGCTGATTCACTTTGTTATACAGCAGAAACTAACACAACATTGTAAAGCAATTATACTCCAATAAAGATGTTAAAAAAAAAAACCTACAATGACCTGTCACTTCACACCTGTTAGAATAGCTATCATCCCAAAGACAAAAAATAGTGTCAGTTAGAGTGTGAAGATAAAAGAAGACTTGTGTAACACTGGTAGGAACGAAAATTGTTACAGCCACTATGGAATACAGAATGGATGTTCCTGAAAAAGTTAAAAATAAAAATATCAAACCACCCAGCAATCCCACTTCTGGGTATATATCCAAAGGAACTGAAATCAGGATCTCATAGAGATAATGTACCCCCATATTCACCGCAGCATTATTCGCAATAGCCAAGATATGAAAATGTGTCTGTCAATGAATGAATGAATGAAGAAAATGTGGTATACTCATACACAATAGGATATTATTGAGCCACGAGAAAAGGAAATCCCACCATTTATGACAACTTGAATGAAACTTGAGGGCATTAAGTGAAATGAGTCAGAGAAAGACAAATACCATATGATATCACATATGTGGAATCTAAAAAAGCTAAACTCGGAGAAACAGAGGATGGTTCCCAGGACTAAGTGTGGGGGGAAATGGGAAGATATTGTTCAAAGAGTACAAACTTCCACTTACAAGATTAAGTTTTGAGATGTAACGTACAGCATTGTGATTACAGCTAAGAATACTGTATTATACGCCTGAATGTTGTTAACAGAGTAAATCTTAAGTATCTTACAAAAAAGAAATGGTAATTATGTGATGGCTGGAAGTGTTAGGTAGTGCTTTGATGGTAATTATTTTGTAATAGTATAATATCAAATCAACTTATTTTATATCTTAAACTTACTCAATGTGACCTGTCAATTATACCTCCATACTGGCAAAAGTATTCTACCCCCAACTGAATCAGTCCACAGAACAAAAGAAATTAATAATTATTTTAGGTGATTTAATACATATCAATGGATAAAACAATATTTACTATGATCTACAAAACCTTACTTGATACGGTCCATACCTCCATGATTTCAACTTCTACCACTGTTCTCACTCACCCAGTTCCAACCATGCCGGCCCCTTAACATTCCTTGGACTTGTCTAGCATACTCTTACCTCAGGACCTTGATGTTCTTTTCTAATTATAATGCTCTTGTTTCATAGAGTAGTCTGTATGGCTGGCATCTTCATTCCCTTTATTGATCTGTTCAGACGTCATCTTATTAAAGAATTCTTCCTTGACTGTCCTACAAAGAGTAGGCCCACTTCTCCCCAGCACACATTTTGCTTCTTGATTTGGTTTATTCTTCTTTACAGCATTTATTATTGTATCTCATACTATGTTTTTACATGTTTGCTTTAATTATTTATCTTTCTCAACAAAAATGCAAGTGCTATAAAGGCAGGACCACTTTTTCCACCCAAGTTTTTACTACTGCAGCTCCAGCACCTAAAATTGTAGCTGGCAGATCAATACTTGTTTTTTATTAGTGAATTAAAAAACTAATGGATGATGGATTGATAAATGAATATGAATCCCATAGGAAAAAAACACCAAATTGCCTTACTATATATATAAGAGCAGAAATTATTAATTTAGAGAACACAAAAGGAGGATCCCAGGTTTGGAAAAAGGATCATTTTCTCTAAATGTTGAATATAAAGCTCTTGTAGGACATCTAATAGTAAGTTAACAATTGGAAATAAGTGTCTCAGAGGATATCTCTTCTCAAAGCCTAGTAAAGTCTAGGCTTTTATATACATGTGCAGTATATAGATATAGAGATTTAAGGCATTGCTACAGAAAATTTTTCTACGCGTGGCATCTTAGTCTATTTGGGTTGCTACAGCAAGAATACCATAGACTGGGTAGCTTATAAGTAACAGAAATTTACTTCTCACAGTTCTGGAGGCTGGGAAATCCAACATCAAGTCACCAGCAGTTTAACATCCCATGAGGGCCTGCTCTCATGGGCAGTCTTCTTCTAGATGTGTCCTCACATGAGGGAGGAGAATGAGGTAGCTCTCCAGAGTCTCTTTTACAAAGGTACTAGTGCAATTCACGAGGGTTTTGCCCTCGTGATCTAATCGCTTCCCAAAGGCCCCACCTCCAAACACCACCACAATGGGTATTAGGTTTCAGCATATGAATTCTGGGGCAACACAGTCTATTGAAAGAGGAAAATAGAGTTAAGAGAAGGCAGCCTAGAATGCAATACGGAGAGGAAAAATGTTTATCGTTTCTAAGTCTTAAATTATGCCAATCCTTGCTATTTACAGGTGTTGTTGTATCAGTTTGTCACATGTCACTGAGGTTATATATTTAACGAAAGAAATATATGTCTGCTTATAAAAAGAATATCAGGCATGGAGTAAAGATCTCTGCACTTCAAAATACTCTTATTTGTCATTCGATTTTTGATTCAATCATGTAGCTTCTCATGGTTTTACTTTGACTTTCAAGGCTTCTTTTTCTCTTAGCTTAATTTCTGGCTCTTTACCTTCAGGTGCCTCCAATGCTAGGCTATTAGTTGAAACCAAAATCCATTTGCTGAGAGCTGGACTTTGACCAAAAAGCCACAAGTTTTGGCTTGACAATTGTAGCTGCATTCACTCTGTTGCTAGGAAAATCAGGAGAAACAAAAAGTGATGCAAGATGCTTCCAAGGTTCTGTCTCTTACAATTCCTTTATGAAAACAAAGTCCTCATCTGTTTGTTGTTACTGTTTTTTGTTCAGTCAGTATTGTGTTCTTATGTTGAAGGAACTCTTCTTTCTCTTGAGAAGTCAAAACAAATGTTCTTGAAAGTGTTATTTTAGATTTGTTTTTGCTGTTTTATGCCATAATGGTCTATTTTGTCATGATTTTTTTTTCTTGCTGTGCTTTTTGACTTTTAGTATTCTGGGGATTTTAGGGGAGAAGCAAAATATATACTATAAAGTTGTCTTACCAATCCGGACGCGCAGGCTCAGCGGCCATGGCTCACGGGCCCAGCCGCTCTGCGGCATGTGGGATCTTCCCGGACTGGGGCACGAATCCGTGTCCCCTGCATCGGCAGGTGGACTCTCAACCACTGCGCCACCAGGGAAGCCCTGGATAGTTCTTATTGTAATGTTTCATAAGAGGTTTATTGCCTGCTGTAAGCTTTTAAAGATGCCATGATTTTTGTGGACTTCAGTTACAGAACTGTTAGATAAGGTTTAAAGAGTCAGAAAAAAGGTCTATAATTGTACAGTTCTTGATTACATTCCTTTAATACAAAGTTCCTCGTTCTCTTTAGTGAAATTAGTGCTTAATACGTAAGATGTTAAAGTGATTCTAGTACCAATTACAATGTTTGTGAAGGTATGAGCTTCCCCACACCAAGCAATGTTCAGACACCAGCTGGGTTTCCCAAAATTCAACTCAGTTCTAACACTATTGGCCCTGAGGTAGCATTGCATTCCACAGAGGAAGGGCTCCACCCAAAAAGACCACCCTCCACTTCAAACTTCAAATGCAAGCCCAGGTTGTTACCTGTACTTCTGACTGACTGGCTATAAATCACAGATTGCCATGACCCCCTCCTTGGGTTCCCCTCCTTGCAGCTCACAAATCTCAGGAAATCTGTTTATTAATTAGATTATCAGTTGATTTCAAAGGATATTAGAGGATACGAATCAACGGCCAGATAGAGAGATACATGGGTGAGGTCCTGAACAAAGGAGCTTCTGTCCTCATAAAACCTGAGGCCCAGAAAGATGGCACCTGGAAGTATTCTGTTTCCCCAACTTAGAAGCTCCCAGAACCCTGTCTCTAACTCAGGAGCAGCCAGATGGAATAAATGTTTAGGGCAAAATTATGGGGAAAGGACAATGAGTTTCAATGCTCTCTCCAGGCAAGCCACTCTCCCTGTTATCTCCACAGGTTCACCAACACAGAAGCTCTCCAAAGCCTCTGCTTTCTGATTTTCTATGGAAGCTTCATCACATAGCCATGATTGATTAAATCATTGGCCCTTGGCCAATAATTCAACCTCCAGCCCCTCTCCCTTCCCTCAAGGAGGTCTTGGGGTGGGACTAAAAGTTCCAACCTCTAGTCACACGGTTGGTTTTCCTGGCAACCAGTTCCCATCCTCAAGTGGGGCCCAAAAGCCACCTCACTGACATAACAAATGACACTTTTATTGAAAGCAGCTCTTTTGCCCCTTTCCTGTTTGCCCATTTCTGTTCCCCTCTTTCCTTAAAAGAACCTAATGATACGGATGAGATCACTAAGCAATTGAAACTAACTCCTGACTTATGCGCTCCTGAATGTACACCATGCCCTGTCTAACCTGTTGATTCTTTTCCTAGATAAAATGAAGAGTGAAGAATTAAGCAGTTAAAAAATGACTAGCTCTCTACCCTCAACAGCCCCCCTAAGTGATCCTGCAGGCAGATCATGTAGGCAAGATAATATCTGAAGAAAGAGTCAGCCAGTCTGCACTCAATGGAGCATGATGCAGAACCCAACCTCCTGCCTTGATGATTCACTGAGATTCTTCCCGTGCCCCATTTTTCCTTTTAATAACTGTCATAGCGAGGGCTTCCCTGGTGGCGCGGTGGTTGAGAGTCCGCCTGCCGATGCAGGGGACACGGGTTCGTGCCCCGGTCCGGGAAGATCCCACGTACTGCGGAGCGGCTGGGCCCGTGAGCCGTGGCCGCTGAGCCTGCGCGTCCAGAGCCTGTGCTCTGCAGCGGGAGGGGCCACAGCAGTGAGAAGCCCGCTTACCGCAAAAAAAAAAAAAAAAAAACTGTCATGGCTGAGCAGACTCTTCAGGGCTGGTCTCTGGACCCGAGTCCACCTTCTCCCCAGATTGCTGGGTTTTCTGATTAAAGATTAAAACACCTTTCCTCTCTACCTATACTTGTCTCTCGAATTATTGGCTTATGAGCTGAGAGCAGCCAAACCTGGGTTCAGTTACATTATTACTCTCTCACTTAGGAAATCTCAAGTGTTTCAGGAGCTGTGAGCCAGGAACTGTGGATGAAGATCAAATATACATGAGAAATATATCTTTGGTCATCTGAAAGGCAAATATGCATTTCTTATAAATCACAGATGCCAAATGATTTCTATTGCTTTGTGTAGTAATTAATATCTAAACGAAAAATATAGTGGAGGCAACATGAATTTGGGAATTAGGTGGACCTGAATTAGCATCCCCCATAGCCATGCCTTGTTTGTTTCTTGAAGCCTTCAAATAATGTTTTTATATGCAAGGACACAGAACTGTGCATTAAAATGAGAATCAGTGAGGCATACAGTTTTCCTTGAGAGAGGAAGGTCATGGGTTTTTCTTTTAACAGGGATTCAGGGTAATCATCCTGAGCCAGAAAGGACTCCACTGGTTTCCCCTCTTCTTTGAGTTTGAGAGGACAGGTCTGTAGTACAGAAGTATGTGCACCACAGGGTTGGTTTGGCAGGCAAGACATTTGCTATTTCTGAAGCATATATGTTGCTTTCTGTTTCTAACACACCAGAGGCTCTTCTCAATGCCAAAATTTCTCCTTTGTCAAGCTCCATAGGAAACTCATGTAGTCCATGCTCAAAAGACATCTAATAAAAAGCTATGAAGCTGCTATTGACTTCACATCTCCACTGGAGGAAAAAAAAATTATTACAGAATGTCAGGCCAGTCTTAAAAAGTTATGCTTATGCTATTACAAAGGGCTGAGAATTCAGGTTTTAAAATATCCTTCTGGGTATGGTAGCCCTGTGAGAGAATGAAAAATGCCATTGAAGAAAGGTTACTAGTTCTTTCTTGCTTTTCTAATCCCTTTATACTTCTCCTGAAACATATTATCATGCTGTTGTTGAGATCTTCTGGCTGGGTGTGGATTTCATTTAATGGTTTCCCATCAGCCATCCCAACCTCAAGAAAAAAAAAGTGAATGGGCTTCCATTTTTTGTGTGTGTGTGTGTGTGTGTGTGTGTGGGGAGCGGGCCTCTCACTGTTGTGGCCTCTCCCGTTGCAGAGCACAGGCTCTGGACACGCAGGCTCAGCGGCCATGGCTCACGGGCCCAGCCACTCCGCAGCATGTGGTATCTTCCCGGACCGGGGCACGAACCCGTGTCCCCTGCATCGGCAGGCGGACTCTCAACCACTGCGCCACTAGGGAAGCCTGGGCTTCCATTTTAAAACAAACAAACAAAAAACCTACAACTGGAAACACATTCATTGTTGCTAGTCCACTTACACAAACTCCGGAAATGTTAGAGCTTTACTGTGAAGAAATCTTAGTACTCATCAGCCAGATCTTATGAAAGCAGTAAGTAAAAGTTGACGAACTGTTTACTGCGGCCGTATTTCTCCAATTAACAGTATTGTATAGATGTATTTTATATTAATTTACAGGAAGAGCTGCTACAATAAAAATACCCCAAAATGTTGAGTTTCAAATGAGATGGAAATTTATTTCTCTCTCCTGAAAGAGTCCATGGTTCGTAGCCTACTGTGGCAGAGGGGCCTGGCAACATGAGATCATGCAGGGACCCACAGCCCTTCTTGCTTCTCCTCTGCCTTTGCCCGGGGTGTTAGATGTGTCTGTAGGGTTGAAGCTGAAAGCCTCTAGGACTGGTTCCCAATACTCAGGGTAGGGAAAGGAATAACAGAGGAAACATGTATATATACATAAAGGTTACGTTTTTAGGGGGGAAAGCTTGCCACCCCAAAATGTCTCTTTGGTATGCAGCTTATTTCGAGTTGACAACAATCAAAATCCAAAACACCTAGAAAATTTGACCTTCCCCTTAACTGCCTTAAAGACTGTAAATAGAGAACCTGTTCCAGGAAGGGAGCTATCACCATAGATAACTATAGTAGGATTCAGGTGTGTAGACAGGGAGGCACCTAGCAAAGTCTATTAAAATTCCTCTCTGTGTCCCACTAACTCTGCAGGGACCAGCAAACATTTGTTTACCAAACATTTGCTTTTCCATCTTCATGTGAAATACCTTCCTCCCCTTTAAAGTCCCAAACCACTTCCCCAACATCCTCTTTTGTCTTGAGCTGAAGATGGTATTTAAGGTGAGGGGTTCAGTCCTTTTGACAAGTTACTCAGATTTCCTGGGTCTCTCCCATATACACATGTTATTAAACTTTCATTTGATGTTTATCTTGTGAATCTGTCTCATGTCAATTTAGTTTTAGATCAGTGAGAAACACCAGAAGGGTAGGGGAAAATGTCTTCCTCCCTGACACCCTCATCACTGTTGCCCACGCCCCACTAGCTCTAACTTATTCACATTTCCTCAGCAAGGTACAAAGGAGTCTGAGCAGTGAAGTCTCTGGTGGACAGGCACATTCTCAGCTAAATCTTGATCAGGGAATGAGGAAGAAATGTCATATTACTAAAAAGAAAAAGGTGAGAATGGATATGGAGAGATTTAATAATCTTTGCTGTAATATGATCAGAGAATTTCCCCTAGGAAATATAATTGCTATCTTAGGAATATTTAGTTGTGGAATATCAAGTTATACTACTCTGGAATGTTGAAAGAGGCAAACTTTTGGACTAGTGGGCTTACAGATTATATGGGCTTGATATGCTTCTTACCAAGTCTCCTCTTACACACACACACACACACACACACATACCAGCAGGTTTGTACTAATGTAATTAAAGAAAAATAAAGAACATATGTACAATTTCATTCAGAATTTAAACAAATGGTGTTGTTGATGGAGCGGAATTTAAAAGTATATCCTCAAAACACATATCACATCCAACTACAGTCTTATGAAGCAGAACAGACATCCAAAAATAAAACAGGAAAAGATTCTGATACCCCTAATATATGACATTCGACTGTAACCTTAAACCAGAATAGTTGTCAAGAAGAAAATAAGACTATGACACTTTGCCTCAAGTGCGAAGAAGTTATCATTTTATCCAATCAGAGCTATGAGCTCTGTCCCCAAACTTTGTGAACAGCTTTTTCCTCACTGGCATTGGGACACTGCCAACATACATCACTGCAAGAAGTAGGCATATGCAGTGCTTCTTTATTCCCTGAAATGCTTACATATCTTAGGGAATGCACTGTGAAAAGTGCTGAGACTAAGCTTACAATGCTGAGTGTGGAGGGGCTCATGAACTGTAGTGCTGAAATGACAATTTCAAACTAGATCCTACCCTCTAGTTTAATCAAAAATACAAGAAGAGAAGAGAAAATGAGACTTCAGGCCAGTAGAACAAATCAAATGACTCTGAACAAAATTTACATACTGACCTATAAGAAAGAACTTTGTACATCAGCCTAACCATCTTATTGAAATTTGGAAGGAGGAAGTTGTTCAAACATGGATGGTGGTGACTACACACATGTACTACTTTTGCACTAGACTGATATTCTGAACTCAAAAATGAAAACAGAAACACCAACATGCTTATGAACAGAAACTACAGAAAAGGGGACAATGCCTTGATG
Source organism: Pseudorca crassidens (assembly GCF_039906515.1). NCBI lineage: Eukaryota > Metazoa > Chordata > Mammalia > Artiodactyla > Delphinidae > Pseudorca > Pseudorca crassidens. The sequence goes on from NC_090302.1 coordinate 61,872,200, forward strand.
AGCTTGAGGATGTTCATATCTTTGAGAAAATTCTCTATAAATATGATTAGGGAGCTATGAAGAAAGAACACCTTGAAATAAAAGCAGAGATGAAATGACAGCTGACTATTGGAAGGAAAGGGGAGTGAAGGGAGAAAAAAAGACGGAGAAGGAAAACTTAAAATATAAAATAAACATGAAAATCTTATATGGAAGCAATGAAAGTTTGAGGTAAATAAAGGTTTTTATTTTGGAGAACACATTCAGTAATTTCACTTGTACTGCACAGGAAAGTTTAAGATGAGAAGAAAATAATAGATGAATGATTAAGAAAGTAATAGACATTTTATTTAAGATGATTGAAATTCTAAGAATTATAAGTTTTCAGCTGAAGAAATCATAACAGGAATACAGCCAACAATCACAAATAATAACCACTAACATGTATGAATCATTAATGATTTACATCTACCATTAGCTCATTTAATCTGCAAGAAACCTCTATACAATACAGTCTTACATCTGTTTAACAACTGATGAGATAGACTTGCAGAGAATTTAAATAACCTGCCTTCTAGTTAATAAGAAGCAGATGTTGCAAAGCCAGCATTTCTACCTCTAGAGGTGATGTACTTTATATCAACTTCCATGGAGCTGAAGAAAAACTTGATTCTAAAATTTGAAAGGTTTGGTGTTTTACAGGATAAAAAATTAAAAAGTAGTTCCCTCTCTAGATATATCCTGGGGAAGAAAAAAAATTGAATTTGAACAAGTTAAAAAAAATCCTGAAGGCATCTATTAAGGAAAAATACTTTAGCTTAAAAATTAAAACTAAAAATTTTTTAAAAATTCAACAACTCCTTTCAGAATTCTATTTTCTGACATGGAGCACTGTGGAGATGACATTGGAATTTTGATGGCGAAAGTTTAGGATCTAATTGTCATTCACATGTGAAAACCTCGGAAGAAAATGCTGTTTCCCATGGACTCCTTGCCTTTGTAAGAAAATTATTTAAAGAGCTAATCTAACCAACAAAATGTCAGTTATAATAAAGTATCTGAGTGGAAAAGCTGTAGTGACACAGGAGGCTTAAAACAAAGGAATGAGAACATGAATTAAGGAGAGTTACCACTGGAGTTTAAAAGCCAATGACATGCAGTTAACCTGCTCTGGTTTACAAGGCCTTTCTTTGGTTCTCCCAGATTAGTATTTTCAGAGTTTTCTCTTGTTCTACTGTGGTAGTTCAGCCACAGGCTCAAAGTAAAAGTTCAATAAACATTTGTTTGATAGATTAATAATAATGCATTATATTTCCATATCTGAGTACAAGGCTCTCAAATAACAATGTGAATTCCCCTTTTCCTTTGAATGCTTGTAAGGAAGACTGGAATTTTCCTACGTATGTATCATTTACTAACAATGGTTTAAAATCATCAGGATGCCTTGATTCACATGGGGGCTTTTCAATGCTGTTGGTTGATATACGTCAGGGGCCCATAAAAATCAATGGATGAGACCTCTGAAAATCATCCTCCCTGAAACAATCATCTTTACTTGGGATTTGGAAGTTTGGGAAACTACAGGTGCTTTCCATTAGGCCTTCCTGATCTTATTCATCACACCTGCCATGAGATGAATGCTGTTGTTTGGTGAGGGGTGGTAGTTGGTGGGGAATGAAATGGAGGAGGATTGAGTAATGTATATACAGTGTAAGGTAAAAATGTGTTTGAGACTGTGCTCCTTGGTAATGAGCATGAGAACTATAAGGGCTCCCTGTCATTGACAAACACCATAAGCACGTTGAAATTTCCTAAAATTCTCTAGTTACACTGTTCTATCATTTAGTAGAATGAAGACAAACATGATTATTAATGTAGCTGGGACTGGCTTGGCATTGGATATGGGTGAGAGGAAGTTACAACAGAGGAAGAAAATGGTACAAAAAGACTGACGAGAGCACTGAAACATTAAAATAATTCTACAGTTCTCTTGCATAAGATGCTATTGTATATATGGCTTATAAACTGCAAATTCATTTTAAAGACTTCATAGAGTAAATAAAATTTGAGTCCAATAACATTTTTATAAGCTAGGCCGATGATTGAACATTACATTAACTTACACTTAGAAATAAGGAACGTACTAGCAGAAGAAAGTAGGATAAGTACATTATTTTGAAAGTTATAACATTACATTGTCTTTGTTCATTAGAGAGAGATAATGTTTGCATTTAGTATACTGAAAGGCAGCTGGGATAGCTAGTTTTCAAAATAACATTTATTACTTCCCCACAACCTTCAGAAAACACAAGAAAACAAAGCATAGTTTCTGTAAAGTCAAAAGAAAAGAAAGCACAAAAAATAGGGTAAAATGAATAAGAAGATTGCCAAATTGTTAAATATTAAACAATAAATATACATGAACTGACAATGTTGAATTTTATCTCAGCCCAGTAATTTTGGAAAATAGAAACAGTTAAGAAATTTTTCTCAACTTTAGGTTCCAGAAAATGCTTTACAGCAAAGGACCACTTTTCTCCACATGACTTAGGTAACACTCGTGTATGACCCCTTGTTTATCTACGACAAGGCCAGGAACAGACCCTTCAAATTCCTGTTCTCTTTCTCATAAATGATTAGCTGAACTATTTGTCCACCCCCCCCCCCCAGACTAGCCAAACCCAGCGATAAACATTTACTGGTTGACAGAGATTCCCTGATTACAAAACAATCCCACCTGTAAAATCACCCCACATACAACTTTCCTACAACTTCTTGTAAAAATCTAAGGCAAAACCACCCTCTGAGACACTCGAATATTCAGATCTGGGGTTCTATTCCTACCGCAGGAGCCAGAATAAGGTTCATTTCCCAAGCTGTTTGTTTTTTGTCTTTGACGGTTCGGTGTCATAACTTGCACTTTATATCAGATACAATGGGCTTTTTATACCAAAAGCCTCCCGTTTACCCCTATCTTCTGCTCTCAGGTACTGGAGCCTCTGGAGCCCCCATGTTCCACAATTTGGGGAGCCCACAGTAAGTCCAGCTCCTGACCCCTGTGTTTCAGACATCTGATGGCCACACAGTAAAGACTGAATTTCAATTCACTTTTTCAGCACTCTTTTGTCTTGGTTTGGTTACCAGTGTTTGTTTAAACTTGTTATAAAAAAATTTCAATTCATTTCCCAGCACCCTTCAAAATCCCTGTGAATTATAAATTTCACCACTACAGAAACAATTCAGTTGATTACCTTTGTTTGGTAGAATTTTACTCAAGCTTGTCTCTCACCGCCAGTGGCCTCCTCCAGCTCTTCCTTCACCTCCAGCAAACTCAGATCCTCTCCTCACTGAAAACTCTCCACACTGATCATTCCCAGCCCTTTCTCTTGCCAAATACTCCTCCTTAATCTATAGTTTGCCCTGTTTACTTTTAGCCCCTATTACTCCTCATTACTTTCTCCTGGCTCCACTAAAGGCCCGTGCTTCCCAATTTTCCATCCTAACTACTGTTATTCACTTGTCTCCACCTGTGATGAAAGGTCAATGACCTTAGCACCCACCTGAAGACTTTAAGCCTTGGTCTCATTCAGATTTGCATGATATTATTAAAGATTTTCCAGAATCATATAAGAATAGGAAAAAAATTAGTAATCAATTCAGGCTGGTCCTCAGGATATATTTTTCTGGGCTCCCTGATATACATCTACTTGTGCAGCTGCTGGTGAGCCTGGGAGATGGGCCATCAAAGAAATTAGAACACCTCTGAAGCTTACATACAGGCTAAAATCATAAAGAAGAACAAAAATGTGTTGAACGAAGATGCAAGACTGCAGACAATAAAGAGATAAATTCAACTCTAGTTATAGGTAGAGATTAGCCTATGTTTGAAAGAACTATCATGGATTTGCTCTCCATAATTGAATCACATCCACCATCAACATCAGTTTTGTTAAGAGCTTACAACAAATATTAGAGATATTATTTTTTAAAAAATAAATTAGTGAAATATTGGTATTTCTGAAACACATACACTAGCTCAATACCATGAGGACTCCACTGCAGAAAAAACGAAATCAACACAGTGTAAACTCATGGCTTTACAACTTAAAACAATGTGAAGGAAACAAGCCAGGGAAATCTGCTCCCTGCAAAAATTATAGGTAGGGACACTTACAAACGTTATAGAAGAAAGAATCATGGGTCTTGGCCTTAGAATGCAAAAGGGAACAAGAGTACAAAAATCCACTCCCCCAATGATTTTTCTTTAAGCTACCAACTTTGTCACAATTAATTCTCAATGGGCAAGGGAAAACAATCATCCCCATAAATGTATACCCTTCTGTCTTCCTAGTGGACAGAAGGGGAACACACTTCTCTTACTCTCCCACCACCCTCTCTTGGAGTAAGCAAACCAGATCTGTGATGGGACTTGAGAGTCAATCTACCTTGTGACCTGACTTTATCTAAACATCCTTTTATCTCACTAGGACCTCCCACTACTCTGCACAGCTTTCTGCTTAACTCTACTACTTCAGTAAACGTTCTGGGAAAATATGTACTTTACAATTAGATCATCTATATTCTTCACTTTTCTCAATGTCTCTAACTCCACACCTATACAACTTTGTCTTTTAATGCCTCTCACTGACTCTAAGACAATTCTTGTTCCTGGCAATGCTCCCTCCTCCCCCACAAGTCTTTAATGGACATAAATGAAGTTAATGGTAGCTGCAGGGATAGTTATCAAAAAAGAAACCTGAGTCACTAACCTACTGGGGGCTTTACTCAAGGAATTAGCAAGTATCCCCCAAAGCTAAAGGGAAATCTTTGGCTGGCAAATGTACTAAGATAACCACGTGCCAAGAAAGCTATTCTTCAATCACCAGCATACATTCCTTTACTCAACCTCCTTTAGAGTCAAAATTTAAGCAAATTGGGCTTCCCTGGTGGCGCAGTGGTTGGGGGTCCGCCTGCCGATGCAGGGGACACGGGTTCCTGACCCGGTCTGGGAAGATCCTACATGCCGCGGAGCGGCTGGGCCCGTGAGCCATGGCCGCTGAGCCTGCGCGTCCGGAGCCTGTGCTCCGCGACGAGAGAGGCCACAACAGTGAGAGGCCCACATACCGCAAAAAAAAAAAAAAAAAAAAAAATCAAGGAACTTAAGACGTAACATTTTTAGCACCTGAGACTAACAAACATAATTGGAAATAGGATGGATTTTTTTTTTTTTTTCATTCAAATAATCTTTGGAGATACCCACACAGCCCCAGATCCCTCCTTGGTCTCTCATATAAAATACAGTCCATAGTCTACTTAATATTATACATCATGGTACAGAATTCTTAAAGGTCTCCTTCAGAAATATCAGTAGATATGCTTTAGCTAAATGTTTTATCTGTCATTTTGAGAGAGTAACCTCAATTTGCCTCATCTGTAAGAAATATAGTCCTGCAAAAAAATAAAGGTGAGGCAAAAACACGAGTCAGCTGTTTTATGTGAATCAGTGAATTTAAAATTTAAGCTATAAACTCTCTATTGTGTCCGTATGCTCATGTACATGTGTTTATATATGTGATGTATGTATATTATCTTACTGCCAATGATATGATCAAATTAGATTATAAAATCCGTTAAAGGAGATCTATTCTGATTGGTTTAGAAATAAGCACTTACATAAACTGCATATTCTAAAAATTTCCAGAAATTAGTATTTTCAATGTACATAAAAAAGTATTCTTATAGAAATCACCAAAACATTTTAAGAGTACAAGTTCACATAATTTTAGGCATGTCTTTGACAAATAAGACTTATTTAATATTATTGTTTTAGTAAAAATGTCTTCTGAGTTGTCAGTGTTAAGTACAATTCAAGCATACATTTTTATTCTACTTGGGCATATTCTCCCAACAAAAACAGGTACATCTGTACATGTTTACTAATCAAATAAGCTAGGATTACACATACTAGATGTTTAAATTGATAAAAATGTAAATTTGTGTTTAATCAAATTGAATCATTGTTCTGACAAACTTTAATTCAACAGTAATTATCTCACCTTGAAGATAGTATCCAAGATCACTAAGTAACTTGAAACCTTAGACTCAACGCTAAATTAATTAATGAGTAGTCATCAAATACCTAGATTATTTCTAGTAAGAGAATACTGAAGTGTAATTTTAAGTATATATACTTTTTTTCTTTCTATTTTTACGGTACAGAAAGGCTGTGTACATTGTATCTGAAGAAAGTGTATGGCTATAAAAAATTGTGAGATGTATATTCACGAGCTCTGTTAGTCTGCTACAAAATTCTGCTATATGAAAGTTTATAATTATCCACCTCATAGTTACTGTGGGAAATAGAAGTTACTGTGATTAAAAGTTATACTCAATGGGCTTCCCTGGTGGCGCAGTGGTTGAGAGTCCGCCTGCCGATGCAGGGGACATGGGTTCGTGCCCCAGTCCGGGAAGATCCCACATGCTGCGAAGCGGCTGGGCCCGTGAGCCATGGCCGCTGGGCCTGTGCATCTGGAGCCTGTGCTCCGCAATGGGAGAGGCCACAACAGTGAGAGGTCCGCGTACCGCAAAAAAAAAAAAAAAGTTATACTCAATAAATGTCAAAGAGACTCTACTAGGAGCAATAGTGGCAGAGAGGAACAATTTTATATGCAAGGTGTACAGGATGTATTTTTGTTAAAAGAAAAAGAAAATAGTTATATTCTAAAGTAAGAAGACTTTTTTTTCCTAGAGTTAGAAAGAGGAAAATGTATGACAAGACCTAATTGAATATATAAAGTTGTAGAACATTCGTGGAAAGGGATTTTTATTTGCCATGGTCAAAGATGGCTAAAGTTCAGTGGATTTATTAAGATTGTTTAAATAGAGCTTTAGCTTAAAAATTATACTGATGCAAAATTAGAATTTAAGTTTCTCTCTGTAAAAATGACAAAACTTTCTTGAATAATTGGTCTTCTCTTGATGAGAGATTAAAAAGCGTTTCTCTTTACATTCTACGTAATCTTTTAAGGCAAAGATACTGTGTCTTAGAATAATTAACTGTACTTTATGCTGACTTTTAGCATGTCCTTGACTATTTAAGAGAACAAAGTCTAACTTTTGAGAGATCTAAGTTTCTTCACAGTTGTGTTATTTCTTATTTTTAAAATTTTATTTTTTATATATTTTAAAAATATTGTCCCATTGGTTAAATAGGTAGCTGAGTGTTGTTACTCATTAACTCATGATCCTATTTAATCCTATGTTCAAACTTCTTGACAACTTTTGACTTTTTTCCATCCCCAAATCAAATCCAGAATGCTATATTTTGCACCTAAAACTGTCTCTGAGGTCTCCCAGGGCCTCCAGGAAATTACAAATAATTTGTTCTTCTGCCTTGTAAAAAGAGAAATGCTAAAAATAATTTTATTTCATATGATGTGAGTTGCATAGGGAATATTATCAAGTCAAAAGAGATGCTTAGTCTTCCTTATGTTAAATCTATATGGGTAAAATATTATTGATATAAAAATTCCAGAAATTATTTATTATATGGGAAGTTCCTAGGGAATCATCAATCTCCTTGCTGTTCACGATGTTTCTGTTTATGAGGGCTCGTGCAGCCTTGCCTGAATTTATACAAAAATATGGTATTTTCAGTCATAGTTTGTTATTCTTTAAATTATTAAATTTGGTGGAATTTTACTTCTTTAATTTAAATCCAGAATGTTCGAGGGCAGTAGTTTTCAATTAGTGACTCACATCACTTACCTATTAAGTTTTATTAATATGTAAATGTTTAAGACTTACTCCAGACTTACTGGATCTCTTCACTTGATAATCTTGACATATTTTAGCTATAAATGCTTGGTATATTCATGGCATATTAAGACTCAGGACTATTAGATATTATATCTGAAGACTGTTTTCTCTGTAAAGGTTATGTTCATCCATTTATTATATGTAAGTTAGATGTAATATTTACTGTTCTTTGAACATAGTCTTCATCATTATGTTTATAGATATTTTGTCTAAACTTTTCTGCATTAACTATTTTGTTTTGCATGCCATAGAAAAGATCAAATTTCCTTACCAGCTGAATTATTTGTGTAATGAACTTGTGTCAGATCTTTCACTTGTGCAAATTATAGTAATAACCTGACCACAACCATTTTAAGTCTTGCTGTCTACAGATTTCTGTTTTACTCTGAGGCTTCCCTGAAGGTGCTTGCAAATATGTTACAGAGACCCAAAAGAATGGACTGTGCCAGGTACTCTTGGTCTCTTTCCTCTACTTCAATAACCTTGAATAAAGTCATTTTTGCCTGTTTAACTTTGGTGCAATTTTTCCTTCCACAGGAGCCAAATTAATTATGGAAGCAATGCTTGCAAAGCCCTCTTGGGAAAACTAGCAAGGTTCCACAGTACAAATTTACTAAACCTTACAGGTGAGGAAGGAAGGCCCAGGAAATTTAGGATATTTTAGGGGTCTTGAGAGGAGAGGAATTTACCCAATCCCTAAGTATTGCAGGTAAAATATCACAGGTAGTTCTAAGGTTGGCTTCCTAGCCTCAAGAGATTTTAAAAGTCCAATCTAAGATTTCCTGTAAAAATTTATAGCAAAGCAAACTTTAAAAGTCTATATGGTTAATCCCATTCTTACTTCACCTATGTAAACAATCAGGGCAAATCTAATGAAATCAACCTTACTTTAAGATCAAGGACAATATTTCTTTGAGATTGTCTTTGATCAAAAATAGGAGATACTGTAGAGAGAAATTTTGCTTTTCAATAAAAAAATGATAGCACATTATTTTAGGTTATCATTCTCTTCATTGTCTTTGTGCTATTTTGCACCTCTCAGTAAATTTCAGGTAACTGATGGATATGCAAACTATCCTCTCTGTTAAATTTAATGGACTTCCTCTCCCACTGTGGAAAACCCACTTTTTTACTTATTTATTGTGATAACACTTAAGTTCTACTCTCTCAGCAAATGTCAATCATAAAATCATACAATGCTTTATCTACTATAGTCATCATGTTATACATTAGATCCTCAGAACTTATCCATCTTATAACTGAAAGTTTGTACCCTTTTACCAGTCTCTCACTATTTCCCCAACCCTATATCACCTGGCAACTGCCACTTTACTCTCTGTTTCTGTGAGGTTGATTTTTTTTTAAGATGCCACATGCATGTTATATTATGAAGAATTTATCTTTCGCTATCTGGCTTATTCCACTTTACCATAATGCCCTTCAGATTCTTTCATGTTATGGCAAATGGCAGGATTTCCTTCTTTTTAAGGGCTGAATAATATTCTATTGAGTATGTACATTCGTCCATCACGAGACACTTAGAATGTTTTCATACCTTGGCAATTGTGAATAATGCTGCAGTGAACATGAGAGTACAGATATCTCTTCAAGATCCTGATTTCAATTACTTTAGGTACGTATCCAGTGAGGTTACTGGATTAATATGGTGGTTCTATTTTAATTTACTGAAGAAACTTCCTATTGTTTTCCACAGCAATGTGTCAGTTTACATTCTCACCAACAGTGTACAAGGGTGCCCTTTATTCCACATCCTCACAAGCATTTGCTATCTCTTGTCTTTCTGACAATAGACATCTTAACAGGTGTGCGGTGATATTTTATTGTGGTTTTGGTTTGCATTTCCCTGATGTGTACAGATATTGAGCACCTTTTCAGTCACCTGTTGGCCATCAGTATGTTTTCTTTCTTGGAAAGCTATTTATGCAGGTCCTTTACCCATTTTTAATTGTTTTGTTTTGTTTTTTGTATTGTGTCACATGATTCTTTGTATAGTTTGGATATTAACCTCTTGTTGAGTATGTAGTTTGCAAATATGTTCTTATGTTCCATAGGTCATCTCTTCACTTCGTTGATGCTTTCCATTTCTCTGCAGAAACTTTTTAGTTTGATTGAGGCCCACACGTTTATTTTTGCTTTTGTTGCCTTTGTTTTTTTGTGTCTAGTTGAAGAAATCATTGTCAAGGCCAATGTCAAGGAGCTTACCTCCTATGTTTTCCTCCAGGAGTTTTATGGTTTCAGGTTTTACATTTAAATTGTAAGTCATTTTTAGTTGATTTTTTGTGTATGGTTTGAGATTGGGGCCATTTTTATTTTTTTTGCATATGGATATTCAGTTTTCCCAATGCCATTCATCGAAGAGACTATCCTTTATCCACTGTATATTCTTGGCTACTTTAAGATTAATTGACCATACATATATTGATTTATTTCTGGGCTCTCCCTTCTGCTCCATTGGTCTCAGTGTTTTTATGCCAGTACCATACTATTTTCATTACTGTAGCTTTGTAGTACAATCTGAAGTCAGGAAGTGTGATGCCTCCAGTTTTATTATTCTTTCTCAAGATTGCTTTGACTGTTTGGAGTCTCTTATGGCTCCATACAAATTTTAGGATTCCTTTTTCGATTTCTGTGACAAATGCCACTGCCATTTTGATAGAAATTGCATTGATTCTGTAGATTGCTCTGGGTAGTATGGGCATTTTAACAATATTAATTTTTTCCAAGCCATGAACACAGAATATCTTTCCATTAATTTCTGTTTTCTTCAATTTCCTTCATCAACATTCTATAATTTTCAGTGTCCAGATCTTTCAGCTCCTTGGTTAACATTTTTCCCAAGTGTTATATTGGTTTTGATGCTAGTGTAAAAGGGACTGTTTTCTTAATTTTTCAGATATTTTGTTGTTAGTGTATAGAAACACATCTGATTTTTGAATATTGATTTTTGTATCTTGAAACTTTTCTGAATTCCTTTATTAGAACAACCAGTTTTCTTGTAGTGTCTTTAAAGTTTTCTATATACATATATAAGATAATGTCATCTGAAAAGAGAGACAATTTTATTTTTTTCTTATTTGGAAGGCTTTTATTTCTTAATTCTGCCTAAATGCTTTGGCTAGGACTTTCAGCATTATGTTGAATAAAAGTGGCGAGAGTAAGCATTGATCATTCCTGAGCATACAGAAAAAGCTTTCAGCTTTTCACTGTTGAGAATGTTAGCTGAGGGCTTGTCATATATGGCTTTTCTTGTGTTGAAGTACCTTCTTTATATACACAACTTGTTGAAAGTTTTTAATCATGAAAGTATGTTTTATTTTGTCAAATGCTTTTTCTGCATTTATTGAGACGCCCCTATGAATTTTTATCCTTCATTTTGTTAGGGTGGTGTACCATATTTATTGATTTGCAAATATTGAACCATTTTTGTCTCCATAGACATAATCATGGTGTATGATACTTTTAATGTACCACTGAATTTGGTTTGTTTTTATTTTGTTAAGGACATTTACATCTATTAATACGTTCATCTGGAATACTGACCTGTAATATTCTTTTCTTGTATCTTTGTCTGATGTGATATCAGGGTAATGCTGACCTTGAAAAATGTGTTTGGAATTTATCCCTCCTCTTGTATTTTTTAAAAGAGTTTGAGAAGGACTTGTATCAATTTTTCTTCAGGTGTTTGGTCGGATTCACCTCTGAAGCCATTCTGTCCTGGACTTTTCTTTGTTGGGAATTTTTTGATTACTGACTTAATCTCCTTAGTAATTGGTCTGTCAGATTTTCTATTTCTTCATGATTCAGTCTTAGTAGAATAGGTGTTTCTAAGATCTTACCTTGATTATTGCTAATTTTACTTATTGATTCTAGTAAAATTCATTCTTTCAATTCCTGAGAATTTTCTATTTATATGATCGAGTTTTCTGTAACTGTTGAAATTTGCAATCTGTGAAATTTTAAATCTTCTTTTTCAATATATATCTTTTATTTTTTTTTTCCCATGCCTTATTAGGGTTAGTAACTCCAGTACAGTGGTGAATAGAAGTGGTGAGAGTCAGCCTCCTGGCCTTACTCCTGCTTTAAGAGAAAGACTCAATCATTCACCATTTAAAATGTTACCAGTAGAATTTTTTTAAACGTCTTTTATCAAGATGAGTAAGCTTCTATATATTGTGGGTTTTTCCATAGTTTTAATTATGAATATTGTTGAATATTGTCCAAGTTTTCTTATGTTGAAAAGATGATTATGTTCATTTCCAGATGTTAAACCAAGCTTGCAATACAAGGATAAATATCTCATTCATATAAAATATATTTTTTATATATTACTAGATATTTGCATTAATATTCATGAAGGATATTGGTCTTTGGTTATTTTTGCTTGCAACGCCTTTGTGAGGTTTTGTTGCAAGGATAATGCTGACCTCAAAAATTATTTGGGAGTATTCTCTCCTGTTCTATTTTTTGAAAAAAATTTGTGTGTGGCATTACTTATTTTTTAAATGTTGATAGAATTCAGTAGTATAGTCATCTCAGCCTTGAGTTTCCTTTTTGTGGGAAAGTTTTTAATTACAAACTACCTAAATGTTTAACAGATATAGAGTTATTTACATATCTCATTTTAATTTTGGTGATTTGTATCTTCAAGGAACTTATCTATTCTACCTGAGATTTTTAAATAATTTATTGGCATAAAGTTGTTGTAATATTCCTTTTAACATCCATTTAGTGTCTGTAGGATTTGAGATGACCTTCCTTCTTTAATTCCCAATATTATAATTATAACTTATCAGTTTTATATTTGTGTCTCCTCTCTCTCTCCCCTCACCCCCATCATTCCATTTAGGTTCTTATTAATTTCATTAACTTTAAAAATAGTAACATTCATTTCACTGACTTTTGCAATTAACTTTATTATTTTCTTCCTTCTCCTTACTTTGTTTTTTTGTGATAGCTTTTTTTTTTTTTTTTTTTTGCGGTACGCGTGCTTCTGACTGTTGTGGCCTCTCTTGTTGCGGAGCACAGGCTCCGGACGCACAGGCTCAGCCACCATGGCTCACGGGCCCAGCCGCTCCGCAGCATGTGGGATCTTCCCAGACCGGGACACAAACCCGTGTCCCCTGCATTGGCAGGCAGACTCTCAACCGCTGCGCCACCAGGGAAGCCCTGTGATAGCTTTTTAAGGTAGAAGCTCACATAATGAATTTTAACCTTCCTTCTGTTCTAATGTAAGCATTTAGAGTTTCTAAGCACAGCTTTAGCTATATTTTGTAAATTTTTACCTTGCATTTTCATTACCAGTTACTTTGAAATATTTTCAAGTTTTCATTTTGATTTAATCAACCTACTAGTTATTTATATATGTTGTTTCATTTCTAAATCTCTGGGGGATATTCCAGATAACTATTTGTTACCGATTTCTAATACAATAATTCCACTGTGGTCAGAGAAAATACTCATAACTTTATAATTTATTGAGACATGTTTTATGGTCTTGAATTATGGTCTCTCTTGGTCAAAATCCCAAGCTATTTTTAATGACAGCATTCCGTAGTCATTGGTTATTATGTGACATTAACACTAAGGAGATTAAATTTCATGATAGTATTCAAATCTTCTGATTCTTAATGACTTTTGTCAACTGATGAAGGAAGAAAAGAAGACTGTTAAAGTTTATAATCGTGGATTTGTCTTCCTCCTATCTTTAGATCTGGTGGGTTTTGCCTTATATATTATGACAATGTCATTAGGTGCATAAACATTTAGGTTTATTTCAAATTCGTCAATGAATTGGCACTTCTATCAGTAGAAATGACGCTTTTTATCTTTGATATTACACTTTTTCGTGAACTCTACTTTTCTAGCATTAATATAGCCATTCTCACATGCTAATGCTATATGTTTGATTGTACGTATTTCTCTATTCCTTTTCCTTTAATTTAGTTGTGTCTTTATGTTTGTAGTGCATTTCTTATTGGCAGAATATATTTGCATCTTGCTTCTTTACTCAGCCTAAAAACAGCTCGTTTTTATTTAAATAATACTAACCATTTTAAATGCAATTATTGATATGCTTGATTTTAAGTCCACTATCTAGCTGTCTTTTTTATTTGCTTCACCTGTTCTTATTTCTTCTTTCTTGATTTCAACCTTCTTTTTCAATAAGCAAGTATATTTTGGATTTCATTTATTCTCTGATCTTATCTTTTTAGATATATGTATTACTTTTTTATTTTATTGCTTCTACTGAGATTACAATATTCAGTCTGAATTTATCCTGTAATATCCTTTAAATTAATATTATACAACTTTACATATGAGGTAAAAATCATACAACAATAAACAACATATTCATCAAATTAAAATATAGAAAACAAAATTAAATTGAATTCAGAAAATAATATTTACATTCATGCATTCATGACAAAATATTGAGTGAGTACTAAACTGTCATGAGAAACAATGAAAGGAAGAAAATAATGGGTGAACATCATTAATGTGCTGAAAGAAAAAAATGTAAAAAAAAAACTTGTCAACTTCTAATTTAATGGCTATTACAAATATCTTTTTTAAAATGAAGTTAACATAAAAGCATTTAAAAATAAATAAAAACTGAAATAATTCTTTACTCACAGAAATGATCTACACAAATCAATGAGAAAGAACATTTCTTAGTTGAAGGGAAATATTACCAGAAAGAAACTTGGAGCTATTCAAAGAAATGAAGACCATCAATGATGTTCAGTATGTGAGTTAACATAAAATATGTTTTATTATTTTTATTAAGCACATGTTATTACATGCAATGGTAATAACATATAGAATAATTTATAGTATTTCTGAAAGTAAAATGCATGCAGTAACACATAGGATGAGTACAGCCAAATTTTCCTTCTTCTGCGTATGTCTAGTAATTTTTACTGTATGGTGGACATTGTGGATGCTATTGTTAAAATTCTTTTGTTGTTGTTGCTGTCCTTTCAAGAGTTTTAAGTTTGTCCTTGTTGGCAAATAATTTACTGGTAGACTCACCTTGTCAATGCTTGTTTTTAAACTTTGTTAGAGTCCTTAGTTTAGTCCTGTTATTATACTAGAGTAGCTCTGCTTTTGAGGTTGTGCCTTTCTAGGGCTCAACTGAATGCCCATGTTATTCAGTAAGGTTTACTCACTCTGTATAGTAGGAAATTCAATGCCTGATTTCTATATGATCCACAGAATCTCTGCCCTGAATATGTTTAGCTAATTATTCTGCAAAAATTTTAAAGAGACCTATTTGTAGATTTATGGAGTTTCCTTTCTTTACAGATCCCTCATTTCTGGTAACTTGCATGTGAATTCTAGCCATCTCAATTACCCTAAATAATAATCAGTTTTCTCTGCCCCGTAATATTAGCTGCTATTTGTCTGGATTCCAATTCTCTGTGTGTATTTTGTAAAATACATTTAGATAGAATGTTGAGATGAATGTAGAGCTCACTTTGAGTGTTTCTTTTCTTTCAAGAATCAAGGGTCCGTTTGTTTTTTATTGTGAAAATAGTTGATTCATATATGTTTTCCAGATAAAAATTATTTACAAAAAGTGTGTCAGTCTGATACACATTATTCTCTGATGACCAGGGAAAAGACCGTGCAATTAGTTTTCAACTAGGCTAAAACAGTTCAGAAAAAAAAAAAAAAAGGTAATAAATAGAGTACTGTTCAATTCAGTGTTCCTGAAGCAATTTACATAAGTTGGTACATACTAAAATAAAGGAAATACCACTTTCTAGAAATTAAAAATTCTACATATTCTCTGATCAAGATTAAGTAAAATCCAAAATAACTGCCAAAACTTCAAATAAAAACATTCTTGACAGAGATTTTTTAATTCCAAATGTGAGTTATGTATTAAGCCTAGAAAGAAGTCGGTCTAAATTAGTATAAATAAGAGAAGATTCCAAATGTAATGATTTCCAAAGGAAATAAATTTCAGTTACTTATGATAAAAATGCAAGATGATGTTAGCAAGAAGTTGACTATTCAATAAAATTTAAATTTTAACAATGTTTTTTTATGAGTTTTTCTTTCCCTTGCTTTCTCCAAATTTCCGTTAGGTATCTTTTTCTTTGTGATGCTGAATTATAAAAACATAGGATCACATATCCATCTCTATAAATCCAAACTCACTATCTCATTCCTAGAGTAAATGATATTTATAGCCAGAATGTTGTCTTTGAAAACTGGAATCGACCTATGAACATACCCTGGAAGATACGATTTTATTCACCAGATTACAAATTTGATGAATTCTGTGGTATAGAAGAAATAGTAAAGTGGGTAGATATGGGGATAGGGCATGGTAAAATAGTGTTTGGAGGTGAGTATGTTGACCTCCTCCTACTAAAGGACAGAAAGTTGGGGTACTGTCTAAAATTAGCAGGTTGTGATATATGGTGATAAATATATAATATAACCTATAAAAAGGACAAGGAATGGAGAGGAAGAAAGTGTCAGTGATATAAATTCTTAATGTTTCATAGTGGCAAATAAATAAACTTTGTTTATAATCAGCAAATCAAGAATATATAATTATATTATTTAGAGTTATGGAGATAACCACCAACACTAAAAT
Organism: Pseudorca crassidens; assembly: GCF_039906515.1. NCBI lineage: Eukaryota > Metazoa > Chordata > Mammalia > Artiodactyla > Delphinidae > Pseudorca > Pseudorca crassidens. Next base: position 61,888,629 of record NC_090302.1, read on the forward strand.
CAGAAAAATAAAATCTTTATTTCCTCCACTACCCAAGAACCTACTTCCCAGAGGATATGATATATCTTATTTAAAGAAGATGAACAGCTTTTTAAATACCACAATGAATTTAAAAAAATGCCTGCAGATACACAACCTGACAAAATTTCAAATATCCCAAGATAAAAAAGTTATAAAAGCCTATAAAGTAAGACGAAAGAGAATGAGAGAAAAGATAAACAATACTTGAAGTTACAAGAGTCAGGTTGATGCCAGACTTCCAAACACCAGTCTTGAAGACTAAAATACAAAGGAGTAATGGTTCAATATAATAAACAAAAATAATTTCGCATTATTTTACAGTCTTACATTCTCTAACCATGTGATATTTTATTGGGAAATATGTTGTTTCTTTCTAGCTTCTACTTTACTAAGAAAAAAATAGTTTCATATTGAAGAATATTGTTTTCTAGTCAATCAAAAGCAATTATTTAAACATTGTCAAGGAAAAAATTATATGGGGAGGTGGAGGAGGGCTAAAATATTTATAGTACAACCAAGAAAATGAGTAAGACTGTGAAATAAGAATTTAAAGACAATCCAACAGCATTTTACTGGACAAAGCATGCCAAGAAAGAACTATTAAAAGATTCATGCATGTATAAGTATAAGAATCAGCATCCAGAAAACAGGAATTGTAATTTATTCAGATGTAGCTCTAAGGCTCAGTGGTATTTACTAGTATTTCTCTAAATGCCAGGCTCCACAGTAAGCAATAAACAAATAAAAAACAATTCTATCAATATGTACTTGTATAAAAATTTCACTGATATATAAAGAACTAAGGAGAATTGCCACAAAAAAGTGCATATTTAGCTACATAAGCTTTTAAATTTAAAATATATTTTTAACAGTCATTTTACCCTCATACTCTATTGTACTATACACACGGGTATCATATTTCTCTAACTACTACATCTTTTTTTCTGGCAGTTAGTGACCTATTTTAGAGGAATAAATAAAATATAGTGAAATATGCATCTTAATATGCTAGCAGATAACCATGTACAAGCAACAAATGTTTGTGACAGTATTTAACACTCCTTTCTTCTGAATATATTTAATACCAGAAATAAGTATTGGTTATATTATTTCTAATTAAGCCTTCATAACTGTGAATGCCAAGAAATTTTTTTAGACATACATTCTAGTTTAACACAATTTTAGTAGTGTTAACTGAAGTTAATTTCCCACTAATATCAGTGAGAAAGGGTAACTTTATATATAACTGACCTCTCGGAAATATATATGTATAAATGAAGTCCAGGAACAGGCAAGCTGAGGAAGATTTTGAACTCCCTATGCTTTGTCTTTAGAACATAAAATGCTAAGTTCTAGAGGTAAGAGTGAATCAGAAAAATACTGGTACTTTCAAGAAAAGCAGCACCACTTCAAATAATCAAAATTCCTATGAACAGGTTAAGGTTATCTGGGGTTGCCATTGCCCTTAACACCTGACAAGAGTAAATAAAAACCGTTTTCTAATTACAGTCCTTTAATTATTTCTACAATTTTTTACTTTGATATTCAGTACGACATTACCTATTAAGTGACAAAGGAAAAAAGATACACCATTAATATAAAGCAAAAACACATACAAAAAAGAAAAAAAATAGTAAAAACAGACTCAGAAGAGATCCATATGATGTAATTATCCAGATAAGGCCTAATATGTTTAAAAGATAAAAAACAAGACAGAAAATTTAGCAGAGGACTAGAAAGTATAAAATTCAATTAAAAAAGGTGGGTTTAACAAGATAGTAGACTGAGATGAAAAGAGAATAATGTGTTGGAACACAGGTTTAAAGAAAATATTCAGAATGGAAGCAGAAAATAAAAATGGATATTAAATACAGAACAGAGAATAATATAAAGGAACAGTAATGTAATCTAACATGGATAATTGGAGATTTGGAAAGATAAGAGCGATAAAATAAGAGCAATAAAATAAGCCCAAAGCAATATTTGAAGAAAAGATGCCTAAGAATTTTTCAAAACCAATGAAAGATATCCAGCTAAAGATTTAACAATTCAAATAAGAAGGAAGGGAAAAGACAAAGAAAGGTTTATTATAGTTAAGCTACTAAATAAAGGCATAGAAGGGCATATAAGTCAGTCAGGAATTGAAAGGCCAAGATAACAGAGAGAAGAAAAATGTTCTGAAGTGAGCTCAGTCTTCTGTGAAGATTTCTTCCTCTAAATTTTCATCAATTCTTAAATGGGCTGGCCAACCAACCAGAACTCTTAAGCCAGAGTCTTTGGTAGAGTCATGGGACTAGGGAGAGAAAGTTGAATTTCAGAGCTGCTAAGGCAGTCAAAACTTAATGGGACAAGATCCTGTAGACAAAAGAACTACAGAGAAGTAAGACCAAATCTGTCCTATTTCCCTACCTCACACAAAGGATGTTTCTGTTTTCTTAGACTGTGGCTTTTAGGATATAAGCAAAATTCACCAGGTAGGGAGCAACTAAACTAAAAAAGAGCCTTTAAAAACTCCACTGTCCTGGGAGTACAAAGAATAGAGTTAAGAGACCACCAGGTTATTCTTTGAGAACACATATGAGATACATCCTAGGAACAAAGGCAAACCCAAAATGACATCCCTTAAAAAAAACTAAATGCAAATTTAATTATTGCTTCCTCTAATTGGAATAATGTGATCAGACTTTATAGAAACCCTCACTGTAGGAAAACAGTATCAATCAAAGCCTCTAAAACAGAACTTTCCAATAAAACTTTCTGTTATTATGGAAGCTGCAATGTCCAAAAATATAACCACTAGCCATATGTGGCTACTGAACACTTGAAAGGTGGCTACTGTGACTTAGGAACATAATTTTAAATTCTATTTAATTTTAATTATTGTAAATGTTTATTTAGATAGCTGCATATAATTAATGGATACTTTACTGGACAGTGCATTGTTTTTGTTTGTTTTTGTCAATGTCTAGCATTCAATCAAAAGTTATCAGATATAACAAGAGACAAGAATAATAATAGCTAAGAGGTGAAAAACAAGTAATAGAAAGAGCCTACAGATGAAACAGTTTCTGCAGTTTTCATGTACTTGTACACTTGATTTATTAAGGGAATTAGCCAAAGAGAAACAGGGAAGAGCATGAAAGCAGGAAAGAAAAGGGAATGGAATCAAGCAAGGGACTTAATGTCAAGTGGAATCCCCATCTCAACATGATATCACAGGAAACTCTGGCATGTAAATTGCACTGAAGAATTTGTCCTATCTCAGAGAAAGAGCTGTGCTTTTATTTATTATTATTTTTTTTTTTACCAGTATGCCACTGGATACAGGCTGCTCTAGGGGGACAAAAATTACCAAGTAATTCTTGTTTTTCCATGTCTGGGCAAAATCAAGTTATCTGAAAAGGCTGCAATATAAATTACTAAGATTGAAGTAAAGATAAACCGGGGGATGGGCACACAAAGGTGAATTAAACTGATATCCAAGTTGTGACTGCATCCTCTATAACAGGAAAGGGTTCCACACACTGACATCATCCGCTAAAGCAGTAGTTATCAAAATGTGATACCCAGACCAGTAGCATCAGCAATACCCAGGAACGTGCTAGATATACAAATTCTCAGGCCAACATTTTCAATATTGTCTTTTACCTCTTTTTACATACTATTATTTTAAGTATAATTTTTAAATCTATGATAGGGAATTCCGTTATCTGAAGCTTCCACATATGTCACTCTATGGTCATTTTTTTTTCCTTGATTATTCTTTACATCAATATGTTTCCTTATGCGCTAACTTGCTTCTAATTTAATACTGGATTTTTGACATTATGTTATTTTGAACTTCCTCTCTCTCACTTAAAAGTTTTCATTTATACATCAGCCACTCTATGTATTTCAAGTAAGAGTTTGAGTCTTAAACCACAATTCGAAGGACTGGGAAAACAAAGGTTAGAGAGGATGTATCTGTTTTTCAGAAAATTGGAAAGTTCAAGAATCTTAAGGGAGACACCACAGGTGATGGCTGCTTCTGAAAAGCTGCTTCTGAAAAGCACCAGAGGGCGTGATTCTTAGGGACATGCTTGAACTGTCCAGTTAAAATATCACATCTATCATATACATATGCCACATGCCTGCTTTAAGCTTTCACCAAGAATAATAGCTTTTTTTTAAATTCTACTTTCCATCTCAAGCAAGTTCTTCTCATCAGTTAACTCTAACTGAAACCCTGCTGGCAAACAAGCTAGGAAAAGTAATTTCCAGTCTTTCAGAATTTTTGACACGGAAGGAATTTTAGAATGTTGGAATGAAACTGTTTACCAAATAAAGAATTTGGACACATCCTACAATTATATTGTTTTTTCCCCCCAGTGTTTCTCTAAATGGTTTCCTTTTCACCATCTATAACCTAAGTGTGGGTTTGAAAATAAGTAGTGTATTTTGTAACTTCTCCTAACAAATACAAACCTGTGTTAAGGAGGATTCTAAAAGAAGGGGATGCTGCTAAAGTATAATATTATGTTTAAAAATAAAGATTTTGGAAAAAAAAGTACCAGCTCTGCTTTTATTATTTGTTATGAGTCATGTCACATAGGACAGATTTCTTCCTCTTTTTAGCATGCTACCTTGCACACAGATGCATCTTAGTAAATGTTGCTCTATGTCTACCATCATTTCATCAAATACCAAAGGTTTGCCTTCTCTGAGAAATAGAACCTTGATTCTGATAGGCAGATTGGGCCCATTTATTTCAAATAGCTCTATTTAACAGTACATAAATTCTTGTGTAAGTCCAAACTTTACAGAGATAAAATAGAGATTATTTTAAAAAAATAACCAAGTCTATACTCTCTAAAAAGAGCTATAAGTATTTTACTTTTCATGCTACTGGCCTTTAGATAAAGTACTATTCCTTCCTGCACAGAAGTATTTCTCCCTCACTCTTCTTCCAGTGACAATTAAGTAAGCTGGGGCACAGAAAGGGCAGCCCCTCTATTTAAAAAGATCGGAAAACCGGGTGGGAGGGAGGGAGAAGCAAGAGGGAAGAGATACGGGAACATATGTAAATGTATAACTGATTCACTTTGTTATAAAGCAGAAACTAACACACCATTGTAAAGCAATTATACCCCAATAAAGATGTTAAAAAAAAAAAAAAAAAGATTGGAAAACCTCTATACCCCACTCCTATGCCAGTACAGGACATCATGTCTTCTTCCTGACGATCTGGGTATGGAAAACAATTAATGTTTCCCCTGCACAAAAAAACCTGGCCATAAATTAGCATAAAATCGTCACAGTAATAAAATTGAAAACCATATGAGAGGATCAATAATGGAGGCATCACACCCAACAAAAAGGAGAAGTAGCTCTACAAGAAGTGGAGATAATAAAATGTTCTGTAAAATCTGAAAAACTAGCAGTGAAAACCCCCCAAAAATCAATGAAAGAGTCAAAATGATATTAAATACACTAAGAGATGACTCTAGAGACAGGCTTCCTGAGTTTAATTACCAATTCCACCATTTGTGTGTTTCTTACCACCTATGTTGTTCAGTTTTCCAATCTGCAAAGAGGGGATAATTACAGTATCTACCTCATTAGGTTGCTGTCAACAAACACTAAAGATTTGATAATGTGCAGGGCATAATTTCTGCCTATCGAAGAATAAATTCAGGAATGAATAACAAGAACAGAAACAAAAATACTTCATATATATTGTGTAACACAAACTATTACATAATCCACAGGTAAAGGAGCAATCATAAAAATTACTAAATATGTTTAAGAATGAGAAATGGGATTATCAGAATACATCTAAATTTGGGGGATTATTAAAATATATCTAAACTTGAGTTACACTAAAACTTATAGTTGTAGTTATTCTATTGAAAAATTTAAAAATTGAAAAGTAATCAGGTGGCTTCTAAATCTAGAAGTTGGAAAAAGAATAAAAATAAATCCCAAAGAAAGTGGATGGAAGTAATAGAGTTACTTATAGTAATAGAGATTTGCAAAATGGAAAACAAATATGAAGAAGAATGAAAGCTGGATCTTTGAAAGAATAAAAGAGAAGGCATTAAATACCAACATTACACATTAAAAGAGGATACAAATAAATAAAAATAAAGAACTTTTAAATTTTTTTGAAAAAAAGTAGAAAATTTTCTAACAAAATAACAAAATTTTCTAACAAAATAACAAAATTTAAAAAAGAAAATATGATTCAAGTTATAACTGTTTAAAAAATTAAATCTATAGTATAAAATCAAACTAAAAAAATTAGTTGGAGAACATGTTTTCAGGTTACATTTATTTTATTATAGTAAATACATATTAATATGTTAAATATATTTATGTATAATATATAATTGTAATTAAATCAGGTGGTGATAAACTTCATGAAGGAAAAAAAGCCAAAAGCAATAGAAAAAATGTGTGATATATTCAGTAGTCATGAGTGGTACCTTTGTGAAGGTGACATTATTTCAGAGACCTAAATGGAGGGACAGAGAAGGTCAAGCAGATTTCCATAGGCACTACAATGAGAGCATTAGAGACAAAGTAAAGAAAAAGCACAAATACCCTGATGGTGTTAGCTCAGTGGTCCAGAGACAGCATGGAAGCCAGTGTGGTATGAGCTGAGTGATGGCGATAGAAGATGAAAGAAAATGAGGTCAGAGAGGTAGAAGCCATCAAAGTAGTGGCCTATAATGCAGAACAAGGAACATCAAAGTGTGGTCCCTCAGGTCAAGTAAAGAGAGCAGTTCCAAAAAGAGGAGGTGATCAACTGTCCCATTTTACTTAGAACTCTCCTGATTTTATCACTGACACCACATATCCAGGGAAACACTCAGACCCAGAGAGACCAGGACATTTGGTACTCAATGATGAAGACTGAAAATTGACATGGGAATTGGCCAAATGGAAACCTGTCTTGAACCTGGTAAGAGCTTAAGTAAAATAGAGGGGAAAAGGCTGATTTTCTTACGTGTTCAAGAGAATATAGGAGGAAGTACCAGGATTAGGTTCATGAAGAATACAAGTCTTTCAGCGTTTTTCTATAAAAGGAAACAGAAAATGGGACAGTAGATCAAGGGTTTTTGATTTATTTTCTTTGTTTTAGTTAAAAGTATGTACCTCCACTCCACTCTGTATATCCAATGACTTTCTCAATTCATCAGGTATGGTGTGTATACTATCTTTTAACATTCCTTCTGCTGTAGACGGAATGTTTGTGTCCCTGCAAAATTCATGTTAAATCCTAACTCCCAGTGTGATGGTATTTGGATGTGGGGCCTTTGGGACTTGATTAGGTCATGAGCGTAGGGCTCTCTCTCATGAATGGGACTAGTGCCCTTATAGAAGAGACCCAAGGGAGCTCCCTTCCTCCTTGTGGGGACTCTGCACAGAGAGTCCTCTATGGAAAAGGAATCTGGCTCTCACTGGACACTGAATCTGCCAGCACCCTAATCTTGGACTTCCCAGCCTCTTGAATTGTGGTACTAGGTATAAAGTTCTGTTTTATAAGCCACCCAGCCTGCAGTATTCTGTCCTAGCAGCTGAAATGTCCTAAGACATGGCCCAAGTAATTCTTAGTATTAAGGCATTTAGGGAAAGCCACTAATATTTAATAATCCCATTTCAAAATCCTTCTCCCATCTTTCTAAAAACTTCAATCCTACATTTTCCTCAAGGCCCATTTAATATTTTATGTTTTCCATAGTACAGATTCTATCATATCCTCTAATTCTTTTGGTTTATGGTTTATGGTTCCTTTAATTGACCTTGACATACATCACATTTCTGAACCCATAGTAGATATTAAACTTCTCCTGGGTAGTGACACATTTCTATTTCTCTGTCTCTGGCTCTATGTTCAGTATATTTTATATTGCTAAATGCTTGCTAACTTGTTGCAAATTAACGATGTAAATTCTAGTATATCTGCAGTGGTTTACCATGAGGTTTTGGAAACGAAGGAGGTCTTGATTTTAAGAGTAATTTATGGGGCTTCCCTGGTGGCGCAGTGGTTGAGAGTCCGCCTGCCGGTGCAGGGGACGCGGGTTCATGCCCCGGTCCGGGAGGATCCCATGTGCCGCGGAGCTGCTGGGCCCATGAGCCATGGCCGCTGGGCCTGTGCGTCTGGAGCCTGTGCTCCGCAGCGGGAGAGGCCGCATACAGCAAAAAAAGAAAAAAAAAAAAAAAGAGTAATTTATGAAGATATACTATGCTCTAGATGAGTTCATAGATTTACAACATAAAATCCCCTAATGGATATACCCAGATCCTCCCTGCAGTCTTCTGAGTAGGTACTGCATACAGGTTTACTGTGCTACTTTAGCTGAAAGATGCTTTGCTGCCAATAACCACGTCATTATTATTTGTCTCAAAGGAATAGAAATATATTCTTCTCTCCTTTCTGCAGTGATATACAAATAATCAAGGCACAATCACAGCACTCTCTTCTTCTCTTAGAGGTGTAATTTAAATTCTGAGATATTCACAATGAGAAATTAAAATGCCTTTTGCTTCATGTATAAAACCTGACATCTTAATTCCAAATACTTTGGAGATTTAACTAATGAGAAGTGAATCAACCCTTCAACATTAAAAAGAAAATCCATAATTTGGCCTCTTTCAGTGAACAGAGTAAAATGTCAAATTAGTTTAGGCCAAAAGACAGGATTTTTCATAACTTTTTTTTGTTTTTGTTTTTGTGGTACGCGAGCCTCTCACTGTTGTGGCCTCTCCCATTGTAGAGCACAGGCTCCGGACGCGCAGGCTCAGCGGCCATGGCTCACGGGCCCAGCCACTGCGCGGCATGTGGGATCTCCCTGGACCAGGGCACAAACCCGTGTCCCCTGCATCGGCAGGCGGACTCTCAACCACTGTGCCACCAGGGAAGCCCAGATTTTTCATAACTTTTATGATGTAAATGTTTCATAATAATGTGAAAACTTCTCCTCTATTAAGCCAGCATGTAACTGATCCAATACAAATTGGCCATGACATTAAACTATACTGATGTCTTACCAAAGAGATAAACTTGGCTGTGGAGAGTGGGCCATGCTCCCTCAGCAGCAAAAGAAAGATATTTGGGAAATCAAGTGACCAAGCTACTTACCACTCCTGGAATTGCTTGCCTGTAGCAGCAGCTCAGAGGTGTGCCTGCTTAACTTGGAGTAACTGGAGTAGAAAAGTCTAAATTGGAACTGACAGTCAGGTTTTGTATAGTAATTCTCTATTTGCTCCAGCTTCTCTTTTTACTCAGCCTTTAGCTATATACAGTGAATTCATTAAAAGCACTCGAAGCTGCAAATTCTGTAGGACTAAATGCCTGGCCCAGACAGCAAATGAAAATGTTGACAAATGTGATTTCCACAAGTTGCTGCGTTCACACTGTTTTCCAGGGAATAGGTATTTCTCCTTCAATCACCAGGACTGATGAATAGCTACAAATAATTTGCTAATACCTCACATTATAATACTATGTGCCTGTATTTGCAATTATAGAAGATCTTGATAGATATCACAAAGACTTTAGTTGTGAATAATAGTAACTTTTTCTACAATTACGTATTTATGGACTATAAAAAATAAGACAAGTTAGGAACATGAGAGATGGGAATATTTTGTTATAAATGGTCAAATGAAATACAAACACTTAGCCAAGATAAGATAACATGGACAACAACTTTTCAAATAAGTAAAAAGGCTAAAATGTAGTAGGAGGATTAGGCATATTGCATAATGCTTAAAAGGGAAGTATAAGGAGGGATAGAAATGATAGTAAGGTTTATTCAACTCAGCATTAGGGGAATCCTCTTACATTATTTAGAATTAGTTCAACATTGAGTTAGTTGTTGGAGGAGGTAGTGAATTTTCCATCTCTGGAGGTATTTAAGCAAAGCATATGGGGTTCAAGCAGTGGTGTTCAATCTTGTTTTGACTATGCCCCATGTTACAACATATCTTTGACACTATCCTTAATAAACACATGTAGGCTTCATGAAACAATATTTATCATTGATAGCTATATACTTCAATATTTTCTAGAATATATATGTATTGCATATATGTCATTGATACCTGATATATTCTATTTTTCTATAATATTTATATTTTAAAAAACTAGTGTATGACCCTCAAATTTGATTTTTGCATGTTACTGTTTCATAATGCACACTTTGAAGAACAATGAAATAAACATCCTCTTAAATCTCTTTCAATCATAATTATATCAAAATAAAACATTAGTACACACAAAATGATGGGGAAAAAAAAACCTTCACACATCTATTGCTTGAATAAACTGGATCTGACTTATAAATGACTCACAGAGCTGACAAGAGATACGTTCTCAGTCATATAGTAGGGGTCTTAAATCCTTTCTAAGATCATGTAAGTATCTTTGGAGGCCCAGTGTCATAGTCCATTTAGACTGTTATAAAATACCAAAGGCTAGTTAGCTCATAAACATCAGAAATTTATTCCTCACTCTTCTAGAGGCTGGGATGTCAAAGATCAAGGCTGCTGTTTGGTCATGTTCCGGTGAAGGCCCTCTTCCTGATTCACAGCCAGCACCTTCTCCATGTGTCCTCATGTGGTAGGGAACAAGAGATCTCTTTGTGTTTTATAAAGTACTACTCCTGTTCCTGAGGGCTCCACTCTCATGACATAAGCACCTCCCAAAGGCCTACCTCCTAATATCATCACATTTGGGCGTGAGGATTTCAATATATAAATTTGGGCGGCACACAAACATTTAGATCATAGCATCTAGAAATTCAGGAGAAGGCAAGGGAAGAACCACAGTCACCATGGTCAGGGTCACCATTAAAATCCTCATTGCCTGAGACCCTGTGGGTCCTCTTGAGATGGGCAGCCCCATGGACTCTAGACTGAAAAGAGACAGAGGATCTTCGATTTCAGTGTTCATGGCCATAGGTCTGTGTGTCTAGCCCCACTGACAAGAGAAGCTGGAGATCTCAGTACTTTGTGGAACCATCACCACTGACATCACAATCTTGGATGCTAACTCTAGTGTCTATATTAAATGTATAATCAAAATAAAATGTTACAGAAATGTGGAGAAATGTGTCAACCCACTACTCTGTTTTTGCATATACCTTTATAATATGTCTTTTTGAAAAGTTACATGTGGTCCAATATCCCTTCATTGTATTAACTCTTAGCCAGTTTGGGTAAAATTATATAAATAAAAGTGGCTGAGGTATAGTATAAAAATAGTTGATATCAAAATCAGAGAGTCCTTATTTAAACTCCCATGTCTTCTTACTTAATGTACCTGAAAGTCATGATTTTCTCATCTGTAAAATGGGCCTCATATTTGTGGGGCTATTGTGAAGGTTAAGCCATAAAACGAGTGCCTAGAAATAGAGCCAAGAGGAGCTCATGGAGACATGACAACAAAATGTCATGTGATATTCGCATATGGAATCCTGAAACAGATGAAGGACATTAGGTAAAAAGTTAAGAAAATCTGAATAGATGATAGACTTTAGTTAATAATGACATATCAGTTAGGTTCATGAATTATAAACTAATGTACCATACTAATTTAAGATTTTAAAAATAGGGGAAACTGGGTGTGGAGTATATGGAAACTTTTCGAGCTATCTTTGCAATGTTCTTGCAAATCTAAAAATACTCTAGAATTTAAAGTTTATTGGAAAGAATGCCTAGAACAAATCACATACTTATTTAATACCCATATATAGTAGTCTGTGTATATGTGTACGTATATATGTAGATATATACATTATACATATATGCATACTCATGAGTATTTGATTATATATGTGTATACACATTCAATATATGCATACACATATATTCAAGCAAATACTCATAAAAGTATACATACATATAATGTACTTACATACACATATGCAAAGAGGAGACATGGATTTCTAAAAAGTTTTCTCAACTTTTGAAAGTTTCAAAATCTTGGAAGTTATATAAAATAGAATAGAATGAAGAGACATTAATTTTTTTCTTCAGTTTTAATTTTTAAATTTCATAACAGAGTTAGGTTTTTTTTTTTTGAGTTTCTATGCCTTCACTAATTAAACAGACATGGTTTACATAAATCTGTGTTAAAGCAATGATTAAATCATCTTCTGAAGATGACAGCCAGTATGTTCTCTAATGAGGGTACAGTTTTAGTAAAAGCACTTAAGTGACGGGCCAGTAGTCATAACCAGCTTAATTGGCTATTAGTAGGTTTACTCTGTTGATGTTGTTAGTTCGGAATCCTCCAATCTTATGTAACAGTTACTTACCATGCGACATTAAAGCAAATTTTGTCTCACATTTTCTTTTTTAGGCCTCAAATTATTCTTTTAAATTATTAGGGTTGCACTTACTGATATAATTAAGGTAGATAAACCCACAATATTGGAATCATTTAAAAATATCCATTTAATAATATAGCCTGACATCTCTTACCTAAGATCAAAATACCAAAAACACAAAATTGCTTCCTCCCACTCACCCTGCCTCTCCCAACACATGTGACCAACAGATGCCATATTATTAGAAACATGTACTTTGGAATTAGAGGTGAGATAAGATACTGGCCCTGCCATATTGTGTGGGCTTTGATTTTTCTCACCTGAAAATAAGCAATGATATGAAATATCAGATATCTTAAAAGGATTAAAAACTATCTGAGATAATATGGCCATCAGTCCACCTCTCTAAACTTTACCAACACCTCCTCATAACCATCCCATGACTAAGTTCTATTCCATACTTTCTCTCAAGTCGCTCAGTTTCATCTGCACTTCTATCCAAAATTCAATGAATATCTTATTATCTAGATTTTTGTAATCATCTCCCTAGTCTTCCATCTTGCCTAAAATTCAACTTTATTTTTAGTAACAGAAAACTACTCTCTCCCCCAATCAACTTTTATTTGCTGATTAAAGGTTTAGCTTACTAGGTAATTGCCTAATGTATCTGCTGAATGACTGTGCTTTAATCATCAAATATCAAAAACTGTCTGATTTGAGAAATTGAGAAATTTATTTGAGTTTCTTTTGCTTCATATTTTAGGGGTGTGCTTCATTTTCTTTTAACATCTTTATTGGAATATAATTGCTTTACAATGTTGTGTTAGTTTCTGCTGTATAACAAAGGGAATCAGCTATATGCATACGTATATCCCCATATCCCTTCCCTCTTGCGACTCCCTCCCACCCGCCCTATCCCACCCTTCTAGGTGGTCACAAAGCACCAAACTGATCTCCCTCTGCTATGCAGCTGCTTCCCACTAGCTATCTAATTTACATTTGGTAGTGTGTATATGTCAATGCGACACTCTCACTTCGTCTCAGCTTACCCTTCCCCCTCCACGTGTCCTCAAGTCCATTCTCTATGTCTGTGTCTTTATTCCTGTCCTGCCCCTAGGTCCTTCAGAAACATTTTTGTTTTTTTAGATTCCATGTATATGTGTTAGCACACAGTATTTCTTTTGGTCTTTCTGACTTACTTCACTCTGTATGACAGACTCTAGGTCCATCCACTTCACTACAAATAACTCAATTGTGTTTCTTTCTTTGGCAGAGTAATAGTCCACTATATATATGTGCCACATCTTCTTTAACCATTCATCTGTCAATAGACACTTAGGTTGCTTCCACGTCCAGGTTATTGTAAACAGTGCTGGAATGAACATTGTGGTACATGACTCTTTTTTTTTTTTTTTGGCGGTACACGGGCCTCTCACTGTTGTGGCCTCTCCCATTGCAGAGCACAGGCTCCGGACGCGCAGGCTCAGCGGTCATGGCTCACGGGCCTAGCCGCTCCGCAGCATGTGGGATCTTCCTGGACCAGGGCATGAACCCGTGTCCCCTGCATCGGCAGGCGGACTCTCAACCACTGCGTCACCAGGGAAGCCCTATGACTCTTTTTGAATTATGGTTTTCTCAAGGTATATGCCCAGTAGTGGGATTGCTAGGTCATATGGTACTTCTACTTTTGTTTTTTAAGGAACCACCATACTGTTCCCAAGAGTGGCTGTATCAATTTACATTCCAACCAACAGTGCAAGAGGGTTCCCTTTTATCCACACCCTCTCCAGCATTTACTGTTTGTAGATTTTTTGATGATGGCCATTCTGACTGGTGTGAGGTGATACCTCATAGTAGTTTTCATTTTCATTTCTCTAATGATTAGTGATGTTGAACATCCTTTCATGTGTCTGTTGGCAATCTGTATATCTTCTTTGGAGAAATGTCTATTTTCTTGAGGATTTTTGCATCTATGTGCATCAGTTGTCTGTAGTTTTCTTTTTTTGTGACATCTTTGTCTGGTTTTGGTATCAGGGTGATGGTGGCCTCGTAGAATGAATTTGGGAGTGTCCCTCCCTCTGCTATATTTTGGAAGAGTTTGAGAAGGATAGGTGTTAGCTCTTTTCTAAATGTTTGATAGAATTTGCCTGTAAAGCCATCTAGTCCTGGGCTTTTCTTTGTTGGCAGATTTTCAATCACAGTCTCAATTTCAGTGCTTGTGATTGGTCTGTTCATATTTTCTATGTCTTCCTGGTTCAGTCTCGGAGTGTTGTGCTTTTCTAAGAATTTGTCCATTTCTTCCAGGTTGTCCATTTTATTGGCATAGAGTTGCTTGTAGTAATCTCTCATGATCCTTTGTATTTCTGCAGTGTCAGTTATTACCTCTCCTTTTTCATTTCTAATTCTATTCATTTGAATGTTCTCCCTTTTTATTTGGCTCTGTCTAGCTAATGGTTTATTGATTTGTTTATCTTCCCAAAGAACCAGCTTTTAGTTTTATTGATCTTTGCTATTGTTTCCTTCATTTCTTTTTCATTTATTTGTGATATGATCTTGATAATTTCTTTCCTTCTGCTAACTGTGGGGTTTTTTTGTTCTTCTTTCCCTAATTGCTTCAGGTGTAAGGTTAGGTTGTTTATTTGAGTTGTTTCTTATTTCTTGAGGTAGGACTGTATTGATATAAACTTCCCTCTTAGAATTGCTTTTGCTGCATCCCATAGGTTTTGGCTCATCGTGTTTTCATTGTCATTTTTTTCTAGGTATTTTTTGATTTCCTCTTTGATTTCTTCAGTGATCTCTTGGCTATTTAGTAGTGCATTGTTTAGCCCCCATGTGTTTGTACTTTTTACAGATTTCTTCCTGTAAATGATATCTAGTCTCATAGCATTGTGGTCAGAAAAGATACTTGATACAATTTCAATTTTCTTAAATTTACCAAGGTTTGATTTGTGACCCAAAATATGATCTCTCCTGGAGAATATTCCATGAGCACTTGAGAGGAAAGTGTATTCTTTTGTTTTTGGATGGAATGTCCTATAAATATCAATTAAGTTCACCTTGTTTAATGGATCTTTTAAAGCTTGTGTTTCCTTATTTTTTTCATTTTGGATGATCTGTCCATTGGTGAAAGTGGGGTGTTAAAATCCCCTACTATGATTGTGTTACTGTCAATCTCCCCTTTTATGGCTCTTAACATTTGCCTTAGGTATTGAGGTGCTCCTATGTTGGGTGCATAAATATTTCTAATTGTTATATCATCTTCTTGGGTCGATCCCTTGATCATTATGTAGTGTCCTTCTTTGTCTCTTGTAATAGTCTTTATTTTAAAGTCTATTTTGTCTGATATGAGAATTGCTACTCCAGCTTTCTTTTGATTTCCATTTGCATGGAATATCTTTTTCCATCCCCTCACTTTCAGTCTGTTTGTGTCCCTAGGCCTGAAGTGGGTCTCTTGTAGACAGCATATATACAGGTCTTGTTTTTGTATCCATTCAGCCAGTCTATGTCTTTTGGTTGGAGCATTTAATCCATTTACATTTAAGGTAATTATCATTATGTATGTTATCTATGTATAACTATGTATGGATGTTATCTATGTATGTATGTATGTTATCTATGTATGTAACTATCTATGTATGTTATCTATTACCATTTTCTTAATTGTTTTGGGTTTGCTTTTGTAGGTCTTTTCCTTCTCTGTGTTTTCTACTTAGAGAAGCTCCTTTAGTGTTTGTTGTAAAGCTGGTTTGGTGGTGCTGAATTCTCTTCACTTTTGCTTGTCTGTAAATGTTTTAATTTCCCCGTTGAATCTGAATGAGATCCTTGCTGGGTAGAGTAATCTTGGTTGTAGGTTTTTTCCTTTCATCACTTTAAATATGTCCTGTGACTCCCTTCTGACTTGCAGAGCTTCTGCTGAAAGATCAGCAGTTAACCCTACGGGGATTCCCTTGTATGTTATTTGTTGCTTTTCCCTTGCTGCTTTTAATATTTTTTCTTTGTATTTAATTTTTGATACTTTGACTAATATGTCTCTTGGTGTGTTTCACTTTGGGTTTATCCTGTATAGGACTCTCTGTGCTTCCTGCACTTGATTGACTATTTCCTTTCCCATATTAGGGAAGTTTTCAAATATAATCTCTTCAAATATTTTCTCTGAACCTTTATTTTTCTCCTCTTCTACTGGGACCCCTGTAATTCGAATGTTGGTGCATTTAATGTCCCTGAGGTCTCTGAGACTGTCCTCAATTCTTCATTCTTTTTTCTTTATTGTGTTCCCTGGCAGTTATTTCTACCATTTTATCTTCCAGCTCACTGTTCCATTCTTCTGCCTTGTTATTCTGCTATTGATTCCTTCTAGAGTATTTTTAATTTCAGTCATTGTGTTGTTCATCACTGTTTGCTCTTAGTTCTTCTAGATCCTTGTTAAATGTTTCTTGTATTTCCTCCATTCTTTCTCCAACATTTTGGATCATGTTTACTGTTATTACTCTGAATTCTTTTTCAGGAAGGTTGCCTATTTTGTCTTCATTTATTTGGTCTTGTAGGTTTTTACCTTGCTCCTTTGTTTGTAACTTTTTTTTGTTGTTTCTTTTTTGTTGTTGTTTTTAATGGGTGGGCCTGTATTCCTGTCTTACTGGTTGTTTGGTCTGAGGCGTCCAGCACTGTAGTTTGCAGGCAGTTGGATAGAGCCGGGTCTTGGTGCTGAGATTAGGACCTCAGGGCAGCGTCTCTCTGACTAATATTCCCTGAGGTCTGAGGTTCTCTGTTAGTCCAGCAGTTTGGACTTGGAGCTTGCACCACAGGAGTTCAGGCCAGACCCCTGGCCTGGGTATCAAGACACTGCAAGCTCATGGTGCAACAAAAAAAAAAAAAAAAAAGAAAGAAAGAAAAAAGGGGCAGTAGAATATCAAAGAATAAAAAGCAAAATAAAATTTGAAAGATAAAAAATATATTAGGAAAAATAAAAACATAATTCAAAAACTACAGCAAGGTAAAATAAAACCACAACAGAAAAAAAAGGGGGGGGCAGCAGGGGTACCAAGCCCTGTGTCAGGATGTGTGGGTGGGGTTAAGCCCCATGCATTGGAGTGGGTTTCACAGGGGGTCTCTGAGTCTAGTGGTAGGTCCCTGGATGGGGGTGTAGGGGCAGGGCTTGGGCT
This sequence comes from Pseudorca crassidens, assembly GCF_039906515.1. Taxonomy (NCBI): domain Eukaryota; kingdom Metazoa; phylum Chordata; class Mammalia; order Artiodactyla; family Delphinidae; genus Pseudorca; species Pseudorca crassidens. The sequence goes on from NC_090302.1 coordinate 61,906,126, forward strand.
CTGTGCAGCAGGAGGTGCTCTGAGGGCAGAGGATTAGGCCTGGGAGCCCAATAGCTTCCCTGGTGCCTAAGTGGACAGGGAAAGCGCTGGCTGCATTCCCTTCCGTTCCTGCGCAACCCCCAACCGTCTCCCCCAGGGTCTCCCCCATCCCTGCTGGACTCCTAACCATGGGTGGGTTCCACTGGGCGTAGGAACTCCTCTTCTCCCCCAGCCACTCCTCAGGGTTGCAGTTCCTGGAGCTCCGACCTTTACTTTTGCTCCCCTTTCCCTCCCTCCCATTCCCTCAGGACCCGTGCAGCTGGAGGGGGCCTCGGTGGGCAGAGGATCAGACCCAGGATCTCAGCAGGCTTCCGGGGGCCCAAGTGGGCAGGGGAAACCTGGCCACACTCCCTTTTGATCCTCTGCCCTCCTAATGGTCCCCCAATTTCCCCCTTCAGGCATGGGATCCCTTCCCCTCCCCCAGCAGACCCTCAGTGGTGCCAGTCCTGTCCCACCTCCACTTCTCCTCCTCCTTCACTTCCCCCACGCCCCACATCCTACTCGGTCGCTGGGGGTTTCTCTCGTCCCCTTAGGTGTGCGTGGTCCCCCACCAGGGCTTGGTAGGTGCCCTAGTTATGAGGAGATGTGAAATCCGCGTCCTCCTAATCCGCCATTTTGACTCTGCCACCGGGTGTGCTTCATTTTATCTTACGGTGAGTTAAAGAGAAGTGCACTGATTGAGAGGCATTAGGATGAGCATGTGCACTTGCACGTTTTTCACTGGAATTAACCTCACAACTACCTTGTTTTAGTTTTTGTGTGTGTGGATTTTGAAGATCGCTAGGTTTAACATTTTACAAACATGTGATTTGGAGATTCTTCACCTGAAGTAATACTGTACCTTTCACTATGAATTGTTATGATGTCTATAGTTATATAATATTGCATTGTAATTTAAAATTCCACTTACATAGCCAGAAACACAGCCTTTGCTACAGAAATAAGTATGTAAAGAAGAGCAATATATTTAAAATGTTAGTGTAGCAGAATTGCCAGTTATGAAATTAACTGTTTTCTCAGCTGTAGTCTAGTCATGAAAGAATGTCAGATACCCCCTGAAGAGGGGAGATAGGGTTTACCATTTTGAAGATAGAGGTTTTATTTACTTCTAGAAGAGTTAATCCAGCTTTATTTCCCAAAGCTTAGGTTCTTAGAGTAATTAAGTGGACTTGGTGAGAAGGAAAGGAATAAAGGTGCAGGCTTTGAGAAATAAAAACAGAGGATTTTAATTCTAGGTAGTTTCTTTGAGAATGGGAAAGGGAAAGGGAATGGAGTTGCAAGTTTCTCTGGGTGGTAGACAGAACTGGAGACACCGAATGGGACTAGGTTTCTGATACCTGGTAAAACTGACATCTAAACCTACAAAGTTCCCCGCACAGTGAAGTCTCCATGACCCAATGTGGTGGTAGCGGAGGATAGACATGTCCAAACCATGGTGAGAATTTCCATCCAATACAGGCTGAAACATATGGCATTCAGCCATATAATTGTATTGCAGAAGAAACAAAAGTACTGAGGGCAACAACCCTGGTCCCTTCCCCATTTTTCTAGAACCATAAGAGCCTGGGAACATTGAACATCCTTTGGATATCAGAAGAGCCACCATTAATGTCTGACATTTAAAATCATGGTTTATTTTATTGATGTGTGTTTGGAACCAGATTTGACATGATTTTGAGTATTAAAGAAATATAATATTTCTTGCCTTTCAAGTGTTGTAGTGAAATTCATATTTGTTTCATAAATTTGGTATATTGTTTTCATTTTTAGTTTGTTAAAATTTCGCATTTTATCTTTGCCAGACTCAGACATCTTTCATGTCTAATATAAAATTTCTTAAGTATCAAAGAATAAATTGATTATCTTAGCTCTCTTTCTCTAGGTATAGAATGGCTCCAATTCCTAAGTATTTTCTGTATCTGACTCTTTTCAGAGCCCACAGCTTTTCTTACTCTTGGGTTAGGAGACATAAAGCTATGTCAATAGAACATATGAATTCCATTAGATAAAATGTGATGATGTTAGAATAAACCAGTAATCCATTATTTGTTTTAGTAAAATAGTATTTTAGCCTAGTTAAAAGCTATGTCAAGTAAGTTTCTTAATTAAAATGTATTGTTACTGTAAAGAAGTACTAAAAGATTTTATATCAAAACAGCAAGCAAGGGACTTCCCTGGTGGTCCAGTGGTTAAGACTGCATGCCTCCACTGCAGGGGGCACAGGTTTGATCCCTGGTCAGGGAACTAAGATACCGCATGCCGAGAGGCCAAGATAAATAAATAAATAAATAAAAGCTCAAAAAAAAAAAAAAAAAAAAAACCAGCAAGCAAAACTCAATTTAAATGTTAGTCACTTTTAGTAAAAAAGTATTTAAAATATATCATACACAGTCTATGGAAATAGATTTGGACATAATGCTTTTATCTCCTGATCACTTATTTCATAATTATTGGAGCCCTCTTTTTTCTTTGTACCCTTAAAATCAGTTTGCCTATGGAAAATCTAGATCAATTTGCATGATATACACATGAATGCAAGTACCAAAAAGGAAAACTAAAGAGGGATGATGAATTAGAATATTAGGATAAACAGTTAAGATGAAATAGCATACTAAAGTATAGTCAATTCAAAAGAAGGCAGGAAAGTTGTGGACCTTAGCAAGAGAACAGCCATCTTAGACTGCGGAGGTCATTTCAAGATAAGACCATCACACCCTCCCCCAATGGAAAATTACCAGCAGTCACAAGCAGTTGGCATTCCAGGAAGATTGAGCTACGACACACCCAGCCTTAACCACCATATAGGTGGAACATTAACCCAATGGTGAACAGAGGGGACAAGAAAAGAAGCCCAGTTTCTCTCCTCATGTGCAGACCCCCTCTCGGTCTCACCTGCTGCTCTCTTGCAATGTACTCAATAAATCTTGCTTTCTACCCTTGCTTCTGACTCGGTAAATTCTTTTACCACCAGCGTTGCCAGTACTACTGCCACAGTTTGTGGCAAAAGTGAGAATACAATCAACAAAGAACATTTAAGACAACAGAATATAAGCAGTGAGGAGGTATACTTAAATCCATCCATGCTGATATTTACAGTCAACTAACATTGCTTTTACAAGCCAAATCCTAGACAGAGATAATCAAAATGGATAAAAGCATGACTCAGGAGTACTGTGTCTACATATAGGTTAAAAGTTAAACAAAAAGAAATGACATGCAAAAACCGATCATAAGAAAGCTGGAGTGACAGTATAAGTATCTGGCAGAAAAGATTTGGGGATAAAGAACATATTCCCCATAAAAGGGATCTGGGACCTAATTTCCAATGGGAGGGGGGCAGGGGAGAAGTTTTTCCCACACACCACCAAGCAATTCTCCAGACACCAGCTGGGTGTCCTACAATTCAACTCAGTTCTGACATTATGTTCTAAGAGATGGCATCATATCCAACAGCTTAAGGGCTCCATCCTACAAAATGTACCCTACCTCCTTTGGATGACAATCACAAGCCCAGACAATCACCTGTGCCTCTGACCAACCAGCTATTGACTGGAGGTTCCCAGGAACCCTGCCTTGGGTTCAATTAATTTGTTAGAGGTGCTCACAGAACTTTTTTCAGAAGCCGATTTTATGAGCACAGTTCTTGTATCTCCTCATATCTAGAAAAACACTAAAATCCTTCATGGTGACATCTGCTCCTCTTGACTAGTAGTGACCTTCAGGAGACTAGCGGAAACCTGTGCAAAAAATATGTGCTCGACTGCACGTACTCCCTCTTCACCAAAATCACATGTATACTGACCTTCCCCCGAACCTCTTTGGAGCAGTTTTTCAGAGCTATCTGGGATGCTGTCTTCCAGGCTGCAGCCCTCATTTTGCCCCAAATAAAACTTAACTCGCAATTCTCACGTTGTGCATTTTTTTAAGTCAACAGCAGCAACAGCCAGATGAAAGAGATGAACGTAAGGCCAACTGGCCCGAGGCAGGGGAACACAGATTCACAGGTTGCATCAGACCGAAATTCTCCGGACCACCCAGTTCCAGAAACTGCCCTGGAGACATTCCGGACCACCCAGTTCCAGGAACTGACCTGGGGACTTTGAACCCAGCCCAGCCTTCCCGTCTTTCGAGGGGCGGGACCAACGGTCCCCCAGGATACCCAAAAAGACCACCAAATAAGGAATACCCTGCGCCCTGTCAGATTCACCACACCCCTTTACCTTCTTCCCCTATAAAATCTTGCCCAACCCTCGCCCAGGTGCGACTTCTCTGGCCCCCTTTCCCTCGGACCAGTGAACCTCGCCCGGGAGCGCTCCCTAATAAAGCTCACTTGAAGCTTTCCTCTGTTTCGTGGTACCGTTTGTTAAGATCCGACCTTACAATGAACAAGGCAAAGTGTGGGGAAAGGGGTGCAGCTTCCATGATCTCTTGGAGCAGATGAATCTCTGTCAACATGGAAGCTCTCTGAACCGTCTCCATTTGGGGATTTTTAATGGAAGCTTTATTACATAGGCACAATTGATTAAATCCTCGGCCATTGGTGATTGAACTCAAATCTCCAGCCCCTCTCCCCTCCAAGGAGGAACAAGGGGTGGGGTTGAAAGTTCCAACCTTCTAATCACATGGTTGGATCCCCTGGAAACCAACCCCCCAACTTCAGGGGACTTCTAAAAGTCACCTCATTAACATAAACTCAATTGGGGTTGAAAGAGGCTTTTTATGAATAATAAGACACCCATTTCACTTTATAACTCTGAAGCAATATCCGGAACTGAAGATAAGAAACCAAATATAACAAAAGATGCTCCTTGCTCTTATCACTGTTTGGGGATGTTTATGCCAGAAATGGGACGAAGACCAAATATATATTTCTTATTATAAATCATAATATCACAGCCAGTGGTAAAGAACATTTCATAATGACAAAATGATCAAAATGAACATATAAGAAGCGTAAAAGTGTACACAGCTAATAACAGAAATCCAAAAAAATGAGAAACCAGATCCCCTTCTCTCTCTCTGCCATTTCTCTCTCTCTCATCTCTATCCGTCTCTCTCTTTGTCTCTCCATGGTAAGCAAAGTAGTTGTATGAATTCCATTTGTTCCTGAATCATTTTTTAGTACCAGTGAAAACGATCTGCTATTCATTTCCATTAGTACTGTGTATATTTCCTACAGGTAATAGGAAATCAAATTTTCTAAGAAGAGCTTACCTCTACTTTCAAATGCAATCTACATGCATTCAGTATTTTTATTTTAGAGTATTCAGAATAGTCATGCATTAATTCTTTTCAGCATACAGATTAGAAGTAGTTCATTAGGGCAGGTTTATTTGTTTCCATCTAACCATATATTTTTTTTCCTTTTAAAAATACAATAACAAGAAAACCTCATATTCTAAAACAGTGTAAATTCTTCTGGAATTCTCTATTTAGGATAGGTATCAGATTGCCCATAGTTTAAAAGGCTGAGTGGAACTCCAAATCTCTCTAAGCAGAGTAATCAGAATTGTCACACAGGGGACCTCTGAAGGGGAGCAGAATTTGCCACCCCTAAAAATGCCTCTTTGAGGCAGATCATTACTTTTTTAAAAAATTTATTTTTTTGCGGTACACGGGCCTCTCACTGTTGTGGCCTCTCCCGGCTCTGGACGTGCAGGCTCAGCAGCCATGGCTCACGGGCCCATGTGGGATCTTCCCGGACCGGGGCACGAACCTGTGTCCCCTGCATCAGCAGGCAGACTCTCAACCACTGTGCCACCAGGGAAGCCCTAAAATTTTTTTTTTAAATAACAGCAGACACAGGAGACTCTCCAGTAGATGGTATCTTTTTGCAAGAGACATTTACATTTGCAAGGGAAACCTCCACTTGTCAGGGTGTCTTTCTTTTTGTACCCTGAGGAGGAGGACCACTAAATCACTAGAAACTCTTATCAGGTGGAGTAGGCAAGACTTAAATCTGCATAACAACTATTCCCTTATTTACTGTGCTTTGCCTGATAACTTCCCTCAACTGGCTCCACACACTTCAACAGCTTTCTTTCGTCTTTAGCTTAAGAAGGTATTTACGGTAATGGCTTGGGCCATTTATGGGAATTAGTTTTTCTGGATATCTTCCATATATATACAGGAAATATATATATGTTATTAAACTTCTGTCTGTTTTTCTCCAGTTAATCTGTCCCTTATTACAGGGGTTCTAAGCCAAGAACTGAGAAGCGTGAAAAGAAAATTGTTTTTCCTCCCCTACACCTCCATGACGTACCTTTTTGAGGACTGCGAACCACTGATAACTAGAAACACATGTCAACTGAAAAAAAATGCACAATGTGAGAGTTATGAGTTAAGTTTTATTTGGGGCAAAATGAGGATTATAACCCAAGAGACAGCTTCTCAGATAGCTCTGAGAAACTGCTCCAAAGAGGTAGGGGTGGAAGGTCAGTATATATGTGATTTTGGTGAAGAGGGAGTACATGCAGTCGAGCACGTACTTTTTGCAGAGGTTTCTGCTAGTCTCCTGAAGGTCACTACTAGTCAAGAGGAGCAGATGTCACCATGAAGGATTTTAGTGTTTTTCTAGATATGAGGAAATGCAAGAATTGGGCTCATAAAGTTTTCTCCTGAAAATAACTATCTGAAGACCTGTTCTGCCAGTTTTTCCCAGAGCACAGAGGGCCGCATTCCAGATCTCCCCCCTGAACTCCTTTGAGGGTGTTGATACTCAGAAGCTGCAGCAGCTCATAATTGGATCCTTGTTGAGGTGGATGGCAAGTGCCAATTTGTAGGTAAAACACAATTTTAAAATCTATTATTGCATTTTAAAATCTAATTCAGAAATAGTGTGTTGTGCCGTAGACTAAAATATAGGTGTAACAGAACAGGGCCACCTCACCTCTGCTCTTATTAATTCTACCTCTATTATAAGTGAGATTGAAAATTGTTTTCACTCCTCTCATTTTGAAAAAAAAATATACAAAGACCTGAAGTTCTGATTATTGTGTACATATATTATTTCCAAATAAGTAAACTTAAATTTCACTCTATTTTATAAATATTCATACTATTCATCTGAAAAATATATTTTAAATATATCAGATCAAAAAACAGCCATTGATCCATATTAAATCTAAGCAAGGTATGACCCTTCTTTCTAAATTTCCTAAATTAGACCCCAAGCATTTTGTGTTTGTTAGATAAATTATGCTCTATAGTTTAATTTTCATGAATATAAATTCCAACTTCAAAGACTCACGTTTTATCACAAAAGGTTTACATTCTACGGAGGGGCAGCAGACTGTGCCACGCTTATATGTACCTCTTTGGCACACAGATTATTTTTAGGTGACGACAATTAAGAACCATAAGATTCAGGAAAATCTGAATCAGGCAGTTCTCCCTTAACTGCCAAAAAAGAATTTAAATAGGAAAAAAACCTGTACTCGGAAGGCCTGTATGAGGAAGAGAGCTATTACCAGACATAACTTTTTATACAGGAAAGATTTATCTGCATGACCTGGCAAACATCTGTTTACCAAACATTTACTCTCTCATTTTCCTGTGAATTATTTCCCTCCCCTTTGAGACACCAGACCCCTACCACCTTCTGCTTCACTCAGGTATATAAGCCTCAGTTGCCTGACTACCTTAAAGTCTCATGTTTTTGTGGGTCTCCTCTAAGTAGGTAATTAAATGTTTTCTTTCTCCCATTGATCTGTCTTATGTCCATTTTATTATTAGGCTGCCAAACAACCTAGAAGGGAAGAAGGAAAAATGTTTTCTTTCCTACACTTGGCTGAGGGTCAAGATTATTCTAATGGGTTAAGTGCACACATATATCTGGACTAAAAAAAAAAAGCATGGATTTCATGGTAAAAAGTAGTATTAAAAGAATGCTTTTTACAGTTGCAATACACAAGACAACAGGCCCAAAATGGAGTCACTTATGCTAAGCCCTACATGACCAAATGGAGACTTAATTACAATTTTGGTTCTCCCATAAATGGAATCTTAAGCCAGTCAATAAGGAATTACCTGATCAGCAACAGCTAGGTAATCCACCAGATAAACCCCTGCCATTCCCTAAAGGACAGTGACCTTGACATAACCAATTCACATTTTTGCCTAGTATAACTTCCTTATTCCCACTCCCTTCTGCCTATAAAAGTCTTTCATTTAATTTACTTAGTAGAATTTAGTTTTTTAACATGGTCAATATTACTCTGTAAAAATTTTCTTTTATTGAAAATCCAGTACTTTATACATTACTTCATTTTTCCATCCAGAAAAGATTATGCATGCATTGTGGGGTAAAGAACAGGATTACTTTATATTGATATCATTTAAGAATTAGGATTTTCTGTGTTGGACAAGAGGTAGAGAGATATAAGTTCAAAGAGGTTAAGGAAAAATCCTAGAATACTGAATTTTTTGGGAAGTATTGATATGAACTCATAATGGCATTTTAAAAATCTTTTTTTATTAGCTTTTAATAAGAAAGAAAGTGGCCAACCTAGTGACCAAGTTGTGGTCTCTAAAATTCTTTCTAACTAAATAAATCCATGGCTTCTCGGATATGACTGATTCTAGTTCTACGCCAAGCAACACACTAGATGACCCTGGGTTCATCTTATCATGTAATGAAGCAGAAAATGTTTTCACAGACTCCCAGGGTCATGTAAGTGATCAGGAAACAACTTGAAGACAGTCTCACTGACGCAAAGATAGAAAAGATTGATTATCAAGAAGAAGAACTGCAATGGATTGAGATACATCACATTTATTTAAATTCATGAGCTCATAATGGTATTAAAGAGAATAATAACAATAATTGACTAACATTATAGGGTTCTAGAGAAACCAGTCATTATTTTGAAAACTGGAAAGAAGGTTAAGAATCAAGAATCTGTTTTGCCTCACTGTGCAAACTATATTTCTGGATAACTATTTAAATGAGAATGGGATGTCTCTTTAGAAGAGTATCCTGGTCTTAATGAAAAGAAAGGATGAATTAGAATATCACCATTTGTAACAACTGGTGAAATCATGGATTTAGGCAACAATCACAGAAAGGAAGCAATTAGACATAGAGATCTCCAGATGGAAAAATACAATAGCAAGTAACTATAGCATATTCTTGCCAAAAATCAATCTTAAACTGATCAAACTTCTAGATCCGAGTACTAATTTACAGAAAATATATGAGCAGAGGAAGATGTTCAATATGATTTCAAGGATGTAGTCAACAGAATCCAGACTATGGGATACTGATTAAACCAAAAATCTGATTATTTTTAACAGATAAATTGTAAGTAAAAGACAAAAGAGAGATGGAGGGTCATTTATTTGATCTTCACTTTCCAATACTGTAGCCACTTTCTATATGTGGCTATTTAAATTTAAATTCATAAAAATTAAATAAATAAAAACTTCAGGTCCTCATTCACATTAGCACATTTCAAGGGCACAATAGCCACAAATGAAGACCATGAACACAAAAGTTTTCTATTATCACAGACAGTTCTACTCAACAGCAATGCTACTGACTGAAAGAAAATTCATTGTTGTATCAACTAAAGATAATGCGTGGATTTCATTAGGATCCTATTTCTATACATTTAAAACACATACACGCATTTATGTGACAAGCAGAAAAATTTTAACAAGGACCTGATATTTAATTATATTAAGGAATTACTGTTATTTTTAATGTTTTGGAATGAATTGTGGTATGTTTTAAAAGTTTTACTTTTTAGAGATGAATATGCTAGTGTATATGTGAAATAGTATGATGTCTTGGGTTTGCTTTAAAATTCATACAATTGGGAAAACTGATTGGGAGTGTATTTGAGGTGTGTTTGCCCATTTACTAATAATTATTGAATCTGTACAACATGATGATTTGATAGATGTATATACTGTGAAATGATAATCACAATTAAGTTAATTAGCACATCCATGGACTCACTATAGTTAGTTACTGCACCATACACTTGCAGTTTTCTGAGGGTAGATCTTAAACGTTCAAATCACAAAAATAATTGTTAAATTTTTTGAAGAAAACCTTAAATGTGTAGGAATGTAGGCTTTTCAAATTTCTTTTAAGAGTAATGTGAGCAAAAGTTTGGAGACCATTGTTCAAGTACTCAAGTGCGTGAAAATTACTGTTAATCATGCAGATTTGACATTCTCCTACCAGAGATTCTAATTCAATGGGTCTCTTCTCAGCGTTTACTTGGAATTGTATCTCTTTATATTGCGAGTTCTCAAAATGCAGTCCATGAAATGTCTTCTCTGATGCTACCCCTTTAGGAAGCTCCTGAATGGATTCTAAAGTGAGTGTCCTTTAGCAAAACTTTGAGAAATAACTTCTTCTCTAAGCATCTGCATTGCCCTCTCAAACTACCTCTTGCAACAAACAGGGCTCAAGCCTAGAAAACCACACAACAGGTGTCCCAGCCCAAATCTTCAAAACCCTGAGATCCCTTCTCAGAGACAGAGTCTATGTTAGGATGCCCAATATATAATTTTCTGCCAGTTTTAATTTACTCCATTTACCCTACCTAACTTCCTTCTAAGATTGCAGGATGTGCCTGAATAACTGTTCTCTTTATGATCTCTCCAATAGATTTCTTCTTAAATGGTGGAAACTTAGAGAATCTTGGCATATATCAATCCAAGCATTAGAAATATACATTGCTTTTATTATTTAAACATTGTAAAACAGGCTGAAATCCCTATAAGTCTTCATAATGTACCAAAACATAAATCATCTATTTCCACATTATTTCTACATTAACATACTATCTGGAAAATATTATATTTGTCTTATTTTGGTTTTGCTGATAAGTAGATAGAGGGAAAAATAAATAAAAGTACACTTGGATTCATTGCTCACAGGTTGTATTTTACATAGCATAAAACGCAAGTATTTGAGCACAACCAAAAAGTTCTTTCTATCTTATTATTTTTATGAAACTCATACATGTTTCAGTACTTTGAATATGATCTAATTATCCATCTTCTCAGATGTCCGAATGACAATGTCAGACTTACAAAGAATGATGATCATTATTAATCTTTGCTAAGCCACCTACTTATTGACTGAAGAGTCAAAGGAACTTGTCACTGTCTCATGCTCTATTGACTGGGGGGTTAGAGGTCAGATCAGAAGGGGAGAGTGATGTACTAGTGAGAAGCAAGAGACTTAGAAAATAAACTGTCACTCATGAGCTCTAATGGAGCAGTTTCTGTATTTGTAGAACTGAGACAAAAATAAGGTAGGTAACACAAAGAAAGAAGCATGATTCTGCCTTCACAAAAGCTAATGTTAAGTTTGATTTTATAAATAGGATATATGTCACTTCCATTTCTAGTTGCTCACACTTTGCTTTTAATAACTTTCTCACTTGCCTTCTGCCATCGTTTTTCTCTCCTCATATTCATTCTATATATTAAGGACGATCTTCTGAAAGCTATTACTTTGTTAATGTTACCATAATAAAAATTTCCAGCATGTTTCCATTAGCTATTAATTGAAACACAAATTGCTTGCATCAATAAGCAAGACCTCTGGGTATACAGGTTCTAACCAGTTCATCAGCATTCCTTTGCACCACTTTTCAATGAAAGCCTTTTGCTTTAGCCAAGTTGGGATATACTTTTCAAACTTCACATGGTTTGCTTGGAGTAGTATGTCTTTTTATCCCTCAAAATATAGTTCAATGCAATGGCTTCTCTGATGCTTTCTCAGGACAGACCATCCTGGAAAGACTTATCCCTTTGACGATCTCTTAAGCAACCTTGTTCTAACACTGATATACTACTTGTCACATGGTGTCTTTATGGGAGCTCTTTGTACGTGAATACACTGACGCATTCCCATGGTATGTTTGGGAAGAATCTATGAGAGTTAATCTTATGTTCAAAGGATAATTAATCATTTGACAGGTGAAAAAGATGTATGAAAGCTCAAGAAAGGATGTAGAGGTAGAAATGACAAAGGCAAGTACATGCAGCAGTACACAGGGCCCCTTGTTTTTACAAGGTAACTTGCAGTAGAAAGAAAACTAAATCAAGTTAGATATCATCTTTGAGTTTCAGTGTCCTCACCTGTAAAATGAGGACAGCAATTTTGTGATTATTAAATATGAGGCTATATTATAAAGAACAAAGCACAGTTACTAACACATAGTAAATGTGCATTGGCTCCTGGTTTCCTTTGTTTTCCATCATCTTCTTCCCTAACTATGTCTCCCTAATTGGATCAAGTTACAGAATTCAGTAGTACTAAAAGTTTGGGTAATTCTAGAGTTATGTGTTCAACATTAGAAAAATAAGTGTACTGAAATTGGGCAAAAGCTGCATTCTGGTCTTCTTTGAGCTAGAATTATGATATTGTACAAGTCAGTTCACATCTCTGTCACTCATTTTCTTCAACTATAAAGTAAGAGTATTAGATTAGATACCTTTGAATCTTCCAGCAGCAGCATTCTATGACATCCTCACAGGCATTTCTCATAAGCAAAATGATTCCATTATGAAACACATGGAGACTCTTTTAGTCCAAAGCCATTTTCAAAGCATTTGTCATGTTTCTGGGGTTCAGTCCATTTTTATTTTCTTGCCTGCAAATACATAGAAGAAAATGATTAGTTACCCACAGTGCATAATATATGGGTGGATTTTCTGAGAAGCCAAGTAAGTTCAAACTTCAAGATCTCTCATGTGGATCCCTCCCAAGTTCCTAGGAGTTTCTGATGCTGTGGCAATCAACAGTTTCTAAAATTTGGAATTGTGTGTGTTTTCTTCTTAATTCTAGATAAACATTAACATTTGTACCTAATTTTTAATTATAATTTCTTATTATTCTTAAAAAGAACCATCCAGGCTTCCCTGGTGGCGCTGTGGTTGAGAGTCCGCCTGCCGATGCAGGGGACACGGGTTCGTGCCCCGGTCTGGGAAGATCCCACATGCCGCAGAGCGGCTGGGCCCGTGAGCCATGGCTGCTGAGCCTGCGCGTCCGGAGCCTGTGCTCCGCAACGGGAGAGGCCACAACAGTGAGAGGCCCGCGTACCGCAAAAAAAAAAATAAAAAAAAGAACCATCCAGAGTTTTAAAGATCTAGAACTATCAGAACTTGGATCTGCCCTGTCTTGTTAGGTCCCTGTCAACTTGGCATTCCTTCTAGAAATGTACCATTAGAAAAATAAATAAGTAGAGAAGATAAAATTCCATACCTACATGTATACGTTATGTTTAAAATACATACTAAAATTTAAAAGAGACACAATGAAATAAACATATTGTATACAAAAACTAAAGTATCTTTTCATTAAGTGGTAAAGGGTGCAGTGAAATTTACCTTGCCTGAGATTTTGTAAATATGTTTTTAATGTTTTTTCAGTAGTAATTACTAAGCATTGTTTATTTTCAATTCCTAAGTAAGCAAAAACATCTCTTAAATACATTTGAATGAAGGATGATGTTTAAAAGTTCTAATTTCACGAATTCTAAGTGACATGTTTTTATGCCCAATTTAACATTTCTTAATTGATGGTGAGTTGGCAGTCATGATATAGTTGTCTTTACTTATACATGTGAAAACTTGACAAGTACATCTGATTGTATGATGGACAACTCTTTGAATTTTCAGTAAAGAGATCTCTTAAGAACGATTTGAAGAAGGATTATAATTCTAGGATATTGTTTTTTAAATATTCCATAATATATTCTGGCATGATTTTAATAATGTGTTGTCTATACATGTGGAAACTAGTTTGGTGGTTCATTACGAAGTTAACCAATGACCAATGAAGTTATCAAATGACCCAGTAATTCCAATTCTAGACATATATCCAAAAGAAATAAAGACACTCAAAAAAAGAAAACCTTGAAAGTGCACGATAATAGCAGAATCACTCACAACAGTCAAAGGTAGAAACAACCTAAACATTTAACTGATAAATAGATAAGTAAATTAGGCAATATGCATACAATATAATATCAGTCAGCCATAAAAAGGAATAAGTCTTAATACATGCTACAATCTTGATAAAACTCAAAAACATTATGTGAAGTTAAGGACAACAGACACAAAACATCATATATTACCTGATTCCATTTAAATGAAATATCCAGGATAGGTAAATCCGTAGAAACAGAAAGCAGGGTGGTGGGTACCAGGGACTAGGGAGGCCAGGGGGAAAATGAGGAGTAACTGCTTAATGGATACAAGTTTTGTTTGGGGGAATGATGAAAATATTTTGAAATTACATAGGGGTAATGGTTACACAACATTGCGGAGATGCCAAATATAACTGAATTGTTCACTTTAAATGGTTAATTTATGTGACACACAATCAAAAAAGAAAAGTGCCAGTATTAAAATTTACCAAAGGAATATTGATGACTTAGAATAAAATCCTAGAGACAACAGGGAGCACTACTCTGAAAACGTTGCTTCAGTAACTCACGATGGTGCGGACGACAACGCTATGTGAAAAACCGTGAACCTGAATCACTCTGGGTAGAAAACAAGAGTTTGATGTGATTGTTATGAAGCTTTATAAAGACCTTAACTAATTCCTTAATTTATATTTCCTGTTTCATGTGTATACAAAAATGAGAAATAATATAAATGTATGTCTTGGGCTCTGGCCAAAAGAATAATATAAAATTCAAATTGAGAAGAAAACATTGCGTCATAGTTTCATGGCCAGGTTTTTTTCTTCTTAGTAGAACGCCGATAAAGATATACCTTTATAATCAAAATCATCTTTACTTCAATGAAATGCAGTATAACACACTTTGAACAGAGTATTTGCTAGTTTAAGAGTCAGGTACCCGAGGCAAGGAGCTGGGGGAAACGGAAAGAGGGTGGGCAAAGTGTGCAAGTTGTAGTTATGTAGGATGAATTAATTCTAGAGATCTAATGTGAAGCATGTGACTACAGTTAGCACTAATGTATTGTATCCTAATAATCTGCTTAGAGAACGGATCTCAGGAGATGGATATACTAATTAGCTTGACTACAGTAATCATGTCACTCCGTATATTTATGTCAAAACACCATGTTGAACACCTTAAACATTTACAATCTTTATTTATTAAAAAAAAAGAATCCTGAGTAGTGATTGGCAGAGGGAAACATAAACTGGGTTTTTCTTCCTGAGTGTTCCTCTCTGAGCAGACACTTAATGAAACAAAATCTTGGTGTAGGTGGGGCCTAAGCTAAACATGTTATTAAGAAGTGTGTGCACGGCATTTTAGTTTATATGAAAACAGCTAATGGTCCTGACCCTCTGACAGCGTTGGTCACACTCTAGAATTTCCACTTTCCATCTTAATCCTCATTCAGTCATCTTGTCTAATAAAAGTGTGTGCTAAATTAGCCTAGGAAAGTTTAATCCCAGTAAATGCAGTCAAAAGTTAATTTATTTGTGAAGATTCACAATGCAAATTATTGGTCTCCTCTTGATGCCGGTTACTTAGTTTCTAACTAGATATTCATTTAAAAAAGACAAAAATTTACTTCATGTAAATTGCTCACTGCCTATTTTGATTTCATCAAAAGTCTATATGTAAACTAAATATCAATCTAAATAGCATAAGGCCCATAATCTTGTTAGCTGCTGGTGTAGTCTGAGTATGTTTAGTGTGTAATATCAGTATCAAATAAATTACTGATATTATATTTATGACTGGATAATGATAATACAGCTAACTCAATATCATAAAAACTTTACTCAACTTCTCAAAAATGTCAGGTTAAATAGGGGAGTTGAGTATGTATAGCAAACAACTGTTTTCAAATACCCAGTATTTGACTATTGCCATTTGGGTATACATCGCTTATATTTTGAGAAAGTAATTTAAAGTGCCGGAGTTTTATAATGATCAGATATAGTTCACAGCAAAATAAGACATCTGAACACAACTTACCTAGGAGTACTGAAGTATTCTATGGATACTCATGGATACAGCTCAGCTGTCACTGAAATATTTTAAAATTTCTTTGCAAAATGATTTTAAATTTAAAATTAATATGGTTAAATGGATTGTGCCATTTTCTCTAAGTTCTTCTCAGATTGTGTACTTCACAGGAAACAGCGACATGATAACTCATGAGAGGACACATTGTTTTCTCTCTTCAAATATCAGCAAAGGTTTAATGTTTGCATTTATTTTAGAGAACACATTTTCTACTTTGACCCATTTCCACTGTTTCTACATCTATGACCTGTTTGATAATTCATCTGTATGTTACGCTTAGACAAGATAATTTTAGCGTTGTTGATTGTGGTCATATTCAACTGTGGAAAACGGACTTTTTGATTACTTAAGAAGATAGGGTTTTTAAAAATGTGTTTGAAGGTTCAAATGGGCACATTTTCCTCTTAAACAAATAAGAGATTACAGGACTACTTACTAACAGGTTCTTAACCTCACTTGGCTTGTTTGTTTAATATAGTAGTCATGATACAGTCAGCTCAAGTATAGCCACTTCTTTAATAATAGTGATTCGATTATACAGAATGAACAATAAATTCTTATATATTAGAAATTAATCATATGCTCTCTCAACTGCATGCTCTCATGCAGTTGTCTTGTACTTCTATGTGGTTTTACAACTTTATTGTCTCTTCCACAATCCCTTTTCACTCATTAACAATATATCTTTTCTCTCTGTAATGTAAAGGGAAGGGCATTTTAACCTCTTTGGGATCAAAGAGTCATTTTCTCCCTTGAATTTGGATGAAAACTGATTCCCCACTGTGCAGTGTTATGAAGCTTCCACTGAAAATCCATTAAACATCTCCTTAGGAGCTGGGAAAGAAATGAGTTTACTATTTAAATTATTCCATATCCAAATTCCCTTGGGCTATAATATACTTAAACTTCCACTGCTCTACTTTTTCTTTCAAACCTAAGTAAAACTGGAGATCTTTAACTAAGAAACTGTTCTAAAAACAGAGGAAGATAACTGAAACAGTTCTTTCCTGCCCATTCCTCTAATACTTTTTTGATTACATTAAAACTTGAAGATTCCATCAGTTCAAGATAATTCCTCTTTAAATGAGTAGCTAAATTACAGGATGTTTGGCTGCTATTTCAAATTTCTTTAATAGAAATTCTATTGATTACAAAGGTACTATAAACTATGGAAAATTAATTTGATAAGAAATAAGTTTTATATGGAAATATTTGAAAACTAGATACTAATTTACCATTAATATATCTTAAATGTTAATTTTTCTTAATATGGCCCTAACCCACATATGTTTGCTTCTATAGCTTCAAAATCTTGTATTCATCTGCTCGTCACAAAAAATAATGATTGCAAATTATTGTTTTTACATAAGAATTGTTACAGACAAAATGAAAGATAAATAGAACTTTTTACCTTGAAGTGGATTTTTTGAATTGATGGATACTAAATACATAGTTGTGCAACTTCAATTTTTTTTAATGTATTATGAATTATTTATTTTTAAAAAGTCTTTTGGGACATAAAGACTGTTAGCTAACAATTGCAAAATGGTCTAACAATATCTTTCTGCAAAGTAAATATGAACAATTATAAGCAGAAGACTTCCTGTTCAGTTCAGACATTGGAAGATATCACTCCTATCCTGACAAGCGGACAAAATGAAATGCAATGTTTTGAGACATATCAAAGAACTAAGGTTTCAGGCCAAACTGCCAATGCAAAATCTAGAGACACGCACGCATTCAGAAAATCACAGCCAAAATATGTAAGTCTGGAGTAGAAACCACTGGACCAGAAAAGGACAGGAACATTTAAATAGTAAGTTCAATGAATTGTTGGAGGCTGAATATGAATTAGAATGAGAGTGAGAAACTCCTGTGGATCATAATATCCAAAGGCCACCATACTGTCATGGGGTTTAACTTTAGGACACCCACCAGCTTCTCACTGAAGATTTGAAAAAATTCCCTCATAGTTCTGGCAAGGGAAGAGGAGGAGGAATCATCATGAAATACCCAAGAGCCTAAAATTAAGGACATCAAACCACAGATTTAGGAGTTCAGAGAGTACCACTCAGGGTAAATACTAAAAAGTTTCTTTTTAATCTCACACCTATGTATATCATATTAAAACTGTAAAATACCAAAGACAAAGGGAAAATTCTTGAAAGAAGACAGAGAGAAAAACACCTTATCTATGGAGGAACAAATATAATAATTACAGCAGACTTCTATTCAAAAACCATTCAAGCACAAATAAAATAAAGCAAAACATTTAAAGGACTGAAAGAAAAAACTGCAAAACTTGAATTCTGTATCCAGTGAAATTATCCTTCAAAAGTAAAGGAGAATTGTCAGACAAAAAATACCGAGCGAATTTATTGTCAGCAGATGTTGTAAGAAATGTTAAATAAAGCTCTTCAGCCATGAAAAAATGATACAGTTCAGAAACTTAAATCTACATGGAAAAAAAAAAAAAAAGGAGAGTACCAGAAAGGAATAAATGAGGGAAATATATATTTTTTAATTTTATCATTCTTATGGAATTAAAAGAACAACTATTTGTTAAAAGTAATAATAGTTGAATGATTAAAGTATATGTATAATTAAAAATAATGAAGCAATGTCACAAATGGTATGAGGTAGGAATTGGAAATTCTGTTATAAGGCATCTGCATTACACATATAATATTATATTTGAAGTTGGATTTCCAATAGTTTAAAATGTGTATTGTTAACTCTAAGGCAACTTCTAAACAAATTAAAAATAAGTAAAATTGTTATATTAAGATTGAGATAGAATGGAATCATATAAAAATCTCAGTTAAAACCAGATACAGCAGAAAAAAAGGGTGAAAAAAGACACCAGGAAAACAAATGAACAAGCAGAAAACAGAAAGACATGGTGGGTATTAACTATATCAATAATCAATTTAAATGTGAATAACACAAATACAGCAATTAAAGCCAGATATTATTAGAATAGATTTTTTAAATCTCAACTATATGTTAACTAAAATAAACCAGTTTTAAGTATAAATGCTCAAATATGTTACAAGTGAAGGGATGGAGAAGGATACACCACACTAACACTAATCAAAAGAAAGCTGGAGTGGCTATATTAAGTTCACATAAAGCTGACTTCAGAAACAGGAAGATTACCAGGGATAAAAGGAGCATTAATTAATGATAAATGTGTCAACTTTCTAAGAAGAAATAATAATCCTAAATGTGTATGCATCTAAAAGCAGAGCAACAAAATATGAGTCAAAACTGACAGAAATGCAAGGGAAGAAAGTCCACTCTTATACTTGATTCGACCCCTTTGTGAGTAATTGATAAATCAAACAGAAAGAAATCAAAGATATAGATGACCTGAACAGCTTTATCAAAAAATGACTGAACTGGGGGCTTCCCTGGTGGTGCAGTGGTTGAGAGTCCGCCTGCCGATGCAGGGGACGCAGGTTCGTGCCCCGGTCCGGGAAGATCCCACATGCCGCAGAGCGGCTGGGCCCGTGAGCCATGGCCGCTGAGCCTGCGCGTCCGGAGCCTGAGCTCCGCAACGGGAGAGGCCACAACAGTGAGAGGCCCGCGTACCGCCAAAAAAAAAAAAAAAAAAAGATTGAACTGGGAATTCCCTGGCGGTCCACTGGTTAAGACTCGGCACTTTCACTATGGAGGTTGAGGGTTCAATCCCTGGCCAGGGAACAAGATCCCACAAGCTGCACAGTGAAGCCAAGAAAAAAAAAATTGAACTGATATTTATACAATATTACATCCAACAACAGCAAAATATCCATCCTTTCCCAAGCTTCCATGGAACATTCTGGTAAATCAATTCTAGGCCACAGTGGAATTGAGTTATATATCATTAACAGAAATGTGGAAAATGATGAACTAAATTCCCACCAATATGATAACTTACATGAGGTGGACCAATTACCTGAAAGTCAGAAACTACCAAAAAGTCACACAAAAAATAGATAGTCATAACCATAATTTATTAAATAAATTGTATTAACAATGAATAACCTTCCTAATAAAACACAAGCCCAGATTGTTTCATTGATGAATTCTACCAAATATTCAAGGAAGAAATAATAACAATTTTCTGTAATTTCTTTTAGAAATTAGAAACAGAAGGAATACGTTCTAACTCATTCAAAGGAAAACTGGAGTAGCTTTATTAAGTTCACACAAGGCAGACTTCAGAAGAAGAAGATTATCAGGGACAAAAGGATAAACATAGTGATAAACACATCAATTCTCCAAGAAGACATTCTAGGGTAGCATTACCCTAATATTAAAACCAGATAGAGAAATTACAAGAAAAGAAACTAAAGACCAATATCTCTTGTGAATAACAGACGCAAAAATCCTCAACAGAGTATTAGCAAATTCAAACCCACAGTGTATGGGAAGACTTCCACATCACAAGTATGTTTATCACAGGTATGCAAGGATGGTTTTACATGAGGATCACTCAATGAGAACTACCACATCAACCAGCTAAAGAAGAAAAGTCATTGATCATATCAATTGAGGTTGTAACCACTTGAAAAACCCCAACACCTGTTTGTGATACAAAAAACTTCCAGTCAGCTAGGAATGTAAGAGAACTCTCTCAACTTGATGAAGGACATCTACAAAAAAAAACCCCTATAGCTAACATCATACTTAACAGTGAGAAACTGGATGTTTTCCCCCTGAGATCAGGAACAAGATAAAGATGTCTGCTCTCATTTTTATGTGGACAATATACTGAAATCCTAGCTAGTGCAATAACTATGAAAAAGAAATCGAGCCTACAGTTTGGAAATGGAGAAAGGAAACTGTATTTGCAAATGGCATGCTTGAATACATAGAAAATCCCTAAGGATTTACAAAAAAAAAAAAAAAAATCCTGGAACTATTAGGTGAATTTAGCAAGGTCTCAGGATACAAGATCAGTATACAAAAGTTAATTTTTTACCTATACACCAGTGTTTTGGTCAGCTTGGGCTGCCATAACAAAATACCATTGACTGGGTGGCTTAAACAACAGAAACTTATTTCTCACAGTTAAGGAGACTGGAAATCTGAGATAAGGATGCCAACAGAGTCAAGTTCTGACAAGAGATCTATTTCTGCCTTGCAGATGGCTGCCTTCTTAGTTTAACCTCAGGTGAGAGAGAGAGAGAGAGAGAGAGAGAGAGAGAGAGAGAGAGAGAGAGAGAGAGAGAGAGAGAGGGAGGGAGGGAGGGAGGGAGAATTCTCTAGTGTCTCTTCTCATAAGGACACTAATTCTGCTGGATCAAGACTCTGCCCTTATGACCTCATTTAACATTAATTTTCTCCATAGAAGTTCTATCTCCAAATAAGGTCTCCATGGGCGTTGAGGCTTTAATACATGAATTTTCGAGGACACAAACATTCAGTTCATAACAATCAATAATGAAAAACTTAGATTTGAAATTTTTAAATATCATTTATAATAGAACCAAAATAATGAAATAGGTACAACTCTAACAAAATGTGCACAGAATATGCATGCAGAAAACTATACAATATTGATGAAAGAAATCCAAGACTCTCTAATTGATAAATGGAGAGATAGTCTATTCATGGATTGGAAGGCTCACTTATATTGGAGGTCGGGGGATCACAGGATCTAAAGTAACATGTGGCAAAAGATTTAACTGTATTACAAATGTGTGAAACAACCTCACTGAAGGAGGCAGGGGGAAAGAAGCTTACCTAAGTAACTTTGGAAATGAGTAGAGTCTCTAATTTTAAATGCAAAAGGAGCAGTGTGTAGGCACCGTACTCTGAGTTGATAAGGTTGCTTCTCATTCTGAAACTACTATAGATGTATAGTGGAATTGAACAATTAAGTGAATAAATGGCAGGTGGTTGGAGCCAGGTTTCTTACTGTTGGAGTGGGAGGTTCTATCAAGAGGAGGATAGAATTATCCCTGTGATAGTGGATTAGAATCAAAGACATTGGTATGAATTCATGATTAACTTACAGATGGACACATATAGAAATATTTATAGATAGATATATATATACATGGGTTAAGATATGCACATATTATTTCCTTGTTCTAGCAGCTGACATTGCCTAGAAGAAACAATACTTCTATAATAATGAGCACCCTAGTGCCCATAACTTGGTTTCTAATACTATGCTCCAATAAAAGGAACTTCTGGGAGAAGTGTTTGATTCTAGGACTGGAGCAGTTAATATACAAGATGACCCTAGAGCATCTTGTAGTGCCAGAAACTGAGGTAACACCACTTATAACACCACTTATAAAGCAAGCATAGATACAGATACATAGATACAATGATAGATGATGATGATGGTGAAAGGTAGATTACGAGTGTATTTTCTGAAGTTTTTGTGTAGCAGAGTAAATACTATTTCTCTATCAAAGAAATGTGGGGAATGTTTTTAATGTACCTCTTTTTCCAGCTCAAACCTGCCCTCAACCTTCCCATAGTGATAGTTCTTAGTTATTTTGGAAGAACAATACAATAAGGCAGAAATTCCTTAACAGATAGAATCTTGGCAGAGAAACACTACCCACCAGAAGGCATAAGAATCCTGACCTGAAATCTTCTTGGAACATAGTAGGGGAACAAAGGAGGGAGGATTTCAGGTTATGTTTAAGCATGAATTATTGGTTAATAAATAATTTGATTGAGTTATTTTTGAGTCGGCTAAATTAAGTTCTCAGCTATTTCTCAGAAACAATTGCTTGAGATTTTTTTTTAATAAAAGGTTGTTTCAGAATAATAAATACAGTACATTATTTTTCTGTCAGTCTTGAGGATTCAGCTACGTGAAAATGATAAATCACAGGTTTACATTTTATTCAGGTAACATAGTAGAAATCAAAGTTTAATTCCTGGGGTCTATGAGATTATTTTCTTCTCAATATGGGTGAATACATATATACCAGCAAATTTTGACAAGTACCGCATTAATCCATTTTTGAAAAGTATGGCTTTAAGATTTTGTTTTAACCATTCTGGTTGTTCTCTCCAGATGTTTTCTATTGTTCTCTACACAGCAAGTTGTATTTCCTCTTAAGAAAGGCCAGACACAGGGGAGTGGTAATGAACCGTAATCCTTAAACTAATATTTTATTTTTCTGTTTATTCTGTTTTATTTTTATGCAGGTCTGACACTTTAGAAGATCACTTGAAATACCATTATAATCTTTTCTAACTTGTATATTTGTGTTATTTTAAAAATGCCACGCTTGATATTAATTTATTAATTTATCTTAGCTAAGGCCATGATAGAGAAAAGTACGTTAAGAAAATTTTGAATAGCTTTATTCCATAAATAAAGTTGGGAGAGACATTTGATTCCTTCTTCCAGTCTTTCTCAGAGGAGGAAAACTGAACTTCAACAGTCTATAATTTGTTTTCAATACATGATTTAACATCATAAAAATCTACATTTGTTGTTGAATTTTTTTCTATCAGAAGTTGTTTAGTGTCCTTCCTCCTTTTAGACGTAAAGTGTTCATTCATTGTATGTGTTTCCATTTATGAGCAGAATTCAACATTTTATTAAAGCACTTATTGGACTCATGCTACAAAATTACTTGAATTAGGAGTAATAAAAAATACACAGTTCTTTATGTTTTCTTTTTCTATAAACATAGGCTTTGGTTTGCCGTTTGTTAACAATGGGCTTTCTTTTTATATTTAAGGAAAGAATAAATGCAACAGGCAATGGAGTAAAGGGCATATTTAAGAAATATGAAGCTTTAATAGTTATTTCTAAAACTGCATTGAAATTTGCAATTACTTTTTTGATAATGTACCTTTATGTCTTTATGTAAATTCTATTTCACTTTCCTACACCCTTCTTACTGATACATGTTCAGAAAAAACATCCAACAAGTGTACATGAAAACAGGTTATATAACAAGACAGAAAATACAGAAACTCACCACAAAATGGTTAAGAAAGAAAAGCACAGTATAAGATATCAAACCTAACTCTAAAATCAATCCCAGAAAGCTTGACAAAATTTTATGTGTCAAGTTTCTATTTTAAGAGTTTACTTTAATATAAACGGAAGTTAGAATTTTACTCACACTAAACTAGTATATACATATATATATTTTTAACAACTTTATTGGAGTATAATTGCTTTACAATGGTGTGTTAGTTTCTGCTTTATAGCAAAGTGAATCAGCTATACAGATACATATATCCATATATTTCCTCCCTATTGCGTCTCCCTGCCACACTCCATATCACACCCCTCTAGGTGGTCATAAAGCACCAAGCTGACCTCCCTGTGCTAAGCAGCTGCTTCCCACTAGCTATCTATTTTACTTTTGGTAGTGTATATATGTCCATGCCACTCTCTCACTTTGTCCCAGCTTACCCTTCCCTCTCCCCGTGTCCTCAGTCCATTCTCTACATCTGCATCTTTATTCCTGTCCTGCCCCTAGGTTCTTCAGAACCTTTTTTTTTTTAAGATTCCAAATATATTTCCTAGGATACAGTGTATGTTTTTCTCTTTCTGACTTACTTCACTCAGTATGACAGACTCTAGGTCCATCCACCTCACTACAAACAACTCAATTTCGTTTCTTTTTATGTGTGAGTAATATTCCACTGTATATATGTGCCACATCTTCTTTATCTATTCATCTGTCAGTGGACACTTAGGTTGCTTCCATGCCCCCCTGGCTATTGTAAATAGAGCTGCAGTGAACACTGCGGTACATGACTCTTTTTGAATTATGGTTTTCTCAGGGTATATGCCCAGCAGTGGGATTGCTGGGTCATATGGTAGTTCTGTTTTTAGTTTCTTAAGGAACCTCCATACTGTTCTCCATAGTGGCTGTATCAGTTTACATTCCCACCAACAGTGCAAGAGTGTTCCGTTTTCTCCACACCCTCTCCAGCATTTATTGTTTGTAGATATTTTGATGATGGCCATTCTGACTGGTGTGAGGTGATACCTTATTGTAGTTTTGATTTGCATTTCTCTAATGATAAGTGATGTTGAGGATCTTTTCATGGGTTTGTTGGCAATCTGTATATCTTCTTTGGAAAAATATATATTTAGGTCTTCTGCTCAGTTTTCGATTGGGTTGTTTGTTTTTTTGATATTGAGCTGCATGAGCTGCTTGGAAATTTTCGAGATTAATCCTTTGTCAGTTGCTTCGTTTGCAAATATTTTCTCCAATTTTGAGGGTGGTCTTTTCATCTTGTTTATGGTTTCCTTTACTGTGCAAAAGCTTTTAAGTTTCATTAGGTCCCATTTGTTTATTTTTGTTTTTATTTCCATTTCTCTAGGAGATGGGTCAAAAAGGATTTTGCTGTGATTTATGTCATAGAGTGTTCTGCCTATATTTTCCTCTTAGAGTTTTATAGTGTGTCTGGCCTTACATTTAGGTCTTTAATCCATTTTGAGTTTATTTTTAGGTATGGTGTTAGGGAGTGTTCTAATTTCATTCTTTTACATGTAGCTGCCCAGTTTTCCCAGCACCACTTATTGGACAGGCTGTCTTTTCTCCATTTTTTATTCTTGCTTCCTTTATCAAAAATAAGGTGACCATAGGTGCATGGGTTTACCTCTGGGCTTTCTATCCTGTTCCATTGATCTATATTTCTGTTTTTGTGCCAGTACCATACTGTCTTGATTAATGGAGCTTTGTAGTATAGTAGTCTGAAGTCCAGGAGCCTGATTCCTCCAGCTCCATTTTTCTTTCTCAAGATTGCTTTGGCTATTCAGGGTCTTTTGTGTTTCCATACAAATTGTGAATTTTTCTGTTCTAGTTCTGGGAAAAATGCCAGTTTGATAGGGATTGCATTGAATCTGTAGATTGCTTTGAGTAGTACAGTCATTTTCATAATGTTGATTGTTCCAA
This sequence comes from Pseudorca crassidens, assembly GCF_039906515.1. Lineage (NCBI taxonomy): Eukaryota > Metazoa > Chordata > Mammalia > Artiodactyla > Delphinidae > Pseudorca > Pseudorca crassidens. Next base: position 61,932,041 of record NC_090302.1, read on the forward strand.
TCCAAGAACATGGTATATCTCTCCACCTGTTTGTATCATCTTTAATTTCCTTCCTCAATGTGTTATAGTTTTCTGCATACAGGTCTTTTGTAGCCTTAGGTAGGTTTATTCCTAGGTATTTTATTCTCTTTGTTGCACTGGTAAATGGGAGTGTTTCCTTAATTTCTCTTTCACATTTTTCATCACCAATATATAGGAATGCAAGAAATTTCTGTGCATTAAATGGCATCCTGCTACTTTACCAAATTCATCGATTAGCTCTACTAGTTTTCTGGTAGCATCTTTAGGATTCTCTATGTATAGTACCATGTAATCTGCAAACAGTGACATATTTAATTCTTCTTTTCTGATTTGGATTCCTTTTATTTCTTTTTCTTCTCTGATTCCTGCAGCTAAAACTTCCAAAACTATGTTGAATAACAGTGGTTAGAGTGGACAACCTTGTCTTGTTCCTGATCTTAGAGGAAATGGTTTCAGTTTTTCACCATTGAGATTGATGTTGGCTGTGGGTTTGTAATTTATGGCCTTTATTATTTTGAGGTAAGTTCCCTCTATGCCTACTTTCTGGAGGGTTTTTATCATAAATGGGTGTTGAATTTTGTTGAAAGCTTTTTCTGCATCTATTGAGATGATTATATTGTTTTTCTCCTTCAGTTTGTTAATATGGCTTATCACATTGATTGACTTGCATATATTGAAGAATCCTTGCACTCCTGGGATAAACCCCACTTGATCATGGTGTATGATCCTTTTAATGTGCTATTGGATTCTGTATTTTTATCTCATTGCCCTTTTATGCCTTCTATATATCCTTATGCTTTTAAAAGCATTTTACTATAAATTATTATTAAAAAATTCAGAAAATATATTCTTATTTTTAGAAGACTGTTCCATTCTATATACAGTGTCATGCTTCACGACTTTTCACTTGACCTTTTTTTTTGCGGTACGCGGGCCTCTCACTGCTGTGGCCTCTCCCATCGCGGAGCACAGGCTCCGGAGGCGCAGGCTCACGGGCCCAGCGGCTCCACGGCATGTGGGATCTTCCCGGACCGGGGCATGAACATGTGTCCCCTGCATCGGCAGGCGGACTCCCAACCACTGCACCACCAGGGAAGCCCTCACTTGACCTTTTAATATGAGCATTTTATATACTATTAAGTATTTTAAGTTTATTTTGTGATAATTATTTAACATTACCTAGCTTCTGATGAGAGCTCTCTATTATAAGTAATGCCGTAATTAATGCCCTTATGATATAAGCTTATACTTTCCTTTTTTGCCCAAAGACCTTTCTGTATTTTGTCTGGTTGTGGCTTCAGCAATGCCTTCAATTCCATACACACTCCAGTGCCCTCCTTCCTGAGTAAACCTTCCTTCAACCATAGTTACTTTTCTGACTACTTTTTATCCCCGATCTTCATCCAATATTTCTAAAAGATTGCCTGCAAGTGCTGCTTATTCTTCATCACTTACCTACTTCACAGACTCTAACAAACTAAGGTCTTACTATGACCACTGCTCTTTTACTGAAACTGTGCTGTCAAACATCACAAATAACAAACTCATGTATTTTCAACTCTGTAACATGTAAAATTGCTAATTAAAACCCCACCACCTCTCTCTCAAAATTCTGTTCCCTTGGATTTTATGACTTTGTTAAAAAGATGTTTTTTCACTTGTCAGTGACTAAAAACTCCACTGAAGACTGTTTAGTCTCCACTGAAGACTAAAAAGTGACATGAATCTGTTCACATAATGGAAATGTCTAGATTATATAGCTTTAGGTACTACTGAACACAGGGCTCAAGTAATAACAGGAAACTTCCTCTCACTTTTTACTTTGGCTTCATTCAAGTGGGATCTTTCCTTGTAGTGGTAATTTGTCTAGCAGCAGCTCCATACTCATGCTTTATCCTCACAGCAATTCCAGAACAAAAGAGCCTCTCTCCTTATTGCTCCATCAAATTTCCGTAATACAGTCTCATTGGCCTGCTTTCATTCACATGCATATCTTTAAAGCTATCATGATGCCTGGAAACTATTGATTCACAAGTATATTCATCAAAATATATTATACCTTATATATGGTATACATAATACTTATGAAATATATACTATGTTATATATTATTTTGTTAAAAAAGATATAAACATGTAAAATTAGCCCTATATTGCTTTATTCATTGTCCTACTCGAGGTTCCGTAACTCTCATCAGGAATATTACACCATTCCATTGGTTGGTTTTCTTGACACTTTGTCCTACTGAGCATTTCTACTATGATACCCTTCCTAAAGCACCATTTTAAACATGTCACTCTTCAGGGTGACATGTTTACATTTTCAAGGGTTTCTCATTGACTATTAAAGTCTACTTGACTTAGACTGTCATTTAGATCTTTCATAACATGCCCTTAAGTGATTGTCCGGTATTTAATCATAACCTCCAGCTTCCACTTGTGACTTTTGTGTGAAGTTGTTTTTCTTCTAATCCAAATTAAAACAAAGATACTCCAAGTGACTTTTAGCAAGATTCTTGACCTTTCAGTGCTTTTGTAGTGGGGACAAATAAAAGTGTAGCTCTTCATATTGTTTGATAGGTTGTATTGTTGAATTTCTCAGTGCTAAGAATTTTGGAGTCCTCAAATTAAATACATTTTGTGAGTGCAGAGTGTTGTGTCCAAGGAGCGAAAAATAACTGTAGGTTAATAAGTACCGTAGGTTTCTAACTGAAAAACCTGGGTGTCATCTCACAAACAACATTCATTGTTGTGTTTTAATTTACGACATGAACTGCTGGCTACGGCAGCACATATACTAAAATAATTTACTATATGGAATTAAGCTTTTATTCTTTACCTGTAAAGTATCCTTACAAGTTTAATGCCACCATACTGTGCTGTCCATTTAGACAGGAGTATTTCCATTAAAAACCATATACAGTTTAATCAGTCCTCTTCAGCAAGCTCTGAATTGTCTTATGGTATTGATCACAATATAGCTAAATAAATTCATTGTGAAAAGATAAAACACCAACTGGGGTTTTTGTGTTATTCCAATTCTAAAGAAGCTCTATTTTTCTAGCTTTGCTTTTTCAGTGAGTTTGGCAATGTGTTTCCAGTTCACATCCTAAAATAAATTACAACATGAACCCTGAAAACACATCTTTGATTTATACACAGAAAACCTACTTATTTCATTAAGTTTACTTGTAATGAATATCTTTCTTGGACCTGAGAAGCTGAGTTGTGCATTCCAGAGGAACACTCTTATTGTATACATATAATGATGCCTAACTACCTATAGGGGCAACATTATCATCAGTGACTTTGTTACCTCTCTGGTACCACAGAAACTCACATAAACATAACCTCTTCTCTCACAGCTCAGTCCACTCTTCTTGGCTACTCTACATTGGAAGAAGACATCTATGAATTTTTGACACTTTCTCAGATATCTGTGACTTATGTTCCAGGATACTTTCTTTCTACCTGTATTTTTCATACTTCTAGAATACTTTATCTGCTCAAGCCAGATCGGTCTCCCCTCTCTAAATATACTACCCACTTTAGATAAGTTAAAATTACTACTTTCAACTGATTACTGTAATAATAAGAGTAAAATTTGCTATTATTATTTTTACCATAACAATTGTTATCAGATCATGTAGCATAGGAGAATGGTTAACAGCACAGTGTATAGAAACAAACTGCGGCTGGCTTCCCTGGTGGCGCAGTGGTTGAGAGTCCGCCTGCCGATGCAGGGGACACGGGTTCGTGCCCCGGTCTGGGAAGATCCCACATGCCGCAGAGCAGCTGGGCCCGTGAGCCATGGCTGCTGGGCCTGCGCGTCCGGAGCCTGTGCTCCGCAACGGGAGAGGCCACAACAGTGAGAGGCCCGCGTACCGCAAAAAAAGAAACAAACTGCCTAGAACTGAAGGCTGGCTCCACCAAGTATTTGCTATATAATATTGATAATGTTACTTAATCTTTCTAAGCCTCAGTTATTTTCTTCTCTAAAAAACAAAAATTTACAACATGGAATTTTAATAATCAAATGAAGACACATATGTTAGGGAACCTTCAGAGTGTCTTGTTCATGTTAAGAACACACTAAGTCTTATTTATATACCTCAATTTACTCATTGCATTTAACATAAAGCCCTCCTAAGACCTCCAGGTTTGTGAGAAAAAAAATGTAGCTTTCTAATCTTGGGTGACTGGCTCAGGAGTAGCATGGCACAGTCCAGATTTAACCCTAGCCATTGTGATTTCAAATCTTATTCTTTTCCCATGCTGACTACATCCCCTCATTATTTATAATAGCTAGCCAAAGGAAGGATATGGATAGATAGAGATTATAAGCTTTAAGGCCACTTTTTGGTTTCTATTTTCTAAGTGAAAAGCTAAGGAGGCATCTGTATATATTGGTATCTATATGTCTAAGAAATTCAACTGTACTGGATGCTGTGTTACATCATTCCAGTCCCCATTCATGACTGAAATATATATTCTGCAAACTGCTGACAATGCTTCAAACTGACAGCCTCCAGCTGTCATCCTTCTTCAAAAATGGCCCTTGATTTGAGAGAGCCCAGTGTCATACCCTATGCCCCCAGGAAAGCTTGCATCCAATGACTGATCCACCCTTATGTATAAATGTCCACTCCCTGCACACAATGCAGGGTGACTTTAAGAGTCAGTCCAGCTTCATAGCTCCTCCATCTCAGCCCAGTTTCTCACTCTGCCCCATCTGATTCCCTTTCTTTTTCTTCCCAAGAGCACTCTAGGACACCCAACCTGCAACAGTAACAAATACTCTTCTTAGCAACGCTAAAACCATTAAGGAATCAGACTGATTAAGTAAGAGCATAATTTATTCCCCTCAAACGGTATGGAGACACATCTTCAAAGTTGTGGAGAATAAAATCATTTTTAGTTGGTCATGATTAACTTTTATTTTAAAGTAAAAAATTTAAAAGCAGCCGCATAGCACAGGGATATCAGCTCAGTGCTTTGTGACCACCTGGAGGGGTGGGATAGGGAGGGTGGGAGGGAGGGAGACGCAAGAGGGAAGAGATATGGGAACATATGTATATGTATAACTGATTCACTTTGTTATAAAGCAGAAACTAACACACCATTGTAAAGCAATTATACCCCAATAAAGATGTTAAAAAAAAAAAAAATCAAGGATGTCAGTGGTCCTCCCAAGTAGTAAACACAAGAATTTGGGGGGGAAATTTGGTTGCAGTTTCAGATTGTTTTCTCCAGAAAAATCGAAGAAAGTATAAAATCAATTAATTTTTTTTCAGGAAAAATGAAACAAAAATGTGGATGTAAAAAAAAAATCATAGGACAATCATTATACCAATAAACCATCTTACACTTTATAATATCTTTATAAATTGCAAAGTTATTTCACTGGCATTGCCAAAAGTATATGCAGAAGTTACTTTGAGTTTTTTAAAAGAAGGGGTTATTTTCCATCTTGTTACAGAGGCTTTTTCAGGGTCTTTCTTGCACTGGGCACTGCGCTTGGCACCTTTCTCGTTCATGACTGTCATCCCCAAGAGTTAATCTGGTGCCTCAAAGATCATTCAGGCTGTTGAAAACTACTTCTTCATGTATAAGTGAGTAATGACAGCCCCTGGCAACATGACATCTGAACTTAACTGCCAGTTCTGTCATGTGTAGGAGTTGTGGAAATTTCTCTTAACCTTTCTGTTCTGAAGTATGGTTAGCTGTAAATTAAGACTGAAAATAATAATAGTTATATCACAACATGTGTGAAGAGACTTCAGTAAGACAGTTTATGAAAAGAATATAAATAATAACAGTACAAATTCTGTATTCATCCTTATTCATGTGATATACAATAAAATACTAAATTGCATATTATTAAATGTTTATCAAGATGGCCTTAATGTTCCCCTCAGCTAGCTTATATTGCAGACAGGCTTCTTCCTGACTCTATTCCCCTCTCCTTCTTTTTCTTAGGAAATTTACTTAAGAAAAATTTGTAATTGAAAACACTTTTTCATTCTCTTTAAGATGTAAATCTTTAAAAAAATTCTCTTGCCAGTTTTATCACCCAGGGCTATCTTTTTCAAGGACCCAGGGACCATTTCTTTGAAATGTAACCATCAAGGAATACAGGGCTCCTGTCCCCCAGTCTCTGTGGGAAGGTAGGAGCCTAAATGAGATGGGACCCTTGCTCCAGGCGGTAAAACTACTGCCTGTCATGAAGATATGAGAAAGCTTACTATTCCTGTGGGAAAGCCAATTAGTAAACACAGATGGCCCATGACCTCTATCTCACTCCAATGTTTAAAAAGCCTCCCAGCTTTGTTTCAGTACAGTTAAGACCGAGGTCTGGCCTCTCTCTCCTATTGCAATAGCCCTGAATAAAGTTTTCCTTCCCTATTTAACTTTGACTGGTGCAATATTGTACTTTGACCTACCAACTAAAATTTATTTCCAAAAGCTATCCTTTCTGAAATGTTTTAATATGTGTAAGGGAAAAAAATCAGAAGGATAAGATATGTAGTGGAGGAATCACATGACAGCCTTAAAAGAAGGTAGAAACTAGTTGAAAAATATTTTTATCAAACAGTCTGTTACCCATGAAGTTACAGAGATGGAGAGGTTAAAGCACTCTCAGAAATTATTGTACCTCAGGAAACCACAATTTTTTGCTAAGAGTTTCAGATTAAGAATACACATGCTCTGGGGCTGCCCTGGTGGCGCAGCGGTTGAGAGTCCGCCTGCCGATGCAGGGGATATGGGTTCGTGCCCCAGTCCGGGAGGATCCCACAGGCTGCGCGGAGCGGCTGGGCCCATGAGCCATGGCCGCTGAGCCCGCGCATCCAGAGCCTGTGCTCCGCAACGGGAGAGGCCACAACAGTGGGAGGCCCGTGTACCGCAAAAAAAAAAAAAAAAGGAAAGAATACACATGCTCAGTGTTCCCATGGTCATATTTTTCCCCAGACATATTTAGAAAAATAAATAATGAAAAGGAAGTAGTATTCCCCTCCCAAATTGTACAAATGTCAAAAAATATAGCCACCCTCCTGAGTGTTACTGTGCCTTGCTGTCTAACCCAGGCAGAATCATCATTCCTTTTGTAAAAACACACTAAAAATAATGTATGAAGAACAGGAGGGACCCTTTCATACTCCTGGTGATGAATTAACACCACGATGGTCCCCATACTCAGCTACCTATTCTCAGCAACGTCAAGTAAATTGAAGAATTATATAGAGGATGCCAAGAATTAATAACCTCTAGAAAGGGTAGTTACTTTTAAGTCATGCTACAAAGTCACTGCAATTTGCAAGAAGGCTGACTAAGAAGAATCATCTCACTATAAATATTCATATGTATAATTATGTCCTGCTTCCCAAACATTGGCACTGTTTGAGAAACTGACATTAAGAAGCTTATTAAAAATAAGTTTTGTTATAATTATTGCAAAAGTAATGCTTATATGTAACAAAAAAAGAACAAAAAGTAGGAATCTAAAACCATCTATACACCCACAATTTAGTGATAATGACTATAAATATCTCTGTAAAATTTACTTCCATGTATGTGTAGAATATTTAGCATAGTTTAAGGTTTTAGCTCATACTGTAAAGTAGGGATGGTTGTAACTACTATACCAATATTAGTTTATTTAATGCTCAGAATAGCCCTATAAAGTGGGCACTATTCCTATGCACATTTTACAGTTAAGGAAACAGGCACAGAAAGGTTAAGTGATTTGCTCAAGGTCACAGAGTTAGTAAGTGATCAAGCCAGACTGTGGTTAGTTAATGTGGCCTCATGGCCCATGGTGTATACAACCTAACGTCTATAACCAAATACTTATTTTGAAAAAAATGTGGTTTGCCAAAGTTTTTCACTATTATATACAATTTAATGGTGAATTTCTTATAGTTACATTTTTTTGCATACTTTTCCAACTATCACCTTAGATAAATTTGTAGAAGATTGGTTAGTTGAAGAGCATGCCTATTTTAGAAACTGATACATATTGTCAAATTTCCCTCAGTAGTGATTACCAATGTTATTCCATTTATACTGTAACAAAGAGTTCATTTTCGCCTTCTCACAATGGACTGTTTTCTACTCTACCCTCATTCCACTGTATCTGACAACTTAGACCAAGGCAACACCTATTGGATATATAAATTACATTATAATTGTTCCTTATTTATTAGTAAAAAGATGCTATATAGCAACAATTGCACAAACCTCATTTTCTAGTTATTTCTCCCAGGGCTTTGAAAAGAACTCTTAAGTTTATGTTAGTTTAATTACATTAATTTTATTAATTCAGAACATAGTAGGTACAGGCTACTCTGCTAGGTACAGTCAATAATGGAAAGATAAATAATGTTGTTTCTTCCCTTAATTAGCTTGCTGTGTAAGAGAAAGTTATCCACGTAAACAGCTAAAGAATAAGGCAGAGTAAAGATTTTGTTAATTATAATACAAGCCGAGTATTATTATATTACAGAGGGGTTAATAGAAACATGCCATTAATTCTGATTGAAGTGGTCCAGACGCCTTCACTGTGGGTTACCTTTAGAGTTGAGACCTAAAGAGACAGAACATTTGGGTAGATGTACACAAGGTTGCAGGACATACCTGAGTCAGTGAACGTGAAGAAGCAAGCCCCACACACATAAAAGTGTATAATGTTTTCTGTTTTATATTATGAACTGAGGGCATTTAGTGGGAGGTGGACTTGATTTTTCCAGCTATAAATACAAATTTTATCATCTATTTATGTGAACAAATTGTTCTATCAGCTTTCTAATCAACACTGTGCCCAAGAAGACCAGGCATTTCCATTGATAAAATTTGCTGCACACACCCCCAAAAATATAAGCTAGTCATTAAAAAGAAAGTGTTTATTAATCACTTGCTTTGTGCTCAGCACTGTTCTAGGCACTGGCAAAAGAGTGATCTGCTCAGACCCTTCTTTCTGGGACCTTATATTCTAGGGGTGGGAGATAAAAAAAATAAGCAAATATGTCAAAAAGATTACTAGTAAGAGCTGAATGATGAAAATATAACCAGCAGTTGAAATAGATAAGATGCAGCCAGCCAGGCAAAGATCTGGGGAGCATATTACAAGATTAGAAAGAATCTGTGGTCAGGAGGTAATTGTCACAAAAGGAGAAGGCTAGATATTTTGACAGAGACAACTGCTACCTTCAGTCTATTAGTCTAAATGAGCATCACCTTTAGCCTCCTTTGCACGATTGTTTGATATCTCTTCATTCATTTTTAGTTTTTGTTTGCTTAGGGAGTGTGTTCAGCAAATTGAAAAAAAAAGTATCATTTCATATTTTATTCACATGTGCTGAAGAGTTACTGGAATTCTTCCCCAGTCATTAAATACCATCTACCTTATCCCTAGATGCCCAGTAATCAAAACCTATTGTCCCTCTTCATCCTGCCTTTCCAATCTAGCCACACATTCTAGCCTCTGCCTTATTCAGTCAGGTCATGTAAGGGTTCAAAAATTCTTTAAGTATTACACTCAAAATGCCAGATAGAGTTTGTTTTCAGGATTATTTTTTCCTTGAGAAATGACTATAAAATGAGGTTTCCCATCAAAATCCACCTTTTATCCTGTATCCAAAATTGGAGTTGCTCTCTTCAACATAATTTCAACTCAATTTGATATATATTGATATTAATCAGTAGCTTGATGCATTCTTTTCACTTCTTTTCCTTTTATCCTGGGTTATTAAATATTTTTTAGAATACGTATTGTATAATAATATTAATATAAAACTATATTTTAAAGTTTTCTTTAATGCATTTTTATTTATCTAAATATAATAATAATGCATGGAATTTATATATATTGTTATTAACTATTTTGAATATTTTTTTACCCTATGGGCCCTTAGCTATATACTGCTGTCATCACCATATATGACCATGGAATAAGTCTAGTATTTAAAATTTAGGAATTATGGTGGGACTTGTACCCAATTTGCATCAATATTCCCCTTGAGGAAAAGAGACAAATTAGCTAACTATTTCTCAAAAAGCTCATTGTACATCAACCTTTCCCACTTGAAACTATGTTTCCTAAATTTTTGAAATACTCTTGCCAGTGTGAAAAAATGAATACTAAACGTTTGTGCTTGTCTAGCTTGGGGAAGGAAGTTCTTTGGGGTTTTCAGGTTGTTTGGAGATTGTCACTTGATGCATTGCTTTAATCATTTTGCTGTTTTAATCAATGTGCACATGTGCTCAGAGAGATCTGATGAACATAATATAATGAACGCCAAAAATAACAAGCAGGAAAGCCTCTGGGTCCTTGCCAATTCCAAAATATAATGTAATCTCTGAACCAAATGAAAGTGTCCATGGTCCAATTTGTTCAAGGGAACATGATCAATTTATCTCCTCTCACAGAGAAATGAAGGGAAAGAAAATGTAAAGGCAGTTGAAGCCTCAAATATATTCAGAGATGCTCTGATGTGTCAAATAAATGTTACTTTCACCTGAGGAAAAAATTTTAGAAATAAAGGTTTCAGAGATACATAGAAGTGTCTTTTTAGGTAGTGTTCTAAAGGAAAACAAAATACGTTTAGGCATCTAGAAGTGAATAAACCATGGTAGAATCTAGTTTTTAAAGTTTTTATTCAAATGACATATATAATTGCTCTAATGGTTATGATACTAATTACCATTTTTTATGTTTGCCAAGTGGCAGGCAGAACATTAAAAATGTTATCTCATTGGGATACAATGTACAGCATGGTGATTATAGTTAATAATGCCATATTGCATATTTGAAAGTTACTAAGAGAGTAGATCATAAAGGACTTCATCTCAAGAAAAAAAAATAAGAAAAAAAAATTTATAACTATGTATGGTGACAGATAGTAGGTAAAATTATTGAGGTGATCATTTTGTCATGTATACAAATATTGAATCATTATGTTGTACACCCAAAACTAATACAATGTTTTGTGTCAATTATACCTCAATAAAAATGATGAGAAATTAAAAAACTATTCCTCCATTTTAATCTACACAAGAATCTGAGAGGAGAGGTGGTTCTTATTATCTCCATTTGTAAAAATGAGCAAACTGAAACTTAGAAATTTTAATCAACAGAGATAGAACTAAAACAAACAAAAAACTGTTCAATTAAACTCTCAGGTCCTTTCCTATTTTCAGAAAGCCTTTCATTATTCTAATGTTGTGTGTGTGTGTGTGTGTGTGTGTGTGTGTGTGTATGTGTGTGTGTGTATGTGAAATTATGTTTTAACAGGAGACCCAGATACTTCATCTTCAGGCCTTCCACAGTCCTCACTTTCTTCCTTCTCCCTACTTTACAGGGTATACCCCAATTTGACAGGTCTTTAAACTTCCCTGGATTTTTGTACTTTCATTTTATTTGCTTATTCATTCTTACTAGAACAATATTCGTTTGTTCCTCTTCTCTACCTTTGTGCTTATTCCTGTCTTTAATGATTGGTTCAAGGATCCTATTTTTATTAAATCTTTCCTGGACTCTCCCAGTCTCTCACGGGATTCCCTGGGTATTTATGATGTGTTGTAACCGAGATTTTCTTTACTATACACCCCTGGGTTCTTTAATGGTGATGACTTTCTTTTTTTCATCTCCATAACCACATCATCTAGTTAATTCCAAATGTATAAATAAAAATAAATGAATTATTTTCTCTCTTATTGCTTTACTTTGTCTCTCAACAGAAAACCTATTAGGTTAAAGCAGAGAATAAAAAAGGAAAACGTTTCTAACTATTACCAATAAGAATGCATTATGTTTGCCTTTCTCTTTTAAGACAATGAATACTTGGTGCTGGCACACATCTAAATCAACTGAAATGTTATTTTGTACTTATTTCAAAGTTGTGTGAATAGAGTGGTTGCATTATATATAATGATTTGGAGACCCTCTTTTTCTTCCGGTCTTCAGTACTCATGCTTCTAATTTTAGTACATATATAAATTAGTTTTCTGAAATTATTTTAAAATAAAGGATTATTTTCAATTTTTAAGGAGATTGGGAAAGAATTCAGGAAGAAGTAATTTTTTATGAAAGATAAATTCAACAATAGAAAAATGACAAACCCAGTTTAAAAATGGACAAAAGTCCTGAACATAGAGTAGATAGAGAAGATACACAACTTGCAAATAACCATGTGAAAGGATGTTCAATATCAGATGTCATTAAGGAATTGTTAAGTCAAAACAACAAGAAACCACTACACAAGTATTAGAATGGCCAAAATCCAAAGCTTTCACAACACAAATGCTGGCAAAGATGTGGCACAAAAGCAACTCATTCATTAATGATGAGAATGTACCATTTTTAGCTATTTTGGAAGATAGTTTGGCAGTTTCTTAGGAAACTAAAACTACTCTTACCATATGATCCAACAATCACGTTCCTTAGTATTTACCCAAATGAGGTTTAAAACTCATACCCACACAGAAATCTACAAATAGACGTGTATAGCTGCTTTATTCACCCTTGAACTACATACAGATGGAATAAACCCAAGTCAGCACAGCAAAGGCATTGATCGCTAAACTGCAACTTGAAGCACTGCTCAAACTTCAGACTAACCTGTGAACCATGTATGCTCAGAAAGAATGTTTTGCTACATTCAGACCAATGTAGCAAAGACAAAGAATTGATGTGCTATTTGAACTGCTGCCCACAAGAGGTGAGACAAAACTTAACAGTCCAAAAGTACCTGCGTTGATAAACTGCTAAAAAAAAAACCAAGATTCTCCAGAAGATTTTCAAATGGAACCAGAGTTTACACAACAAAGGATTCAAAATTTCCAGGATATAACCCCAAATTATGCAACATACAGTAAGCCAGGGAAATGTGGCCAATTCTCAAGTAGAAAGAAAATTGGGATATATTGCTGTCGACTGAATGTGTCCCTTCAAAATTCACATGTCGAAACCCCACCCCCAATGTGATGGTTTTAAAGGGGGCCCTTGGGGAGGTAATTAGGATTAGATGAGATTTTCAGGGTGGAGCCCTCATGAATAGGATTAGTGCCCTTATAAGAGTCACAGGCGAGTTTGTTTTCCTCTCTTTCTTCCCCATGTAGGAACAAAGGAGAAGATGGCCTTCTACAAACCAGGAAGTGGGCTCTCACCAGACACCAAGTATTCTAGTGCCTTGATCTTTGAACTCTCAAATTCCAGAACTATAAGAAATTTTTATTGCTTAAACAATCCAATCTATGGTACTTTGTTATACAGCATCTTGAACTAAGATGTCAACTCCAAGATGATCCAAATGTTGAAATTATCAGATAAATATTTAAATCAGTTTTTATAACTCACCAACATGAATCAAAGGGAATTACATGAAGCACTTTCAATAACTGGAATACTCAGGAGAGAAACAGAAACTATAGAAAAGAACCAAATGGAAATTTCAGTACTGAAAATTAAAATTTCTGAAATTTAAAGAAAATATAAAATATCAAGAATAGAATATAGGCATCAGAACAAATACATAGTGATCTTAAAAATAAGTCAATAGAAATTACACAGTCTGAAAAAAAAGAGAAACACAATTTCAATAAAATGAACACAGCTGCAGGAACCTGGGGTAAAGTATTACCAAAAGAACTAACAAATGTGCATTGGAATACTAGAATGAAAGGAGAAAGAGATTGGGGCATAAAAAATACCCAGTGAAATACCCTTCAAGAACAAAAGCATTCTCAAATGAAAGAAAACTAAGAATTCAGCAACATCATAACTGCTCCATAGGAATTGCTAAAGAAAGTCCTTCACACTGAAGAGAGATGACAGACACCAGATGGAAATATGGATCTTTGAGGATGCAGTAACAATAAAAGTGGTAAATATCTGAGTAAATATACTTAAAAAAACTATTTTCCTCTTAAGTTATTTAACATATATGAGACTGGGACTGCCCTGGTGGCACAGTGGTTAAGAATCTGCCTGCTAATGCAGGGGACATGGGTTCAAACCCTGGCTCAGGAAGATCTCACATACCACGGACCAACTAAGCCTGTGCACCACAACTACTGAGCCTGTGCTCTAGAGCCCACAAGCCACAACTACTGAGCCCAAGTGACACAACTACTGAAGCCCATGCACCTAGAGCCTGTGCTCCACAACAAGGGAAGCCACCACAATGAGAAGTCCACACACTGCAATGAAGAGTAGTCCCTGCTGTCCACAACTAGAGAAAGCCTGCGTGCAAAAACGAAGACCCAATGCAGGCATAAATAAATAAATAAATAAATATAAAATATGTGACTGCTTACATCAATAACATTGTCTGGTATGATTCTGAATATAGGGATGTAATATACATCACTCCTCTAGCATAAAGGTCATTGGAGAAGTCATTAAAGGTATAATACCTATAAGTTTGCAAGGTATTTTATATCCAGTGTTACTATATTAGTTCTAAGTTAATTGTGAAAGTTTCTGTTATAATTCCTAAGGCAAATACACACACACACATACTGATGTGCACATGCTCTCACACAAACACACTAGAAATACACCAAAAGTCAAGATAAATTAAAATGGGATAACAGTGACAATAACAGATAATCCAAAAGAGGGCATGCAAGGGGGAATGAGGAACAAAAGGAAAGGGAGCAAACATAAAACAAATAATAAAATTGGTAGACCAATGCAACCATATTGATCATTACATTAAATGTTAATAGCCTGACCACTATAATTGTAAAGAAATACTGATAGAATGAATAAAAATCATGACCAATCAAATGTTGCCTTTAGGAGAAAAATTTTAATAAGACACAGATAGGCTGAAAGTAAATGGATGGACAAATAAACACCATGAAAACACTAAGGATAAGAAGACTGAGCTAACAATTTCAGTATCAGGTGAATTCATGACAAAGCTTATCACCAGGGATATATATTAGCCTTACATAAGGATTAAAGGGGCAATTCATTAGGAAGACATAACATTTATAAATGTATACACATCTAATAACAGCGCCTCAAAAATACATGAAGAAAACTGAGAACATTAAGGGACGAAATAGACAACTGCACAAGTACAGTATAAGTCATTGAGACCTGTGTCTCAGTAGTTGATATAACGCCTGGATAAAATATCAGTAAAAATACAGAAGCTCAGAATCAACCAGCTGAATCTAACTGACATTTATAGGACACTACAACCTACAACAGCAGAATACACATTCTTTCTAAGTTTACATGCTACAGTCAATTAGACACACAATATGTAGGATCATAAACAAGTCAATAAAACGTAAGTTGATCTAAAATCATATAGTGTATTAGATAGCTGGGGCAATGGGGAAATGGGAAAATATTGGCCAAAGGGTACAAACTTCCAGTTCTAAGATTAACAAGTTCTATGGATCTAAAGCACAGCATGGTGATAACAGCAAATAACACTGTATTATACAGTTGACCTTCAAACAACACAGAGGTTAGGAGCATAGACCCTCCACACAGTCAAAAATCTGCATATAACTTATAGGTGGCCCTCCGTATACTTGGTTCCTTCAAATATGTGGTTGCTCCATATTCAAGAATCCATATCCGCAGATTCAATCAACCTCCAACGGTATAGTACTGTAGTATTTACCATTGAAAAAAAATCCACATACAAGTGGACCCATGTAATTCAAACCTGTGTTTCTTCAAGGGTCAGCTGTATACTTGAAAGTTGGTAAGAGAGCAGATCTTAAATGTTCTCACCCAAAAAGGAAATGGTAATTATGTGACAGGATGGTGGTGTTAGCTAATGCTATGGTGGTAATCATTTTGCAATACATAAATGTATCAAATCAACACTTTGTATACCTTAAACTTACACAAGGTTATATGTCATTTATATCTCAATAAAGCTGGGGAAAAAAACAGAATAAATGACAATTAGACCAAGTTTTTAAAAAGGAAAGCAATATCATAGGAAAATCTCAAATTCCTGGAAATTAAATTTTGTTGAATACTATATGCACCAAATACAGAACAGAACTTTGCATTAAATTACAATTATCCTATTTTGATTGTGTC
Organism: Pseudorca crassidens; assembly: GCF_039906515.1. Classification (NCBI taxonomy): domain Eukaryota; kingdom Metazoa; phylum Chordata; class Mammalia; order Artiodactyla; family Delphinidae; genus Pseudorca; species Pseudorca crassidens. The sequence continues at coordinate 61,948,136 of NC_090302.1, forward strand.
ATCTCTAACATTGTTATTTGTGTAATTTTTTGTACAAATTCTATTCTAATGTAGCCCAGACTATACCCAGGAAACACAAGCAAAGGGGGCTAGTTTTTAGCTACCATATCTAAAATAAGTGGAGAATAATGTAGATACACAATATAGTTACTTATTCTAAGTAGTCTAAAGTTTGAACCTCAGAGTCAGCTTCTGGGAGCCAAATTAGAGAGAAAGGACCAAATTCTCCCCGATAGCTTCATCAGATCCTTTTCATTGTTGGGCCCCACTGTTGGTCTGAAAACAAAATTTAATCCTTTTATAATCTATCCCTTTTAAAAATCAAATATCATTCATTTAAAGTCTGATATCACTTTCTATAAATACGATAAATCTAATATATATTGAGTGCTCAATATCAGATATTTAAATGGGTTCTAGATTTTAATTACATAAAAAGTATTATCAACACCTATACAACATTTATTTTTGTGAATATTTTCTTAATTATTAGTTCCTTGTTACCTTATGATCTATTTTCAGCCTTTCTTGGAAAACCCTTTCTATTTTCTACTCACCATGCTTTTTCTCCTGTTTTTCATTTCAAGTACGGAAACAAGAGTATAATTATTTATGCAAAAGTTTATCCAAGTGATCTTCACTGGGGACATGTGTTACCACTCACATATTTTATAATAAGAAAAGTTCAAGCTGATTTATTGGACATTCTTAAAGCAAAAATTACACTGGGCAATGTTAAACAGGCAAGATCAAATTTATTCTAGGCAATAGGGGAGAGAGACCAGAATGAATTCTGAACTCAGTTCCACTGAAAGAAAAGAGGAGAGTTTTTAAGAGCTGGGTGAGGGGCATTGTAGTTCTTCAGTGTTTGCTAATTGGCTGTACCCAAAGGAAAAGTAAACTTTCTCCTTCCTTCAGAACAGGTGGTAGTTTTACAAGTTGGAGCAAGGCTCCTTCTCAGTTAGGCTCCTACCCTCCCACAGAGACTGGGGAACAGGGGCCCTATTTTCCTTGATGATTACATTTCAAAGAAATGGCTCCCCGGTCCTTGAGAAAAACAGCCCCTGGTGGTAAAACTGGCAAGAGGAATTTATACATGTATGCATGTATGTATGTATTTGAGATATAATGGACATAACATTATATTAGTTCCAGGTGTACAATGTAATAATTTTACATTTGTATATATTATTGCAAAATGATCACCAAAATAAGTCCAGTTAATATCTGTCACCATATGTAGTTACAGTTTTTTTCCTTGTGGTGAGAACTTGCAAGATCCATTTTCATAGCTACTTTCAAATACAAAATACAGTATTGTTAACTATAGTCACCATGCTGTACATTATATCCCTATGACTTATTCATTATGTAAGTGGAAATCTGCACCTTTGGACCCCCTTCACTCATTTTGCCTACCCACAGCCCTCTGCCTCAGGCAACCGCCAATCTGTTCTCTACATCCATGAGCTTGCTTTTGTTTGTTTTTTAAGATTCTAAATATAAGTGAGATCATGTGATATTTATCTTTTTCTGTCTGACATATTCCACTTAGTGTAATGCTCTCAAGGTCCATCCATGTTGTCTCAAATGGCAAGATTTCATTATTTTTTAATGATTGAACTTTATTGTATAATATATATATATTTTAAATTTTATCACTTTTTAAAAAATCCATTCATCTATTGATGGATGTTTAGATTGCTTCCATGTCTTGGTTATTGTAAGTAATGTTACAATGAACACTGGGGTGCAGATATCTTTTTTTTTTTTTTTTTTTTGCGGTACGCAGACCTCTCACTGTTGTGGCCTCTCCTGTTGCGGAGCACAGGCTCCGGACGCGCAGGCTCAGCGGCCATGGCTCACGGGCCCAGCCGCTCCGCGGCATGTGGGATCTTCCCAGACCGGGGCGCGAACCCGTGTCCCCTGCATCGGCAGGCGGACTCTCAACCACTGCGCCACCAGGGAAGCCCCAGATATCTTTTTGAATATGTGTTTTTTTTTCCTTCAGATAAATCCTGGAAGTGGAATTGCTGGATCATGCAAGAAGCTTTTTGAAATATTTAAATTCTCAAAGGGGCAGAGAAAGAAATTACAAGTTTTCTAAAGTAAATGTTCTAGGAAAAGAGAGGGGAGGGACCTCTGTGGTTAGGCCATCTTGAGTCCTTAAGGGTCAGGGTGAGGGGAAAGTCAGGAGCCCACAGCAAGAAGCATCCTATCTAGTTTTCAGTCAAGATGAAGAAAAGGTTAAGGCCTTGTTGTCCACTATCAACTGTTAAACAATTTCAAATTCAATTATGAATAAATTTAGCATTTCAGGATTCTTGGAGTTCAGATTTAATAACTGCAATGGGTTAAACTAGAGAGGAATGAGTGAAATTTTCACTGCTTTATAGCAATTGGATGATATAAATTATTACTTTTTTAAGTTTTGAGGTAAAATAATTTAATTACTGTAATTAATAATTTTTATATATAAAATTCATGGAAGATGCCATCACACACTTTTTGCAGATAATAATGCTAATGGAAGTAACCTAGTTAGCACAATGCCTGTAAGAATTTCACATTTCACAGAGTGCTTGCATTCTGAAAGAATCTGATTTAACTTGGTTAGCAATTTGAAAATATAAAAATTGTACTATAGATAATATTGCTGGAAGACCCCCTTCTACATTTTGATACCCCTTTTTGTTAAAAGGACGTTGGTATTAAGAACACTTTTCCATTTTTTTTCCAGTAGGCTATATCAACACATGGCAAGTACATAGTTTATCTGATCAGATTTTTTTAAGAACCATCAATGCAAATAAATATTACAAGAGGAAAAGTTAGGCGATGCATATGCAGATCCAAATTCAAAGTAATAACTTCCAATTACCTGCTATGTTTAAAATATTGTAAAGATTAATGTGATATTATTATCTCAAGTTTTCAGATAAAAACCCTCAGGATGACAGAATAAATAATTTTCGCAAAGTTATGTTACTAATGTTTGTAAGAACATAGGTTTAATCCAAGTTTGGCTCACTGGTTTCCCTTATGGTATACCCACCATCTGAGACAAACTACTACAGTAAGTATATTTTTATTTGTTTATATACAGTGATCATTTTACTTTATAAAATATAATAAGAATAGGACTTCCCTGGTGGCGCAGTGGTTAAGAATCCGCCTGACAATGCAGGGGACATGCGTTCCATCCCTGGCCCAGGAAGATCCCACATGCCGTGGAGCAACTAAGCCTGTGCGCCACAGCTACTGAGCCTGCACCCTAGAGCCCGCGAGCCACAACTACTGAAGCCCATGTGCCTAGAGCCTATGCTCCACAACAAGAGAAGCCACCACCATGAGAAGCCTGGGCACCACAATGAAAAGTAGCCCCCGCTCGCCGCAACTAGAGAAAGCCCACATGCAGCAACAAAAACCCAACACAGCCAAAAATAAATAAAAATTTTAAAAAAGTCTTTCTTAAAAAAAATGTATATATAATAAGAATAGGCTTAATAAGTTATTGATAATTAGATATTTTTAGGTAATAGATGGGAATGTCAATAAGGATACCACAGTCCTCAACATTGAGATATAAACTGACTTAAAACAATCATTTTTAACAGCTTTCAAAAGCTAGAAACACTGTATTAGAAAACAGTACGTTTTCAGAAAGACAACATGTGAAAAAACAAAAACAGCGATTTTTTTTTTTGAATACAAGAAAGGAACTGAAAAGACAGAATGAATGGTTTATAGTCTGTTCACTGCCATGCCACCACACCCCCATCAAGCACAACCAAACCAAAATAATTTACACACACACCTCCCATCTCCACACACTCACGTACATTCCCACAGAGAGCAGCACTATTGCCGCCAAGATCAAACCCAGCTAGTCCCTGAAGTTCTCTCATTGAGAGTACTCAAGTCAGCAAAAAATCTAAACAAGATTCTTGGGCTTTGTACTAAAGAATTCTGAAAATAAAATCTGTGGGCTGTTTCCAAACATAAGTCTCCAGCTTCACTAAGGTCAGGATGGGTCACTTCTGAGTAAAGTAGAGATTAGGTTTGCTTTAATAAACTGTTTTTTCACTCAATTCACTAAGTGGGCTCCTAGCCAGACACAATCGAGAGGATGAAAATTAAGATTATGTCTTTAAATATACTAGCAAGTGATCAGTGCATGGAACAAAAAAGGAAAGTCATTATGTCAAGCTCTGGATGATACCTGTGTATCATCTGAGCATGTTTTGGATCAGCTGGAGGAGTGTAGATGAGGAAAACTTCATGTGATTCAGTAAGACACTCAACCACTGTCCACTGGTCCACTGCCCCTACATTTTTATTCTTATTGACTCTTTTGCATCTTATTTATAGATATTAAATTTTTAGATGAAACATTTGTCAAAAACCACTTTCTAGAAAATATTTGAAAATAAATATATACAATATTTTAATCTTCTCAGGAAATAGGTTTAAAATTATTCTAAGCTTATAGGAGCCCTGTGTATCCACTAAATTTATGCCTCAAGATAGAATTTAGTGAAGTCAAAGGATTAGAGTTTTAAGTGTGAACCCTTGCGAGTAAAGTGAGTGATTTTCTTTCTTTTTTTGTTTTCTGCTGCCACAAGGTGAGGTACGTTAAAGTCAAGGTGTAATTTTCCCTAAAAAGCGGCTTCTTCAGAGTAGTTTAATCTTTGAACTACTTCTGTATTGACAAATTATTTTTCCCAAGGGTTCTAACTATTTATGTTTAAATTTATTGCACCTTATTACAATACATGATTTTTGGCTCTGGAGTTCAGGGACAAAATAGAACTTTAGTGAGATTCAGCACAGCAAGAGCTGCAGCAACAAAACCCTTCTTTATTGGGGGTGATGATTTATTAGCCAACAAATGCTATTTGGCAAATTTGGTATTTTTCTGAATAAAGCCATTGGTCAAATCTCTTAAGAGAAAGTGTGTTTCTCATTCTGACAATCAAGTTTAATTGTCCTTCGTATAAACAGATGATCAGGCCTGTGAGTTCAGATATTCTCAGCGAGAGAAATTAATTTGTCCAAAATATTAGTCAGGAGTCAGGAGCAAGAGTCAGTTTCTAATATAGCTTGTCAAATAAGTAGTAACCACATGACTGTTACATAATCATATGGATTAAGCTTCTGGTACTATATACAGTGAACTACATAATTTACCTATTATATTCTACATAGATTTCTTAGAGATTTTTATTATTGTCTTTCATAACATATTTCAAATGTTAGTAACATGTACTTTTGTTCTCTTGATCTCTCCCTTTCTCTGTAAAGTGTTAATAACAAGAATGCAGATGAATATTTTCATTTACTTCAATATAAAGTAAGTGTTTCTTTTCAAAATCAACCTGAAAAAATATGAGTTATTTCATGCAGCACGAAAATGATAAAATGTAAGAAAGGCTTACATGACTACAGGTCCCAGAAGAAGGGTGAAAACTACTTGTAACATCCTACCGTGGATTCACCTACCTACAACCACACAGGGACCAATTATACAGATTGAGGATAGCTTGACAGAATCAAGGATGAGTTCAGCAGCCCCTGAAAGAGAATCGAAGATTAGATCAATACAGTTCTGGCATAAATGATAAAAGAGGTATTAATACAGGAGGCCAACCAATAAGTTAGGCAATTGTGTTAAGGAAATGGTGTGGGACTTCTGCTGCCCTAAAATTTCCTCTGTAACCACATGGAAAGGTTTAGTTAGACTGGATTCTTTTCCATAAATAAAGTTTCCTCACTTGACATATAAGATCTATGAGCTAGAAACCTGGTAAAAAATGAAAATTAAAATCAGGACTTTAAATATATTAATAACTAGCACAGAAAGAAAAGCAAAGAAAAAAGAAAAAATCACAATGGCAAACCATGTTTGATACCTGTGTGTCAGTGTCAAATGCATATTTATGAACAAAATCTTCCTTGTAGATGATATTCCTAATGTCTGAAAATTTAACCTGTAATTCTGAATATATAATTCCTCATAAAATCACAAAATTAAGATACATTATAACTAAGTCAAATTTTATCATGAAAAATAAGCAAGGGTTCCAAAAAAACAATTTTTCAAAATTGATATGAAGGATTCAAACATGTGGGGACTGTAGTTAAATAGTACAATTATAAATTTTATCACATATGCATCAATAGACAGAGATGTGAAAATCACATATGAAACATTGATACCATCTAAATAATATTCCATAAAGCTTTGGGAAGACTTTAAGAAGTCTTGTGTCTATGATCTGAGGTCATCCTTGTCATGTGGCAAGGCTATAGTTTAGATAAACGGTCAGCTAAAAAGTACATGTCTCTCTAAGCACAGATTGCTGAAGTGTCCAGAGTTGACTGTCAAATGAGATATATTGCTCTACTTTCCCCAAACTATTACTGCTTCATGACATCAGTGTAAATATTAAGAAAATTATTTAACCGAAACAATTAAAATAAGAAAATATGAGAAAAAAATAATTGTCTGTATAAATTATCTAAAAATTTGGAACTGAATTTTTACTTTAACTGACAATGTTTTCCACAAATGTGAAAGTCACTTACATTAATAAGAAATTGCCTGTTGTATTTGTTTTCTATTGCTGTGTAACAGATTACCACAATCTCTGTGGCTGGAAATAACACCGATTTATCTTACAGTGTTTATATGTCATAGATCTAGGCATGTCTTAACTGGGCTCTCTGTTCAGGGTCCCACAAGGATGAAACCAAAGTGTCAGCTAGATTGCATTCTAATCTGGAAGTTTGACTAGAGAAGCATCCTCACCTAAAGTCTCTCAGGTTGTTGGTAAGAATAATTTCCTAGTAGCTATAGATTTCATGGCAGCTTGCTCCTTGCTCCTTGCTTTTCAACAACAAAGAGAATCTTTGCCTCGCAGGCCTCTAACTTCAAAGAATGCCCGACCCTCTTTTGGAGAAATCATGTAATTAGATCAGACTCACCAGATTAATCACTCCCTTTTATTTAACTTGGAAGGAACTGATAGGGAGCTGTATTAAATTTGCAAAATTTCTTCACTTTCATCATACATGGTGAACATGTTCACAAGTCCCACCCCCACACAAAGGGAGGGACTGACACAGGGTGTATACAACAGGAAACAGGAATTTTTAAGACCATCTTAGAATTCTGCCTACAACACATGTCTAAAGTATCCTTTCACACTGTGTTTTCTGTCTCTGAGCAGTTCAGCTAGCTGGAGGAGGTCCTGACATTTTTCATAATGAATTGCTTTTGCTTTCACTGGTTTGATATTTAATTTTAGGAAACTGTTCTTGAATTGCAGATTTTTAATATATTTGTTTCCTTAATTTGGTTCCTCTTCAAGGACTGCTATAATTCATATGTTCATTCATTTTTCATAGATTTAATAATTGTCATGTTTTCTCAAATATTTGAACACTTTATTTACTTCTGATTTTTAAGTTTTTGTCCCCCTCATTTTTAATCTTCTATTTACCTTGAGTCATCACCTGTTATCTTTATTTGCTCCTGTGTTCTTTATAATTTAATTGTTATGGGTCAGTTTTCCAAGGCGCCTGTTTCTGGCCTGTTTTCACCATCAGTAAGAATGTTATTCTGCAACTTATTCTCTTTTTCTTTATAATGATTTTATATAGGACTTAATTTTGACATATTTCTATTGCCGATTCTGAGGTAAAATGAATTTTCCTGAACTTTTGGAATCATATGTGTTTCAGGAAACTTCTTAACATCACTGAGCATTCTTATCTGTTATTTATGTGTGGGCTTAAATAATCTAGTGGCTTGCGTTCTGAGCTATCCTTGTTTTGTTTAAGTATCAGTTTGCTAGGGTTGTCATAAAAAAATACCATGAATTTGGGTGGCTTAAATAACAGAAGTTTATTTCTCACAGTTTAGAGCTGGAAGTCCAAGACAAAGGTGTCAGTAGGTTTGGTTTCTTCTGAGGCCTCTCTCCTTGCCTTGCAGATGGCTGATTGTCTCTGTGTCCATACACGGTCATCCCTTGGTCTTTGTGTCCTCTGTGTTCTAACCTCCTCTTCTTATGAGCACAACAATCAGATTGTATTAGGGCGCACCCATATAACTTCATTCTAACTTACTTACCTCTTTAATCGTCTTCTCTCCTGATACAGCCACATTCTCAAACATTGAGGGTTAAGACTTCAACATATGAATTTTTTTGGAGGGGGAGGTCTTACTCAATCCTTCTAACCTGAGGTCAGTATTGGAAAGGGCAAAACTAGTATTGGAAAGGGCAAAACCCCTCCAGGTTTCAGCTGTTGTTCTCAGACGGGAGAATCTACTCTCCAGGAAATACTTCCCGACTATTCTGAGGTTCTTCTGTTCTTGGATCAGCAGATACTCTCTCAGTTCATTCCTTCTCCTTCCCACCTAGAATCAATACCATGCAGACCTTTGATTCGTATTCGTTTGTCCCCACCTGCTTATACGTTAGAGCGCATTAGGACTTCCCATATAGATCTGTTATAAATGCTGTTTATTGTTTGATGGTTTTGCTATCTTGTTCCTCTATTTCCTTATATTGGTGTTTTCTGGTTTTTTTTGATCTGTATTGTGACAGGGTTATCAACTTTAATATTTTTAAAGACACATCCTTTGGTTTTATTTTTCATCTCTACTGTTTCTCTGTTTTCCATTCCATTGACCTCTGTTCTTTATTATTTCCATCCTTACACTTATTACTTAAGATTTAACTTGCTCATATTTTTATAGAATTTTTTGATGTGTTATGTTTTCATTATCATTAATCCTGAAATATTTTATGATTTCTCTTTTGTGTTATTTGGAAATACGTTACTTAATGTTCAAATACTGGGGATTTTTCAGGTGTCTTTTTTTTATTGGAATATAATTGCTTTACAATGTTGTGTTAGTTTCTGCTGTACAATGAAGTGAATCACTATATGTATACATATATCCCCTCCCTCTTGGAGCTCCCTCCCATTCCCCCCATCCCGCCCATCTAGGTTGTCACAGAGCACTGAGCTGAGCTCCCTGTGTTATACAGCTGGTTCCCACTAGCTATCTTGTTTTACACATAGTAGTGTATTTATGTCAAACCTAATCCCCCTATTCTTCCCCCCTCCCCTTCCCTCCCTGTGTCCACATGTCCGTTCTCTACGTCTAAGTCTCTATTTCTGCCCTGCAAGTAGGTTCATCTGTACCATTTCTCAAGATTCCACATATATGCCTTAAAATACGATATTTGTTTTTCTCTTTCTGGCTTACTTCACTATATATGACAGACTCCAGGTCCATCCACATCTCTACAAATGACCCAATTTTATTCCATTTTATGGCTGAGTACTATTCCATTGTATATATGTATCATATCTTCTTTATCCATTCATCTGTCATTGGACACTTAGGTTGTTTCTGTGTCCTGGCTATTGTAAATAGTGCTGCAATGAACATTGGAGTACATGTGTCCTTTTGAATTATGGTCTTCTCAGGGTATATGCCTAGTGGTGTGACTTCTGGGTCATATGACTTCTGGGTCATATGACATATGGGTCAAAAAGTTCTATTTTTAGTTTTTTAAGGAACCTCCATACTGTTCTCCACAGTGGCTGTATCAAATTACATTCCCACCAACAGTGCAAAAGGGTTCCCATTTCTCCACGCCCTCTCCTGCATTTATTGTTTGTAGATTTTTTGATGATGGCCATTCTGACTGGTGTGAGGTAATATCTCATTTTAGTTTTGAGTTGCATTTCTCTAATAATTAGTGATGTTGAGCATCTTTTCATGAGCCTCTTGGCTATCTGAATGTCTTATTTGGTGAAATGTTTATTTAGGTCTTCCAACCATTTTTTAATTGGGTTGCTTTTTTTTTTGTTACTGAGCTCCATGAGCTGTTCGTATATTTTGGAGATTAATCTTTTATCCGTTGCTTCGTTTGCAAATATTTTCTCCCATTCTGAGGGTTTGCTGTGCAAAAGCTTTTAAGTTTCATTAGGTCTCATTTGTTTCTTTTTGTTTTTATTTTCATTACTCTAGGAGCTGGGTCAAAAAAGATCTTGCTGTGGTTAATGTCAAAGACTGTTTTTCCTATGTTATCCTCTAAGAGTTTTATAGTGTCCGGTCTTACATCTAGGTCTTTAATCCAGTTTGAGTTTATTTTTGTGTATGGTATTAGGTAGTGTTCTAATTTCATTCTTTTACATGTAGCTGTCCAGTTTTCCCAGCACCACTTATGGAAGAGACTGTCTTTCCTCCACTGTGTATTCTTGCCCCCTTTGTCATAAATTAGGTGACCACATGTGCGTGGGTTTATCTCTGGGCTTTCTATCCATTGATCTATATTTCTGTTTTTGTGCCAGTCCATAGTGTCTTGACTACTGTAGTATAGTTTGAAGTCAGGGAGTCTGATTCTTCCAGCTCCGTTTTGCTTTCTCAAGATTGCTTTGGCTATTTGGGGTTTTTTGTCTTCCCAGACAAATTGTAAAATTGTTTGTTCTAATTCTGTGAAGAATGCCATTGATAGCTTGATAAGGATTGCACTGAATCTGTAGATTGCACTGGGTAGTATAGTCATTTTCACAATATTGATTCTTCCAATCCAAGAACATGGTATATCTCTCCATCTGCGTATGTCACCTTTGATTTCTTTCATCAGTGTTTTATAGTTTTCTGAGTACAAATCTTTTGCCTCCTTAGGTAGGTTTATTCTTAGGTATTTTATTCTTTTTGTTGCAATGTGATGGAAAACCACGAAGAAATGGACAAATTCTTCAAAGGTACAGTTTTCGAAGAGTGAACCAGGAAGAATTAGAAAATATAAACAGACATATCACAAGTAATGAAATTGAAACTGTAATTAAAAATCTTCCAACAAAGTCTAAGACCAGTTGGCTTCACAGCTGAATTCTATCAAACATTTAGAGAAGAACTAACACCTATCCTTCTCAAACTCTTCCAAAACACTGCAAAGGAAGGAACAGTCCCAAATCCATTCTACAAGGCCACCATTACCCTGATACCAAAACAAGACAAAGATATCACAAAAAAAGAAAATTACAGACCAATATCACTGATGAACATAGATGCAGAAATCTTCAACAAAACACTAGCAAACAGAATCCAACAACACATTAAAAGGATCATACACCATGATCAAGTGGAATTTATCCCAGGGATGCAAGAATTCTTCAATATATACAAATCAATCAACGTGATACACCATATTAACAAGTTAAGGAATAAAAACCACATGATCATCTCAATAGATGCAGAAAAAGGTTTTGATAAAATTCAACACCCACTTATGATAAAAACTCTCTAGAAAACACTCATAGAGGGAATCTACCTCAACATAATAAAGACCATATACAACAAACCCACGGCAAACATCATTCCCAATGGTGAAAAACTGAAAGCATTTCCTGTAAGATCAGGAACAAGAAAGGATGTCCACTCTCACCACTATTATTCAACATACCTTTGGAAGTCCTAGCCACGGCAATCAGAGAAGAAAAAGAAATAAAAGGAATCCAAATCAGAAAAGAAGAAGTAAAACTGTCACTGTTTGCAGATGACATGATACTATACATACAGAATCCTCAAGATGCCACCAGAAAACTGCTAGAGTTAATGAATGAAACTGGTAAAGCTGCAGGATACAAAATTAATACACAGAAATCTCTTGCATTCCTATACACTAACAACGAAATATCAGAAAGAGAAATTAAGGAAACACTCCCATTTACCATCAGGTATCTATTTTTTAATTGGTAACTAATTTAATTCTGTTATGGCCACAGAATATATTGTGTTTAACTCTTTTAAATGTATTAAGTCTTGTTTTATGTACTAATATATATGGTATCTCTTTGTGAATTTCAAAAATATGTGTATTATATGTTTGTTACTTATAGTGTTTTATTAATATTGGTTAGGTTCACTAGCTCTTGGTATTTTCAAGTCTTCTACTGATTGTGTAATTGTTTTATCAATTGTAGGATAAGTGTTGACATCTCCAACTATGAACTGACTCCATTATCAAATGTCTCTATCTCTGGTAATATTCTTTATCCCAATGTCTACTATGCACAATATTTATAGAAGTATTCCAGCTTTCCCACAATTCATGCTTGCATAGAATAAAATTAGAAAAAGAACAATAAGTTCCTAACAACCAGGATCAAGCTAGGCACTAAGTATAGGTTCAATCTTTACATCTTAATTAGTTCAGTTTAACATATATCTAGAAGAATGACTATGAACTGCCTAGCCAGTTCCTAAGAACTGCCCTAGCCTCTCAGCTAGGTTCATAGTTTTCTGTTTATTAATGTACTTGATTCTAATAGCTGTGCCTTTTCTGCTGACTCCATTGCCTTTGTCATTTCTTAAACTGTTTCTATTGACTCCTGTTCCTAGTTCTTGCTGACATTTTCTGGATTCTTCACATATTTAGCAATTTTTTTTATTGTATTCTTGTCATTATGATGCTAAGTTCTTGATTGCCTGAGTTTTTCTGATGTCTAACAATGTTTTTTTTCTGCAACAGTTATATGATTTCCTTGACGTTAAGCTTGATATTTTGATGCTTGCTTTTAAGCACTGTTAGGAGATATCAGAGTAGGCTTTGCTGTAGAGTTAAATTAGTCAATTCCAAATTATGTATTTTTTTGCTTTTGTTTTTATTGCTGTACAGTTAATGTACAATATTATATCTGTTTCAGATGTACAACATAGTATTGATATTTTTATGGATTATGCTCCATATAAAGTTATTATAAAATATTGTCTATATTCTCTGTGCTCTACATTACATCCTTGTACCTTGTTTATTTTATACTTAGTTGTTTGTACCTCTTAACCCCCTTCACCTTTCTTGCCCACTCTCCCCACTGGTAACCACTAGGTGGTTTGTTCTCTGTATCTGTGAGTCTGTTTCTTTTTTGTTATATTCATTCGTTTTACTTTCTAGATTCCACATACAATTGAAAACATACAGTATTTGTCTTTCTCCGACTGACTTATTTCACTAAGCTCAATACCCACTAGATCCATCCATGTTGTCAAAAATGGCAAGATTTGGGCTTCCCTGGTGGCGCAGTGGTTGAGGGTCCACCTGCCGATGCAGGGGACGCGGGTTCGTGCCCCGGTCCGGGAGGATCCCGCATGCCGTGGAGCGGCTGGGCCCATGAGCCATGGCCGCTGGGACTGCGTGTCCGGAGCCTGTGCTCCGCAACGGCAGGGGCCACAGCAGTGAGAGGTCCGTGTACCGCAAAAAAAAAAAAAAAGGCAAGATTCCATTCTTTTCTATGGCTGAATCATATTCCATTGTGTATTTATATATACCACATCTTTTTTACCCATTCATCTGTTGATGGACACTTAGGTTATTTTTCTCTCTTGGCTATTGTAAATAATGCAATTATTGAGGTGCATATATGTTTTCAAATTAGTGTTTCCATTTTCTTTGTGCATTGGCAATGGTGGTTTTCACCTTAGCTGGGAGTAATGCTAAGGTGGGAGAGGCTGGAACAGGAGCCCAATGTGGAATGGGATGCATGCTGGGGTGGTCCTGGCAGGGTTGTCAGAACACGAGGCAGTTTTCAATCTGGTGCCTTTGTGCTGGAACTGGTATCAAGCAAGTCTGTGTGTGTGCTCTTCAAGAGTGAAGTCTCAGTTTCTTACAGCCCTTTGGTAAGCCCTTCTGGTTTTCAAACCATCCCAAAAGACTTCTCTTCCTGGTGTCAGACCCTAGGGATGGGGTGCCTTGTATGGGGATTGCACCCCTCACTCCTTAGGGAGGATGCCCAAGCTGGTGATATTCCCCTCCTCTTCTGGGTCACCTGCTAGGGGTGCTGTTCCCAACTAGATCTCTTCTCTTCTCCTTCCACCAGGTTCCTTGTGGTTCTTTCTTTAAAGCCTTGGTTGTAGAAGACCTGTTCTGCTAGTTTTCAGGTCATTCTCAACGAGAGTTGCTCTGTAAGTAGTTGTAGATTTGATGTATTTATGGGAGGAAGTGAGTTCAGGGTCTTCTTACTCCACCATCTTGATCTCACCCCCTATCCAAATTATGTGTTTTTAAGAGAGCTATTAGCACGAGCTTTCCTTATATCAGGTTGCCTTTGAATTCAGCCTGTGAAAGTACCCCAAGTTGACTAAATGGTTTTTAACTTAAGTCATCATGTATTTATATTAAAATGTATACACACACAAGATGGATAAATTAAATCCAAGATTGTGTAATATATTCAATCTTGGACAGTATAGGTTCAATCTTTACATCTTAATTAGTTCAGTTTAACATATATCTAGAAGAATGACTATGATCTTACCATATGAGGATAGAAAGATTTGTAGGCCATTCCATCCATGCAAACCTTGTAACATGAATAAAGGTTTAAAAGTCTTTTCATACATGAAATTTTGAAGAAATATCTACAAATTTTATATTGTTAGATCTTGGGAAACATGGGCTGTGCAATGCAAAGCTGCTGTTGTGGTGTGGTAAGAGGTTTTTATTACAGGAGCTAAGGCAAGAAACTATTCTTTGGGCTAGACATAAGCCCTTCAAAAGTATTTTTATTGTGACTTCAATTTTTGTTTTGACTAGTGTCATCGATTTCTGACAGAGTCTGGCAAAAAATGTTTAGTTCTGAAAGGATATCTCTAAAGAGTCATTCATGAGCTTAACCAAATTTCTTGGCGTTACCATTTCAATAGTCATACATAGCAATATTTAAAATTCATGCAAAGTCCCTAGAAACAGGGCAAGATTCTCCCTGGAAATGCAAAAAGAAAATATTTAAAGAATTCTTTACATTTATTTTATTCCTTTTCTCCTTTGCCTCAAGAGGATTTTCTATAGGGAAGAATTATTTAAACTAGATTAATCATTTGGAAATACGACACTGGTATCCATCCAATTTTTATCATTTTCATTATTTCCGACAAATTCCATTTTCATCTTTCACTAGGAAGACTCTTTGATGTCAAGATGGGTTGAACTAAAGCCAAGGACAGGGTTTTGTATGCTTCCTATTAGACTGTTACTTCCCCCTTCTCCAGATGACTAAACTTACATCTAATTTTAATATTCTAAAGTTTCAAATTCCTCTCTTTCTCTAGTAGCATGACTTGCATCTAACTTATGCCATAATGCTCTCATCAAAGCACTTTCAAATATATGGAATTATAATGCAAATATAATGTAAATAAGGTATTAATTCAGAAATTTTAAATTAAAATGAATTTTAAAAAGATAAAACTTTTCTTGACAAGAGAAACCTTACATGAAAGAAAGGGATATCACACAAGGCCAAAAATAAAAGGGAACTACAAATCATGGCAGTATTTATGTGAGTGAGTTGTGACTACATTGATGAGATATCACTGGTACCCAGAGCAGCTTTTCAGCCCCTGAATAAGGTTGAACACTGCCTTTGAATGATGCAGTAAAATCTTGCTCTTGTAAAACTAGAGCATAGAAGTAACACATTATTTTCTATCATCTGTAAAACGTGAAGAAATATCAGCACAAGGACATTGAAGATAGCCTTTAGTAAAAGCTAAAGCGTTACTAAGTGGCCTCATTAAGGCATCACAATCCAAGCTTTCTTTTCAAACTAGATAAAAAAATGCTAATGTATTTCAGAGGGTTCAGATAATTATCAAGATGCATAAAGAAAACTTTTAAAACACAGGTTTTAAGAAGAATAAAGATTTTCATAGATATTTCAAAAGAAAACAACTTGAAAAAAACTATTAATAAGCACAGAAGATATAATTGGCTATGATCCATATTATACAAGTACCCCCAAACAATTTTCAAAAGGTATTCTTCAGTTGTACCTTACCAAACACAGGATCACTTTAAGTACAAGAACTGAAAAATGCAAAACAAATGTCTACCTTTCAAAAGCAACAGAAGTTGTCCAGTTTATTGCTGTGTCTAAAGGGAATTAATTAGTAAAGTTTCTCCATCACTACAAGTTTGAAGTCATGGGAAAGGAGAAAGGAGTATAGACCTGGAAAAAAGAAAATCTTGCAGGCATAACATGAAAGCAATAAAGAGTAATCTGCATTGAAAGAAACCTATCTTGTGGTTTAAAAGAGATACTAGTAAGTTAAAAACAGGTCATTCATTTTAGATGTTCTTTAGTGTGGATCAAAGTATGCAAAAGAAATATTCACCTTCGAAGTTAGGTTTTCTTCTTGAATTCACATACCCATAGTTCTTTTCACTTTTAATTTGCCTTAATGAATTTACCATTTATATATTAAGTAATTCTATATGCAAGCACTCCGCTAATTGCTGCAAGCATACAACAGATCAGTGTAAGTTTCTTAAATCTGGGAACTCACAGTCTAGCAAGTGGGGAGAGTATGAGAGATTCACATGACCACTACAAACAGTTTTTTAAGCTGTACTCTGAACACTGATGCCATATTTAAGGGGGTACTGTTTCATAGACATCATAAATTTGTATATTTATTAAAACAATTTTTGGCTAATGACAACAAATTATCTTACTCTACTGAGTCTAGGTGTTTTTGGTTTTCATTTTTAATATAGGTACTTGGTGGGCAGCAATCAGAAAGGCTATGGAACCACCAGCCGAAAACTTTCCCAATACAGTCCAAAAGGATTTATTTTGATAAATTAGGTGTAGCCCAAATGCTAGCCTCATCTTTTCATGCTCACAGACTTGACTGGGTAAAAACATTTCAATTATTCCTTAGAGGGTCAACTAAGACGCTTCCAACACTGATAACTAAAAGCATCGTGAAAATGCATAGATTTATGTGGGCAGCAGAACTATCATGTGAATCAAAATATTTGCATTTATAGAACTAGGAGATTCTCTTCCTGCATGCACTGTGACAAGGAAAGCCAAGTACATAATTAGCAGATGGTTTGATGAGAATCAGAATAAGAGTAATAACACAGATAAATAGATATTTGCTAGTAACAGGGTTAAGATACTTAATGTGCATCAATACATATTTATAATTGGATATCTCTTGACATCGAGTCCATAATATTCAAATGTTATGGATAAATGCCTAAACCAACCTTGAACAACTAAGATGGTATCGTTAAAGGAGTAGTAGTAGTACCTCACATCTATAGATGCGGCCTTTTTGTTTTTTATATATATATATATATATATATATATATATATATATATATATATATATATATATATATTTGGATGAGCATTTATACTGTTAGCCTCTCTGACTCTCTTTTTCTTAGTTTTCATTCATCAGCTCTTCTGATTCATTTATATTTTATGTATTAATCCCTTTCCTTTGATCACTGGTACAACTGCTGGTCTTCTGACCCATAAGAAGCATGACTACCATTGAATACGTTACATGTTGACTTTTAAACATGTGTCAGAGAACATATGATTGCTGAGTTGGGGGTGAGAGGGAGATGATCCAAAACTGAAGAATAATCATAATTCGTATTCCCTGAGCATCAGTCTTAATAATGATTAATAATGTGAAATATTACTATGGCTACTAGTAAACATCTCCCTATTATAGAAGTTATGACACTGAGTTTCTAATTTATTTATAATAAAATGAAAACTATTTAGATAGAAAAATGAGATTTCGTGTAATACATGCTTTCACCACATATGGGAATCAAATGATAGTTACTGACACACAACATAAGAGAAGGAAAGGACAACCAAAATGTTTTCATAAAGATTTTGAAGCCCAAAATATGCATTATCTTTCTAGTAGTGTACCTGACTCTCTATATAATAAAAAATGTATGAAGAAAGGTTGCTAATGCTGTCTTGTCTGAAGATGTACCTCCTCTAAGTTTCCATGAATTATTATTGAAAATACTAAACTACTGACCTTTAAACACCCTTTAAAGACCACATTAATTGAATATTATATGCCAAAATGGACTGATGCCAGTAACATGGATGGGTAAAAAATAAGACTGGTATCCCAAAGTAATTGTTCAGGGAAAAGAAAGAATTAACAGCAAAAACAAAAAAGCCATTACAAAAATACAAAGCCATTTAAAAACTTTGAAACCATACATTCTTTAGGTAATAATTAGATTAATGGGAAAATTTGAAAAGTTAAATATTTTCTTCCAGTATAATGCTACTTCAATTTCTATTTGATTAAGTCTCTATAAAATTATTCATATTAATTATCAAAGGAACAAATATACCCAACAGCCACATTTTGGAGTGAAATGCAAAATGTGCATGCTATATTAAAGGAAATCATAAACTTCAAAGAAATTCGTGCTTATGCTTGTTTGCTTTAACATTTCCAAGACCCTAAAGCATGTGTATTTATCTCATCATCCAATGTATGTTCCTTAATAGGAATACATCAATTTTTTTTTTTTTTTTGATCAAGATGTTTTAGTTTCAGGTGACAGAAATGCAACTAACAGTTATTTAAGAAAAAGAAAAAGTCTTGTAAAAATTACAGTGTAATACTGGTTTGGGGCATTACCTGGCACTGGGGCTACATATAAGACTCACTGTCATTTCCTTCCTTCATTCTCAGGCTACTTCTTTTCATGGTAGCCTCTGGAAACTAACCCTTCATCATCCTCATGCCTACCTTCTATATCCCAATAGTTTCAACAAAATTCCTGGCATTAAATTTCATTCTCTTCATGCCCATCCCTGAATATATCACTGTAGCCAGTGGGAAGAACTACATGATTTGGCAAGGTCTGGGTTATGTGCCAATATCTTGGTTAAGAGTAGCAACAGGTATCTCCACAAAGGGAAACTGAGGTGATATATCCATGTTTATAATACTGCCTCTCAGCACCTGGCACCTAGTTGGGCCTACACAGAAGATTTACAAATGGTCAGTCTGCATCCCTGTTCTTCAGTATTCTCAATTCCAACATATGTTGGGTTATAGTTTATTTTCTTTTAACTGCTATTTTTGCTCATTCAATGTACTATCAACTAGTGGACAAAAATTATTTCTTTGAATCATACCAAACCTATGAGAAAACCACTATATGGACCTGATAGGGTATTTTTGTCACTACCAGTGGGCTCCTGGAGTGATTCATCTTAGTACAAATATTCCCTTAAAAGCTTTATAGTATGAGAATGGTACCTCACACCTGGTACCATGAGGAATCTTAGAGTGTTATATCCAAGGAAACTAAGGGAATGGAATGTCTAGAGCAGCTTTGTCCAGTAGAATTCTTTGTAATGATGAAAATCTTTTTAAATCTGTGCTGCGCAATATAGTAGCCACTGGAAATATGTGGTTATTAAGTACGTGAAATATGACTAGTTTGACTGGAGAACTAAATTTTTAATTTTATTTAATTAGTCTAAATTTAAATAGCACTATGGGCTATTGGCTACATATTGGACAACACAGCTCTAGACAAACTACATGAGGTCACGTCTGTGCAGTTCACTGTCATATTCCCATGCAGTACAGTTTCTGGAGAGAACCAGGCACCTAATAGTTGTTGTTGCTGTTGATAATGACAGCAATAGCTGACATTTCTTCTTTTTTTCTTTTTTTTGCGCAGGCTCAGCGGCCATGGCTCACGGGCCCAGCCGCTCCGCGGCATGTGGGATCCTCCCGGACCGGGGCACGAACCCGTGACCCCCGCATCGGCAGGTGGACTCCCAACCACTGTGCCACCAGGGAAGCCCTAGCTGACATTTCTTAAGCACTTCCTGTAAGTCAGGTACTCTGTTAAGTTCTTTAAGCACTTCATATAAATATCTTCTCAAAGATGTTCCACATCTAACTTAATATTACAGGGAATATCTTAGAAGTCCAGAATGTTGTGGTAGACAATGAAAGACTCCAGCTCATTATAATGTATGAATTGAATAACGTCAATTCAACAGTATAATCTCATAAGAGAATATATGTATACTACCATCACTCTCTTTTTTATAAACTTTAGAGGTATAATTGATAACCAAAAATTGCACATATTTAATGTATACATTGTAAGCTTAGGCATAGGCATACTCTCATGATACTATCACCACAATCAAGGTACTAAACACACCCATCACCTTCAGAAGTTTTTCTATGTTCTTGTGTGTGTTCAGAATACCTAACATGAAATCTATTCTCTTAACATGTTAAGGTGAACAATATTGCATTGCTAACTATAGACATTCTGTTGTACAGCAGATCTGTGGAACATATTCGTCTTATATAGCTGAAACTTTATACCCTTTGAGCAACAACTCCACATTTTCTCCTCCCCCCAGCTCTTCACAATCACCATTTTATTCTCTAGTTCTATGAGTTTGATGATTTTAGATGCCTTATATAAGTGGAATCATACAGTATGTGTCCTTCTGTGATTGGCCTATTTCACTTAGCATAATACACCCTTAGGTTCATTCATGTTGTAGCAAATGGTAGAATTTATTTTTATGGCTGAATAATATTCCATTGTATATATACACCACATTTTCTTTATCCATTCATCTGTCAATGGACATTTGGATTGCTTACATATCTTGGATACAGTGAATCCTGATACAATGTACGTGGGGGTGCAGATATCATTTTGAGATCCTGATCTCAATTATTTTGTTTATATACCCAGAAGTAGAATTGCTGGGTTCTATGGTATTTCTATTTTTTAATTTTTTGAGGAACTTCCATGCTGTTTTCCATAGTGGCTGTACCTATACAGGGATTCCAATTTCTACACATCCTAACCACACTTATTATCTTTTGACCTTTTGATAGTATCCATCCTAACAGGGGTGAGGTGATATTTCAATGTGGTTTTGATTTGCATTTTCCTGATGATTAGTGATTTTGAGCATCTTTTCATATCCAGGTTGGCCATTTGTAGGTCTTCTTTGAAGAAATGTCTATTTAATTCCTTTGCTCATTTTTAAATTGGGTTATATTTTTTTTGTTATTGAGCTGTAGGAATTCCTCATTTGAATATTTGGGATTTTAACCCATTATCAGATAGATGTTTTGCAAATATTTTTCCCATTCCATAGGTTGCCTTTTCACTCTGTTGAGTGTCTCCTTTGCTGTGCAGAAGCTTTTTTGCCTGATGCAATCCCACTTTATTTTTGGGTTTGTTGCCTGTGTTTTCGTGTCAAGTCCAAGAAATCATTGCCAAAATCAAGGTCAAGAAGTTTTTCCTTATGTTTTCTTCAAGGAGTTTTACCATTTCAGGCCTTTTGTTAGACTTTAATCCATTTTGAGTTAATTTTTGTGTATAGTGTATGATAGGGGCCCAATTTTATTCTTTTGCATGTGAATATTCAGTTTTCCCAATGCAACGGCCATTCAAAAAAATCAAATACTGATTCTTCAAATTTGGCAATGAAAGGATATTCATATGGGGTGGATGTTTACACTTGCAGGTCCAGTTCTTTTCATGTGTTAACTTACTTCTGATTCATAATTGCCATATACTGCATCTACTAAATCATTAACAATATGTTAGTCATGGCTATATTTCCATGATTTTTCACCTTAATGACCTCTCATAATTTAAAGTTGCCTAACATTACACCAGATTTGGGGTGAAGCTCTTTCTTCTTTATTGCACTTTGCCAAAATTAAATGCAGGATTGTACTTTGACAGAGAAAGACTGAGAAAAGACTGCGACATTTAAGTAAGACTTCACAAATCTTGGGGAATCAAAAACAAAACAAACAAGCAGACAAAAGAAATACATCGGCTACAAAAAGGAACATAGATAATCTGCTTTACAAAATTAGGCACTTAGGATAGGTATTAAGAAATAAAACTGAATTGAGAATGCCTGGATTTATATCTCAGCCCTGTAATTTATTTGGTATGAGACCTTCAACAATTTCTTAACCTCTCTATGACTCAGTTTTTCCATCTGTAAACTGGGGATAACAGCTGTGCCCACCACATAGTATTATAAGGATTAAATTTAATATGTGCAATATACTTAGAATAGCTTCCAGGAGGTAGTCAATGCTTAATAAATATTAAATATTATAATAATTATTAATAGTATCAATATGGTTTCTACAGAAATGTTTCTCTGCCTAGGTTCTGGAGATTTCACCGTGTGATGGAAACCGTCTTCTCCGACTAACTCTGGATTATACTCAAGCACAATTGGATCCCTCAAAGAATTGGATCCCTCAAAGTCTGGAGCATAAGACAATAAGGTCTACCCTACCATTATCTTGTCATTATCTTATCATTATCTCCCCAAATTCCAGAATTCCTACTAATCTTTAAGATTAACATTCGTAATAATAGCCTTTCAAGGGTGACTATCTATCCTATTTTCTAAGGAAGATCATATTCCATGACTTCCATTAGACAATCATATCAGAATATTCAAATAACCTCTGAAAATTATAAAACCAGTCTCAGAAGATTTCTTAAAAAGTTTTCAAATTTTACAAAGTAGCTATACATTCACTACTCATTTGATCTGGTCTTCACAACTGTCTGTGATAGAAGTATTAGCATATGTACTTCATAAATTAAAAAAAAAACTAAAAATTGAAGACACCAAGACATAGAGATGGGGTTGGTGTCATGACTATGAAAAAGGGAGTTCTATTCTTGAACCCAGTTCTTAAAAGTCCAAATCCAGAGATTTTTCTTTCTAAACTTTAGACTTTCTAATAATGAGTTTTAAGTGGTCATGTTTACTTTGTGGATAAAGCAAGACATGAGGTACTTCCCTGGCAGTCCAGTGGTTAAGACTTCACCTCCCAGTGCAGGGGGTGAGGGTTCGATCCCTGGTCGGGAAGCTAAGATCCCACATGACTCACAACCAAAAAGCCAAAACATAAAACAGAAGCAGTATTGTAACAAATTCAGTAAAGACTTTTTAAAAAGAAAAAAGAAATGAGAGGGGGAAATGCTTAATTTATATCTCTTTACTAGGCTTCAAGGTCATTTATAAAAAAACCAAACTGTATATTTGGCTATTTGGGTTATTTTCCTGTACCTCCGAAATCCAAATAAACCTCATAAACTTTTCAGGAAGAAAAAAATATCAAGGTCACTGTTGTACTAAAAACATGCAGTTTTAACTTTAGTCTATTCTAAATAAAAATAGTAGGAAAAAAAGACCATTAATTACATTTTATATTTTACTCAATGTCTTGTTTATGCTACATATCTGCTGCCTAATAACATATGTTATTGCTACTGAAACTCAGATGTTTATGTGCTTACTTCCATATCAAATATTGTTTTCTCTTGGGGAATAATTAATTTTCATTGCTGTACTTTCATATATATTGTTTTCTTGCAGTTTCTTCTTCAATCTCAAATTTTTAATTAGGGATTTTACTTAAAAGAGGATGATAAAAGGCACAAAGAGATTTGATGTCGAAGCAAAGTGACTGAAAAATATTCGAATGCATTCTGTATTTGTTATATTAAAACTTCAAAGAAAATGATGGAAGATTTTCAACCTCCTAACTCTTGTATATTAAAAAAAAAATTTTAATGATGAAAAGCCACATAGATGAATAGGTCTTTATAATTGCATGTGTGGTTGCCTACTGGACTCCTTCTAGCTTTTCAATTACTTCTGGTTTTCTTTGGGTGGAGGGAGATTATCATTCTTTAATAGAGGAGCATTCTGATTAATTTTTAGTACAACACTTAAATATACTACATAAAAGGGTTTATTTAATCAAGGGCTACAATTTTGTGATACCATTCCTGACCCACAGTACAAGAACTGGCTTTTAATGCATAAAGATATCTGGTTACCATGACTATAATTACCATAATTTTACACCTATTAATTTTGTCTGTAGAATTAATTTCCATAACTTATGACTTGAAACAAAAACATCAGCCTTGTTCCATAGTTTCCAAGAGCAGAATTATGATAAACCTCATAAATGCCAAATGTTATTAGTATTTCTCCCTTTTGCTCTCTCTGAGTCCTCCAAACTGGTTCCCTCTTATTAAAATTCAAACAGCTGTGAAATGGCCAGGCGATTTGAAGATGAAAGTAAATGTGAAGTGACCTTCATCCATGCTGAACAAATAGAATATTATAAACATATTTTCTGGTTGAAGTTACACGAAGCAAATTAAGAAATACCTAGGGCTATAATTTACTACAAAAATGTTTCTTAGATTTCTGACAGTTTCATTTAACTGACTAATTAAATTTGCTTGTAGGCATTTTAGAGATGGAGTCTAATAACTGCACTGTCATTTGGGAAGAAAATAAAAATTACTTTTCTGTGTGTCAGATACGTTTGTAATGGTCCAGGTCTTGTACTAAACATATGACAAATATCTGTAAGTATTTATGCCTACTATTAGATAATAATGCCAATTATATTAAAAGGTGATTAAAAGAAAATCTCACATGCAATAGCTTGGAACTGTAAATTTGCATTTTCTAAAGGACCTGCCAAGGAAAGAAGTTAAACTGTATTTCTACAACATGAACAATATGCCCTTATTGCATACTGTTTACTCATTTCATAGAAATTAACATGAGAGGATTACCCATTTTACGATTCCCCCATCTTTGACTGTGCTACTTCTTCCCATGAATGACCCAGATAAATCCCGTCCCCAGGAGATTGCATTCTTAGATGCCAGCCAGAGACTGTTGTGGAGGACTTGGAATTCAGTTTCCTAGTACACAAGCTTATATGTTGAGAGAGCTAATAGATTTTTTGATTTTCCTCTAAAGAAAACCAAAAATACAAACTCTTGAGGCATGTTGTAAGGCTGCAAGGAAAAACATTCAAATAGAGTTTTGCAAACAGTGTCTTCAGGTGACTCTTAGAATAAAATACCCTACAATCTTCTATAATTATACCCCCAATTGTGGATAATGGTCAAAACACTGATTTTTCTCTTTTTATTCTCTTTAGAAACAATCCAGAATCTTGGCATGTAAAATATAAAACACCTGACAACGTTTAATAATCATCTCCTTTCATTATGTGTAATTGTGTTATTCATTCCATGAAAATGACATTTAGGAGAAAAATGTGAAAGCCACAATTATATAATTATTTTGCCAAGTACCAGGGCTCTGTGAATATCAGACTAGCTCAGGGTTTAAAATTTCATTGAATCTATGTGCAAAATTATCCACATTTATTTTAGTTCCTCTCTTACCTCCCATTAACCTGTGACTCTCTGAAGCCATTAAGTGGTATTAGCTCATGGTAGAATATGCTTCAGCCCCTAGGATAGTACCATATATAGAAGTCATTTAATATGCATTTGCTGAATTGAATTAACTGAAATGTTTTAAAATGTAAGTAAATTAATAGGGTGTGGCATTCAGGGAAGGGGAAAGTTAAAAAAGATCAAGTCTCTGTGGCCTTTGTTATTCTTGCTGCTCTAGTGATTTCATGTTTTTTTCCCTAATTTAAAAAAAAAAAAGAACAATGTTCAAATCTGTAGCAAAAGTGAGAAAATATTTTCATTACGGCAAAACTGACACTAATTTTGGTGTTAATTAGAGAAAACTGGGAGGATTTTTACATTTCTAATTTCTCTTGCTGTGTAGAAAATTTGAATCAACACCGCTGAAGCCCCTTCTACCATCCTAACTTCATTTCAATAAGGAACCAAATCATAACCTATAATTTCAGGCTACGCTTTAAGCCATACTTTACATAGACAATTTAGATGGTCCATTTTTGCCATATTCCCAGTGGTGAAGTCAACCAACCAAAGACTACTAGAAACCTGCAGTCACACAGTTAGGTTTATTTAGTCTTCTGCAGTGAGTGAAAGCATGCATCAGAGGAACCATGGGAGTCTCAGAACCGGGGAGTTTGATAGGGGTATCTTATAGTGCTTGTGCCTGTTCTGGCCGATTTTAAGGCAAATGTAGGGAAGCGGGTGTCAATTTTGGATTAACTGCCATCAGGAAGGGAAGGCAGTGTGGTCCTTGCTTACCTCGGTAATTTTTTGTCTAAGAGACTTGAAAATTAAAGAAGAAGTATAGCTGTCAAGGGTAGAGAAA
This sequence comes from Pseudorca crassidens, assembly GCF_039906515.1. NCBI lineage: Eukaryota > Metazoa > Chordata > Mammalia > Artiodactyla > Delphinidae > Pseudorca > Pseudorca crassidens. The sequence continues at coordinate 61,974,131 of NC_090302.1, forward strand.
TAACAACCACTAAAGTTAGCCAGAAGAAGGTAGCTGACTAGTGGCTATTACTGTTATATGTTTTGCTTGCTTAAGATACTTGTCTCTGTCTTGTTCCATCGCGGTTACAGAGTGGCGTTTTGTGAGTGTTGTTTGTACTCCATAAACGTCTTTTATGCTAAGTTAGAAACACAACAGCCTAATTGAGAGCTTTTAGCTGCCAGGTCCTAAGGTCATTTTTCCCTTTCTTATGGAACATTATTATAATTATGTGTAACTATTTTTTAAATTTTTAAATTGTGAAATAAAACTATGCAGGTGATCACTTTTTTTTTTTTTTTTTTTTTTGCGGTACTTGGGCCTCTCGTTGTGGCCTCTCCCGTTGCAGAGCACAGGCTCCGGACGCACAGGCCCAGTGGCCATGGCTCATGGGCCCAGCCGCTCCGCGGCATGTGGGATCTTCCCGGACCGGGGCACGAACCCGTGTCCCATGCATTGGCAGGCGGACTCTCAACCACTGAGCCACCAGGGAAGCCCAGGTGATCACTTTTTATGGAAGACTGGAGCTTTGGAAATCCTTGCTCCATCTTTCTGGAAGTACTTACCCACTACATCATTTTCAGAATTTCCTTATATGAAAATAAATGTAGATGTTACAGGTGTAGAAATAATATATAATAAACCTTAATAAACCTGTGTTTCTTCATGTTAACTATTATTAGCTTCATTAATAGTAAGACAAAATAAAATGATTTACCTATATTCAGTAGTAGGCATAAAAGGAAAGCAAACAAGAAAAACTATATGAATAAATATATAGAGTGCAAAAAGAAAACTAGACAGGTGATGAGGTGATGAGGGGTTTGTCCTTTTGTGACCACTTCATCTAACATAAACACACTCATTATGAAGGCAACCTTGTTTCTTTTATATCAGATCTCTCTTTCAGTCCAGTTGGTCAGGAAAACTCCTATACACAGAAAAAAAAATGATCTGAGTCCCCATTCCTATGGCATAAGCAAAAGCAGAATGTTTGGTAACAGAAGTCTGGGGTTCCAATTGAAAATCTCCTATTCATCTTGGGAATCTCTCTTTCTGCAGGATTTCATAAAGATTCATCGGACTAGAGTTCAATCTAGATGTGATAGTTACTTATGTGATACTGTACTGTATAATTCTTGGTATGATAAACCCCCTCCTTATCTTATGTAAAAGTAGGCTGAGGTAGCTGTTTTTATTTTCCAGAACTCAAAATATAGGAAATTATCTGGTACAGATCAGGAAAAAGAAAGATTGCTCATATCAAATCTGACTCATTGAGAACAGGAGCCAGTGCTAAATAATGGTGAATTAATGCCTGATCTAAATACCTGAGGATGTGAAAGGGAACCATGTGCTTTTGACCGGAGGATCTCCTGAATCACACTTGTTGGCTCTTAAGCAGTGTGCCTATGAAGCAAGTAGAGGTAGGAAATGTGATGGAAAATCTACGTGGGTCCAATATTATTGGAAGCAACTAACTGTAAATGACATTTTCCCATGAACATCAATGACTCTAATACAAGACATACACACACACACTGATTTAAAGCCCAGGAATAATAAAAATTTCCAGGAGAAGTAGAGGGCTTCTACAATATTGAGTAGGAAACTAATTATTTAGGGCACTTTTCTATCTTAGTTGTGTTCACTTGGCATTTCGCTTTATGTTTATCATCATGCCACTAAACTAGGATGAAAATCCTTCTGATACGTCTGCTCAAGGATTCTATTTTACTAGAAGTTAGGTTCAAGAATGGGCTATGGAAACTTACATTAAAGTGGAAGCCTCACATACCATGTTACTCCCAGGTGACCAGTACTATACAGCAGTGGGTCTGAGTGTTAAAGACCCAGATGAAGCAGACTTATTTAATTGTGAAGGCATCTTGCCAGTAGTAGTTTACTTCCTTAGAGAAAAACTTTTATATGACTCAGTTTCCCTCTGAAAAGATTATGGGTCTAATAATTAAAAGGATATAGAATAAAAGCAATTCTAGCATAAATATTACTACAGTTATAAAAATGTTAGTTATTTCAAAATAACTTTTTTCCTAAAAATTTTATTTTACATTCAGTATCTTCAAGGGCTTTTTGCTGTGCATTTCCACATTCTTAAAGACTGACAATTGCAGTAATTTCCTTAGACGTTCTGCCTGTCTTACGGACTAGCACAGTATCTTTCAAAGCCATTCACCAAAGCAGCAAAAAAAAAAGGGGGTAAATGTTGACCACATGCAGAGAATTAAAAACTAAAGAAAGAAATAAAATTCATAAAATAAAAATAAAGAGACAGGAGAGTTTTCTTAGCAGCAAGCAGGGGGCTCTTCCTACAAAACCTCATTCCACCAAGATACAATTAAGATTTTAGAAGGCTCTGGGACTAAAAATCATTAGGGTGGGTATATAAATCAAGCCTTATTTTGATTATGAGTTATAGAAAAAAAAGGAATGTAGTGGTTCATGTGACTAGGATGTCTAGAGATTAATCTTGAAATACACCTGGGTCTAAGGACTCAACTAACATTCAACCTCGGTTTCTCTATGTATCTTTTTTTCCACTTTACTCTGGTTCTGATTTTTTTTTTCATCTTTAACCTCGGTTAGGTTCACTACACACAGAGATCCATACAGTCACAAGCTGCCCAAGAGTCTCTTCCTTCCAATTTAGCAATGTGTTGGATGCTCTTGGTGCCTTGCCTATATCCCCTTGGCACTCGTAGTTCCTACACGTGCTGGTGGCTTCTTATCCCAAGCATCTGCAATCTCTCTGCCTGGGGGCTTTCTGTGGCTGCTAGACCAAGGGCAAGCTGAAAGTGTGGAGGAGTTAACAACCCCTGGAGCAACCCTCAACTTTGTTCCACACTGTTGCCCAGAAGTTCCCAATGGGACTGAACTCCCATTTCCCAAAGTAGTCATCTGCTCATTAGCTCACCCTTAAGTGATTCTTTTTCCTTTCCTGATCACTCCCTGTTCCCTACCAGTGTTTCTTTGGATAACCTCTCAAGTAAACTGATTTCTTTCAAATCTATGCCTCAGGGTCTGCTCCTGAAGAAATCCAACCTAACAGGGGCAGCCTCAAAAGGTAGACTTTCCTCTACATACCAGAGAAAGATGCTAAGTCTGGGGTACTCTGAGGGCTGGGTCCAAGTCACATGCCCTCCCTTTTGCTAAGGAAAGAACCGATGTGTGTGTCTGTTACATAAATGAATGTGTCTATTATCCAAGGAATAAAACATGTGGGACAAGCAAAATGCATTGCTTTCGTAAGAGTTTGGTACATCTCATGAGTGAAAAACAATTGTATGAATCAGAGGATGAGGACGATCTATTTCTGCCTTACAAGGGACATCTATCAAATTATTATTTAACTACTCACACCCTTCACAATTGTTTAGAGTAACATTCTGTAAAATAGCTCAGTATCAATTATAACCTATTTTAGGCTATTAATTTGATACATGTATCCTGATATTTAATTAAGTTCCTATTGGAACATGAGTTTTAAAAAAATCAATATGTGTAATATTATAAATTCCTATAGACTATGGGAAATACATTTTTCTATTATTTTTTGTTTTAAAAAATAAATATGTGAGTTTCTGAGGAAAATCAGAAACAATGGAAAGGATACTGGTAAATTGGATGTATAGATTCTGATAGATTTGTGGAAAAACTACACTTAACCACCTTTTTTTTCTATCAATTCTGGAAGAAAGCACTATCAGTAATCTACATGTATTGTTGTGGCCCTCAATGGAAATACAGAAACATACTAGAATTTTTTTTTTTTTTTTTTTGCTTTTGACGTCTGAGTCAAACCCTATAGCATACTCTGAGACTTGTCTCTGTTGAACAGCCACTAAATCCACATGTGTGACCCATCCATGGGGCTCATTCTGGAGTCAGACACAGGAGTAGAAGGGCATAATTACCAGAATCACTTCCATGGATACACTGAAAATTTTACTTGTTGACTGGAGGGGACAGAGAGATAAGTATTCTAAGATGTACATGTATCAGAAAGAAGCTACTCAATATGTAAATGAGGCCTAGGGATAGAAAATAGCCATAAGTGAATAATAAGGATTATCGTTCAAAGCAGAAATTTATCCTTAACACCACCAATACATTTGCTGGCTAATAAATCAATGGGAAGCCACAGTTACTGGATTTCACTGAGAGAAGCTGAGTAGATTCAAGTTCACCTCTGAAAGCTTGAAAACTATGTTGTTAAAGAATCCTTGTGGGGCTTCCCTGGTGGCGCAGCGATTGAGAGTCCGCCTGCCGATGCAGGGGACATGGGTTCGTGCTCCGGTGCGGGAAGATCCCACATGCCAGATCCCACATGCCGTGGAGAGGCTGGGCCCGTGAGCCATGGCCGCTGAGCCTGCGCATCCGGAGCCTGTGCTCCGCAACGGGAGAGACCACAACAGTGAGAGGCCCGCGTACCGCAAAAAAAAAAAAAAAGAATCCTTGGGATGATATAGTCAGTGCAATTCATACTCAGCATTAGGATAATGAATTCGCTCCCCTGACATTAACTGTCCTAACTGGAAGGAAGCTCGCCTCCCCAGGATAGACATATGAGGAAGTTCTGTATCAAAAACTGTACCATGTGCTTCACATCTACAATGTCATGGCTTCCCAGGCACAGGCTACTGAACAGAGTACAGATTTAACAGAGCTGAAAAGCTATCATTATCCCACTTACAATACAAAACAAACAATACAAACAAAAACACTCTTAATTTTAGAAGAAAAAAGTATAATCCATTTGGATACTACAGGGTGCCTAACAACCCTCTGACTGAATACTATTAAAGGGGAAGTGGATGATAATCTTATAATTATGAAAGAAAGTGGAAATTATACATAAGGCACATATGACTGAAAGTTCCCTGTAAAAAATATATATATATATTCAAGGTGTGACCCTGAGCAAGTAATATCACCAGGCTGATCCACATCTATAAAATCTGAGAGTTGGATGAGGAGGTCTTCAAAGTTCCTTTCAACCCTAATCTTCTCTGTGTGACCTTCCATGAACAGAATTCCTATTCTTTTATAGGCTACAGGGAATTTAAAATAAAATGAACATATTTCATGAAGATATTCAATCAAATAAGCCATTTCGGGAAAATGTTCTTGATGCTCTGTGCCTTCTGAAGGAATGAAGAGTGCCTTCACTTTGCTTTACAGTGGTTTTAAGGGGAGTGGATGTGGATGTGATCAAACATGACACCACCATACTGTGTGATGCCTCCTAGCCTCCCCTCCAACAATGCTGAACTTCAGAAATAGCTAGAAAAGGAAGGGGTTTTCCTCTTGTTTGAGGTAGTACAGAAAACTGAGACTCAGAATGTCAGGATTTCATGTGAGGTTTGGCATTGATTTGAAATGTAGCCTAAAATAATTTAATCATTGGTTTATGTCAGCGATTTTTTCACATGCAAACTTTGAGGTTAGTCCTTATCTGCTGCTGTCTTTGGCAGACATATGAAAGAGGTTGGAAAGACAGTCTATGAGAGGCCTTGAGCTGCAGCAAGACAGAGGTACACAAATATAAGGCTGTTTGTAATCATCATCATGCTATTTATTTTTGCTTAGTGACTTCATTTGACTCATAAACTCAACATACCAGCAGCAAAAGCAGATGCACTTTCTCCTTGGAAATGCACTTCATATGCTCTTAGGGAAGGCAAGATTGCCCACTGGACAACATTTCAGAAGGTGCAATTTCATGTGAGTTCTCACGTTTTTTAAGCTGAAGAAGCTATTTAAAGTTCTGTTTTCTAATTTTCTTTATTTCTGACATTGAAACCTCATTTCAATTAAATTTTAAAAGAGTACCAAGGATACTTTTATCTGCAGGTTTCAGACAAGAGAGATAAAAGGGGAAAAGAAAAATAATGATCAGTAGAAAATTGTGTATCATCAAGATTAACATAAAAAAATTGCCTGCATTTTTTAAAAATTAATTTATTTTATTTTTTTAACTTTTGGCTGCATTGGGTCTTCTTTGCTGTGTGCAGGTTTATCTCTAGTTGCAGCGAGTGGGGGCTACTCTTTGTTGCAGTGTGCGGGCCTCTCATTGCAATGGCTTCTCTTGTCATGGAGCACAGGCTCTAGGTGTGCGGGCTTCAGCAGTGTGGCTTGCGATCTCTAGAGCGCAGGCTCAGTAGTTGTGGCACACGGGCTTAGTTGCTCCATGGCATGTGGGATCTTCCAGGACCAGGGCTCAAACCCATGTCCCCTGCATTGGGCAGGCAGATTCTTAACCACTGCACCACCGGGGAAGCTCCTGCCTGCATTTCTTTACACTAACAATGAAATATTAGAAAGGGAATGTAAAAAAAAAATCCCTTTTAAAATCACAAAAAAAAATTAAAATACTTAGGAAAAAACCTGACCAAAGAGGTGAAAGATTTACATGCTGACAACTATGAAACATTAATAAAGGAAACTGAAGATGATTCAAAGAAATGGAATGGTATCCCATGCTCTTGGACTGGAAGAATTAATATTGTTAAAATGGCCATACTACCCAAAGAAATCTACATATTTAATGAGATCCCTATCAAATTACCCATGACATTTTTCACAGAACTAGAACAAATAATCCAAAAATTTATATGCAACCATAAATACCCAGAATTGCCAAAGAAATCCTGAGGAAAAAGAACAAAACTGGAGGCATAACCCCCTCCAGACTTCAGAAAATACTACAAAGCTACAATAAGCAAAACAGCATGGTATTGGCACAAAAACAGATATATGGATCAGTGGAACAGAATAGAGAGCCCAGAAATAAACCCACACACCTATAGCTAATTAATCTTTGACAAAGGAGGAAAGAATATATAATGGAAAAAAGACAGTCTCTTCAGCACACAGTGCTGGGAAAGTTGGACAGCTGCATGTAAATCAATGAAGTTAGAACACACCTTCATATCATACACAAAAATAAACTCAAAATGGCTTAACGACTTAAATATAAGACATGACACCATAAAACTTCTAGAAGACTACATAGGCAAAACATTCTGACATAAATTGTACCAATGTTTTCTTAGGTCAATCTCCCAAGGCAATAGAAATAAAAGCAAAGATAAACAAATGGAACCTAATTAAACTTAAAAGCATTTGCAAAGCAAAGCAAACCAAAACAAAATGAAAAGACAACCCACAGAATGGGAGCAAGTATTGGCAAATGATGTGACCAACAAGGGATTAATCTCCAAAACATATTAACAGCTCATGCAGCTCAACAACAACAAAAAACAAACCCAATTGAAAAATGGGCAGAAGACCTAAATAGACATTTCTCCAAAGAAGACATACAGATGGCCAAGAGGCACATAAAAAGATGTTCAGTTTTGTTAATTATTAGAGAAAAGCAAATGAAAACTACAATGAGCTACCACCTCACAATGGTCAGAATGGCCATCGTCAAAAAAATCTACAAATAACAAATGCTGGAATGGATGTGGAGAAAAGGGAACCCTCTTACACTGTTGGTGGGAATGTAAATTAATGTAGCCACTATGGAAAACAGTATGGCGGTTCCTTTAAAAACTAAAAATAGAACTACCATATGATCCAGCAATCCCACTCCTGAGCATATATATGGACAAAACCCTAATTCAAAAAGATACGTGCACCCCAATGTTCATAGCAGCACTATTCACAATAGCCAAGACTTGAAAACAACCTAAATGTCCACAGACAGATGAATGGATAAAGAAGATGCGGTACATATATACAATGGAATACTACTCAGCCATAGAAAAGAATGAAATAATACCATTTGCAGCAACATGGATGGACCCAGAGATTATCACACTAAGTGAAGTAAGTCAGAAAGAGAAAAGCAAATGCTATATGATATCACTTATATGTGGAATCTAAAATATGATACAAATGAACTAATGTACGAAACAGAACAGACTCACAAACGCAGAAAACAGACTTGTGGTTGTGGGGGTGGTGGGGAGGGAGAGGGCTGGAGTGGGAGTTTGGGATTAAAAGGTGCAAACTATTATATACAGAATGGATTAAAAAAAAGGTCATACTGTATAGCACAGGGAACTCTATTCAATATCCTGTGATTAAATCATAATGGAAAAGAATATGAAAAAGAATGTGTATATATGTATAACTGAATCACTTGGCTATACAGAAGAAATTAACACAACACTGTAAATCAACTGTACGTCAATAAAATAAATTTTAAAAGACTGTGTAACATGTTCAAATACCCACTCAACACAGTCAGTTAATATAAAATACAGCAAAGGTTATTTCTCCTTCAGAATTAAACAATGCAGCTCAATTTTTTGCCTCACAGAAAATTTCAAAAAACAAAAGCTTATTTTAAATTCTATCTCATATCTATAACATTTAATTGAAGCTTAAATTTTACGGCTGTGTATGTGAAACTGGATGGCTATAATAACAGTAGCTACTTATTTCCCAGACATCATTTTAATAGAGGGCTTCCTATTATTATTTGCCAGGCACCTGTATTAACTAATTTAATCTTTACATAAAACTCTTGAGTCAGTGCTATTATTATTTCATTTTAAATTTTAGGGAACTACATCACAGTTAGATTGAGGAATACATTATTCAAGTCTTATAGTGACTGAAGGTACAACTGGGATTTGAACGTAGGCAGTCTTGGTTCCAGAGTCCATACGCTTATTACGATTCCACAAACAGTCCCTCCTGTAAGAGACTCAGATGTTGTGGGGACCTGTTCCTGCATGTAAATAGTGATTGTGTCACCGTCATCATTTACTATATATTCACACACAGTGTCAGCTCTGAATTAGGGTGGGGAACTGGAATATGACACTTGGATGAGAGCCAGAACACACAATTTTAGTTCTGGCACTTTTCTTGACTTACTATTTGATCTAGAACCAGTCACTCAAACTCCTTGGGCTACAATTCCTCATGGGTAAAATTAATTAATTAATTAATTAATTAAATTGTTGAGACAGGGGATTGATCAAGATTTTTCCAAATGATTAAATGAAGATTCTATAATTATAAAGTGTTTAATTTGTTTAAAAATAACTGACATGACCTTATCTAATTTAGTAGTGAAATAAATTTTCTTGCTATAAAAATATGGAAGAAAATGTCCATTGTATATTCCATGGACTTGATTTGGATTTTTAGTAAAGACCAGGTTGGTTCTTAAGAAAAAACAAAAGAAAAAGCAAAACATCAGGATTTCCATCAAAATGAACATATGTAAGCAGTAACAAAGAAGCAACTGGTCACATGTTTACATTTTCAATATATTTTTTTGTTGAATAAAAGAAAAAAATATCTTTATAGGAAAAATGGACAATGTTACAACAATGATACAATAAACTCTCATAAAATTATAACTTAATCAAGACAAGGAAAGGGGCTTTTTCCTGACTTGCTAAAGCTACAATCACTTCGAAGAGACATACAAGTATTATGCTGATTTAATCAATAGGCTTGGCTACATAGCATGCTTCAGTTGCCAAGCAGTAGGAATGGCCAGAGAAGAGGGTGAAAATTACTAAATGCTCTGATACTCTGGCCCAACACTGTTGGGCAAATAAGCACCAACCCACAAGAAGCAATATAACTTAGGAAACATTGGATATTAGATATTATAAACATCCAAGTTTTATATTTTTTCTGTACTATTTTTAGTATTGGTAAATGACATAAAGTGGGGTGTGTAGGTGAACTAGATGACAAAAGAAAACACGCTTTCTGTAGTAAAACTTTAAGAGAGATAGGCTCAGAGTCTCTATACTTATGTAACAGCATCCCTGTGATAGTGGTCAACAGGGATAAAGGAACACTGTCTTGGGATTCACTGTGCTCTGGCATATCTTCCTCTGTGATCAATTAAAGCAATATTATGTCATATGTCAGCAAAAGAAAGAGGTTAATGGAGTCTCCAGGCATGCACAAGGAATTAGTCTTTAGTTTATATAAACTATAATAAATTTTATCAAAGCATTCAAGTTTTCCAGTAACATCATCATACCTATAGGACAAAATCCTGGAATATACAATATTCAAAAAAGGGGCCTATCATTATGTTCTTGGAGGCATAGTTGTCAAATGACACATTTAGAAAAGAATCATGCCTTGCTATAAATCCCACAAGTCTCAAAACACTCTCATAGGTTTTATGGACTAGGAAACAACCAAGTGAAACAGATAACATTATCACAATTTTTTGGAAGCGGAAATGAAGGCTCAAATAAAGTGCAAATTATACATCATTTAACTTTACAATAGAACTTTTAACCAAAGTATTTTGTTTTTAAATTTAAATTTGTTCTTATCCCACTATAAAAGTAAAAATCAGTGGCTCCTTCTAAACTACCTGATGATATAAAAATATCTTAAGGAATAGGCCCAGTAAATTCATTTATTTATTAGGAAATTTATTAGGATTTTATTAGGAAAAAATAGCTTCAAATGTAGTAATAAAACAATTCTCTAGAATGTATAAAATTGTTCCGAAAAATACCTGGCTTACAAATTTAATGCGAGATAGACATCTTTTTATTTTTTTCTTTGGGGTATAGTTGCTTTACTATGTTGTGTTAGTTTCTGCTGTACAACAAAGTGAATCAGCTATATGTATACATATATATCCTCCCTCTTGGACCTCCCTCCCACCCCCCATCCCACCCATCTAGGTCACCACAGAGCACCGAGCTGACCTCCCCGCACTATACAGCATGTTCCCACTACATGCTATCTGTTTTACACATTGTAGTATAAAACACATTGTAGTGTATATATGTTTTACACATTGTAGTGTATATATGTCAATCCCAATCTCCCAATTCATCCCACCTCTGCTTCCCATCCCCTGTGTCCACACATCCATTCTCTACCTCTGCGTCTCTACTCCTGCCCTGCAAATAGGTTCATCTGTACCATTTTTCTATATTCCACATATATGTGTCAATATATGATATTTGTTTTCTCTTTCTGACTTACTTCACTCTGTATGACAGACTCTAGGTCCGTCCACATCTCTACAAATGACCTGATTTCGTTCCTTTTTATGGCCGAGTAATATTCCATTGTATATATGTACCACACCTTCTTTATCCATTCATCTGTCGATGGACATTTAGGTTGCTTCCATGGCCTGGCTATTGTAAATAGTGCTGCAGTGAATGTTGGGGTGCATGTGTCTTTGAATTATGGTTTTCTCAGGGTATATGTCCAGTAGTGGGATCGCTGGGTCATATGGTAGTTCTATTTTTAGTTTTTTAAGGAACCTCCATACTGTTCTCCACAGTGGCTGTATCAATTTACATTCCCACCAACAGTGCAAGAGGGTTCCCTTTTCTCCACACCCTCTCCAGCATTTACTGTTTGTAGATTTTTTGACTGATGGCTATCCTGAGTGGTGTAAGGTGATAACCTCGTTGTAGTTTTGATCTGCATTTCTCTAATGATTAGTGATGCTGAGAATCTTTTTATGTGCCTCTTAGCCATCTGTATGTCTTCTTTGGAGAAATGTCTATTTAGGTCTTCCATGCATTTTTTGATTGGGTTTTTTTTCTTTGATATTGAGCTACATGAGCTATTTATATATTTTGGAGATTAATCCTTTGTCAGTTGCTTCATTTGCAAATATTTTCTCGCATTCTGAGAGTTGTCTTTTTATCTCATTTATGGGTTTCTTTGCTATGCCAAAGTGTTTAAGTTTAATTAGGTCCCATTTGATTTTTTGTGTGTTTGTTTTTATTTTCTTTACTCTAGGAGGTGGGTCAAAAAAGATCTTGCTGCTATTTATGTCAGAGAGTGTTCTGCCCATGTTTTCCTCTAAGAGTTTTATAGTGTCTGGCCTTACATTTAGGTCTTTAACCCATTTTGAGTTTATTTTTGTGTATGGTGCTAGGGAGCATTCTAATTTTATTCTTTTACATATAGCTATCCAGTTTTCCCAGCACTACTTATTGAAGAGACTGCCTTTGCTCCATTGTTATTTCTTGCCTCCTTTGTCACAGATTAGGTGACCATAGGTGTGTGGGTTTATCTCTGGACTTTCTATCCTGTTCCATTGATCTATATTTCTGTTTTTGTGCCAGCACCATACTGTCTTGATTACTGTAGCTTTGTAATATAGTCTGAAGACAGGGAGCCTGATTCCTCCAGCTCCATTTTTCTTTCTCAAGATTGCTTTGGCTACTCAGGGTCTTTTGTGTTTCCATACACATTGCAAAATTTTCTGTCCTAATTCTGTGAAAAATGCCATTGGTAACTTGATATGGATTACATTGAATCTGTAGATTGCCTTGGGTAGTATAGTCATTAGACATCTCAAAGACCAAATGTCTGAGTCTATCACCAAAGTGTTTAACTTTGCAAGGAGATGTGTTGTGATCTACTATAACTGTAACATTATCTCTACAACTGTACATTACAAATATCTTGTTGCTTTGGTTGAAATAGAAAGATTCAGTTGCTAGGAAAAACTTCCAGACTTGTTAAAGAATGGTTCATTTTAACTGATGATATTTTTATTTCTTCTTTGCTGTAGGCTAAATGCTACAATGGAAAGAATTTTTATTTGAGACCAAAAGATCTGGAATTGACTTTCTACTCATCCATCTACCATCTGCATGATATTAATCAAGCTACCATGATGGACCTCTCTAATGCTCAATCAACAGTGTCATGGGCTTCCTTCATCACTGCCCTTTGCCAGATTCTTTTGAGCTCTGCCTGCCTGCCAAGATCTCTCATCTTCTTTGCTTGATCCACCAACAATTTTCTCCTCTGAACATGTGCATGTATATAATCCTGAGTTATGGCCATTCCCAACCAGACTGATGCTAATCAAGCTTCAAGTGACAATGCTGCAGGGTTAGAAATTCTAGACGCTGATCATCAGTCTGGGTACCTTGACCATTATTCTGCCAATACTCTCTGCCAGACTTGAACATTCTTTCTCTTCCAGGTCCTCATTCTGACTCTTCTTCTTCCCTCTTCCCCTCAGTGAACATGGAGTACAGAGAGACTCATGTTTCATCAAGGCTCTTGGACTTGGCCTCTCCTATGCTGTTCTACCACATCGTGATCAGGCAATTGCTCAAACAACACACTCCAAAAACCCTTATTTATTTTTGATAAGGAGATCTTATGAAGATTCAATCCTTCCTCTTTGAAATTTTCAAATTTCTGTTTAAAGAAAACAAATATCTCATACTTCTCATTGAACAAAATGTAGATTTCAGGAAGATGAAAATGCGTTTGCTTTATTACATACACTATTAACCTCTCTCTCACAAAAGTTCTGAATATTCTGTTTGTCTTCTTAGGTATATTTTCCACTATTCCTCACATTATGCATTGCCCCAGAAAACTGAATTCTATGGATTTCATCATCAGGCTACCTGGCTCTCTGGCTTTTAGTTTGGTTTGGCCAATGGAAGGTTATACTGGCAGGAAACCAGTGTGGGATAGTAGAGAGAGGTTAAGTTATCTGTGCCCCAATCCTTGCAAGGCAGAGGGTAGACGGAGGCTGCATTCCTCTAGTAGGGAAGCCCCTTTCTTACAACAACAGCTCTGACTGGGTCATGAAAACCACTCTGTCTCCTTTCCCCTCCTCACCTTTGCTAGCCCTTTCTCGGCTTCTTTAGTCCCACCTACACTTTAGTAAATAGTATCATCATTAAATTCTCCTTACTCCTTTTATGTGTGTCACCTGCTTTTTCATAGAACCCTGACTGATACAGTTTCCTCACACCAAGTTTAACTGAACCATGTCTACTGCAAGTGCTCAGTCCACTTTTGAGAAATAATTGGTCCCTGAACATAAAGGGGAAAGGAACTGGCAGAAATAGTTTACAATGCTTCTGTAAGGATTTTAAAATGCAATTTCTTGTATAAGATAGTCACACCCTATAGATATATAAAGTAGTCATATTTAATAGAACATTTTATATACTTTAATAATGTTTAAGATTTAATTGTATAAAAGGATATTTGAGGTGAAAAAAAAGAAATGAGTGATATTTTTGCTTTCTTATTCAGTTTCTTTCATACTCAGATTTTTAAAAATCTTTTCCAAGTCTGGAAATTCCCTGCTCAAAAATCAGGTCTATAATTATGATCTTGGGAGTCTAATGATTTTAGTTTTCCCGTTCCCTGTAGCCCCCTTTGAAGCTGCATCATTAAATGATCATTTGCACATCCTTTTTCTTTTTTCTTACATAATTGATGAGTAGTACATGGAATTTCTGAATAATCAGGCAAGAAGTCACGTTAGGCTTTCAGAGAAGACATTCTGGCCTTTGTGTGGGTTATTGCAAAAGAGGATACTTTTTTCTAAATACTTCAGTAATCATCTAAATAATTGTTTCCTACCATCCAACCCAAAATTTCAGCTTTAGATATATTTCTATTCTGCTTTATCATACAACTTATAAAAATGATTAATAACATTTCCTTTAGTAATTATGTATCAGCAAACTTCTTCAGCTTTCTCGAAAGGTATCCTGATAGACTTCTAAGCCATAATAATTCAAGATATTGCTGTATGACGTTGTAGCAGATGCAGTGGCTCATCTCCATGACTGGTTTTCCCTTCTTCCTGAGCACATTACTAGCCCCCATTTCTCAGGCTCTTGTGGTCAGTTACAGTAATTTGACAGGATTCTAGCTCACTGTGAGGGTAAATGATGGCTGCCATTCTTAAACCTGGTTTAGGAAAAACTCAAATCATGCAGTCCTCACACTCTTTCCTCTTTTGGACTGAGTCATATGGAGATAACAAACAGAGTGATCATGAAAATTATGTGTCACAGACAATACAAAGACATCATCACAGGTTGCTGAATAACTGCAGGGGACAGAACCCCCTCCTGCCTGTCTGGAATTTGCCTTTTATTGTAACTGAACAAGAAATAACCTTCTTTTTGTTCGAGCCAATATACCTTTTGGGTGTATTTTTACAAATGTTGGCTTATCCTCATACTAATGATATGACTAAATTAATTCTTTCTCAGGATGGTTTAAAATAATTTTATCATTTTTCTAGTGAATTTCCTTGATCCTATATTTTCCTCTCAATACTACCAATTTCTTTCCTTTCATATGGACGCTTTCAAAAAATGTTTCATAAACACATTTAATAACTCTTTGAAGGGACTTCCCTGGTGGCGCAGTGGTTGAGAGTCTGCCTGCCGATGCAGGGGACACGGGTTCGTGCCCTGGTCCAGGAAGATCCCACATGCCGCGGAGCGGCTAGGCCCGTGAGCCATGGCTGCTGAGCCTGCGCGTCTGGAGCCTGTGCTCCGCAACGGGAGAGGCCACAACAGTGAGAGGCCCGCGTACCGCAAAAAAATAAATAAATAAAATAACTCTTTGAAGAGAGCACAATAAGATTCATGCATTCTACTTGGTTCTTGGGATGAGCAAAAACAGATATATTCCTTGACTCATAGATCTTGTAAAGGAGACAAATATTAATCAAATAATGGCAGAAAAAAATAAATATTTACAAAGATATTGTTTGAAGATAACTATTTTGAAGGAAAGAGTAATATGAAACACTTGGCTTGGTATGGCAAAGGGACAAGTCTTTGATAAAGTGAATGAGTGAAATCAGTATAAGGAGTAGTATTACACCAGGTGTACAAAGGCGGAGATTGCCTCCCAAGCAGTTGAAACACTATGTGCAAAGATTGTGTGGATGGAGGGAGCAAACCAACACAACAACTTGGTGAAAAGCCATTGTGCCTGGAGCACAGCCAGCTGTGGAATATGAGATAAGGCCAGAGAAACTGATGGGAGCCAGAGTATGCATGATTCCATTGGTCATATTCTTCTTTCCCATTCACTTTGTAAGTCACTGTGACCTGGCTTCCATATATTTGGAAAACTGACTTTGTCACTATCATCCATCAGTTATCACCACTGATTTCTATTATTATCAAACACTAGCTCCTCCTAATATCGAACACAACTTCCTCTTCTTTTGGAAACTTTAGTGCCTCACTCTCTTCATTCATCTCTAACATTACGGCAGATTGCTATTTCCAAACATTGCCTCAGCCATAATTCCAGTCCATGCTCTTCTAGAACCTTGTCACTACCACACCAAGCAGGTAAGTCTATTTCTTCTTTACTTGAAATGAGGTAAGCTGTTTGGCTACCCTAATATGCAGAATGTAGCAAAAGTGATGCTACTTCACTTCCAAGGTTAATTCATAAAATGTAATACAATTTCCATCTGGCTCTCTCTCTTGAGATGATCACCCTTGCATCCAGCCATTATGTTGTAAGGAAGCCAAGTCCACGTGAAGAAACCACATTTAGGCATTCCAGCCAAAAGCCCAAGCTAAGGTTCCAGCCATTAGTCATTGTCAACCACCCGGTATGAGTCAGCAAGCCTACAGATGGTTCCAGCCTCTAGATTTCACGTTGCTCTAGTTGATGAGTGAAACAAAGACAAGCTGTCCTTGCTGAACTCTGTCCAAATTCTCAATTTATGAGCAAAATAAATGTTGTCATTGTTTTATTATTCTAAGTTTTGGAGTAGTTTGCTACACAGCAACAGGTAATAAGAGCAAATATTCTGATTCCTTCTCATTTTTCTTTATTAACTAATTTTCTTCAGTGTAATAGTTTAGTAAACTATGTTTTCCAAATTAGCCTTCCTTGGTTCTAATCATCACTCAATCACTTTCTGGCTATGAAAGAGTACAAATTACTATACCTCATTTTACTCACCTGTAAAATTGGGAAAACAGTGGTAAAAATCCCATGGTGTGATTGTTAGGATTAAGTAACATAATTCATGTAGAGCATTTATTACAGTACCTGGCACATAGTAAGTGCTCAATAAAAGTGTTATTTTTATTTCAACTCTGAAACTTTGGGGTTTCCCAGCATTTTAGCCATAACTCGATTCTATTATATTCTATTATATTCTTACTTGGTGTGCTCTTCCCAGCATTCTTAACTATTCCCATTGCTTCAACTATCATGTTTTTTAAAGTGGCATTTTATTTTCTTTGACTTAAGTAGGTTTTCAGGCTATAATTAAAACTTATTGCATTTTACAATTTTTCAAAATTGTCTTATATGCTTAATATTTACTCTTTCCTTCTTCAGCATATCTTATTAATGTAGAATAAAAAAAGAATCAGGATGTGCTGAGCATTTTAAATAAAAAGTATGAGTCACCTTACAGCTAGATGAATTCCTAGCAAAGTGAGAACCAAAGAAAACCTGAACAGAGGGAGAATAAAATAGTATTTCTTTAGGAAAAGAGAAAATCGTTTTTCAAACAAAATAAAATTTGGAGAGGTATAAAAACAAAAATATAATTACCTCTATTTGAAATGGTTAAAAAAGTCATTTTAAGTTTTGTTTGTTTTTAAACTCTCAGTGACTGTGGTATTTGTTTCCGGTTTTATCCACAAACTCCTTGAATATTTGTCTGGAAATAAACATTTCTTATTAAGAATTAGAAATTATAACTTTTAAAATGCATACCTAAGTCTTTAAATCAGTGTTCTCAGCAGGAGTAATCCATGCTAGTGACCACGAGTGACCTAGCAGAGTTGGCATGCTGGAAGTGATTATTAGTAGCACAGTGAATCTTCCAGAAGAGTAATCCAATAAGAATTATATCTGTAACATTTCCCATACTTCACCTTGCCAAATGTGTCTTGTGCATCACTTTCTGGTTCAAGGCTAATGATGGCTAGCATTATTGTATATAACATTCACTATGTGTCGGGTAGTGTTCTAAGCTATTTAGCAGATTTAATTACAATGAATTTCAAAATAACACATTGGTACCATTATCATCTCAACTTTTGAGATGGATAAACGGCCCCAGGAAGGTTATATATCTTGTTTAAGACTACCTAGATACTTGATACCTACCTAAGTAGGTACTTGTTAGGGTTGGGGATTTGAAAAACCACTGTCTGCCTCCAGAACCCTACTGGTAGTCACGGTGCCGTTTAATGAACCACTGAGGTCTGCAGCATAGAGTCCAATCTCTTCAGCATGGCAATCAAGATCTTCCCTGATCTGCTCCCCGTTCTTGCTGCTCAACTATTCCTCCCTCCCCAGCTAGGCTCCAACTAACCTCGAAGAGTGACAGTTTCTCAAGAACACTCTTCATTTTTCTATCCCATTGTCTTTTTAAAAACTCCTATATTTGGTATGCTTTTCCTCTTCCTTTGTTTGTCAAACTCCTAACAATCAACGTCAGCTCAGTTAAGTGGTGTCTCTCCATGGAGACTTACTTGAGCTAGCCCTATTTGTGAGACAGAAAGAAGTCCTGTCTTTCCCTTTCTTCAGGAAATCTCATGTATTAATTTAACAGGTTATATCCTAAGCTTTCTGAGAGTAGAAACTGTTGTGCCTTCTTTTTTCATTTCCCTGAAATAACTGGTATAAAGCCTTGAATATAATCAGTTTTCAAAAACTGGTTTGATTTGAATTAGGTTCATGATTCCATGGCACTCTACAACATAGCTAGCATGCAAAGCAAATATGAAGAACCACTGTTCCTAGAAACCCGATGAATAATCTTTTCTAGTAACATGTTTTGATGTTCTGGGTATCTAGTATCTATGTAAGATATATAAAATAGCTGACGTCTACAATTATTTTATGTGGTAAAATATGAATGACAAAAATGTTTCCAATTACTCAAATATATTATCAAAGATGACACAAAGGCCAAGTTGAGGTATTAAGGAAGCTGAAGGTTACAACTTATTTGATTAATCTAAAGTGCTCTTGACATTCAGTCATGATAAGCCAATCAAAACAAGATTATGTGTTTTGTGCCTTGGGATTATTCAGTTATTTTTCTCCATTCTTCATAATTAACCACATGCAGCCAAATGCATTTTTTTCCAAAATAGAGATGTCACAATATATTCCATAAAAATAACATAATAAATGTCCATCTCCCTGATAATACATTTGCATTTTATGTACTCTACACTGCACACTAATTCATCTCTGTGGTAAATGTTTCAAGACAACAATGACATTTTCCTACCTTTGAATTCTCCCAACAACATTTAATTCTATAGAAGTACAGAATTTTCTTTAGCGATCATCAGTCTTATATTTCTTTTTTTTTCTTTTTTGGTGTGTGAGGAATTTAATCAGATCATCCTGTTCAATCTGTCCAATGTGTTCAATTCTCTCTCTCTCTTCCTTCCATCTCAAAATCAAGGAACTTTCACAATTAAGATGTTCATCTATAACTCAATTAAATAAATATTTTTCTTTAGTTTGTTTCATTTAATATGCAGTAGGCAAGAAAGTGCCGAATTCAACAGGTACCAAAAATGTCTCCTGCTGTATGGACACAGAGCCACTATGGTAACACAGAAACCAATTGCTTTAGCATCAAGAGTAACATTCCCAAGGGCAAGATAATATTGTGGCTCAACGCTCTACGAGTGGGAGTGTTTGATTATGTACACTCTCGGGGAGATGTATATACCAGGTAGAACAATCAGGGAGTGCTTAATGTTAAGCACCACTACCAGAAGGATATTGACTACATGAATTTTCTCTACAATACTATTACCCTGCTGTGTATAGCCACACATTTCAATCACTTTGATGTATTAGCCAATCAGTTCAAGCAAGTTTAGTTTTCTTAATGGAGCTTAATCAGACTTCTGGAGAAAATATTTTTATGCAAAATAATTCACCAATATAATGATTTATTTTCTCTTCTCTGGCATGTGTTGGAAATCTGGTCTCTTTAGTCAGACTTCTGTACACTGAGAGACTAAGTTTTAATACATTTGGCTTTATAAAATGCATGAAGGGAAGCCCATCAGAACATAATTGCAGAACTTCCAAAAGAGGGTTGTAAGAGAATATCCCCAGCTGATCCATACTTGCAACCTTTTCCTAAACCCCATTTTCCTTTCAAAGCTTCTTCCCCTCTTTGGCTCTCATCTAAGCCATCACTGTGGCTCTTCGTCTGTTAACTGTAACTTTGTTCCTACCTGGATGACTATATCTGATTATGCTTATTCTCCCAAAGCTGCGCTTGACATTTTAAGGGGCTACATAATCCTATTGAGCTCTTATGTATTTTGATTGCAGACCCAATTGCTGGTGTTTAGGCATCAAATTACCTTTAAAAGCTTTGTTTAAATAAGGATGAGCCTCATAATCAATATATATGTTTAATGGTAAAATGTTTTGATTTATCTTTCTGGAAAGATGTTTAAGGCAATGATAATAGTTGATGGAAATATGTCATTTTGCCTGAAAGTTAAAGGATTGACTCAGGCTTGCCTCACCTAATCAAGGTAAAAGGTTGGTCCACTTTGGTCTGTATGTGTAATTCCTATGATGTATATGTGTACACATGCACACACACTCACGCATGGAAGTTAACTGTGGAGATTGTATATCCATAAATTAACTAGATTTTTTTCTTTACATATCGTCAACAAAATAATGTTAATATATATCTTGGACTGTACTGGGGGATCAATTTTGTACAAACATTAAAATAAATAGTACTTTGTAAATGTACCTTAAGTGAGATTTAGAGGCATCTATGAGAGTTCCTGATTAACTTAGGCACTGCTCCCACTCAATATAAATATGGCCTGTGGCTGTGTACATTTCATAGATCATTTGCACTACTCAGTAACATCTGAAGAATATTAATCAGGATAAAATAAGAGATGGCAAGCTAAAGAAATTCAATATAAACATGTAGCAGAGTGAACCTTCTGACCTCTCTTTGTAGAACAGAGTTAAAGCTATTACTTAGAATTGGGCAACAAATACACAGGAAGGATTTGCCACAGGTTTATCAGACTTCGTAACAATCAGTGACAATGATGGGACCTTCTTATGAATTTGAGAGCTGAGGTTAAATTAAGATGAAATGCCCTAGATTAGGCATTAAAGTTACCCATTATATTATTAATTTTAATTAGATTCTTTGCTGTTTATATTCTTTGATCTGAGCTAAGTAATTAAGCCTATTTTACTTTCTAATTAGATTACAGTGCATGTCTTGCTAAATCCAAAGATAAGAGAATGTATAGGTCCTTTATGTATACTGCTTTGCTGTGGGTATCCTGTCTACAGAATGATGCTCTGGATGTAAGAACACGCTTAAAATTTTATTCGACTATAGCGGTAGTGTTGACCTTTCCAGAGAGATTGTAAACCATAATTTTTTACATTTATGTAATGAGTCCTATTTAATCCTTAGTTTTTAAAGCAGAGGATTTTGGGATCCAGAAGGAACAAATTTTCTACTGCAAAGAATCTGGATGATGCCAGTATATAAGGAGGGATCCAGGGGTCTAGAAGAAAACATACAGACCACTTAAAAAGGGAGATGTCCCTGTGTCAAGGCAAGGCTAGACTCCAATGGCTCTAAGACAGACATATGATTTGATGGTGTAGCTTTATCTTGAACCAGCTGTCAGACTGCTGAAAACTTTGAATTTAATGTTAAAGATGACTTTTGAGATTAAAAATAATGATAATAGCTAAATTTGAGCACTTACTATATTCCACACAAGGTAATAAGCATTTTATATAAATCATCTCATTTAACCTTAACATGCACCCACTGGAGTAAATATTTTATTTAAGTCCACCTTCCGGAAAACATAAAGGAAACAGAAAGCATAGAGACTTAATGTGACTTGACCCTGCTGGTATGTGTCAGATGCAGGCCTTGAACCTGTCTGTATGACTCCAAGCTTATGCATGTTTTAACCACTACCTTTCTCTGTAGCAACTCTAATTCGATCATGAATTTTAGGAACTTCTCTCAGACTCCATTTTCCACTAGTAAAGTGGAGCTTGAAATACATACAGCTCTTAGTGGTACTGCATAAATTAAATCATTCATATTTTTAAACATGATTCATGTGATATCATCCGGGAACACAATAGGTTAGTGAATATATTTTTTCTTTCCGGAAACCACAGCTACATGTGCGAATTATCTGGTGCTTGAGTACAATAGCATTTATTTAACACACTGATAGCTTCTGAACTGCTCTTCTTGCTTCCTTCTTACTCTCCTATGGTTTATTTCCACCTATCAGCCAGAATGATCCAAATAAAATGTAAGTCAAGTCATGCAGTACTTTCACTAAAACTTACAATGGCTTCCTACTTCACATAACATATAATTCAAAGGTTCCCTCATAATTTACAAGGTCTCCATGATCTGACCGCAACCTGTGTGATTTTGTGTCATATCAGTCATCTGCTCACTGCACTGATTCAGCCAGACAGACCTCTGCTATTTCCTCAAACACTGGCAAATGTTCTCAGTCCAGGGCCCCTGTGTTTATTATCCCTTCTTCTCACTGTGTATACAAATCTTGCTCCTTTCCTTAATTCAAAACTCAGCTCAAATATGGCCTTCTCTGACACACCCCCCCGACTGTCCTATGCAAAACATTAAGAAATAGCACAAACACTCCACCGACATCACTCTCTTCACTATTTACCCCTTAGTCTTCTTGATTTTTTTCATAGCATGTATTCTACGACTCTCTATTTACTTATGTATCTATAGTTTTTATGATGTCTTACTGAAACATACATTCCACAAGAGAAAAAGATTTTTTTTTTCACTGCAGTTTCTCCAGAGCAGAAAAGAGTGTCTGACACAGTGTATAAATTCACTTTGAGGAATAATGAATGATGAATGAATGAATGAATGGACATATATTAATGCTCATTATATTAAAGGTATTAAGTATTATGAAATGAGTGTGGTTTTATACACTTATTTTCCAAGGATCTTTTTCAACCTTCTTATATGACACAAAACCTTCTTGAGAAGAAGGAAGTATCCCTGTTGGGTAGGCTCCAGGAAAAGAGCTGCTTGAGTGCATTATCTGATTATTTCTAATACCTGCATTTCTCTACACTTCAGAGCCAGGCACATTTAGCAATCTATTCTAGGTTAATCCCATTTTGTATTTTGAGGGTAACCCTTTTAGTATATAATGTGACTTAAACTAGTAAATTTAAAGCTGACTCACGTCTTACCTGATTTTCCAGAGTCTGAATTACCTGTGGGAATAGAGTTTCAACTTTACCTTACACTTCCTATTGGTATTTCTACTCCTATCTCTCTGCCAACTGCTCCTAATGCCTGCCTCACCCATGGGGACCTCTGGGTGTGCCCCTAATCTTTGCTGTTGGAACCTCTACTTTCTTGCTTAACCATATGATGTTGTGTGGTATCTAATCTCCACTCTGACTCGTCATTCCACTGCTTTAGTTATGACGTCGATCTAACTCCAAAATTTTGAAGGATGTTTTAATTTAACAAACACAAATCATCATGAACAGAGCTACTGATTAACGAAATAAATCACTAAGTATATTTAATGTCAATAGCCACACACATTTAACATCTACTGGTACTTATTTTCACTACCTGTTAGATGTGTATATCCTCCCAAGATGTACATGGACTATTTCAGCAAGTCTACATTGCTACAATATGCTGTGGTAAGTTACCTGGATATGAGAAATGGGGTTTCAGCGAAGCTATAAATAGAAGAATAACAGACTCTGTGAATATCAAGACATTCTACTGTGGCTCACTATAATAGTTTTCTATCAATCTTCAATGAGACAATAGTATAAAGCACTTTGTAAATTTTCAAGTGATTTAATATGTAAACTACAATTTGGTTATAGAATATAATTCAAAGTATACATGATTTTTCAAATTTAAAATATTGTTGTTACTTTGCCACATGGCTTAATGTGTTATGAATGAAAAGAACATTTTTCATCTGATACATAATAAAGATTTTATAAAGATGATTATGAAAATAACATATATGACATACTGGGAAAACTGGACGAGACTGAACTATATTTTTAAATAATAGATTCTATTTAAATTGGAAAATGGGAGGTTTGCTATATCAAAATATGAAGGAAAAATAATTTGTGCTTTACGGAACACCTGTCTGTTTACTTTATAATTGTGTTTTTTAATGTTAAATGTGCATAATATTTCTTCTGAGCTAGATAGAAACATTCAAAATTAAAATGATATTCCCAGGAAAAGACATTTAATGTATTTAACATTTAACACATTATTATAGGTTTTAATCTATTGCATTATATCTAAATGGGGGTCCCTCACACATGCCTATCTGAGAGGGTCAAAGTCAGAATGCCTATACCTTCAGACCAAAAATCAATACAGTATCCTGAGTTTGGTTAGCTATTCAAACTTCTCTGCCTATTCATCACTCTCCTTTTCTATCACTAACATTCGTTGCTTGATGTTGGCTAAAATACATGCTTTTTGTGTTCTATAAAAATTCCATCTTTTTTTGACAAATACCCTTACACCCTTAGGAGTTTCCAATTAATTATTTACTTATCTATATATAAAACATTTTTCTCCCTTTTATAGATAACAGAAATATGTAAAATTTTTATTACCAATCATAAGAAGTGGTTTTTTCTCCAGGAAAATTTTAGATACTTGATTGTGATTTAAATAAATGTAGGCAATTTATTTTTATCTGGGATTTAACATTACCCAGTGTTTCATCATGTCCTGACCTGCATAAAGAGCATAAAAATATCTAACAAGAAGGTTCAAATGGTCAAGGATGCATCAGGATCTCAACAGGAATATTCAGTATTATTGAATGAGATTTCTTTCTTTAAGAAATGAAAGTTCATCCCTCAACATAATAAAGGCCATATGTGACAAACCCATGGCTAATATCATACTCAAGAGTGAAAGGTTGAAAACTCCCCCTCTAAGATCAGGATCAAGATAAGGGTGACCACTATCACTATTCCTTTCAACATAGTACTGGAAGTCCTGGCCAGAGCAATTAGTCAAGGAAAAGAAATTTAAAAAAAACCCAAAAAACAAAAAAAACTATGAGAACTAATAAATTCAGTAAAGTTTCAGGATAAAAAATCAATATACAAAAATCAGTTGCCTTTCTATATACTAATAACAAACTACCTGAAATAAGCAAAAAAGAAAGCAATCTCATTTATAATAGCTTAAAAAATAAAATACTTATGAGTAAATTTAACTAAGCAAGTAAAACATCTATACAGTGAAAACTATAAGACATTGATGAAAGAAACTGAAGGAGACACAAATAAATGGAGAGATAGCCCATGTTCTTGAACAGGAGGATTTAATATTGTTAAAATGTGCACAACACTCAAAGCCATCTACAGAGTCAGTGCAATCCCTATCATAATCCCAATGGCAATTTTCACAGAAACAGAGAAAATGATTCTAAAATTTGTATGAAACCACAAAAGACCCAAATAGCTAAAGCAATCTTGAGAAATAACAAACCTGGAGGCATCACACTTCCTGATTTCAAACTATATTATAAAGCTATAGTCATCAAAACAGCATGGTACTGGCATAAAACAGACACATGGACAAATAGAACAGAATTGAGAGTCCAGAAATAAACCCACACATGTATGACCAACTAATATCCGACAAGGAAGCCAAGAATACTTAATGGAAAAGGGTAGTGTCTTCAATAAATCATGTTAGGAAAACTGGATACCCACATGCAAAAGAATGAAACTAGAGCACCATCTCACACCATACACAAAAATTAACTGGAAGTGGATTAAGGACTTAAATGTAAGCTCTGAAACCGCAAAACTTATAGAAGAAAACATAGGGAAAAACTCTTTAACACTGGTCTTGGCAATGATTTTTTAAAATATAAACCAAAAGCACAGACAACAAAAGCAAAAAAACAACAAATGAGACTATGTCAAATTAAAAGCTTCTGCCCAACAAATAAAACAATCAACAGGGGCTTCCCTGGTGGCTCAGTGGTTGAGAGTCCGCCTGCCGATTCAGGGGACACGGGTTCGTGCCCCGGTCCGGGAAGATCCCACATCCCACATGCCGCGGAGCGGCTGTGCCCGTGAGCCATGGCCGCTGAGCCTGTGCGTTCAGAGCCTGTGTGCTCCGCAACAGGAAAGGCCGCAACAGTGAGAGGCCTGCGTACCGCAAAAAAAAAAAAAAAAAAAAAAAAAAAAACCAAAAAACAATCAACAGAATGAAAAGACAACCTATAGAATAAAAGAAAATATTTGCAAACCATCTACCTGATAAGTTAATATCCAAAATATATAAGGAGCTCATACAACTCAATACAAAACAAAACAATGGACTAAAAATGGGCAGAGAACTTGAACAGATAGTTTTCCAAAGAAGACATATGAATGGCCAACAGGTACGTGAAAAGGGGCTCAATATAATCATTAGGGAAATGCAAATCAAAACCACAGTGAGAAATCATCTCACACCTATTAGAATGGCTATTAACAACAACAAAAAAAAAAACAAGAGATAAATTCTGGCAAGGATGTGGAGAGCAGGAAATCCTGTGCACTGCTGGTGGGAATGTAAATGGCACAGCCACTATGGAAAACAGTATGTTGCTTCCTCAAAAAATTAAATATAGAACTACCATGTGATCCAGCAATCCAACTTCTGGATATATATTTGAAAAACATGACATCAGGATTCAGAAGAGATAACTGCACTCTCGTGTTCATTGCAGCATATTCACAATAGCCAAGATGTGGAACTAACCTAAGTATCCATTGACAGATGAATGGATAAAGAAAATGCTATATATATAGAATTATTATTCAGCCATAAAATAAAATGAAATCTTGCCATTTGTGACAACATGAATGGACCTTAAGGGTACTATACTAAGTGAAAAAGTCAGACAGAGAAAGACAAATACTGTATGATCTCACTTAAATGTGGAATCTAAAAAACATCAAACTCAGAAACAGAGAGCAGAAGGGTGGTTGCCAGGAGCTGAGAGGTGGGGGAAACAGGGAGATGTTGGTTGAAAGGTACAAATTCTCAGTTTTAAGAGGGTTAAGTTCCAGAGATCTAATGTACAGCACAGCGACTAGATTATATTATACACCTGTAAGTGGGAATGAGAGTAGAGTTTTAATGTTCTCACCATAACAACAAGATGGTAATCATGTGAGATAAAGGCTGTGTTAACTAATCTTATTGTGGTAGAGGTTTCACAATATGTATGTTACCAAATCATCACACTGCGCACCTTAAACTTACACAGTGTTATATGTCAACTGTATCTCAATAAAGCTGGGGAAAAAAGATGGAAGTTCATAACTATCAACCAATTCATTCTAGTTTAAGGCAGCAGTGGAGCAGTGCAAGCATTTGCTGGATCTATGTTAACTAAAATGGCATTCCATTCTAAATTAAGCTAGGAACTCTGAACTTGTACTTGCATTTTTGTGTTATCACCAAGCATGTATGAATAATTATAGAGTGAAAGTCAAATTTTAATAAATTAAATGTTGCCTTTAGGATAAATGTTTTAATACATTTTATGGAGATGTGTAAATCTTTTAAAACCAGGGTTATACTGTATACAATTTATGATCGTTGTTCTTTGGATATTGGATAGTGAGCACAATCTTTAAATCAGGAAAGTTACATAAATTACTAAGTGGCAGCTGTTCCTTGGGAAATGCTAGAAAGCCTCTGAACAAATATATTTCCTACTCAAAAGAACACTGAAAAAAAGGAAAATACCCCCATTTAATGGGATAGTCAGGAGTTACCTCCTTCTTATTAGGAAAAAAATCCACCTTCACGATTGTAAGACTTGATCATTTTAAATCTTCCTTTTCACACTCAGAGAAAGGGAAAGTATGATCTAAAGAAGCTCACTTCAATGGAAAGGGGATTTGCCCTGGACTGAGAAGAAAATTAGTAATAAAATGAAATATCCAGAGCTTGTAGGTGGGTAACAAAATAAGAATATTGACAGTAAGATTTTATTTAGCAACCTAATTCTTTTTAGCTAAATATGACGTGTGAGTACAAAGAAATAGGACTGATTTCAAAAAAGGAGGAAGAATCCAAATAGACCACTGTCCCCTTTTAAAGACTCCAAGTGGCTACTGTCCCCTTTCATAGGGTCACTTTGAAAACTGCACATAAAATGTAATCATATTTCCACTGATCTTAAATATTTTAGCTCCGACTCTCCAAGGAAGTTGTGATTTGAAATTAGTCGTGGGGGTTTTTGATGCCATCTATGTTCCTTGCAAAGTATATTCCATTGGGCAAGTAACATACGACTCACTTTCAATAACCCACTTTACAGCTGTGAGGATGATATAATCAAAACACATAAAGCACTTGATAGCTATTCAATAGTTAATTTCTACTTTCTTTTCTCTTATTTTCCTGTCATGAATAAAAGCCAACATTGCTAAATCCTTAAATAGTATGGTCATTACCTTTTCAAATTCAATTCTTACTAATTCACATGCTTTTATATGTAACCTATCCTTTAATCAAACTTAATTTCTTAAACATGCTTCTACTAATATATAATCTTTTCTGTCTTTTATTCATATAGTTTCCTCTAATAAAATACTCTCTCCTAAACCTCAGTTCAATCTATCACAATTTTACCCATCCTTCACTATTCAAGCAACACGTACCATTGAAAGAATCTCCTACTTCCAGATGGGTATGAGTCATTTTTCTATACTTCAATAAAACTGGATTTCTATTTCTTTGGACAGTTTTTCACACTTATAACATTTTTTGTGATAGCAGGAGCAGTAGTCTATCTTGAAATCTTTCACAGTAGATACCCCCAATAAGTATTCAAAAAACAAAAAAGGCATTTGGGGCAACTGTCTGGAAATAAAAACTACAAAATTGTTCTGCATTCCATCTAATATTTGTAATACAAACAGATTCTCAAAAAGCTCCACAGTGAGAAAAATTTGAAAGCCAATGATGCTCTTTTCTACTTAAATAAGAAAATAAGGTGTTTGGGGCTATTTTGTCATTTGTTAGAAATAAGTCCAATATAAAAATTCTAAGAACAACATTCTGCTAAACTCATTTTTGAAACCTATTTATCCTCTGTCTTTTTTATGTGATATTTGATAGCTTTTAAATTGAAAGAATTTCTTTCCACCTTCTCTATCCTGCTCTAAAAAAATCCACACACACACACAAATGTACTTCATGTCCTTGAAGCTGCTCATAACTTGACTGATGCAAGTCTTGCAGTTGTCATTTTTGACAATTGGATTTAATTAGAATTATATTGTATTATTATTCTCTTCTTTAATTGCTATGCAAATTTTAGGTGCCACATGGAGAATAACTGTAATACCTGATCTTTTCTCAATGCAATCTTTTCCCAAGCCAGTTCTCAAAAGTACTCGTCAGTTGATTCTGTTTCTTTTTGCAGTGAAGACTATTTCATATCTGATTTTATCTCCTCACATCACAGATTTCTTACTACCCTCTCTGTTGTTAACACGTTTGCTCTGACTTTGCTAGCAGGACTGATCATGTTGATTTTCTATTGAACTGGGTAAAGAATCAGCCCTGTATTGTCTGCATAGATAGTTGGCCTTCCTAAGTCATTTATCAATTCTTATTACCATGAATGTGGGAGTAATTGAAATTCTGTGTTACCATCACCCGCCACTGATGTGACTTGAATTCTTCCCTATGATACTTTCCTTGTCTCTTCTCATTATACAATAACTTCTGGTAACTTATGTGCCCTTTGAATATTCCAGTTCAGTAGTGTGTGATGTGAGGCACACAGATGTTCTGCAATGCTGCCACAAAATATTTCATAGAAAGGAAGGGAAGTTTAATATATGACAACTA
Source organism: Pseudorca crassidens (assembly GCF_039906515.1). NCBI lineage: Eukaryota > Metazoa > Chordata > Mammalia > Artiodactyla > Delphinidae > Pseudorca > Pseudorca crassidens. The sequence continues at coordinate 62,003,919 of NC_090302.1, forward strand.
TATTATTACGTACTAGATTTGCTCTAATGTGGAACATGTGGGATTACAGAGAAATTATACGGAGAAGCTTCATGTTTATTTTTTCTCTGCCTGATAATGGAAAAATGCCTCCAGCTAAACTTATTAAAATATGCCTTATATAGTACTGCATTTTCCTCCACATAGTAGGCAAGTTAGGCTTGCCACAGGCTTATGACTCAGTGAGAAATCAAATACAGAAGTGTGTAGCCCTAGCTCAACAAAAATTTCCTTATATGCTAAGGTGTTATGTCACTAAGTACTCACTTCTTCTTTCCTTCCAGTCACTCATACAAAAGTCATCAAGCTTAGGATTCTGGTGTATTCTAACTGTTAGATTCTTAAATTCATTTGAGATTGTTGAAATTTTTAAATCCATAGAATTAAATTACTATACTTTAGGTAAACCTTCATGAAAATTAGGGGAAGTGGCATCTACTCAATGTTATCTTCGAGCTCAAGAGTATCCTTTGTACTACTTGTTCACTGATTTAGCAGCTGAGTGAATGCAAACTTAAACCCTGTGCAAGTCACCGTTTACCCCAATTTGCATGTAAACTGCAAGCATAGCTAACCTAGTTTACTCAAAAAATATTTTTTCTTTCAAAATTAAGACTTCTTCAATTCCTATTACTAAATTCTGTAATTAAATATTTCTGGAATCTCCTCTTTCTTTTCCAAACATTACCACTGTCTTAGTCCAAGCACTCACACTCTCTCTTAGATGATTACTGACTATCTCCTCTTTCTCGTGCCACGCTGCTCCAGACAGATTTCTGTTAAAGGAAATTCTAGTACTGTGACTTTCACGTTTAATACCCTTCAACGATGCTGCATTAACCACAAAAAAGTCTATGCACTTTAACATACCAGATCCTTCTTAATCAGAATAAAATTTCCAGTTCTTTTTCTTAACATCACCCTCTTAGAAAATTACTTATAGTTCCTAGTACTCAAGATGCTCACCCATATCTGCTTTTTATAATCTGCCACTTCTTAAACTTTTCTCCCCCCACCATATGGTCAACTTCCTACTTAGAAATCAGATCTGGATAGAGTTAACGTATGATCCTGCAACCCATGCCTGGGCACGTATCTGGAGAAAACTTTAATTCAAAAAGATACATGCAACCCAATGTTCATTGCAGCACTATTTACAAAAGCCAAGACATAGAAGCAACTTATATGTCCATCAGTAGATGAATGGATAAAGAAGATGTGGTATATACATGTGGTGTATATACTGTCTGTAATATATATATATATATATATATATATATATATATGAAGAAGATGTTTTATACACAAACACACACACAATGGAATATTACTCAGCCATAAAAAAGAATGAAATAATGCCATTTGCACCACCACGGATGGACCTAGAGATTATCATACTAAGTGAAGTCAGACAAAGATCATATAAAATCACTTATATGTGGAATCTAAAATACGATACAAATAAATGAACTTATTTACAAAACAGAAACAGACTCACAGACATAGAAAATGAACTTATGATTACCAAAGGGGAAAGAGAGGTGAGGAGGGATAAATTAGAAGTCTGCGATAAGCAGTTGCAAACTACTATGTATAAGATAGATAAACTACAAGGTTGTACTGTATAGCACAGGGAACTCTACTCAGTATTCTGTAATAAACCATAATAAAAAAGAATACAGGGCTTCCCTGGTGGCGCAGTGGTTGAGAGTCCGCCTGCTGATGCAGGGGACACGAGTTTGTGCCCTGGTCCGGGAAGATCCCACGTGCCACAGAGTGGCTGGGCCCATGAGCCATGGACGCTAAGCCTGCGCGTCCGGAGCCTGTGCTCCGCAACGTGAGAGACCACAACAGTGAGAGGCCTGCGTACCACAAAAAGAAAAAAAAGAATACAAAAAAGAATATATATTTATTTTATTTTACTTTATTATTTATACAACAGCTTCTTATAAATTATCTATTTTATACATATTAGTGTATATATGTCAATCCCAATCTCCCAATTCATCCCACCACTACCACCCCCCTCCCAACTTTCCCCCTAGGTGTCCACACGTTTGTTCTCTACATCTGTGTCTCTATTTCTGCCTTGCAAACCAGTTCATCTGTACCAATGGTTCACCTGTACCATTTTTCTAGATTCCACATATATGCATCAATATACGATATTTCTTTCCTCTTTCTGACTTACTTCACTCTGTATGACAGTCTCTAGGACCATCCACGTCTCTGTAAATGACCCAATTTCATTCCTTTTTATGGCTGAGTAATATTCCATTGTATATATGTACCACATCTTCTTTATCCATTCATCTGTTGATGGGCATTTAGGTTGCTTCAATGACCTGGCTATTGTAAATAGTGCTGCAATGAACATTGGGGTGGATGTGTCTTTCTGAATTATGGTTTTCTCAGGGTATATGACCAGTAGTGGGATTGCTGGGTCATATGGTAATTCTATTTTTAGTTTTTTAAGGAACCTCCATACTGTTCTCCATAGTGGCTGTATCAATTTACATTCCCACCAACAGTGCAAGAGGATAAGAGGGTTCCCTTTTCTCCACACCCTCTCCAGCATTCGTTTGTAGATTTTCTGAAGATGCCCATTCTAATCAGTGTAAGGTGACACCTCACTGTACTTTTGATCTGTTTTCCTCTAATACATAGTGATGTTGAGCATCCTTTCATGTGTCTCTTGGCCATCTGTATGTCTTCTTTGGAGAAATGTCTATTTAGATTTTGTGCCCATTTTTTGACTGGGTTGTTTTTTTAATATTGAGCTGCATGAGCTGTTCATATTTTTTGAACATTAATCCTTTGTCAGTTGCTTCATTTGCAAATATTTTCTCCCATTCTGAAGGTTTTCTTTTTGTCTTGTTTATGGTTTCCTTTGCTGTGCAAAAGCTTTGAAGCTTCATTAGGTCCCATTAGTTTATTTTTGTTTTTATTTACATTACTCTAGGAGGTGGGTCAGAAAGGATCTTGCTGTGATTTATGTCATAGAGTGTTCTGCCTATGTTTTCCTCTAAGAGTTTTATAGTGCCTGGCCTTACATTTAGGTCTTTAACCCATTTTGAGTTTATTTTTATGTATGGTGTTATGGAGTGTTCTAATTTCATTCTTTTGCATGTAGCTGTCCAGTTTTCCCAGCACCACTTATTGAAGAGACTGTCTTTTCTCCATTGTACTTTCTTGCCTCCTTTGTCATAGATTAGGAGACCATTGGTGTGTGCGTTTATCTCTGGACTTTCTATCCTGTTCCATTGATCTATATTTCTGTTTTTGTGCCAGTACCATACTGTATTGATTACTGTAGCTTTGTAGTATAGTCTGAAGACAGGGAGCCTGATTCCCCCAGCTCCATTTTTCTTTCTCAAGATTGCTTTGGCTATTCGGGGTCTTTTTTGTCTCCATAAAAATTTTAAGATGTTCAATGAAAAATGCCATTGGTAATTTGATAGGGATTGCATTGAATCTGTAGATTGTTTTGGGTAGTATAGTCATTTTCACAATATTGAGTCTTCCAATCCATGAACATGATATATCTCTCCATCTGTTTGTGTCATCTTTGATTTCTTTCATCCGAGTCTTATAGTTTTCTGAGTAAAGGTTTTTACCTCCTTAGGTAGGTTTATTCCTAGGTATTCTATTCTTTTTGTTGCAATGGTGAATGGGACTGTTTCCTTAATTTCTCTTTCTGATTTTTCATTGTTAGCATATAGGAATGCAAGAGAATTCTGTGCATTAATTTTGTATCCTGCTATTTTACCAAATTCATTGATTAGCTCTAGTAATTTTCTGGTGGCATCTTTAGGATGGATTATCTATGTAGAGTATCATGTCATCTGCAAACAGTGACAGTTTTACTTCTTCTTTTCCAATTTGTATTCCTTTTATTCCTTTTTCCTCTCTGACTGCCATGGCTAGGACTTCCAATACTATGCTGAATAATAGTGACAAGAGTGGACATCCTTGTCTTGTTCCTTATCTTAGAGGAAACACTTTCAGTTTTTCACCATTGAGAATGATGTTTGCTGTGGGTTTGTTGTATATGGCCTTCATTATGTTAAGGGAGGTTCCCTCTATGTCCACCATCTGGAGAGTTTTTATCATAAATGGGTGTTGAATTTTGTCAAAAGCTTTTTCTGAATCTATTGAGATGATCATATGGTTTTTATTCTTTAATTTGTTACTATGGTGTATCACACTGATTGATTTGCACATATTGCAGAATCCTTGCATCCCTGGGATAAATCCCACTTGATCATGGTGTATGATCCTTTTAATGTGTTGTTGGATTCTGTTTGCTAGTGTTTTGTTGAGGATTTCTGCATCTATATTTATCAGTGATACTGGTCTGTAATTTTCTTTTTTTGTAGTATCTCTGTCTGGTTTTGGTATCAGGGTGATGACGGCCTTGTAGAATGAGTTTTGGAGTGCTCCTTACTCTGCAATTTTTGGGAAGAGTTTGAGAAGGATGGGTGTTAGCTCTTCTCTAAACATTTGATAGAGTTCACCTGTGAAACCATATGGTCCTGGGCTTTTGTTTGTTGGAAGATTTTTAATCACAGTTTCCATTTCATTACTTGTGATTGTTCTTCTTATATTTTCTATTTTTTCCTGGTTCAGTCTTAGAGGGTTATACCTTTCTAAGAATTTGTCCATTTCTTCCAGGTTGTCCATTTTATTGGCATAGAGTTGCTTGTAGTAGTCCCTTACGATGCTTTGTATTTCTGTGATGTCCACTGTAACGTCTCCTTTCTCATTTCCACTCCCTCTTTTTCTTGAAGAATCTGACTTAAGGTTTATCAGTTTTGTTTATCATCTCAAAGAACCAGTTTTTAGTTTTTTTGATCATTGCTATTGATTTCTTTGTTTCTATTTCATTTATTCCTGCTCTTATCTTTATGATTTCTTTCCTTCTGCTAACTTTGGGGGGGTTTTTGTTCTTCCTCTAATTGCTATACATGTAAGGTTAGGCTGTTTTCTGAGGTAGGATTGTATTGCTATAAACTTCCCTCTTAGAACTGCTTTTGCTGCACTGCATAGGTTTTGGGTCGTCGTGTTTTCATTGTCATTTGTTTCTAGGTATTTTTTGATTTTCTCTTTGATTTCTTCAGTGATCTCTTGGTTATTTAGTAACATGCTGTTTAGCTTCCATGTGTTTGTGTTTTTTTACGGTTTTTTCCATGTAATTTATTTCCAATCTCATGGTGTTGCAGTCGGAAAAGATGCTTGATACGATTTCAATTTTCTTAAATTTACCAAGGCTTGATTTGTAACCCAAGATGTGACCTATCCTGGAGAATATTCTGTGTGCACTTGAGTAGAAAGTGTAATCTGCTGTTTTCAGATGGAATGTCCTATAAATTTCAATTAAATCTATCTGGTCTATTGTGTCATTTAAAGCTTGTGTTTCCTTATTAATTTTCTGTTTGGATGATCTGTCCATTGGTGTAAGTGAGGTGTTAAAGTCCCCCACTATTATTGTGTTACTGTCAATTTCCTCTTTTAGAGCTGTTAGCATTTGCCTTATGTATTGAGGTGCTCCTATGTTGGGTGAATATATACTTAGAATTGTTATATCTTCTTGGATCGATCCCTTGATCATTATGTAGCGTCCTTCCTTGTCTCTTGTAACAAACTTTATTTTAGAGTCTATTTTATCTGATATGAGTATTGCTACTCCAGCTTTCTTTTGATTTCCACTTGCATGGAATATCTTTTTCCTTCCCCTCACTTTCACCTAGGACACATGCCCCTAGGTCTGAAGTGGGTCTCTTGTAAACAGCATATATATGGGTCTTGCTTTTGTACCCATTCAGTGAGTTTGTGTCTTTTGGTTGGAGCATATAATCCTTTCATGTTTACGGTAATTATTGATACGTATATTCCTTTTACCATTTTTTAAATTGTTTTGGGTTTGTTTCTGTAGGTCCTTTTCTTCTCTTGTGTTTCCCACTTAGAGAAGTTCCTTTAGCATTTGTTGTAGAGCTGGTTTGGTGGTGCTGAATTCTCTTAGCTTTTGCTTGTCTGTAAAGCTTTTGATTTCTCCATCAAATCTGAATGAGATCTTTGCCAGGTAGAATAATCTTGGTTGTAGGTTCTTCCCTTTCATAACTTTACATATATCATGCCACTCCCTTCTGCTTTGTAGAGTTTCTGCTGAGAAATCAGCTGTTAACCTTATGGGTGTTCCCTTGTATGTTATTTGTCATTTTTCCCTTGTTGCTTTTAATAATTTTTCTTTGTTTTAATTTTTGTCAATTTTATTACTATGTATCTTGGCTTGTTTCTCCTTGGGTTTATCCTGTATGGGACTCTCTGTGCTTCCTGGACTTGGGTGGCTATTTCCTTTCCCATGTTAGAGAAATTTTAGACTATAATCTCTTCAAATATTTTCTTGGGTCCTCTCTCTCTCTCTTCTCCTTCTGCGACACCGATAATGCAATTGTTGGTGTGTTTAATGTTGTTCCAGAGGTCTCTTAGGCTGTTTTCATTTCTTTTCATTCTTTTTTTCTTTATTCTGTTCTGCAGTAGTGAATTCCACAGTTCTGTCTTCCAGGTCACTTATCCGTTCTTCTGCCTCAGTTATTCTGCTATTGATTCCTTCTAGTCTATTTTTCATTTCAGTTATTGCATGTTCATCTGTTTGTTTGTTCTTTAATTCTTCTAGGTCTTTGTTAAAAATTTCTTGCATCTTCTCAATCTTTGCCTCCATTCTTTTTCTGAGGTCCTGGATCATCTTCACTAACATTATTCTGAATTCTTTTTCTGGAAGGTTGCCTATCTCCAGTTCATTTAGTTATTTTTCTGGGGTTTTATCTTGTTCCTTCATCTGGTACATAGTCCACTGCCTTTTCATCTTGTCTGTCTTTGTGTGAAAGTGGTTTTCATTCCACAGGCTGCAGGATTGTAGTTCTACTTGCTTCTGCTGTCTGCCCTCTGGTGGATGAGGCTATCTAAAAGGCTTTTACAAGCTTCCTGATGGGAGAGACTAGTGGCAGGTAGCACTGGGTATTGCTCTGGTGGGCAGAGCTCATTAAAATTTTAATCCACTTGTCTGCTGATGGATGGTGCTGGGTTCCCTCCCTGTTAGTCGTTTAGCCTGAGGCAACCCAGCACTGGAGCCTACCCTGCTCTTTGGTGAGGCTAATGGTGGACACTGGGAGGACTCACACCAAGGAGTACTTCCCAGAACTTCTGCTGCCAGTGTACTTGTCCCCACGGTGAGCCACAGCCACCCCCTGCCTCTGCAGGAAACCCTCCAACACTAGCAGGTAGGTCTGGTTCAGTCTCCTATGGGGTCACTTCTCCTTCCCCTGGGTCCTGATGCACACACTACTTTGTGTGTGCCCTCCAGGAGTGGAGTCTCTGTTTCCCCCAGTTCTGTGAAAGTCCTTCAGTCAAATCCCACTAGCCTTCACAGTCTGATTCTCTAGGAATTCCTCCTCCAATTGCCAGACCCTCAGGTTGGGAAGCCTGACGGGGCTCAGAACCTTCACTCCAGTGGGTGGACTTCTGTAGTATAAGTGTTCTCCAGTTTGTGAGTCACCCACCAGCAGTTATGGGATTTGATCTTATTGTGATTGCGTCCCTCCTACCATCTCATTGTGGCTTCTCCTTTGTCTTTGGATGTGGGGTATCTTTCTTGGTGAGTTCCAGTGTCTTCCTATAGATGACTGTTCAGCAGTTAGTTGTGATTTCGGTGCTCTCGCAGAACGGAGTGAGCGCACGTCCTTCTACTCTGCCATGTTGAACCAATTTCTCTCAAGAATATATATTTATATATGTATAACTGAATCACTTTGCTGTATCCCCAAAACACATTGTAAATCAACTATACTTCAATTAAAAAAAAAAGAAACCAGATCCTATGATTCTCCAATGCCTTAGATAACTCAATTACTCAACTCTCATCTACATTAAAATTATTCATTGTTATTTTTCTATTATTACTGTGCTATATATTTTAAATGTTTTAAGTAAGCTTTTTAAAAGCATAGATGGTCTACACCATCTTTGCAACCCAAGTCTTGCAAAATATCTTACACATAACATATGGACAATACAGTTTGAATGGGGTATAATTTGATTTAATTTAGATTTTTATTATTCACTTCCTATGGAATATTTTATTTTAGGAATATATGATATGTAGAAAATAATATTATAGTACTTTTATACAGTGTGGCTTAGAAATTCAACTATGTATACCAATGGTGACATCTACTTTGTGCAAATGTCTTCATTTCTCCTTCTGCCTTAAAAAACCCAGAATTCCAAGAGCTGTTCCTCCTCAGAAATTGTTGCTTATGAGGTAGAATCTTTACCAATGGAATTTCTCCAAACCTCACCTCATATTTATCCTTCACAGGTGATCTTCTTCATCCATTGATGAAACTCCTTTTGTCAAGGATTCTTCCAGCTTCCTACTATTGAACACCTGCTTTTATCCTGTTAGTGTCTGACTTTTAACTAGGAACAGTAACCTCTAAATATATTATTACATTCCTAGAAAAAGATTTTGAGTTCAAAACAAGTGACTTACATATACACTTACTTGTAATCTAAAATAATTTTTTTTAATTAAAACATTGAGTTTTGGAAACATTAATGAAAATACAAATATACTCATAAAACATGAGAGGCTAAAGGTTTCCTAAAGACCATATGTTTCCACCTATTAACTTTTAAAATGAGAAAACAACAACTAAGACAGAGGTTAATTAAAATGCTTGCCTCGAATCACATATGCAGTTAGCAAAGTATCCAGAATGAAAGCTCAACTTTCACACATTCCCAACTTAGGGCTTCACTCAGTATCATACAGCCTTCTGGAAAAGCAAAGCAGCTACCTGAATGCCTGGTCATGGACCTGATCTGCACTATAGCTACAAGAGACCTGGGATCCAGATATTTAGACATTTTTTATTCCTACCTGAAATTTGGAAAAAAGTATCTTTGTCCCCATTTCTTACATCTGGAGTACGCCTTGGAAGGTGAGATCAAGGTTCTGAGAAAGTGTCTATTTATACTCATGTTTGTACAGCCCTTGAATACTGAGGAAACTAGGTATCGTCTCCTTGAGAATAAGCATAACTTTAAAAAAGCAATGCATGCTATTGACTTACTCTGATGCAAACTTGCTTCAAGTGAATTATTCAGCTGCTCCTGGCCACTATCTGTAGCTGAATTTATATGCTCAGTTAAACATCCAATCATCAAGTCAGCTACTGGTATCCCTGCCATCAGAAAACTGTATTTTCCTCTCCTGGCATTTAGTATGCTTTAAACCTCACATCTATTCAAACTTGCTCAGGCCAAGTTTTATACTTCCTCTTAGTGCTGTGCTGATTATTCACCCATGTAACTACACTGAGAATTAGCATCAAAATGGAGATATGAGGACCAACCGTAATAAAGATGTTATGAATACTCATATCTTCAGATCTGAAACTTTCTGCTTTAAGAGTCTAGAGCATAAATGTCAGAGAAAAACACTAATGTTTGGATTTATGAAGAGAACTCTGATGCCCTCCTGTGGACAGTTAAGGAAAATCTCAAGTTTTCCTTTTACTAGGGCAGCTGTATTTAATGGTATGCAGAGCAAAAGAAGAACGGCATATAAAAATTCGTAAGTACATCTTCTCTAACACACACATGTAGTCTAAACAATATGTATTTCATATAATAATCGTTATTAAGGTACACACACACACATACACAAAGAAAGAGTAAACAGCTAAAAGAATAAACCCAAAATGGTTACAGTGATTATAGCTTAATGGTGTTATTTATTTATTTATTTTTTGCGGTACGCGGGCCTCTCACTGTTGTGGCCTCTCCTGTTGCGGAGCACAGGCTCCGGACGCGCAGGCTCAGCGGCCATGGCTCACGGACCCAGCCACTCCGCGGCATGCGGGATCTTCCCAGACCGGGGCACGAACCCGCGTCCCCTGCATCAACAGGCGGACTCTCAACCACTGCGCCACCAGGGAAGCCCAATGGTGTTATTTTTAAAACATGAATATGACTTATGTTTTTATAATTTAGGGAAAAATTATTTCCAGTTTGCACAAAATTGATAACACAAGAAGCAATTCAGCAACACAGTAAATTTATTTTAAATTTAGAGATAGGTAGATAAATTTGCTATATAATATTTTGCAGACTTTTCTAATAAAGTTAGACATATCCAGGAAGATTTCCTGATGAATATGAACACAAGAGAGATACTTCTGCACTATGAATTCTTTTTTTTTTTATAAATGTATTTATTTATTTTTGGTTGTGTTGGTTCTTTGTTGTTGCCTGCAGGCTTTCTCTAGCTGCGGCGAGGGGGGGGCTACTCTTCATTGCGGTGCACGGGCTTCTCATTGCAGGGGCTTCTCTTGTTGTGGAGCGTGGGCTCTAGGTGTGTGGGCTTCAGTAGTTGTGGCACACAGGCTCAGTAACTGTGGCTTGTGGGCTCTAGAGCACAGGCTCAGGAGTTGTGGCCCATGGGCTTAGTTGCTCTGCGGCATGTGGGATCGTCCCGGACCAGGGCTGCACCCTGTGTCCTCTGAATTGGCAGGCGGATTCTTAACCACTATGCCACCAGGGAAGCCCCCGCACTATAAATTCTTAAAGGAGTTTTTGTCATTTTATTTAATTATCCAGCAAACATTTATTGAGATCCAACAATGTGCTAGTACTAGAAACAGAGAAATGGAAAATGCTCTCTGTCTTTCAGAGCATCACCATGCAGTGAACAGACATACAGAGCAACGGTAAGTGACTTTGTGGAGGTCTATACTGGATACTGGGGCAGTACAGGCAGGGCGTCCAACTCAGATAAAATGGAGGAGCAAAGGAAGCAACTCAAGTGGTCCAAAAGATATATTTCCTGACCTGAGCTGTTCAAGATCTAACAGAAATTATAGTTAGCCATTAAAAGAGACAGAGGGGGAAAAGTCAAAGCTTCTTTAGTCAGAGAAAATAGGCACTTAGTGTCTGAAAGACTCAAAGTACACGCTCAGTCCCCCTCACAAGATAATAATTTAGTGTCATGATTCTGGGAAGGGTTACCAGGATGGTTGGTCGTGCCTCTTCCTGGATAAACACTGTGAGATAAGTTTGTGATTAAAAAAAAAAGATATAAACTCCTCTTCCTTTGTGTAACAGTCCCCTTCCGGTTTCCACAGGCTGGAGCCCAACGCATACTCTAAATGTGATAGGAGCTGGATGAATCATTATTGAATGAAATCAGCCTCCCCAGTGATCTAGCTCTTAATTCAAAGACTTTTTCTCTTCCAGTTTTGTTGAGATATAATTGACACACAGTACCGTATAAGTTTAAGGTGTACAGCATAATAATTTGAATAACATACATCATGAAATGATTACCACAATAAGTTTAGTGAACATCCATCATCTCATATAGATAGAAAATAAAAGAAAATTTTTTTTCCTTGTGATGAGAACTCTCGGGATTTACTGTCTTAACTTTCAAATATAACCTATATAAGGTACATCTTATAACTGGAAGTTTGTACCTTGTAGCCACCTTCATCCAATTCCCCTTCCCCACAACTCCCATCTCTGGAGCCAAGTATCTGATCTCTTTTCTACGACTTTCTTTGTTTCTCTGTTGAAGTATAATTGACCTACAACACTGTGTTAGTTCCTAGTACACAACATAATGATGTTATATTTCTGTATATTACAAAATGATCACACCAGGATAAGTCTAGTTACCATCCATCACTACATAAAGATGTTATATTATGGGCTTCCCTGGTGGCGCAGTGGTTGAGAGTCCGCCTGCCAATGCAGGGGACACGGGTTCGTGCCCCGGTCCGGGAAGATCCCACATGCCGCGGAGCGGCTGGGCCCGTGAGCCACGGCCACTGAGGCTGCGCGTCCGGAGCCTGTGCTCCGCAACGGGAGAGGCCACAACAGTGAGAGGCCCGCGTACCGCAGGAAAAAAAAAAAAAAGTTACATTATAATTGACTAATTCCCCACATTGTACATTTCATCCCCATGACTCACTTACTTTGTAACAGGAAGTTTGTACCTCTTAATCTCTCTCATCTATTTCACTCGTGTCCCCAATATCTCCTCTCTGGCAGCCACCTGATTGTTCTTTTTAACTAAAGATTTTTACTTGGGAGAAAGTAATTCCTTATCTTGTGATACATTCTTCTTGTGAACTATCAGCATTATAAAATGTTTAAGCTGAAAACTGGACACATGAATTGTTCTGTGAAGAACCGCATCAATTGATAAATTTTGCCAGAAAAGGAGGAAATGCATCCTTTGACTAATTCCCGGGGTAGGGCTGAACTAATTACTAACTAAGTCATATAGGTCATTACAAAAAAAAAAAAAAAATCAGGAATATATTTTCTCTTTTCAGCAAAGAAAATACAGACTCTTGATTTGAACAGTGGACAAGAATGGTATGAAAATTCTTCAACTTTTCAGGCTAGCTGTATGAATTGGTCAAAAAATTTTACCCCAAGGGACAGAAACCCATCTCACGTAAAAGGAAAAGTTTATTGGTTCTTATAATCCAACCAAGATTAACAGCTCACTTGGTAAAGAGAAGACATGCACCTCAACCTTAGAAACTCACGAAGCAAGCACCTTCAGTGTTGTCAGGACCCTCTGCATCTGTCTACTCTTGGTATATTCTTTCATTGCAAACCTTATTTTTCTACAATGTGGGAACAGTGACCACCAGTGTGTTCATGAGCCTCATACAGAAAGCAGTTACCACTTGAAAAGGACTGACTTTCTCACTTCTAATTTAAAAACTCACAGGCATATATAATGTACCCAGCCTTGGTCAGTTGGCTGTTGGATTTTTTAAAAATAGGAATTTGGATTAGAGTGGCTGTTTTCAAACCCTGATGGCAAGATTGAGAGTTATCGTAACTGAGTTACTTAATTGTTCTTGTCTCTGATTCCTCGTCTACTAAGCAGAGACCTCTTCTTTATATATGGATAGCACTATGAAAATTAAAAAGCACTATGGAAATGGATAGTATTGTTCCTAGTGTTAAACATTAAAGAAATAGTCTTATCTTTCTTGCTTTTCATCCTTTCTTGCTTTTCAAGGGACTCATCTAGAGAGTGTGTCTTGGCCCAAAGTTGTGGAAACTTCAGACAATTAGAAAAGAAGTCTTGACCTTTTAGTAATATTATATTGTCTAGAGGAAATTTCTTATAATCCTGTCTGAAAACCTGTCCTGGATATGGTTTGTGGGGCAGAGTTTATACACCTCACTTGTATAGAAGCCTAATTATTTAGAACATTGGACTTTTAATTGAAAAAATATCTAATAGCCAAAGCGAAGACATGTTATGAACCTCTTAGGTAACGTATATATGCAGATATTACTTAATTGATTCTTAAAGCAATTTTCAATAATATCAATTCAGTATTTCTTTAAAGCACCTTTAGAAATATAAAAAGAATAAAGAGTCAAAAATGATGTGTCCAGAATGTTATTTGGATTTCATTATATTTGTGAATTTGTGTATGTGTAATGTAGACCCTAAAATCAGAATTAAAAATCACTGTAGGGGTCTCCTCGAAGATGGCGGAAGAGTAAGACGCGGAGATCACCTTCCTCCCCACAGATACACCAGAAATACATCTACACGTGGAACAACTCCTACAGAACACCTACTGAAGGCTGGCAGAAGACCTCAGACCTCCCAAACGGCAAGAAACTCCCCACGTACCTGCGTAGGGCAAAAGGAAAAAAGAATAAACAGAGACAAAAGGATAGGGACGGCACCTGCACCAGTGGGAGAGAGCTGTGAAGGAGGAAAAGTTTCCACACACTAGGAAGCCCCTTCGCGGGCGGAGACTGCGGGAGGCGGAGGGGGGAGCTTCGAAGCCGAGGAGGAGTGCACAGCAATGGGTGCGGAGGGCAAAGCGGGGAGATTCCCGCACAGAGGATCGGCCTGAGAGGCTTGTCTGCTCACCCGCCAGGGCGGGCGGGGCTGCGAGCTGAGGCCGGAGCGCAGGGAGAGGACTGGGGTTGGCGGCTTGAACATAACCTGAAGGGGTTAGTGCACCACAGCTAGCCGGGAGGGAGTCCGGGGAAAAGTCTGCACCTGCCGAAGAGGCAAGAGACTTTTTCTTCCCTCTTTGTTTCCTGGTGCGTGAGGAGAGGGGTATAAGAACGCTGCTTAAAGGAACTCCAGAGACGGGCGCGAGCCGCGGCTGAAAGCGCGGACCCCAGAGACGGGCGCGAGCCGCGGCTGAGGGCGCGGACCCCAGAGACGGGCGGGAGACGTTGGGGCTGCTGCTGCCGCCACCAAGGGGCCTGTGTGCGAGCGCAGGTCGCTCTCCACACCCCTCTTCCGCGGAGCCTGTGCAGCCCGCCACTGCCGGGTTCCCGGGATCCGGGGGCGACTTCCCCGGGAGAGCGCACGGCGGGCCTCGGGCTGGTGCAGGGTCACGCCGGACTTTGCCGCCGCAGGCCCGCCCCGCACTCCGTGCCCCTCCCTCCCCGCCGGCCTTAGTACGCCAGAACCCCCGAATCAGCGGCTCCTTTAACCCCGTCCTGTCTGAGCAAAAAACAGACGCCCTCCAGCGACCTACACACAGAGGCAGGGCCAAATCCAAAGCTGAGCCCCTGTGAGCTGTGAGAACAAAGAATAGAAAGGGAAAGCTCTCCCAGCAGCCTCAGAAGCAGCGGATTAAAGCTCCACAATCAACTTGATGTACCCTGCATCTGTGGAATACCTGAACAGACAACCAATCATCCCAAATTAAGGAAGTGGACTTTAGGAGCAAGATCTATGATTTTTTTCCCTTCTCCTCTTTTTGTGAGTGTGTATGTGTATGCTTCTGTGTGAGATCTTGTCTGTATAGTCTTGCTTCCACCATTTGTCCTAGGGTTCTATCCGTCCATGGTTTTTTCTTAAAATTTTTTTCTTAATAATCAATTTTAATTTTAAGAACGTTATTATACTTTACCTTCGTCCTTTCTTTCTTTCTTTCTTTCCTTCCTTCCTTCCTTCCCTCCTTTAGACAACGAATCATCCCAAATTGAGGAGGTGGTCTCTGACAGCAAGATTTATGATTTTTCCCCCTTTACCTCTTTTAGTGAGGGTGTATGTGTATGCTTCTGTGTAAGATTTTGTCTGTATAGCTTTGCTTCCAACATTTGTCCTAAGGTTCTATCCGTCCCTTTTTTTTTTTCTAAATAAGAATTTTTTAATTCAATAACTTTATTATACTTTATTTTATTTTTACTGTATCTTCTTTCTTTCTGTTTTTCCTTCTTTCCCTCCTTCCTTCCTTCCTCCCTCCCTCCTTTCGTTCCTTCTTGCCTTCTTTCCTTCTTTGCTTCTTTCTTTCTTTCTTCCTTCCTTCCTTCCCTCCTTCCTTCCCTCCTTTCCTTCTTTCTTTCCTCATACTTCTACTAATTCCCTCTACTTTTTCTCCCTTTTATTCTGAGCCGTGTGGATGAAAGGCTCTTGGTGCTCCAGACAGGAGTCAGGGCTCTGCCTCTGAGGTAGGAGAGCCAACTTCAGGACACTGGTCCACAAGAGACCTCCCAGCTCCACATAATATCAAACGGCGAAAATCTCCCAGAGACCTCCATCTTAACACCAGCACCCAGCTTCACTCAACGACCAGCAAGCCACAGTGCTGGAAAACCTGTGCCAAACAACTAGCAAAACAGGAACACAACCCCACCCATTAGCAGAGAGGCTGCCTAAAATCATAATAAGGCCACAGACACCCCAAAACACACCACCAGACGTGAACCTGCCCACTAGAGAGACAAGATCCAGCCTCATCCACCACAACACAGGCACTAGTCCCCTCCACCAGGAAGCCTACACAACCCACTGAACCAACCTTAGCCACTGGAGACAGACATCAAAAACAGGAGGAACTACGAACCTGCAGCCTGCAAAAAGGAGACCCCAAACACAGTAAGATAAGCAAAATGAGAAGACAGAAAAACACACAGCAGATAAAGGAGCAAGATAAAAATGCACCAGACCTAACAAATGAAGAGGAAATAGGCAGCTTACCTGAAAAAGAATTCAGAATAATGATAGTAAGGATGATCCGAAATCTTGGAGATAGAATAGACAATAGAATGGACAAAATGCAAGAATCAGTTAACAAGGACCTAGAAGAACTAAAGATGAAACAAGCAACGATGAACAACACAATAAATGAAATTAAAAGTACTCTAGATGGGATCAATAGCAGAATAACTGAGGCAGAAGAACGGATAAGTGACCTGGAAGATAAAATAGTGGAAATAACTACTGCAGAGCAGAATAAAGAAAAAAGAATGAAAAGAACTGAGGACAGTCTCAGAGACCTCTGGGACAACGTTAAACGCACCAACATTCGAATTATAGGGGTTCCAGAAGAAGAAGAGAAAAAGAAAGGGACTGAGAAGATATTTGAAGAGATTATAGTTGAAAACTTCCCTAATATGGGAAAGGAAATAGTTAATCAAGTCCAGGAAGCACAGAGAGTCCCATACAGGATAAATTCAAGGAGAAATACGCCAAGACACATATTAATCAAACTGTCAAAAATTAAATACAAAGAAAGCATATTAAAAGCAGCAAGGGAAAAACAACAAATAACACATAAGGGAATCCCCATAAGGTTAACAGCTGATCTCTCAGCAGAAACCCTACAAGCCAGAAGGGAGTGGCAAGACATACTGAAAGTGATGAAGGAGAAAAACCTGCAGCCAAGACTACTCTACCCAGCAAGGATCTCATTCAGATTTGATGGAGAAATTAAAACCTTTACAGACAAGCAAAAGCTGAGAGAGTTCAGCACCACCAAACCAGCTTTACAACAAATGCTAAAGGATCTTCTCTAGGCAAGAAACACAAGAGAAGGAAAAGACCTATAATAACGAACCCAAAACAATTTAGAAAATGGGAATAGGAACACACATATCGATAATTACCTTAAATGTAAATGGACTAAATGCTCCCACCAAAAGACACAGATTAGCTGAATGGATACAAAAACAAGACCCTTATATATGCTGTCTACAAGAGACCCACTTCAGACCTAGAGACACATACAGACTGAAAGTAAGGGGATGGAAAAAGATATTCCATGCAAATGGAAACCAAAAGAAAGCTGGAGTAGCAATTCTCGTATCAGACAAAATAGACTTTAAAATAAGGACTATTAAAAGAGACAAAGAAGGACACTACATAATGATCAAGGGATCGACCCAAGAAGAAGATATAACAATTGTAAATATTTATGCACCCAACATAGGAGCACCTCAATACATAAGGCAAATACTAACAGCCATAAAAGGGGAAATCGACAGTAACACATTCATAGTAGGGGACTTAAACACCCCACTTTCACCCATGGACAGATCATCCAAAATAAAAATAAATAAGGAAACACAAGCTTTAAATGATACATTAAACAAGATGGACTTAATTGATATTTATAGGACACTCCATCCAAAAACAACAGAATACACATTTTTCTCAAATGCTCATGGAACATTCTCCAGGATAGATCACATCTTGGGTCACAAATCAAGCCTTGGTAAATTTAAGAAAATTGAAATTGTATCAAGTATCTATTCTGACCACAACGCCATGAGACTAGATATCAATTACAGGAAAAGATCTGTAAAAAATACAAACACGTGGAGGCTAAACAATACACTACTTAATAATGAAGTGAGCACTGAAGAAATCAAAGAGGAAAGAAAAAAATACCTAGAAACAAATGACAATGGAGACACAACGACCCAAAACCTGTGGGATGCAGCAAAAGCAGTTCTAAGGGGGAAGTTTATAGCAATACAAGCCCACCTTAAGAAGCAGGAAACATCTAGAATAAACAACCTAACCTTGCACCTCAAGCAATTAGAGAAAGAAGAACAAAAAAAAACCCAAAGCTAGCAGAAGGAAAGAAATCATAAAAATCAGATCAGAAATAAATGAAATAGAAATGAAGGAAACAATAGCAAAGATCAATAAAACTAAAAGCTGGTTCTTTGAGAAGATAAACAAAATAGATAAACCACTAGCCAGACTCATCAAGAAAAAAAGGGAGAAGACTCAAATCAATAGAATTAGAAATGAAAAAGGAGAGGTAACAACTGACACTGCAGAAATAAAAGAGATCATGAGAGATTACTACAAGCAACTCTATGCCAATAAAATGGACAATCTGGAAGAAATGGACAAATTCTTAGAAATGCACAACCTGCCAAGACTGAATCAGGAAGAAATAGAAAATATGAACAGACCAATCACAAGCACTGAAATTGAAACTGTGATTAAAAATCTTCCAACAAAGAAAAGCCCAGGACCAGATGGCTTCACAGGCAAATTCTATCAAACATTTAGAGAAGAGCTAACACCTATCCTTCTCAAACTCTTCCAAAATATAGCAGAGGGAGGAACACTCCCAAACTCCTTCTACAAGGCCACCATCACCTTGATACCAAAACCAGGCAAGGATGTCACAAAGAAAGAAAACTACAGACCAATATCACTGATGAACATAGATGTAAAAATCCTCAACAAAATACTAGCAAACAGAATCCAACAGCACTTTAAAAGGATCATACACCATGATCAAGTGGGGTTTATTCCAGGAATGCAAGGATTCTTCAATATACGCAAATCTATCAATGTGATAAACCATATTAACAAATTGAAGGAGAAAAACCATATGATCATCTCAATAGATGCAGAGAAAGCTTTTGACAAAATTCAACACCCATTTATGATAAAAACCCTGCAGAAAGTAGGCATGGAGGGAACTTTCCTCAACATAATAAAGGCCATATACGACAAGCCCACAGCAAACAACATCCTCAATGGTGAAAAACCGAAAGCATTTCCACTAAGATCAGGAACAAGACAAGGGTGCCCACTCTCACCACTCTTATTCAACATAGTTTTGGAAGTTTTAGCCACAGCAATCAGAGAAGAGAAGGAAATAAAAGGAATCCACATCGGAAAAGAAGAAGTAAAGCTGTCACTGTTTGCAGATGACATGATCCTATACATAGAGAATCCTAAAGATGCTACCAGAAAACTACTAGAGCTAATCAATGAATTTGGTAAAGTGGCAGGATACAAAATTAATGCACAGAAATCTCTGGCATTCCTATATACTAATGATGAAAAATCTGAAAGTGAAATCAAGAAAACACTCCCATTTACCATTGCAACAAAAAGAATAAAATATCTAGGAATAAACCTACCTAAGGAGACAAAAGACCTGTATGCAGAAAATTATAAGACACTGATGAAAGAAATCAAAGATGATACAAATAGATGGAGACATATACCATGTTCTTGGATTGGAAGAATCAACATTGTGAAAATGACTCTACTACCCAAAGCAATCTATAGATTCAATGCAATCCCTATCAAACTACCACTGGCATTTTTCACAGAACTAGAACAAAAAATTTCGCAATTTGTATGGAAACACAAAAGACCCCGAATAGCCAAAGCAATCTTGAGAACAAAAAAAGGAACTGGAGGCATCAGACTCCCTGACTTCGGACTATACTACAAAGCTACAGTTATCAAGATGGTATGGTACTGGCACAAAAACAGAAAGATAGATCAATGGAACAGGATAGAAAGCCCAGAGATAAACCCATGCACATATGGACACCTTATCTTTGATAAAGGTGGCAGGAATGTACAGTGGAGAAAGGACAGCCTCTTCAATAAGTGGTGCTGGGAAAACTGGACAGGTACATGTAAAAGTATGAGATTAGATCACTCCCTAACACCATACACAAAAATAAGCTCAAAATGGATTAAAGACCTAAATATAAGGCCAGAAACTATCAAACTCTTAGAGGAAAACATAGGCAGAACACTCTATGACATAAATCACAGCAAGATCCTTTCTGACCCACCTCCTAGAGTAATGGAAATAAAAACAAAAATAAACAAATGGGACCTAATGAAACTTCAAAGCTTTTGCACAGCAAAGGAAACCACAAACAAGACCAAAAGACAACCCTCAGAATGGGAGAAAATATTTGCAAATGAAGCAACCGACAAAGGACTAATCTCCAAAATTTACAAGCAGCTTATGCAGCTCAATAACAAAAAAACAAACAACCCAATCCAAAAATGGGCAGAAGACTTAAATAGACATTTCTCCAAAGAAGATATACAGACTGCCAACAAACACATGAAAGAATGCTCAACATCATTAATCATCAGAGAAATGCAAATCAAAACTACAATGAGATATCATCTCACACCAGTCAGAATGGCCATCATCAAAAAATCTAGAAACAATAAATGCTGGAGAGGGTGTGGAGAAAAGGGAACCCTCTTGCACTGCTGGTGGGAATGTGAATTGGTTCACCCACTATGGAGAACAGTATGGAGGTTCCTTAAAAAACTTCAAATAGAACTACCATATGACCCAGCAATCCCACTACTGGGCATATACCCTGAGAAAACCGAAATTCAAAAAGAGTCATGTACCAAAATGTTCACTGCAGCTCTATTTACAATAGCCTGGAGATGGAAACAACCTAAGTGCCCATCATCGGATGAATGGATAAAGAAGATGTGGCACATATATACAATGGAATATTACTCAGCCATAAAAAGAAACGAAATTGAGCTATTTGTAATGAGGTGGATAGACCTAGAGTCTGTCATACACAGTGAAGTAAGTCAGAAAGAAAAAGACAAATACCGTATGCTAACACATATATATGGAATTTAAGAAAAAAAAATGTCATGAAGAACCTAGGGGTAAGGCAGGAATAAAGACGCAGACCTCCTAGAGAACGGACTTGAGGTTATGGGGAGGGGGAAGGGTGAGCTGTGACGGGGCGAGAGAGAGTCATGGACATATACACACTAACAAACGTAGTAAGGTAGATAGCTAGTGGGAAGCAGCCGCATGGCACAGGGATATTGGCTCGGTGCTTTGTGACAGCCTGGAGGGGTGGGATAGGGAGGGTGGGAGGGAGGGAGACGCAAGAGGGAAGAGATATGGGAACATATGTATATGTATAACTGATTCACTTTGTTATAAAGCAGAAACTAACACACCATTGTAAAGCAATTATACCCCAATAAGGATGTTAAAAAAAAAAAAAAATCACTGTAAACTGGATAATGAATCTGTCAAGGAAACTTAGGGGTCTACTGAGCATTCAGTCGTGAACCCGGCATGCACTGAATACAGACAGAAGAGCAGAAGACCTGCAAGGCCACTGAGCCATAACCCAGAGCCCAACATGAAACCCAGTGGTCAGCATTGAACAACCAGCCAGGATTGCCCCAAGGACAGGTTGCACCCACCATTGTGATCTCAATGGCCAGGAATGGGACAACCTAAGCATCATCATAAGAGGAAGGATAAATAAAAATTTTCCAGTATCTTGAAGCTATAGTCCATTTACCTCTGGAGTCCTAAGTAATTTTAATAGGTGCTTCTGGAGATTTTTATTTATCAATTATATTTTAATATGTCACTGTGCATATGACTAATTTTACTTTGAAGAATATTTGGTTTTAATTTGGAGAATATCTACTAATCTATCACGGGATATTAATGCTCTGTGGAACATAGTTTAAGAATTGCTGCCTACCAGATTTAGATGAAGGTCAGGTTAACATATCTGTAATACTTTTCTCTTGTCTGCATTTTTCTGAGATAAAGTGGGATACGTGGGATAAGAGGTTAAGATAAGTGCAGAGCAAATGGTAGGTGCACTAGTCAGAAACTAAGGAAATTGAGGCAGGAGAAACGAAAAAGTTAATTATTGGCTACTTGACAATTAGTTTTTCTAACCAGATAATAGCATATAAATTTAAAGTATGTGAAATGGGACTTATGAGGTAAATTACTGGCAATCTTTTGAAGGAGACTAGGAGAAATTGAGAACAACAAAGAAGTTTGGGTATCTAATGGATGTATGTAATGGTGGAACAGAAGGAAACTAGGAAGATATGAACTGCTAAGTGAGATTCATTTGAAATTTTGTTTAACAATATTCCTGGTGGTGACATACCCTAGTTTGCCGGGAAAGAAATCACCTGCTTGCTTTGGCTCACATTCTCTGGCTGTCAGTGGGTAACACCAATTATGCTCTGGGAATATACAGGTGAAGCATTGTTTATCCTCCATAAAACTTTACACATGAATAGGTAACTAAAAACCATGAATATTTATAGCTCCAAATTATACAGAGCAAGGGCCTCCACATTGGAAATCAATTAAATTTTAGCTTCCCACGGGATTTATTAACCTCCAGACTACCTGTCTCTCCTTTCCCAATGAGTTTCCTATAAATAAACATGACATATAACTCTCTCTCTCTCTCTCTCTCTGTGTGTGTGTGTGTGCGCGCGCACGCGCGCGTGTGTGTTAGGCTGGGTCAATAGATGAATGAAGCATAGTCACTGGAATATCAATACGTACTTCTAAATGTAAGTTGGCAGATTTATTTTCAGGTCACAAGGCCCAATGTACGAGGGTAAACTGATTTTAGAAAGATGCTCTTTCTTTCTTTCTCTCTCCCTCTCCCTTTCTGCTACCGTTATTCCTCAGTATATTCTCCTTATTTGTAAACGTCTGAACTGTCACAGAGGTCCAAGTCTTTTCTAGCCACTAGCTAAATCAATGGATTTACAGAGATCAAATCATTATGTTATACACCTTAACATTATAAAGTTATGTCGATTATATCTCAATAAAACTGAGGGGAAAACAAACAAAAACAATGGATTTGAATACTGTAGATACTTGGAACAGAGGAATCATCAACCCATTAGCATCAGGCTGAGTGTGTTCCTCTTCTAATCCCCAAACCCTGTAGCTCTGTGTAAGTGCAACCATACATATGTCTCTATGTAGTTAGTTACCTATGTCAAATGGATTGCATTTACTGACCAGAAGTTTGTCACCTCTTATCGTTTTTAAGAGTGGTGAAATTTTTAACTCATTAAAAATTTAATGAAATTTTGTTTAAACAAAAATTCTAGATTGATTTAACAATCAATCAAACTTTCTAATGTGAAGTAACACACATACAGACAAATGCATACAGCATACATTTAGAGTAGTTTAATTAGTGATTATATACCAAAGCCCATGTAACCAACGCGCAGGTCAGGAAATTGAAGATTGACAGCATCCCCCAGGAGTCCCTTCCTGATCCAATCCCTCTCTCCCAACTAGAGGTAACTGTTACTTTCCTTTGTAGTTTTACAAAGTAGGTATGCTTTTTTAAGTATTACATTTTTTTCTCATTTGAACTTAATAAAAATTGATTTGTCTCTTTGTTGTTTTTTTTTCCCTTGGTCTTTTTTCCATGTTTTGTTTTTGTGATTCAACCATGTTGGTACATGCATAAAAATTAGGAAAACTCATTAGTTAATACATGTCATTTTTTGGTAGAATAACTTTGTACATAAAAGCTAAGTATAGAAAAAAGACTGTGGTTGCCCCTGGCAACTGGAAGAGAAGATATTGGTCTTTTTTCATTCTACATTAATCTTCCAAATCAGAGTATAGTCGACTTCCACTTATTAGTTGGCTTACACAAATGACCTTTTCCCCTTATTGCTATCCTTGAGAATGAGGGCCGTATTCTAGGGCTTGCACTACTGGCTGGCTTTTGGTACAACTCACTGGCAAGAATGAACACCATGGAACATAGCCTAGAAATAGACATTGAAGTAGGTCTCCTTGATATGAATGGCAATACCAAAGCTGGTTTGGTAAGCAACCCAAAAATGTAACATTTCACCAAAGTTCCCACATAGAGGTGAGTTTCTATTCTACTTGGTGTCTAATACCTTCTTGACTCGGTCTGAGAGAAAATGAGAAATGTTGCAACAAATACTATCAGTATAAAACTATTTTAATATTTGTAAAAAGTTAAGATAAAAAGAAAAAAACAGATTTCATATTTTCCCCCTCATAATAAGTTCCCAGGTGTTTTCATTACAGTTTTGATACAATAAGTAAATGGTCTTTGAGTGCAGCAAAGTAAAACGTTTTCTACCATGAAGAAACTTATACTATTAATATTTCTGGACCAATATTATAGACGTAAGATATACTGTGAGATAGTCAGCTTGATTTACTTCTCTGATGAGTATGCACATTAGGTATGTGTATGTAGGTATATGAATCAGGGAGATAAGCCGACCCTAAATTTGTCCTAAAGTGTTTCTTTTCTGATTTTGCTTCATGTCCCTATTTCCCATTTCAAAAGAAGCAATCCATTAAAAGTAATCTTGTTCTCCACAGGCGTGTAGTAAGTCTTTTGCTCATTTTCAGCTAAGTGTGTCATGACTAAGTAAAAGAGGAAAAACAGCTAACCTACTGAGGGATTAGGTAAAACAGGCAGATAATTAACATCACTGGGCAACATACATTTTGAATTTGTAGTCTTAAAGTGAAAACTATTATTAACCTTGAAATCATACTACACTTCTAAATCTTGAAATATATCTTCTCATGTTTACACTGGGGTTTTACCTATATATTTTGATAGCATTTCCTTAAAACATTATTTCATTTTTCATCTGTCCCTACCCACATATAAAGTTATCAAGCTATCATTAGTTTACTGTTTACAAAGAACTTTCTTGTACATATCTCTTTCGAGCTCCCAAACAACCCTATTAGTCAGACAGATTTCGTCAACAAATATTTACTGGATATCCTCCAGATGTATATTTCACACTGTGGCAAAGAGATGGTACAATGTGTAAGCAAATACAGTCCATACTCTCATGAAGTTTACCTTTTGGTGTGGAAGCCAAAGGACAAATTACTCCAATTAATTATAAGTGACTGGATAATTGTAAGTGTCAAATGTTCTGAAGGAGAAGCAAAGACTGCTAACATATGGTGAAGAAAGTGAAAAGAACTTTTACCATGTATTGAAAGTATCATGTCTGTTTTCTTTTCCTTCCTTCTTTCCTCCTCTCTCTGTTTCTCTTTTTAAGTATACACTATACTTTTTTTTTTTCCTCTCAAAAGACTTAGCATTTTTCCCCCTTTTCAGGGCAACATTATAGTTTTTGTAGGGACAAGTGAGTTTTTTTTATCACTTGATATAGTGTTCATAAATTTTGAAACCATCCAAGAAAGTGGTATATAGTTTTCTCAGATATGTCTTCAATGCCTATATGATAACGTCATTTTGGTTTTGTTGTCAACGATGTCATCACTGTTGTTCTTGTTGTCTTCTCTCCCCCCCACCGCTGCCAGTAAGGGAAGGAATGTTGGATTCATAGTAATTCTAATCTTTTGAGCCCTCAGGGGATTTAAAAAATAATCTTTATTTATTCTCTCCTGTGGCATTTATCCCACAGATTTAGTTATCATTTTTTTAAAGTGGAATAAAGTTGTAAGTAGAGGCTTCTCCAATTTTTGAAGAAAAAGAGGAACAAATTTCAGCATAAAACCTAGCAATTACTAACCAAACCTAATAGCCTGGGTTGAGCCCTATCTCGAGGAGCTATCCTCAGTAGAGAAAACTGAAAGTTTGAGTACATCTGATAGGGTTAAAAGAAAGTTACATTAAGTGTTAGAGCTCATTACAATTTTCACATAAAATATTATCTGATCATCATCTTGATTTTATATGGAAAAAAACATTATTATTAGCACCCAGTATTGAATGATTATCTGAGGCTCTGTTTCTGTGGCTTGTCCAAGGACAGTGAATGGTGAAAATGATACTTTAGAGGCATATAAGCAAAGCAAAAGTTACTTGGAGTATTTTGGATTCTAAGATTATCTTCCTACCAATGGCAAAACCAAATATCAGGAAAGCAAGGAATCTCACACTGAAATACACAGAAACCCCTGATGTTTTAACTCAATCAAGAAAATTCCCTGTCTCAATTTTGCAATAGGAAATAAGGAAATTCAAATTTGTATGCATACCTTATTTCCTCGAGGTAGCAATGCTTGTTGGTTGATGCAGCTGATAAAAATGTTGCCACGATCTCCAGGAGTCTTCAAAGCTGCACTACCGCTTGAGAGAAAAATCTACAATAGTACAGAGAAGAGAGTGGCCTGTTGACATAAAAAGTCACAGCACACTGTCATCCATCCCATAGATACTAATGCCAGGAAAGGGAGACCTCTTTAGAACTAAATCTATGGCTGCAGTTTGGAGCAATAAAGGAAAGATCTGAGAGGTCAGAGTCACAGAGAAAATATCTCTATATTACAGAAGTGAAGAATTCTATTTTTATCCACAATAGCTAATACGGTCTAGAAACTTCTCAGGCAAGCAAAGAAGAAAAAAAAAAAGAAATCAAGCTCGCCCCAGATGTCCAGAATATGCACCTTCATTTATTGGGCAGTCATATATGAGAAATGACCTCTCTGGAGGGTGCAATATGAATGATTAAAGCTCCCTTTAATGCTCCAAACTACTTCCAAAGCTCAGTGGGAACTCTGTGTTGCATTACTGGAAAAAAATTGAGTAAATATACCATTTTTCCTCTTTAGACCTCATTCTTGACTTTTTCCTAAATACTCTCTCCAATATAGGAATCACTACTTTTTTCTTCTCCCAAACGTTATAGATGTTATAGCTATATAATTTAGAACAACGAGTGCTTGGGTTTAATCATATAAGAGCATTTCGCCTATTCTAAATACAGGATGTGTGGGTTTTCTTATTTCTAACAGAAGATTTAAAATGTTTTATTTGTTATAATAAATATATCTTTAGCTAAATGAATTCAACTGGCTTTTACTGTATTGGAATCCATGCTAAATGTAGGAATTGCTTGGAATGAATGGACTTTAAAGAATATACTTGAGAGTGGGGGAGTTAGTCTCTTTTCTAGGAAATGAATAATCAGAAAAATAATAGTTCACCCAGAGAAGTGAAAGTCAATGAACAACATGGAAGCTGACTGTGAAAGCTTTCAGAAGATAGATAAAGCCAGTTAATATTTGGGATTACAGATATCATGAAATATTATAAAATAATGATATCCAGAGGTAAGGACAGGGAATGAAGAAAAAATAGAAGAAAATTTGAGCATCTATGGATATAAAGATACACTATCCCAAGCATGGAGCTTTTCTCAATTAAAGCAATGGTATTTACTAGAATGTTTTTGCATATTAATCCCCTAACTCAAAGTAGACACTCACATAATTGTGGAAAGAAAGGAGGAGGGTAGGGGAAAAGAGAGTGAGAAAGACAGAAATGAAACAGAGCCAATGATGAGCATCCCAGAACCCTTCCTGTGCCCTCTTGACTCAGAATCATCCCTAATACTTGTCTGTCATTTCTCCTCACCTTTTCCTGCCCTAGGTAAGAGATACCAATTTTGCATTCTATCCCCATCTTCTTCCACTATATCTTACCACCTTTTTGTAAAGCACACCAAGTTGGAAAATTCAGTAAAGAATTAATTCTTGTCTATCTCCAACCAGGTCCAAGAGAGAAGGCAGAAGGTCGACCCTCCCACTTCGCAAAGAAAGAGGTAACAGCTGTATTACTAGGTAATTTAACCAGATCATACAGTGGGTGGAGGCAGTATCCTTTTTGAATGGATGCACTGAACTAAGAAAAGACCACAGAACTGATTCCTATAGAGGTTTTTGTTTGTTTGGGTTTTTTTAGTCATCAAGTTATAACTCCTGATTAATAGAGAGCCAAACTCTTTTATGTGAGTAAAATTCCAGAAACAAATCCAATTGCATATCCCACTCCAGTCAGTAAACCAAGTGAGATAAAAGAATGAGTCACCATGCTGGTGTCCTTTTCATAAAGTAAAAGGTTTTTTTTTTCCCCCCAGAAAGGGGGGCTTACATGCTAAAATTTTCTTTCTGATAAAGGAGGATGAACTGATTCTCATGATTGAGAAAGAGATTAGCTACTGAGTAAGAGTCATAATGCTCACAGGAACCACATATAGCATTAAGCATGGAAGTCTTGTAGTCTTATGCTCCATTGTATGATTTATACATAATTCAGGTCCCAGAACTGGTAGTGATATACTTACCAGTTGTATCCGTAATAGCTACACCTTCCATACCCCTATTTAGCAATGGTTGGGGAGGATACCTAATGCTCTCTAAGATATGAACCAACTCAAGAAAAGGTGACCTGAGTGTATTAGCTAGCCACAGCTTAGCTTGCATTTAGGCTCCATTCAAAGAAAATAGGAGAACTTGCTATGCCCCCCCTGACTTCCCCATCTTTAAATGACAAACAGACAGAAGCAATGTGCCAGTGACCTACATTAACCCTGAACTTAAAGCAGATAGAAAGAACAATTACACTAATTGGTGCCAGATTCTGTTCTATGCAATAATTCAGTATATACGTATAACAATCTAATTCTAACATCACCACCACGAGCAGGATAATATTTTTCCCTTTTTGCAAAAGAAAAATAGAGAATTCACAAAGCTAATAATTTGCCTATGATCAGACTATTGGTAAAAATTTGAACCTGGCTCTATTTGACTCAAAATCTTACACTATTTCCATGCTGACATAATTTTTTTTTTCCCTGACACACAAAAAGCTGTAAAATAATTAAGTACACAACTTGATGAGTTTGGAGGTAAGTAGACAGGTATGAAATTATCACCACAATCTAAGCTATAAGCCTATTCATTACCACTGAAAGCTTTCTCCTGTCTTACTATTATTACTATTTGTGATAAGAACAAACATGAGATCTAGTCTCATAGCAAAATTTTTAGTATACAATACAGTATTATTAACTATAGGCACTATGCTGTACAGTAGATCTCTAGGACTTATTTGTCTCATATAACAGAAACTTTGTATTTTTTGACTAATACTTCCCTGTTTTCTGCTTCCTCTAGCCTCCGGCAACCACCATTCCACTCTCTGCTTCTATGAGTTTTACTATTTTAAATTGCTCATATAAGTGGTACCACATCATATTTGTCCTTCTATGCCTGGCTTATTTCACTTAGGATGTCTTCTAGGTTCATCTGTATTGTGGCCAATGATAAGATTTCCTTCTTTTTTTTAAAGCTGAATATTTCATTGTATGCATATACCACATTTTCTTTAGCGACTCCTCCCGATGGTGGATTTTTAGGTTGCTTCCATGTCTTGGTTATTGTAAATAATGTTGTAATGAATATGAGAGTACAGATATCTCTACAAGATCCTGATTTAAATTCCTTTGCATACACACCGAAAAGTGGTATTGCTGAATCATATGGTAGTTCTATTTTTAGTTTTTTGAGGAACGTCCACATTGTTTTCCATATTGGCTTAACCAATTTATATACCCAGTAACAGTATACGAGAGTTCCATTTTCTCCACATCTTCTTGGTGAGATAACATTTATCTTTTTTTTTTTAAATAAAAGCTATTCTACCAAGTGTGAGGTGATATCTCATTGCAGTTTCATTTGCATTTCCCTGATGATTAGTGATATTGAGTTTTTTCATTTATCTGTTGGCCATTTGCATGTCTTCTTTGGAGAACTGTGTACTTGGTTCCTCTGCCCCTTTTTTAAAATCAAGGCATTTATTTATTTATTTATTGCTACTCAGTTGTATGAGTTCTTTATATGTTTTGGATAGTAAACCCTTCGAGACATATGATTTGCAAATATTATTTTCCCATTCTGTAGGTTGTTGCTTCATTTTGTTGATTGTTGATTTTTCATATGTGTATATATATATATATATATATATTCTGCAAACAGATAATTTTACTTCTTTCTTTTCAATTTGAATGCCTTTTAAATTCTTTTTTTGACTAATTGCTCTGGCTAGGACTTCCAATACAATGTTTGAATAGAAGTAGAAAGAGTGAGCATCCTTGCCTTATTCCAGATCTCAAAGACAAAGTTTTCAGTTTTTCACCATTGAATATGATGTTAGATGTGGCTGTTTCCTACATAGCCTTTATTGTGGTGCAGCAAATTCCTTCTGTACCTAAATTTGTTGAGAATTTTTATCATGATAAGGTGTTGAATTTTGTCAAATACTTTTCCTGCATCTATTGAGATAATGTGATTTTAATTCTTCATTCTGTTAATGTGGTATATTAATTGATTTACACATGCTGAACCATTCTTGCACCCCAGGGATAGATCACACTTGGTCATGCTATATGATCCTCTTAATGTGCTGTTGAATTTGGTTTACTAATACTTTGTTGAAGATATTTGCATCCATGTTCATCAGGTATATTCACCTGAAGTTTTCTTGTGGTATCTTTTTCTGTCCTTTGATATCTGGGTGATGCTGATCTCAGTGTTTATAAATGTTCCCTTTTCTATTTTTTGAAAGAGCTTGAGAAGGATTGATAATTCTTTAAATGGCCTGTAGAATTCACCTGTGAAGCCATCTGGTCCTGGGCTTTAATTATTTTTAAGTACAAAGTTATTGATTACTGATTTAATTTCCTTTATCATACTTTCTTTATCCAGCAGAAAATTATAGCTTGAAATACTGTGGAAAATGTATTAATTTAGCATTTTGTTAAATACCTTCTAGGCACAAGGCCGTACACAATCATTAAATTTTATGAAGAGAAATGTATTCAATATTTTTTTTAATTTCAGAGACAATACACTATGTAAAATTTTCAGGACAATTTGTTATTTCTTTGTAGTAGTTTTTATTCCATTCATTTGTTCAGCAAGTATGTATTCAGTACTACTAAGTACCATGCTCTGTTCTAGCACCTGTGATGGAGCTATGTGCAAAGGAGACCATCATGTCTCCTTTGTCATCATGGAGCCCACCTTCTCTTTTATGTAAGTATGTTTGTGTACTGCCTACAAATGTCAAAGAAGTGTTTTAGAAATGGAAGATTGAAGAGGAAGAGTGAAAAATGAAGGGTGAAAAAGTTTAGGTGAAGCACAACAAAGCAGAAATTTCACAATATATAGTGATCATCTGTGTGTTCAGGCCTAAGCCCTAGTCACAGAACTCTAAAAAAGAGAAAAGAAGAGAAAAATATGTGTTATTTATTTTAGGCCAATAATAATTTTCCTTAGTTTTGGAAATTTTAAGATTTTTTGTTTTGTAGAAAAATAACATGAATGTCTTTAGCTTCAACCATTTGGGGGTACAAATAACATCAACATTTGAATCTCATTAGTTTGTTAGCATGGTCCTACATGATATCCAAACTCAACATCCATCTCCCACTGTATCCTCAGTAATTTCTGGGATTTCAGAAACGTTTTCTCATGTACACACATGTATTTTTATTTTTCAGTTAAAACAACCCTCTTCTCTGCATCTGTAACCTTCTTGAGCGTGGAGCTATGTTGTTTCAAAATTTAACCTCTCTTCTCATGGGAGTTCAATACCAATCTCTTTTAGAGGCAAGGACAAATGTCATACCAGTATGTTTCATTTATTCTTTCCTCATTCTGAGCATCTGTGCACCTATGTTCTCCTTCCTCCACAAAATTGGTTTCCCTAACTCTTTTCCCATTTCTGTTTTTAAAAAATTATCGAAACCCTTACGTATATCAACTCACACCAGTGAATGCTTGGAAGCAGGGTGTATCACCAGTCTCCTAAATGGAATCTAATTTTCTATAAGATTGAGACAGTCACTGAATTGGTCTAGGCATCATGTTTTTCATTTTTTAAATGGTAGATTTTAAATCTCCTTGGCTTTTTTCCTATTCAATATAATTTTTTAAATTGTAAGAAGTTCTGTTTTTTCCTTAAAAATAATCAAATGAGCGTTTTACAGGGTCTATTTTTCTTTTTTAAAAAAAACCTTTTAAGATGTTAAAAGATATTTATGCCTATAAATCTTTACAATTCTCCCAGAGTTTCTGTTGCATGCATATTTAATTTGTAGGCTGAGGGATTTGGGATAACAGTATCCTACTATAAAATGTCCTTATAGAATAAAGTAGATAGAGGCAATCTTCTGGAAAATAAATTATATGTATGTCAAGGCTATAGATCTAGAGAAAGCAAATTCCTCTTCACACAATTATGGGTCTCCCCTCCCCCAAAGAAGCCTGCTAGTTCTTATCCATAGTTCTTTTTTTACAGAAAAAAAGCTGGAATATTGCTAAAAAAATTAATCTGTCACTGAGGCATATGGAACTGTGAGTACTAGGAATGAAAGAATATTTATAAATAAAATATGAAGTAAATAACTAAGAAAAATATCAAAGAACTACTAATCAGCATGAAACTTAGATTACACATATGATTCAGGCATAAATATCAGTCTATAAAAATAATTATGGAAGGTTTGAGTGACTTTTCTCATTAATCATTTATTTTTTGGTTTTACTTAAAGGCAAATTCTGTAAGCTGATTAAAAGGAGGTTTTGCAGCCATGTGCTTCCTTATATGACATACCACCCTAGACTACAGTAACTGTACAAATAAGTCAACAAAAATACCGGGAAGCAACCTTTGGTATAAGCAAGGTTTCACAAAATGAAAAGAGATTAG
The DNA here is from genome assembly GCF_039906515.1 of Pseudorca crassidens. NCBI lineage: Eukaryota > Metazoa > Chordata > Mammalia > Artiodactyla > Delphinidae > Pseudorca > Pseudorca crassidens. Next base: position 62,036,397 of record NC_090302.1, read on the forward strand.
TTATACAGTTAGTCCTTAATTATTTATTTCTAAGAAGTTATGACCATTGGGGTGCACATTGCAGCACTATTTACAATAGCCCAGTCATGGAAGCAACCTAAATGCCCATTGACAAAAACATGGATAAAGAAGATGTGGTACATATATAATGGAATATTACTCAGCCATAAAAAGGAATGAAATTGGGTCATTTGTAGAAACATGGATGGATCTAGAGACTGTCATACAGAGTGAAGTCAGAAAAACAAATATCGTATATTAATGCATACATGTGGAACCTAGAAAAATGGTACAGATGAACCAGTTTGCAAGGCAGAAATAGAGACACAGATGTAGAGAACAAACGTATGGACACCAAGGGGGAAAGTGGCGAGGGGCAGGGGTGGGGGTGTGATGAATTGGGCGATTGGGATTGACATGTATACACTGATGTGTATAAAATGGATGACTAATAAGAACCTGCTGTATAAAAAAAAATAAAATTAAATTTAAAAAAAAGTTATGACCACTTCTGTGGTTTCATGCAATGCCACCCACTCATGGACCCTTAGAAATACGAAGCAGAAATCTAGTACTCTCCCCTGTGGAATGGAGTTAAAAATATTCTTAGATCAAATCTCATAATACATCTATATTTCCTTGAAACTCTAAAGCAATAAGAAAGGGGAAAAGACTCAAACTGAACTAGAATCCATTATTTTAAGCCAGTAATGATTATATTTTATGACTTCTAGTCATTATTTAAACGAAAATAAAAGCCTATATATTTTTTTCAAGTTAAAAAAGTTTAGTTTCTATTTTATCCATTTAATAAAACTCCAGTGGAATGGTAAGCTGTAAACAACCAAGATTTCAGGTTTTTTCCCATTCTATGCTACATTGTTTTATTGCATTTTTAATAAAAGAGGAAAATATATTTAACATTTTTACTCTAAGTTATAAATAATTTTCAAGTTAAATTAATTATAATTGACTTATTATCTTGAAAGTGCATAAGCATTATAGGTAGCAAAATGCCTTATGTTTGTAGATATTCACACATCTAAAGGAACTGGATGCTACTGAATAAAATATAATAAAAATATATATATAAAAATAAATATATTGTCAAAGCTTTAGACAATAATATAACCTAGTATATTTTCTTCTTCTACCTTTGCCATTAATTCTTACCACCAAAAGGAAATCCATTTATCCATATGTATCACTGGAATAGATGTGAAATAAGGAAGAAAAAAAATGATAAGCGTCTAAGCTATTGGAGAGGTCAGTGCACATGAAATATTCTTAGGGGCTCTTATAACAGCTCTGCAATACCATAACATATTATTTCAAGTTGTTATTCTGTGTATGAGTATCTAGCTGACAGAACTGATTTTAAAGTGGGGCTCTGTTAAATGGAGCAGCGTGTGCAGAAAGAAATACCCCACGAGCATTCCTTCACACCTTATAACACCACCTCACTGGTTCATCCTTACTCTATGGCTGGAGACATGCCCAAAATCCACCAGAGGAAAGAATGGCCATATAGTTGTCACAGAACTTTTCAAATTATCTTTTCCTGTAAATATATTGGTCATATGCCTTATTAAAAAAAACAGCTCCCAAATTTGATATGATTTCTGCATTTTTTCTTACTATTTTTTTGCTCTACCACTTCTAAGAATATGGATAATGTCTTTAACTGCTGAAGATACAGGAAAAGAAATGATTAACATTTTTGTTGTAAATATTAAGTACCATATATGGAAAAATTGATACAGTACAAAGTGTAGAGAGATTACTAATTAATGTTAGTTTAACTTTTGGTTTAATGAAATTAAAAGTGTATTTGTATTCAAATTTCAGAATGAGAGCATCTTGTCTACTGTATTGGCAACATGATTTTTTTAACTATTTTATTTGATAGTTAAACATATGACTTTTCTCCTTAAATATATTAATATAATAAACTATATTAACATATTTTCTAATTTTGTGTTACCCTTGCATTTCCAAAATAATACCCATGCTTAAAACTATATTATTCCTGGGCCTCCCTGGTGGCGCAGTGGTTGAGAGTCCGCCTGCCAGTTCAGGGAAGGCGGGTTCGTCCCCCGGTCCGGGAGGGTCCCACGTGCCGCGGAGCGGCCGGTCCTGTGGGCCATGGCCGCTGGGCCAGCACGTCCGGAGCCTGTGCTCCGCAGCGGGAGAGGCCACAGCAGTGAGAGGCCTGCGTACCGCAAAAAAAATATAAAAATAAAAATAAAACTATATTATTCCTTTAATCTGCTTCTGGATGCTGATAATATTTTATTTAACATCTTTAATATTCATAAGTAAAACAGTTTTAATTTTTGTGAAAACATCATGTTTTGTATTGATTTTATCCTCACATAATAGAAAGAATCAGGATTTTTCTTCTTTTTTGATAATCTAGGAGAGTTTCAAAATCATTGGCATTACCTGTTCCCTAAATGTTGGTAAAATTTCTCTATGACATTCTCCATATATTCTGCTTTGGTTGAGGTAAAGGGATTGTTCTAAAACTTTCTTTTTTGAAATTGTTCAGTTTGGATGTTCTTTTTCATCTAGTGTCAGTTTATAAAAATTATATATTCCTGAGAAAGTATCCTTTTTTAATGAAGCCTTCAAATTTACATAGATGATTAAGAAAAGTCTCATTATTTTCTTAATTTGCTAGCCTATGTCTTAGTTTCTACTACACTGGATACATTTTCCTCTTTCTTGTCCTTTAAATACGTAGCTTCAAGTCTCCTGATTCAGAAAAGTTGCATTGAATCCTATTATTTAATTTTTGTTTTATGTGACTGTTATGGGTTTTTCCTTTGAGATCAATTATGTTCGTACTGAACGCTGTGTCTGCTGTAGTGTGCCGTCCTCAGGGGGGTCGGTGGTTGATAAATCTCAGAAGTCAGTCCTCTGGGAACTTGCTCAGCTGAAGAGAGCTCCTTTACCTAAGATTCATACACTCATCCCAGTGCAGCCTACCTCCAACTACTAGTGGATGCACGTACATAAAGACTTGACCTCTGGCTCAAATTGCTGATAACTCTGAATGGCCATCCCAGTTTCAGCATGCTCTACTGGTTCCTCTGAAGCTTTCTTACGATTGTACCACAGGCCAAATTTTCCCTTTTGTTCGCTCCTGTTTCTCTTCCTTTTCAGGACAAGTGGATGTCCTGAGAGCTCTCTCCAGTAAACTTCCGGCATTCTCATTTCCATCAAGGGCTCAGTTCAGGAGTAGCCAAGGTAAGTAGACACTAGAATTGTATTATGGTGGTGGAGTACTGTATTCGTTATCAACTGCTGTGTACCAAAGCTACTCAGAATTTGTCAGTTTATAACGACATTCATTGCCTCACAGAAATCCTGAGTTAGGGATCCACAAGCACCTCAGCTATGTGGTTCTACGTTAGGGTGTCTCAGGAGGTGGCAGTCAGGCAGGACTTCATTCATCTCAGGCTCCAGTGAGTCTGAAGGATCTGTTCCCAAGCTTTCTCACGTGGATGTCGGCAGGCCTCAGTTCCTCACTGGATATTGGGTAGAGAACTCAGCTCCTCGCCACACAGGCCTCTCCAAGGGGCTGCCTCATTAAATGGCATCTGGCTTCCCACAGAGCAAATATCCAAGGGAGACAGTGAGAGCTCAAGACCAAAGCCACATTCTTTTATGAGCCTCATCTCCAAAGTAACACACTCAACATTTCTGCCACACGCTACGGGTCTTAGAGAGCAATCCTGGTATAGTGCAGGATGGAGCTACACAAGGCTGTGAATCATAGAAGGCAGGGATCATCTGGGGCCACCTTGTAGGCTGCCTACAACAATTAGTCATGACAAGGCTGGTGTGCTAGATACATGTTGCTCTGCAACCAACTACCGGAAAATTTAGTGGCTTAAACAACACCTATTATCTCATCATTTTTGTGAGTCAAGAATTTGGGCACAGCTTAGCTGGATCCTCAGTTGCTGAGTCTCTTAGAAGTCTGCAGTCATCTCAAAGCTCGACTGGAAAGGATTTGCTTCCTAGCTCACTCACATGCTTGCTGGCAGGAGTAGTTCCTCATGGCCTATTGAACTAAGGTCTCAGTTCCTTATAAATTGTTGGCTGGAATCCTTTCTCAGTTCTGTGTCATGAGGACCTCTCCAAAGAATAACTCATGACGAGCAGTGGCATCAGAGCAAGCAAGAAAGAAGGCAGGAGAGAATGCCAGCAAGACAAAAGTCACAGTCTTCTGTAATTGAATTATGAACGGGACATCCCATCGTCTTGCCATATTCTGTTCACGAGAAGCAATCAGTAGGTTTATCCCACACTCAAGGGGAGGGGATTAAACAAGTGTGAAGATCTTTGTGAGCCACGCTACAGCTGGAAATGTGTACTCCATCAGAGTTTGTAAGTAACATTAGCTGCAGACACAAAATGGCTGTGTAATTATAAAAACTCACTGTTGGTGAACTGGAAGTTAGACTTGTAGGAGGAAATACTATTTTTTTATATTAGAAATCTATAAATCAGTCCTTTCAAAAATATGGAGGACACAGTAATACTAACAATAATGGAAATGAATGATTGTTGCTGGAGATAACTGATGCTTTGGAGAGAGACAATGTAGGGCTGAAAATGATTAACTATCAATTAAAGGCTGAAGACGGAAGTCAGTGGGCCTGCCTAGCAGCATATAAATCATATCTCCTGCAGCTGGAGGGCAAAGAAAACTGAGGAACAGGCTCATGACTTAATCAGAGCAGTATCAGAGCTCTGAAGATGGTCAAATTCTCAACCTAGACATGTTTGTGAAGCCAAGTTCAGGACCTTGATGGGAAAGAACTGAACCCTTAAACATGGGATAGGAACATCTGGGTTAAATAATATTCAGTGATGACTTTTTAAGCAAGAAATATTCAAAGCCTAGATGTAAGTCGAGGGATTTCAGAGCAGTGTCGCCTACAGAGTAGCGATCCTGTTGTGTCTTACTGTCAGTAACAAGTTGTCTTTCCCAGTGCACTGGCCCTGGGTGGTGCGCCATCTTCAGTAAGTCCTAGTCAGCAAGCACCGAATTTAACACTAAAAGCTTAGGAGTGATTGCCAGGTCACAAGCTGAGAACAAGACAATATCCTCAAGAAGGAAAATAGAGCAGAAATTCAAGAAGGAAAACGGTGTTATTCTGAAGACGAACTATGGAAATCTTCTTTCCAATTTTGCCAGCCATTACTGACAACTGAGGGCTGAGCAGTGTCTAACAACAGTAAGTTCAACTATCAGCCCAAATGTCACCATTGCCAAATAACTGTATTTTTCTGGGTCTCGGTGACCTTTTCAATTAATCAGGATAATATTATTTTCACCATGAACATTCTACAGAGGTTCAGAAAACCATTTATTTTGTATTAAAGTTAGAGCCTTAGTATAGGAACAAAGAAAGCTATGTCTCCAATGGTCGCTCACAGAAAATGGGGGCATGTGTCAGAGAAAAAGCTCAGTATCTGAGACGAGTTTTGCAAAATGTTAAAACAAAAGTGAGCAGAGGTTATATATAGAAAACTGAAAAGAGGAGTACTCTGAAGACCACCATTGTTAACCTCTGCCCCCTGCTCACGTGGAGGATGCATTCACATTTAAGAAACTTGTTTGTGCTGCCTTCATATTTTGCTGTAAAAGAAGGAAAACATGCATAGAAATGTAAGCTCCAAATAATTACTCGCTGCCAACCCCTAGAAGCCAGCCCTGAAGCAATTCTCCAACCCTATTCGTTGATCTGGGCAATGAGTCCCCATGACACTCATCTGTTTACTCTTGCCAGGTCAGAAAGTCTTAACCTCACCACAGAGCCTTGCCCCCAGGCCTCTTCTCAAGTTTCCTCGTCCAGGCATCCAAGAAGTTACACCTCAGGTCACCCTACTCCTGCTCTTGCCTATCTCACTGGACTGCACAGTTATTCTCTAACTTGTTCTCCACTCTCAGCTATATGCTATTAACTGTTTCCTTTAAAGTCAATCTAGTTGCAAAAAAAGCCATTTCAACTTTTTGTAGAGCAGTGGTTAAGAAAAAAATAGACAAAATTGGGGGGGAAATATGGGAGGTGGATCTGAGTCACTCAGAACTGTCTTAACCATTCTAATCATAACCATTAATTGTGATAAGTAGATTGTAATAATATTCATCTGTCTTTGCTCCTCTAAAGAGCTCAAAGCATTTTAAGGAATCGACACATTATCTATATACTGAAAAAGAACCCCTAGGAATAAATCAGTGGGGATTTAAGAAACAAATATTTTTCAAACACACTTCATTATTTGTACCATTTCCTTTTTATTCCCTTTCTGGACAGTACATGATAAAAGCCACCATCTTAATGTCAGACTTCTTACTGGGGTGAGAAGCCCATTTTTAGTTAACCTCCCTCTTTGAAGATTTCCCTTTTGGTGATTGTATCAGTTTGCTAGGGTTGTCATAACAAAGTACCTCAAACTAGGTGTCTTAACAGAAATGTACTGTCTCTCAGTTTTAGAGACTAGAAGCCCAAAATCAAGGTGTCAGAAGAGTTGGAGGGCTGTGAGGAAAGGCTCTAGTCCACTCCTCTCTCTTTGGCTTGTAGATGGCTGTCTTCTCCCTGTGGAAGTATAGCTGTGTCTTAACATCATCTTCTATGTGTGCCTCACTCTGTGTTCAAATTTCCCCTTATTATAAATAACCTATTATATTGGATTAGGACCCCACCCACTCCACTATGACCTCATCCTATCTTTTCTTTAATTGATATTTATTTTTTATTGTCATTTTTTATTTAATTTTTATTGCAGTATAGTTGCTTTACAATGTTGTGTTAGTTTCTTGCTGTACAGCAAACTGAATCAGTTATACGTATACATATACCCACTGTTTTAGATTTTCTTCCCACTTAGGTCACCACAGAGCACTGAGTAGAGTTCCCTGTGCTATACAGTAGGTTCTCATTAGTTATCTATTTTATACATAGTAGTGTATATATGTCAGTCCCAATGACCTCATCCTATCTTAACTAATAATATCTATAATGACCCTATTTCCAACTAAGGTCACATTCTGAGGTACTAGTAGTTAGGACTACAACATACAGATTTTAGGAAGACACAATTGAACACTTAACCAGTAATGTTAAAGCTTGATACAATTTAAAAAAATACTCATCAGTGGGAAGAAAAAAAAATGATAGATTAAAACGTGAGATCTAGAGAGAGAAGGTTCCAACTCTATTATTTTGACTGTGTAGCTTCACAACCTTGAAAAATTCCTAGAAGAGCAGTTTTATATGTACAATTGTAGGTTCCTTTATGTGAACTTTAAGCTATAAAATAGATCTTAGGGCAGCTCATCAAATTACAAGTCTCACCAAGGCATTCCTGAAGTTCTTTTTAATTCTACTGCTTGTATCAGATGATTTAAGTTTTGAAAATTATCTTTCTAAATAATAGACAAAACAGTATCCATTAACTGTGGTAAAGGAGGCCTATGACTGTGATAGAAAGATTCAAGAGAGCAAATGGAATTTCTGACTCTAATAGCTAAAAACCTAACAAACACTCATAGATCCTTTCTACAGAACACATGACAAATCATAAATTCCTTTCATTATTTTTTTTTACTTTCATAAACCATTTGTTTGGACCAACTGAGGAAGAGCTAATAGTTTTTTTCTTTCTCACTGACTTAAACCAACTAATTATTTGGATGCCATGAAACCATGCAAACCTAATGCCATATACACTTTTAAAGGTAGAACCTGCTTAGAAATTCAGTTTAATAAAGAAAGCCATCCCCCTTACATTTACACCTGCTTTGTGTAAATTATATAAAGAACAAAGTCAGGGATTGACTGGTGGACATCTGAGTGATGAGTGTGTAACACATGAATTAAAGTTTTGATTTTCAATTTAGGTGATAACCCTAAAATGCTGATAACACTTTGTGTTATAAGTGCTAGTAAATTAAATATTATTTTGATAGAAAGTATTTGGTAATTCAATAAGACTGTCAATTTTAATTAACATTAGGGCCATTTCCCCTCACCTGTTCTACTGGTTAATATTTATCCTGATATTTAAATGTATAAGGTGAAAATATTATTTACTTTCCTCACTTCTCAGTTACACAAATTTGTTCATTCAAAATGTTTCATTCAACATATTTTCTAGAATGTTCTTTCTAACTTAATGTCAAAGTGAGGTCAATCCTCCTAGTTCATTTTTATGTGGCCTCAAATAAACTCTTATTTAAAGTACATGCTTCCCAAACTACATTTCATAAACACTTGTATTAATGGGGATATAACCTCTGTCTTAGTTCTTTCTCTTGACACTAAAATTATACAGAGAATCTACCACATTGAGAGTTATAGCTCCCATATATAAACTGGCCATTTTATATTAGGCTTTATAGATTTATCTTTAATCCTTAAAGCAATCCTATCAGTTTAGGCTCTCTGATTATAAACAATGACAAATATCAGGTGTCTTTAAATAAACAAACACATATAATAAATAACTGATTTATGTAAACAAAAGCCCAGAAGTAGGTGTGGCTTCAGACAAGTTTTGATCTGGAGATTCAGAGTCATTTCATCCCATCTTAATCTTGCCTTTAAGGTGCATTCCGCAAAGCAACTGACAAGGGATTAATCTCCAAAATATACAAACAGCACATGCAGCTCAATATCAAAAAGCAAACAAACAACCCAATCAAAAAATGGGTGGGAGATCTAAATAGACATTTCTCCAAGGAAGACATACAGATGGTCAGGAGGCACATGAAAGGATGCTCAACATCACTAATTATTAGAGAAATGCAAATCAAAACTACAGTTAAGTATGATCTCACACCAGTCAGTATGGCCATCATCAAAAAATCTACAAATAATAAATGCTGCAGGGGGTTTGGGGAAAAGGGATCCCTCCTACACTGTTGGTAGGAATGTAGATTGGTACAGCCCCTATGGAGAACAGTGTGGAGGTTCCTTAAAAAACTAAAAATAGAGCCAATATGTGATCCACCAATCCAACTTCTGGGCATATATCAAGAGAAAACCATAATTTGAAAAGATACATGCACCCCAATGCTGCAGCACTATTTACAATAAACAAGACATGGAAGAAACCTAAATATCCAACAACAGATTAATGGATAAAGAAGATGTGATACATATACAAAATGGAATACTACTCAGCCACAAAAAAGAAATAATGCCATTTGCGGCAACATGGATGGACCTAGAGATTATTAGATTAAGTGAAGTAAGTTAGACAGAGAAAGATCAATAATCATATGATATCACTTATATGTGGAATCTAAAAAATGACACAAATCAACTTATTTACAAAACAAAAACAGACTCACAGACTTAGAAAACAAACTTATGGTTACCAAAGGGAAAAGTGGGGGGTTAAATTGGGAGGTTGGGATTAACATATACACACTACTACATATAAAATAGATAAACAACAGAGACCTACTATATAGCAGAGAAAACTCTACTCAGTACTGTGTAATAACCTATATGGGAAAAGAATCTGAAAAAGAATAGATACATGTATAACTAAATCACTTTGCTGTATCCTGGAAACTAATACAGTATTGTAAATCAACTATACTCCAATATAAAACAAAAAATATTTTTTAATAGCATAAAGGAAGGGTAAACATATAAGCAGAATCTTTGGAGAGGAAGCTGAACAACTATGGGGAAATGAACAGGAGGGTCTGACAAGAAAAGATTGTTGCTGTGTGCTTAGTGGATTCCCAAGAAAATCTGATGAAAGGCACTGATTAGCTTGGGCTGCTATAACAAAGATCCAAGTAGTTCCTCAGTGTTACATCTTTCCTTCCTCTCACCTGGGATCCTCCTTCATATTCTATAGGATGAGTAGAAGAAAAGGAATACACATGTATACCACACACTTCCTCTTTTCCTGATTCTAATGCTGGAATCTCTTACATTAGTCAGTAACATCAGTGTTCTTGTGAGAAACTGAATATACAAACAGACACTGGGCAGACCATAAATGACAAGAGAACTCTGACTCACAACCTCTGCAGCAACTAGTCCAGAAAGTCAAACGACACCTCTGTAGCAATAGGCAAAAAGGTAAAAAGAAATTTGGTCAATGATTGTCATCTTCTCTAATTTTTCCTCCTGCTTCCAACTCAAGACCAACCAGGAAAACCCAAATATACTCTCCGATCAATCACATAGAATACTTAGCTTCTGGGTGGCCTGATTTCAGCTTCTTCCTTCTGCCAAAGAAAATTACACCAGACTTTTCTGGTGTAAAAATTATTCAAAACTATCTCAGGAGAGTTCAAGACCATTGGAAGAGGAGACAGTAACCGAACTAAGCTCTCTGAAACAAAAGGTGGAAGGATTTTTAAATGTTGGGATGAGCCAATGTAACAACATTGGAGGATGTTAACAGGGAGGTAGGTTAATGTGATTAAGCTACCTGTGTTTACTAATTGTTCTATCAAACTTAAGCTCCTATGCTCCCAGAGACAGGGAGACAAGGGCCCTGTCTTTTTTTTTTTTTTTTTGCGGTATTTGGGCCTCTCACTGCTGTGGCCTCTCCCGCCTTGGAGCAGAGGCTCCGGACGCGCAGGCCCAGCGGCCATGGCTCACGGGCCCAGCTGCTCCGCAGCATGTGGGATCTTCCCGGACCGGGGCACGAAGCCGTGTCCCCTGCATCGGCAGGCGGACTCTCAACCACTGCACCACCAGGGAAGCCCTACATGATTTTTTATAGCAAAATACTCTTATGTATCCTGGCTCCTCCCTTACCTCTTCGGAGCAGTTCCTCGGAAGTATCTGAGAGGTTGGCTCCCAGGCTATAGTCTTCAGTAAGGTCTCCAAACAAAACTTAACTTGCAACTTTCGGGTTGTGTGTTTTTTTTTTCAGTCAGCAATCCTTAGACATTTCCAAATATTTTTCTATAGAATAACTATTGAATTTTAAAAACAAGTTAGGTCTAAGGACAATGATATCTCTTCATATTTCAATTTAATAAGGAAAGCATTCTACTGATGTAAATTTAGGAATATTATTTGTATCTATTTTAATTGGCTAACTGTGAGTGTTTACCCTTATCTCCATCTTGGCTCACCAAGAAAGTCCTGCAAAATATACATAAATTATACAATATGCTATGAGTTAATAAATACAAAATTACAGAGAGAAGGAGAAGAATCCATAGTGATACAAGAGTGAGACTAATTTTAAATAGGGTGATCAGAGGACGTTTCATCAAGAAGGTGAAATTTAAACAAAGACTTAAATTTAGTCATGCAGCTATCTGGGGTAATATTATCCCAACCTTGCAACTGTAGTTTGTGTTTTGGGGGTATAGTAAAGAGTCCAGCATGGTTGGAACAGGGTGATTTTAATGCATTTGGTGGGGACGGAGGGATGGGGGATAAGGTGATAGGCAATGGAATGAGGAGATGTCAGATGACATAGGACCATAAGATCTATGAAGGCAAATGGAAACACTGGCTTTCCCTGTGAAGGAAATGGACAGCTATTGGAGAATTTGGGGCAAAATTATCATTCAAATAATTTCATGTGATAAAGAGGAAAGAACCCTGTCATAGAAGTCAGTACCTAGCCTCTCCGGAATGCTGGTTCTGCCACAAACATGGAAGAAGTCCTTTAACTAGACACTACTACAGTTTCTTTACTGGTAAATATTGGGCTAGGCAATCTTTTTTTTTTTTTTGCGGTAGGCCTCTCTCGTTGCGGAGCAGAGGCTCCATACGCACAGGCTCAGCGGCCATGGCTCACAGGCCCAGCCGCTCCGCGGCATGTGGGATCTTCCCGGGACCGGGGCCCGTGTCCCCTGCATCGGCAGGCGGACTCCCAACCACTGCGCCACCAGGGAAGCCCCTGGGCTAGGCAATCTTGTAAGCTCCCTTATCGTATGGTTTGGCTGCTCCCTGCTTAAAAGCCAATACTGAGTGATGAGTGTCAGTAGGAAAGAAAAGGCTGTTTTATTCAGGAGGTCCATAAACTGGGAGAAGGCAGACTCATGTCCAAAAACCAACTCTGAAGATTCTGCGGGACCATGAAAGTGGGGCTCCTAGTTCCTGGAGAAGAACTCAAAGGTATTGTTATGAATATTCTTTGAGGAGGAACCAGGACCCTGCCCCAGGGCTTCACTCTTGTTTCTTGACTGCTGTTCCTTTGTTTCTCCATTCCCTTCTGTTCTTGATAAGCAATTGCTTGAATCTGCCCTTTGGAATTCAGGGAAGGTGAAGGAGGCTGAATGAAGCCTATTTTCTACAAACAAGAAAGGCACCACCACGGAAAGGACTGGTAACCAGGAGGGCCTCACAGGGTCCTGCTCTGTTTCCTTATCTCTCAACAAAACTCTGCTATGTGGATAAATCTATATTGAGTTGGAGGAGACCCAGTTCCTCAGATGAGCGGAGGACTGACTAATGTAAAACCTTAATGTTATGGCAATTGGAAAAAATGGCCCAATATGTTTCTTTAATCTTGGTAAATTTTCAACAAGCTTTTAAATTACAATTTTTTAAAAATTTGATTCTGATTAAAGTTTCAATGTATCAGGCAAGAGTTGCCAAAGACAGAAACTGTTCCAAAGAAAACACTTTTTGGTGGCTTATGTGGGAATATTTCCAAAAAGTAATATAGACTCCTGAAAAGACAGGATCAAAACTCTCCAGGAGTCTGGGTGCTAAGCCCATTATTGCTTTCTAGGTGCTACTATTAGCAAAGCATAGCAAAGTCGATCAACACATTTTGGTCAATAATCCCCTCAACTATTAACAGGGGACAATGTGAGCTTCTAAATGAATTTCTTGAGCTAGATAAGGGACTCATTACAATGAGAAGAACGATTTGTTTTAGCAAGGGGAAATAGGATTTTTTTTGAAAAACACATCTATCTCTTCACTCTCACATTTAACCTGATTGTAAAGGATGTGATTATTGACTCTTTTCTGTAAATTTTATTTAATTTTTTTTGTATTTTCCCACCACTTTTGGATTGCAAAATTTCCCACCACTTTTGGATTGCCAAAGCAAGCAAAAGTTTCCTTCAATTTAAAATGTTGTCAGTTTTCTACAGTATACATTGCAGGAATATGTGTTTCTCTCTTACTATTATTGGTGGTGGGGAACCTCTGTTTAAACTTAGTGAAGTCTCAGAGGTGGTTGATAAACTAATTTCCAGAAAAAAATAAAAACGAAAACCAACTACTGTAAGGGCTTAAGGCCCACTTGCAAAGGTTATGTTAAAATAAAGCCAGAGGGTATGGAAAAGATTCATTATAGCATGACACATCTCTCCCAAGTAAAAATTAACTCTAATAAATTCAGAGAGAGAGAGAGAGAGAGAGAGAGAGAGAGAGAGAGGAAGAGGAAAAAAAAATAAAAAAAAGGAAGCTGCAATGGCTGCTGTTCCTATAATAAGAAGCCGAATTTTATGCTCTTATCTGGCGGTTTAAGCAGAATAAAGTGACACACATCTTGAAATGTGAGAATGAGGCAGAATAAGAGAATGTTTGTAAGAGGAGTAATTTCAGGCCCCCATGGGGCTTCACATAAAACTCATTTGCACATAAACAGGGCTCTCTTATGGATGATGGATAAATGAAATTCCCAGCTCCTAGTGTATTTCTTTTTATACTAACAAGACAGGAGAACAAAATCCAGGCTAAAATCACTTTGAAAATTAGAGCAATTTCTAAATGAATTGCACTTCTAAATTAGTGACTTTTGGACATCTCCCTCAGGTCACTAATGCAGGTACTCTTATCAGTTACTCCTGTGATATTCAATATTCCTTAACAGTATTGTCCAATGAAGCAAAAAAAAAAAAAAAAAAGGTGAAAATGGCCTCTGAGTTTTAATCAATACATGAAAGCCTTCAACTAAATTTTACATGAGAGAAAACATATATGGACTTTAATCTTTCAAGCAAAATCTTCCTGGAAAGGAGAGATGTGGGGAAAAATTTAAAACAAAACAAAAAAAATCAATTAAAAATGTACGAGCGCCATCTGGTGTAGGAAATAAAAACAAACACAGCCTTCAGCCGTCAAATGAACTACCCTTTTGTGGGTTCATCTCAGTGCAATGGGGTTACGGTGGGACTCAAACAGTAATTTTTAAAATAGAATTCACTTTATGTCTAATACTCAGATGTGACTAGTTAGCATGTGGTTCAGAACTCAATGAACCTAGGGAAGTGAGGTTGGTTAAAGCAGCGAGTTTGCCATTACTCGTATATTGTCATATTTCAGGCAAAAATTTACGTTGTAACTCAAGAATTCATATATTTGCTGCAGTTTTACACTCTCATATACTTCATTAAATCTTCCCTGATATGTGAAAAGTATAGCTACACTTTCAGAAGCAATTCCTCTTTAGAGATATAGGAGAAACAGATGGGTAGCATATCTTTAAGGAAGAAAATTTGACGCTTATAATGCTAATGTGCTAAGATAAATTTAGCAATGCATTTTTTAAAAAGGAAATATAAGTAGTGGTATTTGACTGTCTTGGAAATTTATGCACTTATCTATTAATAGAACCTGAAAACTCTACTGCACTCCATCTGGCTCTGCAACTGATTTTTACTACATGTATACATTTAAAATGTAATAACTCACCCTGTTCTCTTATGTTCCCAGTATACTCCGAGCTACAGCCGTTTTTTGACGATTTCAAAGACCAACAGAATATTTCACAAATGGGAATACATACTTACTACTCAAGAACTGTCAGCCCTCTGATATCAAGCAGTCTTTAGGCATGCTCTCTGTGGTTTGGCTGTATGAATGAGTCAAATAACATGACTGTTTCTTTCTTTGAATAAATGCATTTGGCAAGATTTTTAGCTATGCTCTTTTCCTACAGATATCTAAGTAACAGGCAGTACAAAACACAGCCATAAAAGGCATGAAAGGATTAGTTATATATCTCTTGTCATATAGAATAAGAGATTTGAATAGTATAGTCTATGTTTCTTTTGTTATTAAAAAGCTGGACTTTTATTAAAAGATAAAAAATACTTAAATGGTGAAAAACTGGGTCATTAGAATGATCTACCTTTTAATCTCTGATAACAGACTATTGCTTCAAAAATGACTTCACAAGATGATGATGTTGGCACCTAATGTTTAAGCAATGATGAGAGGTTTTGTGTGTTTTCCACTTGCAACCCCAAGCAATTATCCCTTCCAGAAAAGAACTGGACCAAGAGACACTAGGGGAGCTGGCTACGCATGTCTTCCTCGTGTCCCATGAGAGAAATGATACATGTGGCAGAGGAGAGGACTGACTGCTGGGAGTGGGATGTCTCAGCACCTGGCAGCCTGCTGTAACTTCAGGGCTGAGGCTGGCTTAGAGCAGCAAGGGGCAGGAGGGGGCTTGAACGCGACGCAGGCATCTAAAACGTTTCCTCAGAAATGACGCTATTCACACCAGGTTACAAGTTCAGAAGGGGCTCATGGGGAACCGAAGTTTTGACGTAAAACAAGATAAAAAAAATTCAGTACCAAATTTTTCTCCTGGAATTTAGGAATAAGTACATTAGCTATATTGCACTAAATGTCTACTGCATTCTGGAAATGGCTCAGGCATGAAAAAGTTATGTTGTTTGCATAAAATCAAAACTCAATTCAAGACATTTCCTAATAGTAATAGATATAAAAGTAGGGGAAATATCTTCTTGGAGTACATAAATTTGCAAGAAGTATATTTTTTGCTTTGAAACATGCATTCACTACTTAATAAAAATCGATGAGCAAATTTTTCCTTTTCCTTTTTTTTCAGTTATCAAGAGCTTTGTGCCCTAACACAAAATACAAGATTGCTTAGAGGCTCATTATGGCAGCATCAATTTTGCAGTCATATTACAAACATTTTTTTCAAACTTCCCATGATTTGTACTTGGATATAGGTTGATTTTTGCAAACTTAAAGGTACATGTCTTATGACTTTTCATAAAATTTTCTTGCATTACCTTTAACATTAAGGAATACTATGTCCTAAATTAAAATTTTTCTTTGTGGTGGTTTGGCCTTTTTCTTATTTTTTTCTCTAAATTCTGATTAAATTTCTGTTAATTCCAAAGTTTCTTATTTTAGATGCTTTTGTCAGCACTAATGATATAACATTAATTATGAACATCTGGATGAAATTATGTAAATAAAGTTTTAAATTATAAGAGTAATATTTACAAAAATATACTGAGGAACTACTAGGCTTACAGAATACTAACAAAGAACATTAGATATTACTTTTTACCAGTTAAAACTATGTTATTATGTAACAAGAACAACAACCAACAATACACCAGCCACAAAAAAGATTTGCAGCACTTCAAGTTTTATGCATAAAGTGAGAATATTAATGTATCTATATCCGAACAGTTTGAAGTTCACATAATCCAAGTTAGATAAATGTGACCTACATAGATCACTGAATGTTTTATAAACATTAATTCAGTTAAATTGACAAAGGCTCTTATGAAGCAAATGACATTATACCAACTGATGGATGTGGAAAATAAAACTCATAGAGTTTAAATGAGATCTGCAAGTTGAAACAGTTAGTTACTAGTGACAGATCTGCGATTTGAACCTACTTCTCTCTGATCATTCCGCTGCTCAACACTGAGTTTTAAAACCTGGCCCTTATTATTGGTACAGTTCAATACTGAGCTACATATTACCAAAGAAAAAGGAGAAACTGACATAAGAGAAGTTCTTTAGGAAGATTATGAACTTCGAGAGAGAAACCTATACACACACACACACACACACACAAGTAAATATACAACTTTATATAATAAAGTTGATAATATATAACTTTAGTATGTTGGTGTGTGGTGAGGAGTTGTAGTTAATCAGCTGAAGGATCCCTGCTGTCAGTCTGATGGGGGAGGAATGCAAGCTAACATAAAATTATAATGCGTAGTAATGAGAAATTTGATAAAGTTTCATGTAGGATCCTGTAAAAGCACACAAAAAAAGCAATTAATGTAGTCTTGGGTTTGGGGTACATTTTTTAAAACATCCCCCAGGGTAAATTACCTGAGAAAAACTTTGAAGGTCAAGTAGAAATTATGCCGGTGAAGAGAATGGAGATGTAAAAGGCATTAGAGACAGAGAAAATAGCACGTGAAAAATTTCAGCAGTGAGAGAGCAGGTGATGGTGAAATTACAGTTTAGTTCCTGACAACTAATCTATAGAGTTATGTGTTAGGGTGCAAAGAGATGAAACCAGACATGGAAACAGGGACAAGTCAGGGAGGGCTTTTTATATTTAAGACAATTTGGAGTTATGGAATATTTTAAGCCAGGGACTGACAGGTCGAATTGACAACAGTATAGAAACATAGTAGAGGGTCTTGTCATGAGAAGTAGAGAAAAGGGATAAGATTTTTTTAACTTAGCCAGTCAAGAAAATGATGAGCCTTGAATGATGGATTAAGACAAATAAATGTCTAGTATATACGACACACAGTGATATAAAATGATCCACTAATGGTAACTGAAACATATATTTATCTATATTTCATGTTTAAAATTTTCATAATAAAAAGATTAAATATATAAATACCACCTATAATAAAAAATTAATTGGAAATATAGTATTCATTACATTGTGATAAAAAGTTATTACTGATAAATGCAACAATATGAAAAGATGTGTTAGATGAGATACACTGGATGATTTCTAGAATCCATTAGAACTATCAATTTCTACATTATGAACTTTTTATAGTTCTATGAGAAAGAGTCACAGACTCTCTTTAAATAGTTTTTAAATGATGTAATTAACAAAGAACATGTGGGGAGGAAAGCAAAAGTTTCGTGTCTCAAAAATAAACAAGATTTCATATAGAAATGGAGTTTATTAAAATTTTCTCCAACTAATGAACTAAAGGAAGTAAAGAATGATGCGTAAATAAACCATTTTAATGCTTAATGAGTCTACAATGTTCTGAATTTTATTTTAAGAAAATGTATCATTTTTTATATTTTGATGTTTTCTGTACCTGTCATTATAAAAACATTTATTTAGTATATCAACACTTTTGTTTTTCTACAGTTTTACTTTAGAAGTTATCAAAAACACCATCAGATGTATAGATAAAATTCTGATGCCATGTCTTGCATAAAGAAGTTAACATTTATGCTCTAGGAAGTAATACTATATTTTCTGCTACTAAACTATGATAAAACTCTGAGAGTGTACTAAGAAGCCAAAATTTAAAAGCCCAAAGCAAGAATTCAAAAATTCTTTATTAACACTTAGTATGTGACTTAGACGCATAAGACATGAAAGTACATAGGTTTTGGGAAAGGGTGTCACAGAAATGTAAATTCTCTACATTGTGTAAGGGAGAGGTAAGCTTCAAGATCACTGTATTCACACTAATGATAGAGCAAACAGATATGTTTGTTTAAACTTTTTTGTTTGTTTTTGGTTTTTTTGCGGTATGCGGGCCTCTCACTGTTGTGGCCTCTCCTATCACGGAGCACAGGCTCCAGACGCACAGGCTCAGAGGCCATGGCTCACGGGCCCAGCCGCTCTGCGGCATGTGGGATCTTCTCAGACCGGGGCACGATCCCGTGTCCCCTGCATCGGCAGGCGGACTCTCAACCACTGCGCCACCCGGGAAGCCCTAAACTTTTTTTTAACTTTAAGGAAACAGGTATAGACATATAGAAGGCATACAGAATAACAGCACTGGAGGAGCATGCAAGAAAACAAAGAAGCTACAGAATGTTCAAGAACCCTGAGTCTTCCAAGAAACTTTTTTTTTTTGGCCATGCCACCCAGGTTGTGGGATCTTAGTTCCCTGACCAGGAATTGAATCCAGGCCCTTGCAGTGAAAGCACAAAGTCCTAACCACTAGACCACCAGGAAATTCCCCAAGAAACTCTTTTTGGCTTTACATAGCACAACTTATACCAGTCTTTGTGAGGCAGTAAGTGGTGCTAAATAATTAAACATAAAAAGTTGCATATCCAGCTTTAACTATGTATATGTAGTTATTGGATATACAATTATTTGAACACATGACTCCTAATAGATTTGTAACTATTATACTAAATATGTATAAGAATTATATATAAGATACATCTGTAAGAATTATATACAAGCTTCTACAGGAGGACAGCAGAATGCAATTTTTCCCACTCTGGGAGGGTTGAAAAGACTTATTTGTGATACATTTAGAAGGAAGAGTTTGAGTTTGATGATAGAAGACCTAGGGAGTTAGGTATATTCTCTAAAAATAAATAATTTAATTAATTACAATTAAAACTATAGTCTTCTTTCTAACCAGTGAAATAAACTAAATTTTAAAATCTTCTTTACTGCTGCATACTACCAGAATGTAAGAGTATAGAAAAAGAATGAAACTTCTTTAATTTAATAAGGCACAGTGAGTAAAAATCCATAAGAATGATCCTTAATGGTGAAAACATTCAAATATCAAAAACAACTCAAAGATGATCACAAATATACAACTTCATAGCATTATGCTAAATATCCTAGTTAATACAATAAGGAAGAAAATAACAACAAATATACTCAGGAGGATAAACACAAAATCAACATAAAAAAATCAACAGCTTCCAAAATAACAGTAATGCCCAATTAAAAGTGATGGAAAATTACAATAGCAATTTAAGCTTTAAAATATATAGGAATTAACATAAAATAAACAGGGACATTTAATAAAAAGAATTCCACATGAAAAATGGATTCTGCATGGGAATTCTATATTCTGCTTGGGAAGACTCGGTATTTTTAAAACAATAGCTCTTTTTATAAATCAAAGGTAATTAAAATAAAAATGAATGATACAGTTTATGCATCTTGACCTCCAGCTTCCAAAGTTCTTCTGGAAGGGAGAAATTAGGGGGGAAAAAAAAGCATGGATTTCAAAAAAAGAACAATGAGATTTGTCACACCAGAGATTAAAAAAAAATAAAAGTCAGGAGAAATTAAAAGAATAAATATGACCTAGGAGTAAACAAAGTAACTGTCTTAGTTTGGGGTGCTATAAAAAATTACCATACACTGGGGTGGTTTAAATAACTAACATTCATTTCTTGTAATTCTGGAAACTGGAGCTCCAAGATCAGGGCGCCAGCATAATTAGGTTCTGGTGAGGATCCTCTCCAGGTTTGCACACTGCCTACAGAAAGAAGGCTAGCTAGCTCTCTGGCCTCTTCTAAGGGCATTAATTCTATTCATGGGGGCTCCACCCTCATAACCTAATTACTTCCCACAGACCCCTCCTCCAAATACCAAAACAGTAGGATTAGAATTTCAACATATAAATGGGGAGGGCTCAGGGGAGACACAAATAATCGGTTCCATTGCAATAATTGATTCAAAATAATTAATATGATCCAAAAATAAACCCATGACTGTATGCGAATTTATTATATGTTAAATATTGCATTAAAAATAAAAATGGGGGCTTCCCTGGTGGCGCACTGGTTGAGAGTCCGCCTGCCAATGCAGGGGACGTGGGTTCGTGCCCCGGTCTGGGAAGATCCCACATGCCGCAGAGCGGCTGGACCCGTGAGCCATGGCCGCTGGGCCTGCGCGTCCGGAGCCTGTGCTCCGCAACGGGAGAGGCCACAACAGTGAGAGGCCCGCGTACCCCCCCCCAAAAAAAATAAAATAAAATAAAAAATAAAAATGGGAAAGATAGGCTTTTCAATTTATAACACTAGAATAATTTGTTACCCATATAGAATTTTAAAAATAGGTGAGAGGTTTATTTTACAATATACAAAATTAAATTTTAGGTGGTTAAAAAGCTAAGTGTGAAACAAATAAACAATATTAAAAAGAAAAATAGAAGAAGAAAATTGTAATCTTGGTGTGAAGACAGTATTTCCTAAGCCACATATAGCCAAGAAGTCACAGAGAAAAAGAATGCCAAATTTAACTGCAGAAAAAATAAATATCTTCTTCAACAGAACTATAAATTATGAGATTCCTGGTATAGTCAAGAACTTGTGCTATGATTGGCAGAAATATTTGCTAATGGCATAATATGTAATGGATTAATATCCAAACTATATGAAAAGCTCCAGTTAATAAATAACAAAAAATGTAAACCTAAGAGAACCTAACAGAAATTCATCAGAGTATTGCAAATGGTTGCGTTTTCAGATTGTAGTTATTATAGTCTATGATCTCTTTCGTGTAAGAGTCAAATACAAGAGAAATAGAAAGTGAAAGTGAAAATAAGTTATTTTATGCTCTAGATCACTGCTGCCCAATATGCGAGCCACATATGTGATTCTAAAACTCCAGTAAGCACATTTAAAAAGGTAAAATTAAACAGGTGAATTTCATTTTAGTTTTAATAAATTTATAATTAAAATTAATTTTAATACTATACTTTAACCAAAATATTATCATTTCAACTTGTAACCATTATAATCATTATTAATGATATGTTTACACTCTTTTTCTTACTAGGTGTTCAAAATCTGCCACGAAATTTACAAATACAGCACATCTCAATTAGTACTAGGGACATTTCAAGTCCTCAATAACCACACACACATGTGGTTTGTGTCTACTACATTGAACAGTGGATCTCTGCATTGCATTCGGTCAGACATGATATTCACCAGTGCTTCCTTGAGGTCAGTGCTCTGCACACAGGCTTGTGGAGCACGCTATGACAGAGAATCCTCTGTTACTGCCACCACAGCTAGCATCAAAGATTGGCACCAAACCATCTGCTATGCTCTCATTAATGCATATTTAGCACAAAGATCTGAATGACACCAACATTGCAAACCTGCTTTGATTAACAAAAGGCAGCATGGAATCCTGGAAGAAGAATTACCGGTTGTGATCAATAAATATGTGTTGAATGAATGTTGAATGAAAGAGAATGGTTTAAGGAAACATAGCCTACTTATGCAATTAAAAGCTGTATGATCTTGATCAAATCATTTTGTGTCTTTCAACCCCAGAGTTCATAGCTTTAAAATACCTACCTAAGAAGGCAGTAAAGCTGTTGGAGGAATCAATAGGATGATTTTCTAAATTTCCTTATTTATGCTACCTTCTCCCAAAATGAATTAATCAGTGAACAACTTGAAGACATATATAGAATTCAAAGAGTGTAGAGATATTTTTAATTTAAAAAAAAATGGCAAAGGAAAATTAAGATAGGAAAATTAAAATGACAGCAAGGCTAGAATCAGAGTTCAATGTGCTACCACACAGTTCTTTAGAATTATATGAATTTTGCCCTCCAAATTTAACTTAGAGTGTTTTTAAATTTTATTATTTATTTTTTGCAATCAGAGCAATGAAAAATAAAAAACCAACATAATTTGATTAACAAAGCTCTATCTGTAGGGGGTGTAGGTATGGCTCAGGTCAGGCTCTCTGAGAATGAATCCTGGGCACACCACATT
The DNA here is from genome assembly GCF_039906515.1 of Pseudorca crassidens. NCBI lineage: Eukaryota > Metazoa > Chordata > Mammalia > Artiodactyla > Delphinidae > Pseudorca > Pseudorca crassidens. The sequence goes on from NC_090302.1 coordinate 62,058,872, forward strand.
GTATGTTTGTGACATTGGGCTTATCTGCACCTCAGTTTCTTCAAGAAAAAGAGGATAATAATTATTTACCTTATAGGTTTTTTGAGAGAATTAAATGAGACATCATATGTAAAGTTCTTGGGTGAATGTAGTTAGTGTGATATGTTAGCTGCAATTATTTTTTTATCCATCAGATTAAAAATACAGAGATAATGCCTACGTAGCACCCAGAAAGATGCCTGGCATACAATAATTAATATGTACGCTATTTTATATATGTATATATATTTTAAAAATCTTAAAGCTGTGTTCAGCACATTTTAATAAATACTGAAAAAACATTGCCAGAGTAGAGGACATAAAAGAAGTCTCTTTAACTGATAGAGGTAAGTTTATTTTTTTGTAAGAAAAGGTCTGGATTGCCTTTTCTGCTGATGTTGCAGCCATTTCGCCTTTGTAGATGAGCACATAAAGAAAAATCTCAATGAGTAGTACCTAATGGGGGCTCTAAAGTGAAATACAGAAATGGATTGACAATTTGAACAAATTTGTCCTTTCAGTAAGTGACCATTGTAAAGGAGTGCCATATTGTCAAAGGTAATTATCATTCTTAAAGTCCTTCTCTTTGTTATGCTACATAAAATTCTATCCCACAACATTCGCCTCCTTTACAGTCTACCTACCAACTTGTTGTGCTATCAATTTAGAGGCACTCTATAAAGCACTGTTGATTGAGTTGAATACATATGCAGATTGTCAAATTCCACTATGATTTACCACCTAAAGGAAAGCAGAAACGTGTAATAATTGGCCAAAGTTTACATTTTAGCTATTAACAAAATAAGCTTTTCTGTCCCTTCCAAAGGATAAATTGCTCCTGTATGAAAAGTTAATATATATTTATGAACAATTCAGACAGTAATGACCTTGGACTCTAAAGTTTATATATGACAGGCTTGCATGTCACCTATAAAGGTCTGCACATAAAAAGTATGTGATTTATAAATTAAGTGTATAGTTCTCTTTCTTACACCAATTCCCATTTGTAAGTAGAACTTGCAGGAAACATCTTTGATAGAATTATGTGCTGTTTTCATTTTCCCAGCTCATTAAAAACCACCATCTTTAGTATAATCCCTCTCCGGCTTTGCTGGGCTTTCACTGCAATTTGCAGATACATATACTGTACTGTGTTTGAACACTTTAGAGTCTCTCCTAACATGAGTAACTGCTCTTACCATGGAAAGGGAGAGTGAGGCTGATAGGTTTGTCTTTCAGAGTATAGGGACCCTAATCAGAGAAATAGCTTTGTATTGTCTCCAAATTCCTTTCCTTCAGGGGAAAAACAAATAGAAATACCCCCTAATAATTTTTTACCCCTTCCTCAATTTCAAGCTTGAATTCTATATTCCCCAAAGTTTAAGAAAATTTTTTTCATTTAAAAAATCATTTAAAATCAATTCTTAACTTACATTTGTTATTCACTGATTATTTACTAATTTTTCTGCAGTGCACTTTCAGTATGTTAATGTGGACATTCACACATTACAGGTGGAAGGGGTAACTGCACAAATTTTCTGGATGCAAATTTGAAAATGTATATTGAAGTCTGTAACCACCCACAGCCCTGTTATTCATGGATTCCACTTTTGGTGCCTCAAATCACTTATGTACATGGAGGTTTCTGTAATAATGCCACACATGTATCTCAAATTGACTGTGCATGTGGAAATTGGTCAAATCATTCTTTGTAATTGCTCCGAGAAACAAAATATATATGCAAAAAAACAAGAACTGATTTAATTATGGTCTATACACATATTGAGAAATATGTGTTTAGAAATATTGTAGAAGGATTAATACTCAAATAGAAATAATTTCCTAAAATTTAGAACATGTACATTATACAAATATAATCCTGAATATATGTAAAGAGACAAATATGATTATGCATTCAAAATTTTAGTAGTGGTTATCTCTGTTTTGTTTTGTTTTACAGATTTTTATTTCATTTGTGATTTTTTTGTAGTTTCTGAATTTCCTATCAAAAAGAGGCTTTTCTCTGCGGTAATAAAAAAAATTATCACTACTCAGAGGGTAGAAATGATGCAGTAAAGGAATCTGCTTCCAATATTGCGGTAAGCACGTTATAACAGCTTCTTGCACATAGAGAAAAAAGTAAATGCGTTTACAATACCCAGGGCATGTTGTTTATTTCACTTGTACTGTGACCCTTTAACCTAGTTCAAATCCAGGAACTTCAGGCAAAGCCAGAAGGCAAAATCATCCTCTACAATCTCAATGTCACTTTGCGTTGATGAGGATCCCCTGACTCTCCTATCTGTCCTTGCATTTATATACTCAGTATTTCTGTTTGTCCTAGTTTCACTTTACTTTTATAGCTTCAAAATGATGAAACATAGAAATCAGGCATCCCCACCTGCCCTGGATTTTAACCAAGGAGGATAAAATAAATCTCAACAGTTTTGCACTCTGTTGAAAATTAATATTCATTGCCCAAGTAATGAAGAAAAGGTCTGATAATATCATGTAAGTCATTAGGTCTGTGGATATCACTTGTGTACCATCTAAATTATAATATTCATCATTTCTCAGTCCTGACTGGCTCTTGTAACATAGGCTACAAACAATATTTTAGAGCTTCCCAGAAGCTTAGTGGATGCTGAGAACCATGTTAAAGGACTCAAAAAGTCCTTGATACTTAATATCATCAGGGGCAAGGGAGTATTAGGGAGACTAAATGCAGCAGAATAAAGACAGGTTGGCAGGCTTCCTGCCATCTAAAAGTTATAAGGCAGAAGAAAACCTAATTTCTGCATTCCCTTAAGAGACTCAAAGAACAAAGCAAACTATCATTGTCTTTCCCTAAAAAGCCATCTTACTGTTCACTCTTCCAGAAATGTGAACTCCAAACATGTGGTTAACTTGATTTCTAGTATTTTTAATTTATTTTTATTTTTATTTTATTTTTAATTGCCACACACATTCAAGGTAAGCCTTGCCGTATGCTGCTTTCTTTGAGACTGAAATACAAAACTTGCGTCACACCCGCAATGAGATGAAGAATATAATATGAAAAGGAACTTCCTAATGTCTTGCTAGAAATTGGGATTCAGTATCATGATTTTGCTAGAAGAAAATAATTGCAAATACTCTAAGCTGATTCTCGATCTTATCTTCTGTAAAAAGAAGTTTCATAGAGGAAACAAATTCATCCACTTTTTCTAGACCTAACAGCCTTTTTTTCTTAGAGTAAATGCCATGCCTCTAAACATTTTCAGAAGCTGTTTTTATAATTACCAACTCTGGCTAACTCTGGGCTTGCCTCCTCCCCCTTTGTTATCTCACCTGAAATAATTACTAATAAGCAATACAAAGGCTGAAGTTAGGTGACAGGAAGTCAGAGAAGCAATGCATATTTTTAAAAAAGGGCATATGAAGAAAGAAGTGACAGCCAGCATGGGAAGAAGGTTTTAATGTAACACATGGGTACTCTGATAGGTACTTTTACATATATTACTTCACATATTGATCATAATTATGAAAATAATGATAAGAACTACACCCTGTTTCTTATGTGAGGAACTGTATTGAGTGCTTTACATATTTATGGCGATACATTATAAAACTGTATATATAAATAAGTGTGCATAAGTGCCTTACCTACATATTTGTGTGCTGATTATTCCTAAACACCTTAAATCACCTATCTATATGCATTATATTATGGAATACTAAAATAGCTAATGAAAATGAGACTTACTATCATGAATTTACTAATGAAAAAGTTGAGGTTCCAGAGGCTTTAAATACCTTCTAGAGAAAAAAATAATTGGTAGAGCTATGTGAGTATTTAAATTTAGGTGTATCTTACATCAGTTTTCTCTCTACAATGCCACAAAGTCCCTGTGTACTTGAAAAATAAAGAACATATAGAATTGAGTGACTTCAGAAACAAGAACTTGCCTCCATCTACGTGGTCTGCCAAGTTGTTTCCAGGGAAATGAACTACAAAACCGAATTAACGGAAGATTTAGACGTGGATTTGAATATGTACGTGCACGTACAGAATTAGATGAAGGAAGAGAGAAATAACAAGTTTAAAAAGTTGAGGAGAGGAAAACCCAGGTACCTTCAGAAGATGAATAATGAGAGATGAGACTTAATCTAAATGTAGCAAGTAGAGAGCTATTCATATTTATCAGGAATTCTAGACTACATCCTAGAAGAGATATTAAGGATTATAAAGGAAAAATAAAGGTGATTTAGAAGAGAAAGTCGAAATTTTGCAAATAAAAAGGAGCACTTTATTTTTGAGTCCTAGGGAGCTTAAAGATGAGTGAGGAATTTTAAAAAGGAGGGTTTAAACAGCTGTATAAATCAACATTGTTGTTGATTTCAACACAGAGAAATCAACAATAATGACAATGTGACATCCAAGTTTTTCCCCTATTCCTTTCTTTAATGATGTTTGTCTTCCTACTATTTGTATCAAACATTGTTGGGTGTGTGTGTGTGTGTGTGGTGTGGTGTGTGTTATGTGCATGTTTAAATGTTCAAGTCTTTGATCCCAAGATGTTTCCCCTATATATTCCTACAGTTTTCTATAGGGATAATCATTCTTAAAGTCTCACTTTTTGTTATGCCACATAATCATTCAATGTCCTCATTTAACTCTCCACTATGGGCCTTGTACTATACTAAGGATTTTAGATAGATAACGTATGTATACATATATATGTATATATATGCATACATACACACACATATTCTATATATACACATATATGCACATGATATATATACACAATATATATTTGTAGATCCATTATAGCTACTACAATCACACTTACGTCACTTTCCCCTTCCTAAGCATACCCCATATTCTTTTTCACACTGCAGCTTCAATCATATATTTGCTTAACTTGCTTCACCATATTAGAGTAAAAACTGTTTTATCAGCAGCCTGTCAACTAGAAATCTCTATTTATGGGTACTCTCACTCATTTGCAGTGCTCTGTCACTCTCCTGGTTATGAAATGAGAATATCTTATACATTCAAATAACCATTTGCATAGTTCTTGCCCCTCTTCCGACTCACCCAAGATTTTTCCATCACAGTTACTACTCATACAGTGTCCCAACAAGAAAACAACATCCAGGGAATCCACTGCCTTGAACTGCTACATCAGTTTGAGAAATGTCAATATCCATTGAGCGTATGTTATATGTCAGGAACTATGTTTGCTATATTGCATGCATTACTGCTTTCAAAACACTTAGGAACATATGAGGTAGAGATTTTCACCTGCATTTGTCAGTGAACAGGAACAGATGGCAGAGAAGTAATATCTGTACAAGGTCATATACCTCTAAGAGTGAACTCGGTGTGTGAGTGAGGTAATGCCTGGTGATTGCTGCACTGAAGATGTTTTGATTTATCTGGTTCTGCAAATTGAAAAACGCTAATACAGTACATGAAAAAATACCAAGCCCTCTATTGATTAATGCTGTCTTTCTTTAAATGCAAATGGCTTATTTTAATGAATTGGGTCATTCTAATAAGATACCCAGAAATGTAAATTTTCTATTCACTTCAAAAAGAATTCAAAATCATTTCACTATATATAGCTTTCTATAATGATTCCACCATTTCTGTTTCTCTTTTTTTTCCAAGAATATATAAAAGGTCACCTGGCACTCCTTTATTTTGGCTGCTTTATAAATGTTCATTTCAATTCAAGTGTGCATGCATTTTAATTGCTTATAATTATATGTCTCAGTGTAAATGGAGTTCTAGTCAAAAACAAAACATTCTGCAGTGATCCTGGTTTATTTTTACTCTGTTGTCACTGAAATCACTTTATCCCAGTCTGCTCATTGGTCTTCCTTACATATTTGTCAGAAATGTAAAAGAAAAACATTTAAATAGGTTTTAAATTAAGGTGAAGCATCTGATACTTTATAAAAAATATTGAAAAGTGTATTTTTGTCGAAGAGGTATGAGTAAGATAAATTAAATAAACAAATAAGCATTCTTTACTGGGCTTTCAGGTATTTTCCCTCAGGCAAACGAATGTCATGATTTATTCATTAAAGATTATCTTAATTGGAGTGTAACTGTTTATATTATTGTGTTAGTTGCGGCTACATAACAAAGTGAATCAGCTATACATATACATATATCCCAATATCCCCTCCCTCTTGCATCTCCCTCCCACACTTCCTATCCCACCACTCTAGGCGGTCAAAAAGCATGAGCTGATCTCCCTGAGCTATGTGGCTGCTTCCCACTAGCTATCTATTTTGTATTTGGTAGTGTATACATGTCCATGCCATTCTCTCACTTCATCTCAGCTTATCTTTCCCCATCACTGTATCCTCAAGTCCATTCTCTTTATCTGCATCTTTACTCCTATTCTGATCCTAAGTTCATCAGAAACACTTTTTTTTTAGATTCCATATATATGTGTTAACATACGGTATTTGTTTTTCTCTTTCTGACTTACTTCACTCTGTATGACAGACTCTAAGTCCATCCACCTCACTACAAATAATTCAATTTCGTTTCTTTTTATGGCTGAGTAATATTCCATTGTATATATGTGCCACATCTTTTTTTTTTTTTTTTTTTTTTGTGGTACGTGGGCCTCTCACTGTTGTGGCCTCTCCCGTTGCGGAGCACAGGCTCCGGACGTGCAGGCTCAGCGGCCATGGCTCACGGGCCCAGCCGCTCCGCGGCACGTGGGATTTTCCCGGACCGGGGCACGAACCCGTGTCCCCTGCATCGGCAGGCGGACTCTCAACCATTGCGCCACCAGGGAAGCCCCACATATTCTTTATCCATTCCTCTGTCGATGGACATTTAGGTTGCTTCCATGTCTTGGCTATTTTAAATAGAGCTGCAATGAACACTGTGGTACATGACTCTTTTTGAATTATGGCTTTCTCATATGGGTTTTTACCTTGCTCCTTCATCTGCTTATTTCTCTGTCTTCTCATTTTGCTTAACTTACTGTGTTTGGGATCTCCTTTTCACAGGCTGCAAGTTCGTAGTTCCCATTGTTTTTGCTGTCTGCCCCCAGTGATAAGGTTGGTTCAGTGGTTTGTGTAGGCTTCATGGTGGAGGGGACTGGTGTCTGTGTTCTGGTAGATGAGGCTGGATCTTGTCTTTCTGGTGGGCAGGACCATGGCCAGTGGTGTGTTTTGTGGTGTCTGTGAACTTAGTATGATTTTAGGCAGCCTAATGGGTAGAGTTGTGTTCCTGTCTTGCTATTTGTTTCGCATGGGGTGTCCAGTACTGGAGCTTGCTAATCAGAGTGGATCTGGGTTTTGGCATTGAGAAGGAAATCTCTGGGAGAGCTGTCCCGATTGACATTTTGTGGGGCCAGGAGGTCTCTGGTGGACCAGTGTCCTGAACTCGGCTCTCCCACCTCAAAGGCTCAGGCCTGACACCCGCTGGAGCACAAAGACCCTATCAACCACACAGCTCAGAGGAAAAGAGAGAAAAAAAAAAAAGATACAAAAATAATAAAATAAAGTTATTAAAATAAAAAAAAAATTTAAGTTATTAAAATTAAAAAAAGAAGAGAGCAACCAAACCAATAAATAAATCCACCAATGATAACAAGTGCTAAAAACTAAACTAAGATAAACCTATAAATCAGAAACTATTCAGGCACATACAGCAAACCTCAAGCCTACAGTTGCTCCCAGAGTCCACCACCTCAATTTTGGGATGATTCGTTGTCTATTCAGGTATTCCATAGATGCAGGGTACATCAAGTTGACTGCAGAGATTTAATCCACTGCTCCTGAGGCTGCTGGGAGAAATTTCCCTTTCTCTTCTTTGTTCGCACAGCTCCTGGGGTTCAGTTTGGATTTGGTCCTGCCTCTGCATTTAAGTCACCCTCTGGCATCTGTTCTTCGCCCAGACAGGAGGGGGTTAAAGCAGCAGCTGATTAGGGGGCCCTGGCTCACTCAGGCCGGGGGGAGGGGTACGGAATGCAGGGGTGAGCCTGTGGCGGCAGAGGCCAGCGTGATGTTGCAACAGCCTAGGCATGCCATGTGGTCTCCCAGGGAAATTGTCCCTGGATCACGGGACGCTGGCAGGGGTGGGCTGCACAGGCTCCCAGGAGGGGAGGTGTGGATAGTGACCTGTGTTTGCACACAGGATTCTTGGTGGCTGTAGCAGCAGCGTTAGTGTTTCATGCCCATCTCTGCTGTCCGCGCTGATAGCTGCAGCTCGTGCAGTCTCTGAAGCTCGTTTAGGCGGTGCTCTGAATCCCCTCTCCTCGCGCACCCCAAAACAATGGTCTCTTGCCTCTTTGGCAGTTCCAGACTTTTTCCCTGACTTCCTCCCGGTTAGCTGTGGTGCACTAGCCCCCTTCAGTCTGTGTTCACGCAGCCAACCCCAGTCCTCTCACTGGGATCTGACCTCTGAAGCGTGAGCTTCAACTCCCAGCCCACACCCGCCCTAGTGGGTGAGCAGACAAGCCTCTCAGGCTGGTGAGTGATGATCGGCACCAATCCTCTGTGTGGCACTCTCTCCGCTTTGCCCTCCGCACCCCTGTTGCTGCGCTCTCCTTCGTGGCTCCAAAGCTTCCCTCCACAGCCCCCCCACCCCCCCCACCCCCCCACCCCGTCTCTGCCAGTGAAGGGGCTTCCTAGTGTGTGGAAACTCTTCCTCCTTCACAGCTCCCACCCAGAGGTGCAGGTCCCGTCCCTATTCTTTTGTCCCTGTTTTTTCTTTTTTCTTTTGTCCTACCCAGGTACGTGGGTAGTTTCTTGCCTTTTGGGAAGTCTGAGGTCTTCTGCCAGCTTTCAGTAGGTGTTCTGTAGGCGTTATTCCACATGTAGATGTATTTTTGATGTATCTGTGGGGAGGAAGGTGATCTCTATGCCTTACTCCTCTGCCATCTTGAAGGTCCTCCATTAAAGATTTTCTTTAGCAAAGAATATTTACAAGCAGCAGCCAGCAACTCTAAAGACTCAAATGCAGAAATAGTGGGCAGTGAATCAAAAAGGAAAAACATTTTTCTGGGAAAAATGAGGGCTGCTTTTGTAGCAAACAGAGTTTTTAACCTGCTTATTTCTTCAAAAGCAGTGTCAAATTTGAGTTTGGATTTGGGAGAAAGTTGATGGAATAGAAGAATCTTTGGTCTTTATCAGAAACTTCCTTTGACTATCAGAACTTTTCTTTCAGGAGTTTATCTTAAGATAATTAGACGTTGGGAGCTCCATTTAGGACCTTTGAGTGCTATGATGAAACTAGCATAGAGCCTGACTTCATGAGCTTACCATTTGGGGAGGAACACAGATAAATAAACAATTATAATCAACCATGATGAGTGCTACTGAAAAAAGCAAAAACAAAGACACTAAATTTAATCTTGAAAGCTCAGTAAAGGCTTACTGAAAAATGTGACTTGTGGACAGACAATTGAAATATGAGTGGGAATTACCTAGGTAATTAGGTGATGAGACAGTGAAAGAAAGTATAGGTATCTTCCAGAATGCGATGATCAGAAAGTAAAAGAACCCACGAAAAGAAAATGCATGGTATATCCAAGAAACTGTTCATGGATCAGTATGGCAGAGTAATGGTCTTAAAAGTAGTTTTTGTTTGTTTTGTTTAATTAGTCTTCAAGCCGTGGGACTCCTTCCTTAAAGGAACATACACATGGAGACCCAATATATACCCTCTCCCTGTTCCCCACCTATATAGATACTCTGATTGAACATGAGGTTCCCAAGCAGTCCTGGAGTGAGGTTCTGCCCCAATTGCTCCTGCATCCTTCAAGACAAACTCACAACAAAGACGAACACACACACATGCACACACATACATCCAGTGGTCTCTGAAAGTACTTTGTAGAAGCCTAGCACTCTTTGAGACATGGTTTTTGTGCCACTAAGCTTGAGGCTCCAGTGTGATGGAAATGACTGGAAGAAAGGGAGATAAAGTGGTAAATGGACCGTGAAAGATTCTGTAAATTATTTTTGAAGTTAATATGTTAGTTCATCTATGAAGTTACATGTGAGTTTAAAACTCATACTAAAGGCAATGAAGAGATAATGACTTTTTTTTGGGGGGGGGGGTGATCCCATTATCCTTTAAAAAAATTACTCACACCATCATGGCAGGGAGCCAGTCATGAGGCCCTGAGACAACAATGTGAGAAATGATAGGCCTGAACCAAGGTAATGAGTGAAAAGAAGTAGACTAGTTAGTTGTTGAGGAGGAAAACTGTCAGATGTATTGATAATTGGCTGAGTGACTGTTATCAGCTAAAACATTTTTGTCTCCCCCAAAATTCAGCTGTTGAAATCCTAATCCCCATTGTGATGGTGTTAGGAGGTGGGGCGTATGAGGTATGATTAGGTCATGAGGGGTAAGCTGTCATGAATGAGATTAGTGCCCTTATCAAAGAGACCCCAAGGAGCTCTCTCTGCCATGTGAGGAAATGGAAATGATGAGAAGACAGCCATCTGCAAACTGGAAAGCAGGTTCTCACCAGAACCTGACAATGCTGTCATTCTGATCTCACACTTCCAGCCTCCAGAACTTCAGAGAAATGGATTTCTATCGTTTATAAGCCACTCAATCTATGGTACTTTGTTATAGCAGCCAGAACTAACTAAGAGAGTAATCAAAGAGAGAAAGATTTCTTCTTTGTTCAACCATATGAACAGTGACACAACCCACTGAAATATGGAAGACAGAAGGAAGACTAGTGAAATGAAATGAATAGATTTAATCAAGGATATGTTGCTTGCCGCAACTAGAAAAAGCCCACGCGCAGCAACAAAGACCAAGTGCAGCCAAAAATAAATACATACATTTATAAAAAAAAAAAACATGTAAACAAAATAATGAACTTCTACATGACCCATAAGCGCTTCTTCACGCCCCTTGGTAATCCCTTCCCAAATCTCAGTCCATCCCTTCATTCCCAGGCAACAACTGATCAGGTCTTTCAGTATAGTTTGCATTTTTCTAGAGTTTTATATAAATGGAATAATAAAATTATACATTCTCTGGATTTGTTCACTCAGAGTAAATATTTTCAGATTCATTCATGTCATACTGTGTATCAATTATCCATTACTTTTAATTATTGAATTGTATCCCATTGTCTGGGTACTATGACTATACTACAGTTTATTTACCCATTCACCTGATGATGGACATTTGGATTGTTTCCAACTTATGGCTATTACATATAAAACTACAATGAACATTCAAGTCTTTGTATGCATATAACATTTTTATCTTGGGTAAATATCTAGGAGTAGAATGTCTGTGTCATATAGTAAATAAATTTTTAACTTTGTAAGAAAGTGCCAAACTATTCTTCAAAGTGGTTGTACCACTTTTTCATATACCAACAAACAGTATATGAAAGTTTCACTTGTTCCACATGTTCTGCAGCATTTTGTATGGTCAGCCTTTTTATCTATGCCATTAAGGGTTTAGCACAATCTTACTGTGGCTTTCGTTTGCATTTATCTAATAATTAATGGTGCTGAGCATATTTTCATGTGCTTGTTTGGCATTCATCTATGTGGGCCTGGAGTTTTATTTGTGGGATGGTTTCAGTTATGAATGGATTTCATTAGTAGATGTATAATTCTTATTAAATACTTAGGTAATTTGTGTATTTCAATGACTTAATGATCTAAACTTCTTAAGAAACAAACGCAAAGTAAGCAGTACAGAGGAAATAAGAATAAAAGTAGTAATAGGTGAAATGGAAAACAGAAAATCATAATAAGTAAATGAAACCCAAAGTAGTTGTTTTTAAAAGATCTCTACTTTTTTTTTTTTTTTTTTGCAGTGCGCAGGCCTCTCACTGCTGTAGCCTCTCCCGCTGCCGAGCACAGGCTCCGGACGCGCAGGCTCAGCGGCCATGGCTCACGGGCCCAGCCGCTCCGCGGCATGTGGGATCTCCCCAGACCGGGGCACGAACCCACGTCCCCTGCATCAGCAGGCGGACTCTCAACCACTGCGCCACCGGGGAAGCCCAAAAGATCTCTACTTTTGACATTTCAAAGTATTTTACTCACAATCATCAGAAAAATAGAAAAGAGACCCAAATTACAGGAAAAATATCATTAATGAAATAACAGAGGGAATAGTAAGGAAATATTATGAAACTTCTTATGCCAATAATTGTTTATAAATTAAAGAGTATTCTTTTAATACATGATATACTAAAGCTTAATCATGAATAAATTTATAATATTTTTAACATCATAGGTACCTAAAAAATTATTTTCATAGGTAAAATCTTCCCATGAAGCAAATTCCAAACTCAGAGTTCATCAGCAAGTTTGACCAAAAGGATAAAGAAAGAATAATGTCAGTTCTGCATAAGCCCTTCCGGAGAGTAGAAGGAAGAAAAAACTTAACTCATTTTATGATATCACTATTACCCTAACACCAAAACCAGAAAATCATTACAATTTAAAAAAAAAAAATCCCACAGACCACAATGTCCAATAAAAATAGACACAAAACTCTTAATTAAATACTATCAAATTAAATTTAAAATATGTTAAAAGAATATTACATCATAACAAATTACGGAAGTTTTACCACAAAGCATGGCTTAACATTTGTAAATTAAGCAATGTAATTTACCACATTAACAAACTAGCAAAGAAAATCCATATGATAATTTCACCAGAGGCCAAAATGCTTTTGGCAATGATTAAGTGAATATTTGCCATGATTAAAGAAATAAAAATAAAATATACCATAAAGGAAGACTGCTTTAGAAGATATAATAAATGTCTAAAATTAAAAAAATGAAAATCTTAAACCACAGATTAGGTCTTGCTCAAAACATGATTAATGAACTAGAATACTGATCTAGAGAAATAACCTAAAATCCATTTTTAGAGATATAAAAAGATAATTTTTAAAAATAGAGAAAATGTAGAATATAGAAGTTTAACTTATCTAAGAAGAGTTACAAAAGGAGAGCATAAAGAAAATGAATTTAAAGGAAACACTCAGAGACAATGACTGTGATTTCTTACAGAATTCAGAAAAAAAAATAAAACAAAACTTGATTATCATAACAAAATGTCAGATTGATTCCCAAGCAGGATAGCTAGTAAGGAATTAGCACCTATACATATTATAGACAAAATGCAGAACACCAAATACAAAGAGAAATAAAAAATGAGAACAGACGTATTTTATACAAAAGACTCCTCATCAGCAATTAGAATTAAATGAAAACATGACTTTAAATTGGGAAAGCAATGTAATTGTTGACTTAATTTAAAGCCAAGAGTAAATCATTCTGAAGTCTATGTATTGTTCTCATGTCAAGTCCATGAGATATTAATAAGCTAGAGGCATTTTAACTAAAGTATGCATCAGATAATATAATATTACCTATTAAAACAATAAAATAGAATTACAACCAAACCAATAAAAGGAAAATAAAATAAAACTTCATCAACTTAAGAAGAATGAAGATGGAAAATAATGAATCTATGAAAAAAACTGTTAAGTGGAAAACACTAAGATATCAGGAAAAACTCAAGTTATCAATAATTACAATAAATGTAACAGAATAAATAAATATAAAAGGGAGTCTCAGATTGCATAATAACATAAGAATCCATCTTTAAAAGATGTTTCTAAAATTTAAAGAAACCTGCACTTGGTGTTTGTTAGGCACCTTGAGTCTCCGGGGCCATGAGTCTTATCAATTCACATATGGAAATATACAATAAACTATAACATAAATAATATAAATATATAAAAATATATTTTAAAATGAATGGGATCTACATATATCATATAAATATCGGAATTAAATATTAAGGGAACAAAGCAAGTGACAATATGATACAAATAATATGGTGTGTGTGTGTGGTGTATATGTATCTTTTTAGATAATAGTTTCCTCTGATAAAAGTAAGGAATTAAATACAGGGAGTAGACATATATTTTTTAATTCTTAAAAATATATATGACACAAATACAATTAATAACTTCTGCTTGTTGGGTAAATAGGCATATGAATTGTTTCTCTGTATATTTTTCTATGTTTGGATAAAATTAATAGTTTCAAGTAAGAAAAAAGGGAACACAACAAAGATGAAGACAATGTATTTACTAAAATTCAAACTATTTTGTTTGACCTTGTTTAATTAAAAACAACAAGAAAGTACTTAAAGTTTTCAATAATCATCATGATGTTACCCCTGAACTCGGTTTACAAAAAGAAATAAATTGTTTAAACTCAAGGAGAAAAATTATGAGAAGATAAAGAATAGCTCTGTATGTAATCTAAAATGTCATCAGAAACTCTACTGAAAGAGAGACTATCAATGATGTATTACCAGAAATGTGTAATGCTCAGAAACTTATTTATTTTTACTATTCTATTTATTTAATATTGTATGAACTTTAACTGATTAATTACCTCAGTTTATATCAGAAAAAGATTAGGAGTCATAAAGGAATTTAATCAATACTAAATTATTCTTTCTGAGATCCCAAGAGAGAAACATTCCGATTTGGAGTGGGTTTTGTTAACGTATTTACTGAGATAAAATTCTCAAAATGCTGCTCAAAAACCTGACTGCTTGTTTTCTTAAAGGATAGGCCAAAGCCCTGGTATTAGAGAAATGTCCTTTTAAGAACTGACATTAGTCTGGGTGAAAATAGCTTTTGAAGGTGTGCTTATCTAGAAGCGTAAGCCCCCAATAAGAACCAGCAACCCCATAGTCTCCACTAATGCGAACTGATCTATATTTGAAAGTCCCATCTTCATCCTACTACATAAACAGAGGTCCATCTTCTCTCAGAATCTGTGGGTCAGGATCCAGATTGGCATTGGTACTCATCTTCCTAAAGCCTGACCAGAAATATGACTTCATTGTGCAGGGAGAAATAGAGTGAAATATTTAGAGACAAACTCCTTCCTATGAAAATAAGGTACATGTTTTTCTGCAATGACTAGGTACTTAAAATCAAAAGATCTGGGGCTTCCCTGGTGGCGCAGTGGTTGAGAGTCCGCCTGCCGATGCAAGGGACACGGGTTCGTGCCCCGGTCCGGGAGGATCCCACATGGCGCGGAGCGGCTGGGCCCGTGAGCCATGGCCGCTGAGCCTGCGCGTCCGGAGCCTGTGCTCCGCAACGGGAGAGGCCACAATAGTGAGAGGCCCGCGTACCACAAAAAAAAAAAAAAAAAAAAAAGAAAAAAAATCAAAAGATCTGAAGAAGTTTTATATGGTGAGGTGGATGTGGACCACTGTAGTAGTGGCCGTGTTATTGGGAAACATAGGAGGGAGAGAAATGCAAAGAACCCGCCAAAACTGTCGTACTGTATTTGAAAAATCATATTCTTTGAAGTGTCTTTCCTTATGTAGCCCAACAGACATTCTAAGTCAAGTGGAATTAAAACGATAGATATAAATGGTTATTTGATGGGATAATGTAGTTTCAAGTGAAAAGTAAAGGATCATTAGCTTTTGGGGTAGGTTGTAATGTAGATTTGCTGATTTATTACATCTCAGAGAGAATCAGGGATGTAATAATGAAAGACATTAAGAAAAAATGTGTTGATTGATTCAGTGGCTGTAAAAGATACTCACTGAGGAGTGCAATATGTTGGGCCTACAAATATCAAGGTTGGTTTATGTTTACATACACATTGTATGTATGTATGTATGTACGTATGTATGTATAGCACTATTCCAAAAATTGTTATTTGGATGTAACTAAGCATCTGCAATTTACATCATTTTGCTAGCAATGAGATATTTCCACAATGCCTGTTTATAAGTTTTATATACACTTAAGTTTGCCCACTCCCATTTTGGGGTAGGTTTTAATATTTTAAAATACTGGTATTTAAACCCACAGAATTTCATTCTAAGCTCTTATCATTTGTTCACATTCTCCTCAAATACTTTGAAAGAAATCTTGACTATTTTCATATCTTCCTAGGTAGGGGAAACAAAAAGCCTGGGGGAGGGAGGAGCATTTAGGATGAATGTCATTTATCTGGGGAAGAAAAAAAGGGACATTTGTCTACAGACATAAACAAAGCAAAATTAGTCTGCAGCATAATTGGTCAAACAACCAGCCCAGCCCATTCCCTGAAAGCCAGAGGTTAAACACAGACATGAATTCAAGATTTGGGATTCTAAATAGCCTAGCATATGACAAGATACATCTTTTCGCTTATATTTTGAGAGACTGCCGCTAATATTCCAAATATGGGTAGATACTCTGACACGGGCATTTTTCTAAATCCCTGTGGTCCTATCACAGGAAATAGCCCTCTTCTGGAAAGTGCTGTGTCAGCTCAAGGTACATCACACAACCTGCATTTTACAAGAGTGAATGAATTCTTAAAAAACAAAACAGCAAAATGTAATTTTTTTCTAGGAGAAATCAACACAAGTACTTTATCTTTGAGTGGAATTTTCTAGTGAGAATGTGGGAAAAGCTCAAAAGAAAGATGCCTATATCAGCAGTTCCTAGAGAAAGCAAGGAATTTCACATGTGATTTTTTAGAATTCATCTTGAATTAATTTGACATTAATTATTCACTTGATAGTCCAAATTACACATTTTCTTTGCATAAAAACCAGGTGTGCTCCAAACACCCAAAGCATCTGCTATCTTCTGCACACAAGTCAAGGGGGGATAACACTGTAAAACAAGAACATTGCAAAAAGATGGCTCTAGTCCTTACCTTCGGTGGCATAAAAAAGGCACTGAATTAAAAAAATCCTTTTTTCTTTGAAACACGATGTGTACTTTGGTGCTGAAGCAAATCATACAAAACTTAATGAATATTCATATGATATTAACCTCAAACGGTAAGAAAATTTCACTTTCATTTAGATACAAATCCAAACAATGTCAGATTTAACATCCTGTTTTTTACCATGGGCTATTAAAAGTGGCATGTCCATGATCATGTTATCCTAAGGAGGATTACTGTCCTTTTGGAAAGAATTACAGGTTTATAATTGTTTCAAGACATGAGTCCTTGAGATGAGCTAAACTTGAAAGATTAAGCAGAGTGAAGTTATCCAAAATGTCAGCTTTGCAGTAGAAAGCTTTGTGTTTTTAAAGCCCAGAGTCTAGGAAAATGGTTAGATGGTAGGAACCTCATAAAGAGCATGGAGGGAGCGATGGAGAGCTTGCCTATGCCTATGTTTGCAGCGAAGAAGACTGCATGCATTTGTCTTGATCTGTTCACGTAAACAAAAGGTGACGCAATATTTGGTACAGTGTGACTGGTGAGGGAATTCCACAGAATAAAGTAGGTTCAAGACTACCCACTGCAGGCTTTTCCTTCTCCCAGATATTGTAACTAGACTCTTTTACACTTTCTGTTAAGATCTACTTTTAATAAAAGAAAATAATATGTATATTCATTCATCCACAGATCATATGATTTTAATTCAGGTAAGGAATAAGCAAAATCACTGATTTCTTTTTCTAAAGTGATAAGGGGCATATTTTCTTGACGAAAAAAATTCAAGCAACTTATATTGCATTTGCCTGCCCAAGGAACTGCTTAAAATAACTGGTAGATGAACCATTTCTTTAGACTTTCATGGTGGACTAGGTTTCAATACAGTTGTTTTTTTTTTATCATGATATTATCTTGTAGTTTTGTTCTCTCGTATTTGCCAATTTTCAGTCCTTCTGGAACAAAGGAAATGCTGATGAAGATTGACTGTGTCTGAACACTTTTAGGAAAAAAAAAAACCCTTAAAATTCACAATGCTCTGTTACTTAAAATTTACCACAAAACTAGATTAGTTAATGTAAGAAAAAAGTACAGACATCAAATATGGTGAGCAGTGATTTTTAAGTGGGCTTTACAGAAAATAAGAATCCCTAGTTCTCTCAATATCCCGCTCTCAACCAAGTTTAAAGCTAATTCTGTTTAAGGAATATGTTTTCCTTTTAAGTTCATCTTTGTCAGAAGTTTGACAGTGATGGGAAAAGTAAAATCATTATCAACATTTTAGTGAAGCGATTTACCAAGTAAGAGTTCACACCTTGTTTGTAATTTACCTCATTGTCAAACTTTGAAAAAAAATTCAGCCTATTTGTTAACTAAGATTATATTTCTCTATTACCAGTGGAACAAATAGGAAACTGAGGAATTTAGCAAAACAATATTTCAGGTTTTCAAGCATACACAACAGAAATAAGAGGGTATAATTACTTTTCCACTCAACACAATAATCTGAACGAATTGACAAAGCTACTCATACTTGATATCTGATATAATTTTGACATAATCCAGGCACAGCTATACTCACTAAACATAATGGTGAGGTGAACACAGTCCAGACATGCAAGCGTTTTAGTAAAACATTAATCATGAAAATAAATATAAAACTGATAAAGTACATAATGGATCAGTAAGAAGTAAATGTAAACACTGACCACTTGAGTAGCGTTCTTGAATAAGAAAATATTCTGTTACAGTATTCCAACATATTTTGGTATAACTTCTCATTTTCAAGTATTCAGCTCTTAAATTCTGAGTTTTTATATAAAACTGTACTGCCTCAGCTTACACTAATAAGGTATGCTCTAGAGTGAAACTCCAATTGGAGAAGTAATCGTATCATTGATGCTTCACCTGACTACTGTGTATATACAAAAACAGATGAAAACTTCATGGGTATTTATGGAAAGCAATTTGATACACCAGAACTAATGGGTAGTCAAAAGACTACATTAATTTCTGTAATACAAGGAGACATACACCATTGGCCTTAACTTATATTCAAAATGCACAACATCCTGAACCTTCAAAACCACTGTATTTCTACTATTAGACTTAAAACATTAAGAAAATAATATGAATCTTAAGGAATGGATCAAAATGAGAAGGTAACAGTGTTGAGCTCTATAAAGTATTTTGACATTGCCCATTGTATCTTACTATTAGGTCTTTAGTTCACTGTGGATAACTGTGGCCCTTTGAAAATTTAAATCAAGAGATAAAAGAGTATATATGAAACGTTTCAAAGTAATAATTGTAGAAAAGTATTTTATCTCATGTAAATATGACTATGACACATGACTTTGCTTTTTACCTACTGGAAGCATATCAAAATTCTGTCTTTGTAGTTTTCCAAGATATAAAAATTAGTAATAAAATGTATCATTAATGTCTTTTGGGATTTTTTCCTAGCTTTTCCTCCCACACAAAACTTTTCTATTTCCAACATTTTTTATTTTAACCTAGGAACTCACCATAAAATAGAAAGGAATTATTGTTCTTTTTTAAGTGAGAAATCAAGGTACAAGGTATAAAAAAAGTTGAGGGAGAACACATAGCTCTTAACTCCCATTCCAATCCTCTTCCCACTGAGATACCTAATATTTTTCCCTCTATCTTTGGACTCCTCATGTCTCTTTTAAGATTAAATATGAATCCACTTCTTTTGGAAAAGTTTTCTGATTCTCCACCATTGTCATCCTCACTGCTGGTTTATTCTTCATCTATGATCTCCCAGCACTTTTAACAAACCTTTATGACAGCATTTACTCCACTGTACCGTATCATCCCCAGAAGGGTAATATATGAGCAACTTGGGAGGAGGAATCATGTTGTATTTATTTTATATACTTCCCCCACTCCTTAGCAGCCTTGCATTTACAACGCTTAAAAAGTCACTCAACAAATATTAAAGCAATTAAATTGGCAGCATTTTAATTTTTTAATAGCTTAGTAGTTAACCATAGTGTAAAGAGGAATGGATGCATGGCCTGCACACTTCTCCTCATATGTAAAACAAGTATTGATCATCACTACTCTTCAAATCTTGCGTATAAGGAGAAACAATGCCAGGAATTGCTTCCTCAGAACTGCAGTACACTCAACAATGATTTCTCAATGCCAGAAGTGCTAATTTAGCAGGGCTCTATCATCAATTGTTGAGGCATAGCTCTGAGGAGTGATGTCACTGCATGGCAAGTTGGCAATTAGTTGAGGAGTTATTTCAATAACTGCACAGCTCTTTGTCTGATTAATGAAACTGCCTATGGATTTACAACTCCTGTTATGGAAATGTATCGCTGGAGATTTGCTGAATGGTGTGTCATAAATTCCAGACACCTGAGAAATTACGACAGAATTTGATTAGAGGGGTTACTTTCATCTTCCCTTTTTCACTAAATTCACTTCTCATTAACTACTGCTACCACTGTCCTTGCTAACAGAGGGCTATTTATGACAAAATATTTTGTTTGCTAAAACCATTCTTTCTTTCACTGTCCACACTATCTAAATTTCCTTATGGACCGTACTTAAACACGCCAAAGCACATTCAAATGGGGATAATATCAAAGAAGAAAGTTTCTTCAGAGTCTATAATGTTTCTGGTAACTGGAGGTAGATTCAAAAAATATTGAGAAACAAAGCAATAAGACTCAGCAGAATCTAAATTATGGGCCAGATATTTTATACACTGTTAGGAGGGAAGCCTCAGGCTGAATGTCATTAGAGGCACAGGGCATGAATTACTGTTGCATAACTTAAACCTCAAGATATCCAGATATGATTCCAAAAGTACAAATATTTTTGTTGTTTCTTTTAAAGAATATATTTTTAAAAGAGGAGTGTAATAAAGCACTACTTTAATATCCCAAAATAATTTCAAACTTTTTCCATTAATATAATGAACTATATTGAAAACAAACACCCATACACTAGCAAAAGTTGTCTTACATCTTACATAACCTGTATAAATGTATATTACCATAAGTTTTTATCTCAAAAGGTTATCATTTTCTATTAACATAAAAATTCATTTTGGACTAATTACGGGGTTATTAAGATTATTCATTACCAACAAATGGTTCATACAAACAAAATAAAACAATATTAAGAATCCAAAGATGACCAGCCTTTACAATGTGGTCTCCTTAATACAAACCAAATAAAAACAAACCTCTCTTAAAAGCTGAACCAGGACAAAGAAAACAAACATAGAATGAATCCCAGTAGAGAGCAATGAAAGCAGGTTATCCAAGGACTGTAATCTGTTTCATCATATTTAGAAATGGACAAGAATAGAAGCAGCTCCTAGAGTTCAACTGATTTCTTCTTTCAACTCAAACCATATAGTATGACTCTAAGAATGATGATGCAAGCTCGAATGGACATTTGAGTGAACATCAGATATAGCCCTAAAGTACACAGGAGAGAAATGTAGCAGGGTAGCTGTGACTTATTTGCAATAAAGGATTCTAGCCCACGACTTCCCACCTCCTGCATTAGGAGCCATATTCCAGGTACTCGTCAATCCGCTTTACATATATTAGTTCATCTCATGTTCACAACGATTCTATGAGTCAAGTACTAATAGTATCCTCATTTTACAGTTGAGGAAACAGACACAAAGACTGCCCAGCTGACACTTCATGGAGCACCATCTTAAAGTCTAGCCTTCTAGTTTGAGAGCCCATGCTCTGTTCCTCTCTGATATACGGACTTCAACAGCAACATTCCCCAGGGGAGCCTGTGTAGAAGCCACTCAATAACATGTCTTAGTTAAATTTCCTGCAGAATGTATTTCATTTACCACAGCGACAGGAACTGACATCTCCTTGTTGTTCTAGACCATTTTCCCTTACTTTCCATTTCTCTACCTCCCATTCTTTTCCTTTTCCCACATTCTCATATTCACATTTTGTTAAAATGTTGCTTTCTTAACTTGCAAGAATAAAGCCCTGAGAATTTCAGAATTATTCCAGGTAAGAAGAAAAGACCCATCTTTCGTATTTCTGTGGTTCAGCTAGGATAATGGGAACCACATACTTTAGCTGGAATAGACAATACTTACTTAAGAAATCCGTTGTTTATCTTGTATTTTAATATGTTGTGAACTAAATGAGGAAAAAATGGAATTCAAAAAAGTGCTGCCGATTTTTACGGCATTACACAATCACCATTAAACATATTGGGGGCTTCCCTGGTGGCGCAGTGGTTGAGAGTCCGCCTGCCGATGCAGGGGATGCGGGTTCGTGCCCCGGTCCAGGAGGATCCCACATTGCGCAGAGCGGCTGGGCCCGTGAGCCATGGCCGCTGAGCCTGCGCGTCCAGAGCCTGTGCTCCGCGGCGGGAGAGCCACAGCAGTGAGAGGCCCGCATACCACAAAAAAAAAAAAAAAAAAAAAAAAAAAAAAATTGAAAATTCAAGGCAGCAACGTTATGAAAATTATCGTTCTCATACTACGAATGAGTCTTCTGAGTGTTGTACTCAGAAATCGCCACCAGTCAAAATATGGAGAAATCCCATCAGCAAAACTGATTTGCTATTGATTTTGATAAAATGTAATTACTAGTCCCTTTATATGGCTAATAAAGCTAATCATGGAAGAAATAAGAAAAAAATAGCATCCCGTGTAGTCACATTATGAAATCTGTATGTGAGAATCTCCATCCAAACAAGTAATTGGAAGGCCAGTTAATAGAACAGATTTCCCTTCCTCGATTTCTGAAGCCTAAAGAGAAAGTTAATAGAGAGGGAGACAAATGATAGATGTTTTCGTGCTGTAAGTGTGATGGATCCTCTCTAATGAGACACCTGGTGTAAACAAAACAGCCTGAACTATTCAGACCTGGGATAGGAGAAAACACAGAGATCCTCTAAAACAGGGGTGTCCAACCCCCGGGCCGAGGACCAGTACCGGTCCGCAGCCTGTTAGGAACGGGGCCGCACAGGAGGTGAGCAGAGGGCTAGCGAGCGAAGCTTCATCTGCCGCCCCCTACGCTCTCATTACCTCCTGAACCGTCCCCCCACCAACTCCCCTCCCCCCACCCCACATGGAAAAATCGTCTTCCACGAAACCGGTCCCTGGTGCCAAAAAGGTTGGGGACCGCTGCTCTAAGAAGCCTCAGAACTCTCAGAAACAAAACTCATGGCGTTTCTAAACTCCATGAGCATGGAATCCTTTTTTTTTTTTTTTTTTGCGGTACGCGGCCCTCTAACTGCTGTGGCCTCTCCCGTTGCGGAGCACAGGCTCCAGAAGCGCAGGCTCAGCGGCCATGGCTCACGGGCCCAGCCGCTCCGCGGCATGTGGGATCCTCCCAGACCAGGGCACGAACCCGTGTCCCCTGCATCGGCAGATGGACTCTCAACCACCGCGCCACCAGGAAAGCCCAAGCATGGAATTCTTCAGAGCAGGGACAGTGGTTCAGAATTAGAGAATGGAAATAAAGTAACTAAAAGAAAAATAAAGCAAACCAGCCAAACTTGCCCAGTAGGCCTCAACAGTCATTGAATAAAATGAAGAGTTTTTAGAAAGGCCAAACAAGGGTAGTAAAATTCCTCATGTGAGTGTCACTGGAGCCTCACTACCTTGTAAGTAAAAGAGCTAATTTTGCATAGCTCATAACACACGATGTAAAACAATCATACATACATTTCTCAGAGCCTAGTGCTTCCTTGAAGGCCACCGTACTAAATAAAGATGTACTCACCCATGCTGCGATTCTCCAGAAAAGGCACCTTTCACCAGTACTGTGAACAATAAATTTGTAACAGGAGCCCCAGTATCCCTGAAGTGCTCCATGGTTGTTCCTCTACACAGACCAAACCTTAGAGTGGGAACTGGAGCCACTGACTTGGGAAACTTAAATGCAATGGGAATAATTGGATCCTGGTGTAGAAGGGGCCAGGTGTTGGCACTCCACTGCCAAAGGCAAAGTGGGTGTGATTACCATAATTAACAAAGTCAAAGCAGCAATCAGAATTATCTGACTCAGCTGGCCTGTGGCAATAGCTAGTTGATCATGGTGTTCCTAGAAGCAAAACAGATAGGAAGCCTACTAAATTCTTCCTTGATATGCATGAGCAAAAAAGTTCTTGGTGGGCTTCCCTGGTGGCGCAGTGGTTGAGAGTCCGCCTGCCGATGCAGGGGACACGGGTTTGTGTACCGGTCTGGGAAGATCCCACATGCCACGGAGCAGCTGGGCCCGTGAGCCATGGCCGCTGAGCCTGCGCGTCCAGAGCCTGTGCTCCGCAACGGCAGAGGCCACAGCAGTGAGAGGCCCGCATAACGCAAAAAAAAAAAAAAAAACAAAAAACAACAACAACAACAACAAAAAATCTTGGTTAAGTGAACAAAAGTCTAACCTGAATCATAAAATCACATAGTCACAGTAGCTCATTCAGTTCCCAGAATTGAGCTAGTTTATAGACCCAGAACGCCTTGAATGAAGAGAAGGCTGGGTTCTCTTAAAGAAGGACCCTGAAATATTGACATACCACCAGAAATTTACATTGTTAGTCTTTCACCCAACCTTCTGCAAAAGCACCAACAGCCTTCTACTAGGGAAACTGTGCACTGGGAAAAAGAAAACAATTAGGTCTTTCAGGAACTACTGAAAACTGGCTCTGAACTGACACTGATTCCGAGACCCCCAAACATCATCACTGTGCCACAAAAATCAGAGTAAGGGCTTAGGGAGGTCAGATGATCAACAGTTTTAGTTTAGGTCCATCTCACAGTGGAGTCAGTGTGTCCTTGAACCCATCCTGTGATTATTTCCCCACTTCTTGAATGAATAATTGGAATAGATACACTCAGCAGCTAACAAAATCCCCACATTGGTTCCCTGATCTGTGGATTGAGGGCTATCAGGGTGAAAAAGGCCAAATGGAAGCCACTAAAACTTCCTCCACCTAGGAAACTAGTGAACCTAAAGCAATACCACATTTCTGAAGGAACTGCAGAGATCAGTGCCATCATCAAAGGCTTGAAGGACACTGGTGATTCCCACCACATCCCCATTCAACTCACCTGTGTGGTCTGTGCCAAAGACAAATGGATCTAAGAGAAGGACAATGGATAACTGAAGGCTTAACCACGCAGTGACTCCAATTATAGTGGCTATATCAGCTGTGGTTTCATTGCTTGAGCAAATTAACACAACCCCTCATACCTAGTATGCAGCTATTGAACTGGCAAGTTAATTATTCTCCATCCTTTTCAAATAAGGTCCACCAGAATCAATTTGCAATCAGCTGGCAAAGCCAGCAATCCACCTCCACTGTCCTATCTCAGGCGTATATCAACTCTCCAGCCCTATACTTAATTTAATCCACAGGAATCCTGATCACTATTCCTTTCCATAAGATATCATGCTGGTCCATTTCATTGATGATATTATGCTGATTGGACCTAGTGAGCAAGAAGTAGCAACCACTCTAGACTTATTGATAAGACATTTCCATGACAGAGGTTGGGAAATAAATCCAAGAAACACTGGGGAGGCCTCTACCTAAGTGAAATTTCTAGGGTTCAGTGGTATGAGGCATGATGAAATATCCCATCTGACCATCCCCCCGCCCCCAACATACACACACACATACACAACCTAAAAAATGGTACATACCTAGTGAGCCTCTTTGGATTTTGTTAAACAACATATTTCTCTTTTGGTGTGTTACACTGGCCCATTTACCAAGTGACCCAAAACGTTGCTAGTTTTGAGTGGGGCCCAGAACAGGAAAAGGCTCTGCAACAGGTCCAGGCTGCTGTACAAGCTTCTCTGACACTTAGGCCATGTCATCCAGCAGATCCAATGGTGGATGAAGTATTAGTGGCAGGTAGGGATGCTGTCTGGGGCCTCTGGCAGGCTCCTATAAGTGAACTATGGCTCAGGCCCTTAGGAATTTGGAACAGAGCCTGCCATCCTCTGCAGATAACTACTCTCATTTTCAGAAACAGCTCTTTGCCTGCGGCTGGACCTTAGTAGAGGTGAAACAACTAACGATGGGCCACCAAGCTACCATGAAACCTGAGCTGCTCATCATGAACTGGATGTTATCCCACCCACCAAGACATAAAATTGGGCATGCACAGTAGCACTCCATCTTTAAATACAAGTGATACATACATGATTGGGCACAAGAAGGCCCTAAAAGTATAGGTAAGTTACATGAAGAAGTGGCCCAAATGCCCATGGTTCCCTCTCCTGCTACACTGCCTTCTCTCTCCCAGCCATGGCCTTACGGGGAGTTCCCTATGATTAGCTGACAGAGGAAGAGAAGACTTGGGCCTGGTTCACTGATGGTTCCACACGATATACAGGCACCACCCAAAAGTGGACAGAGGTAGCACTGCAGCCCCTCTCTGGGACAACCTTAAAGGAGAATGGTGAGGGGAAATTCTCCCAGCGGGCAGAATTTCAAGCAGTGTATCTTGCTGCCTAATTTGATGGAAAGGAGAAATGGCCAGATATGAAATTATATATTAATTCATTCAATGACAAATAGTTTGGCTGGATAGTGAGAGAGTTGGAGGGAACATGATTGGAAAATTGGTGACAAAGAAATGTGGGAAAGAAGTATGTAGATAGACCTCTCTGAATGGGAAAAAACCTGAAGACATTTGTGTCCCAAGTGAATATTCACCAAAGGTGATGTCAGAAGAGCAGTATTTTAATAATTAAGTGGATAGGATGACCTGTTCTATGGATACCAGTCAGCCTCTTTCTCTAGCCATTCCTCTCAACCCCCAATGGACCCATGATGAAAGTTGCCACTGTGGCAGGGATGGAGGTTATGTACGGGCTCGGCAACACAGACCTCCACTCACCAAGGTCAACATGGCTACAGCCACTGCTGCTGCTGTGTACCCAGTCTTCCAACAACAGAGAACAACACTGAGTCCCTGATGTGGCACCATTCTCTGGGATGACCAGTCAGCTACCTGGTGGCATGTTATTACATTAGATGGCTTCCATCATGGAAGAGGCAGCATTTTGTTCTTAGTGGAATAGACGCATACTCTGGACACAGATTTGACATCCTTGCATGCAATACATCAGCCAAAATGACTTACAGAATGCCTCACCCACCGTCATGGTATTCCACATAGCATTGTTTCTGCTCAAATAACTCACTTCTCAGCAAATGAAGTGCAGCAGTGGGTCCATGCTTATGAAATTTACTGGTTTTACCATGTCCCCCACCACCCTGAAGTGGTTGGTTTGATAGAATGATGGATTGGCCTTTTGAAGACTCAGTTATAACACCAGCTAGGTGTTATAACACCAGCTAGGCGGCACAACTGGCAGGGCTGAGGCAAGGTTCTCAAGAAGCCTGTATGTGCTCTGAATTAATATATATGGTGCTATTTCTCCCATAACCTGATTCCCAGGTCCAGGAATCAATGAGTGGAAATGAGAGTGGCATGACTCATAATTCTTAGGAACTCACTAGCAAAATTGTTGCTTCCTGTTTCTTTGACTTTATGCTTTGCTGGTCTAGAGGTCTCAATTCCAGAGGGAGGAATGCTTCCACCAGGAGATACAATAGGGATTCTGTTGAACTGGAAGTTGGAACTGCCACCCAGTTACTTTGGTTTTCTCACATCTCTGAATCAATAAGCAAAGAAGGGAGTTACTATGTTGGCTGGCCTGATTGGTCCTGACTACCAAGGGGAAATTGACTGCTCCTTAACTGAGGTAAGGAAGAGTGTATGTGAATTATAGGAGAGCTCAGAGGATGTCTCTTAGTATTATCATGCCCCATGATTAATGTCAATGGAAAAGTGCAACAACCCAGTCAGGGCAGGACAACTAACAAGCCAGATCCTTCAGGAATGCAGGTTGAGGTAAGTCCGTCAGGTAAGAACCATGTCCAGCTGAGGTGCTCACAGAAGGCAAAAGGTATACAGAATAGATGGTAAAAACTAACTACAACCGCCTGACCAGTTACAGAAACAAGAACTGTAACTGTCATGAGTATTTCTCCTTATTTTCTTATAAACATGTTTGTGTGTGTGTATACACAAATATATATATACACACACAAATATAAATATACAAATATAAACACACATATAAAGACAAATATGTATATAAGTATATATATATTAGATATTTTTGTTTTCTTTCTTCTCATATTTCCTTATCACATAATATACGATGTACCAACTTTATACCATAGTAGTATTTAAGTATTGCTAATTTTACATCCTAGTATTTAAGTTACAGGGTACCAAGGAGAAGAGGAAACATCACTCAAGGACTTTACATGCATCCTCTTGGGGGAAACAGTGACTGCATTTTTGGTTGTATGCAGCATAGTTGTATTATGCTAGGATAATTTTGATCTTGTTATTGTCTTTATGTCTAGATTAGGTCTGGTTTAAGGAGATACATACTGTGTCAAGCTGACAAGGGGTGAACTTGTGATAGTTAATTTTTTGTGTCAGCTTGGCTGGATCATGGGATGCCCAGATATTTGGTTAAACATTATTTCTGGGTGTGTCTGTGAGGGTATTTCTGAAAGATATTAACACGAGAATCAGTAGACTGAGTAAAGCAGATGACCCTCCCCAATGCGAGTGGGCATCGTCTATTCCATTGACTGACGGCTTGAACAGAACAAAATGGTGGAGGAATGTTGAAGCCATGCTCTGCCTGACTAGGTGAGCTGGGATGTTGATCCTCTGCATTAGACACTGCTGGTTCAGACCTTCAGACCTGGACTGGAATCTACAGTATCAGCTCTCTGGCTCTCAGACCTGGGAACGACACCACCAGCTTTCCTGAGTTTCCAGCTTGCAGACAACAGATCACAGGACTTCTCAGCCTCCATAACTCTGTGAGCCAAGTCCTTATAATAAGTCTCATTCTAGACATACATATGTTGTACTGGATCTGTTTCTGTGGACAACCCTGACTTCCTAGTATTCATCTTGTGCACTCTACACAGACCTATACATGGTCAATCTTTTGCAAGGTACATTTACATGCAGTGTAATACCACTTATTTTTATTTTTGCCTGAGCTTTTTCCAATGACGACAAAAAACTTAGGAAAAGTCTGTGTTATGATACATATCTAAATGGAGCCATCTAAAAACTTTAAAAAAATATTATAGCACTCTTAAGAAAGCCCTTGAATGCTAAAAAGCAAATATGAGGTCTATGACTATAACATTTAGTTTACTTCCAGAATGTCCTGTCATATCATTAAATCACATCTAGAGATTTTATAAGACTGGAAATTATTTACATAAGACTTTAACAAAATCTTCTCAGGAAAGAACATGATATGACCTAGTAAACTACCTTCAATGTGAGAGATAGGCACTGTCTCTTATAAGAACTTCGAATTACCCTTAAAAAATGAACCCATGTAGATGATATTCCTGTGCTCTCTTTTAGACAGTTCTTAGAACATGAAGCAAGAAGTCACTTAAGAATCTATTCCCTGTGACTACTTCCACAAGGAATTGACATGTGGTGCTGGGAACTGTCCTCACTTCAGATGACCTACATGGGAACTATGTGTCCCTTTTCTGGAGTACAGATACTAATGCTTCAAGTACAAAAAGACATGTTAGAGCCTATTTTTTGGAAAGTCAACTTGTTGGATCAATCTATCTTCCATCCCAAAACAAAGCAAAAAAATGTCTAAATTGGAAATGGCCTCCAAATAGTCTATTGTTCTTTCCTTTTCCTCAAACACTCTTCCCAGTCTCCATATGAATGCACTTCAATTCCATCCGTTGTCTTCAACACTATCTCCTCAGAGAGGTCCATTACCTTCTATTCCAACTTGCTCTATGTTTTTTATAGCATTCCCGCCTGCATGAGTCAGCTAATTGAAAGCATTCACAAGATCCTATAAGATATACTAATCTAAGGCTTTAATAAATGTAAAGTGTATAATACAGCAAGGACAAAGAAAAGATAGGTGAACACCAGTGTAATCTCATACATCTAGAAGCAGTGCCCTGGGCCTTGTCTCCATTGCTCTGGGCATTTGGGTGGGAACCCAATCTATTTTTTTTTTTTTTTTTTTTTTTTTTTTGCGATACGCTGGACTCTCGCTGCTGTGGCCTCTCCCGTTGCAGAGCACAGGCTCCGGATGCAGGCTCAGCGGCCATGGCTCACGGGCCCAGCCGCTCCGCGGCATGTGGGATCTTCCCGGACCGGGGCACGAACCCGTGTCCCCTGCACCGGCAGGCAGACTCTCAACCACTGCGCCACCAGGGAAGCCCATGGGAACCCAATCTTAATCCCTGTCTTCCTCATGTTCAGATTACAAATCACTGTGATCCATGTAAGATACTCCTATCTCAAGGCACAAGTTAACTATCCTTTTACTGGTCACATAGCTAAAGCCAGTTTGTGGAACTGGTTAAATCAGGTGCCAAATATCAATCTATACAATTTTAATAAACAGTGTAAACAAGATGTTATAAGATGCCTCCAGGGGGGTCTTGGACTTTATATGGCCCATAATAAATCACTATTTAGTACATGGCATCCCTGTCTTGGCCAAGGGTCAGTGCCAGACTTCTGTCATCCCTGGAGATAAGCATAAAGCCACTACAGAGCAGCTGCAAATTAACCCCATCTTTACAGAATATCAGTTTTTAATTATCTTATTTTATTACTTTTGGATCTATATATAAACCCTATTATTTATTATCCATTGTTTGTAAGGCCTGGGACCAGAAAATAAATAAAGGCCCCAGGCCAATGATCTGTCTTATTCTATTTTCACTTCTAATCCTTCCTGTACCTTAAGGGACTTCCAGGGCAGATCCGTGACCTGTGAATACCCCCAGGCTTAGGAGTAGGAACAGCATTGGGTGCTTGGTGAACCCCTCAGAGTATTGATCCAGGGGAGAGTCTGAAATAGGCATTGGGAGCAGAGTTTGAGGTCATTCGAGGAGGGAATACTGGGGTCCCAGGTATCCAAAGTATCATCTCCTTTGTTTTAGGCATGTGGCTCTATACCCTTGACCCTGTATTTTTCCTCACCCTCTTAGGAGAGGCGGAGCCACAGGAGGGCCTGAGTGTGGCCATCTAAAACAATAGGAATTAATGTAGGGGCCCTAGGTGCCCAGGTCTATTACCAACACTGTCCATCTCTTGTATTTTAATATTAGCAGCCTACGTAGCAACAGGGACTGTGATGGTTTTCTGTACAAACATGAGTCCAGTGTACAGCATGTTGTATAGTGGGCACCTAAAGAATGTTGAATGGATGGATGGATGGACGAATGAATGACAGCGGCAAAGTAACTTCTGAGAATATAAATCTATATTCGTCCTGTCATTTTTGAATGTGACACTGGAGTAAAGAATATAGTTAGAAATAGGGACTATAGATTAACATGTAAACTCAGTTCTTATAAACAAACTGCTATTATTAATAGAGATATTTATGTTCAAAGAATAAAATATGGATTCAAATCAGCTGTATGACTTGAGAAGTTCATTGTATAATTCATGTCAGTGACAAACCTAATGAATTAATGATATAACCTGAATATTAGAGATACAACTTAGAATTTCACTGCATGTATTATTTAAAATCCGATGCACTATGCAAATAAATCTTTAAAATATACTCCTAAATCAAACTTTAAATAAAAATGTAAAGAATAGCAGTCTGTAGGAGTGAGGAGGCAAGATGATTAAATCACCATGGGTATTCAACTTGCATGGAAAAGAGAAGCAGCTTGAAACGAGAAAAGACTAACAAGAGAGGAAGTAGGAAGAGAAATTTATCATCGTCTCATGTC
This sequence comes from Pseudorca crassidens, assembly GCF_039906515.1. Lineage (NCBI taxonomy): Eukaryota > Metazoa > Chordata > Mammalia > Artiodactyla > Delphinidae > Pseudorca > Pseudorca crassidens. The sequence continues at coordinate 62,090,452 of NC_090302.1, forward strand.
ACCATCATCAATATTTATTGTGCTTGGGCACTCTGTACTTTGTATTATCTTAGATGCTATGAGACACTGTTCTATCATTACTGGTTTTGCTGAATCACCTGGAGCTGGAAGTGGGCCAATAGGAGAGAACTTGGTTGTCCATAAAAGGTACTTGCGCTATTTATGATGAACTAAAAAAGAATACACTTCTAGACTAGATGCTACTGCAAAGCAAAAAGCTAACTGAAGCAATGATTCAAACATTTCAGGTTGTAAAAAAAAATCTATTAAATATTATTCCCTATATTTTGTACATGTCCATCTCCCTCCCACTTTGACTCTTCTTGGGAGATAGCCACTACCTCTTCAAACTACCCCTTTTAGAGAATGAAATTTCAACATTCCAAAATGAAGATCAATGTTTTCTCTACTGACATCTTTCTTCTGCATTTGCTTATCCTAATCAATTATAATTTCATTTTGTGTCTCAGTCCAACCCCCATTCTGCTGTGTTATACATAGCTAACATTCACCGACAGAAGAGGAGAAAGAAGAATCCCTGGAGATATTCAATAGATCTTTATTCTGTTTTCAGGTACTCAGTACAGATATTTCATTCTGTTTTAAATTGCTTGGGAATGCCACAAACCTGATATAACACACTTAGTGAAATACAATAGTGAGGTTTTTTGTTTGATTTTTTTTTTCCTTTTCTTTTTCTTACTTACTTTTCTCCACTTGGCTTCCTGGATTTAGCTCCAACATGAAAGGAATCTAAGTAGAACTTATCTTCACGAAATGTGTTACCTCATTATTTTTTTGGTAGCTTAAACTCATCTGTTAACAAGTAATCTTTTGAAAACACAGACTGAGATTTTTAAATCATTAAAAAGTTTGATTTCCAATTTAGAATGACAGAATTTTTCTTAAAAAATATATTACCACTTCTAAGCCTAGACATATCTAGATAAAGTTTAAGAAGTCCAATGAACATACTCTGTTCTTATCTGCCACCATGCTAATGCTTAAAGCCTTTCTTTGAGCGCCAAGGCCTTAAACTACATACTTCTGGCCTATCCCATTTCACAAGGTCCAACAGATTCCTCTAACCCCAAAGCCCATTTCCCCCTTATGACCCTTTATAACACTTATTGCCCATATCATCATTTGTTTACTCAACACTGATTACCAAATGACTTCCCTTCTACTCTTGTATTATGATTTTTTTCAAATGCTGTCCTCACAAGTGTATTATTTCTCTTACCATAAGTATCGTTTCATTAACCAGATCATAAGCTATATCTTGTGACCTTACTTCCTATTTCTTAACCCTGCATAACACAAAAAAGAGCTGTGAACATAGCAGCAAACCAAGTTTTAAACTGACGTGTTAGTTACCAACACATTTGGAAAATGTTTTATATTTTGAAAACTGACTTTACATAAACCAGCCTATTCAGTCTTTATAAAAACCCTTTATCAGCCACATATTAGAGATGATAAAAAAAGAATTCCAGAAAGGCTGTATTACACAGTAAGTGAAAGGACAAGAAGCAAACCAAAACCATAAGACTCCCAGGGCAGTGACCTTTCTACACTATTGGGGAAAACACAAGAACTACATTGGTCTGATACTGGGGTGGAATATGAAAGTAACAACACTGCTGTAATGAAGTTCAGCCAACAATGCACAGTTGTGTACCTGGTGAGCAGATGAAAATAACAGTCAGAGAAGAGGGGCAGCTGCTGTGTCTCTATGATACACTCGCTTTACAAGTTACATCTGCATCTCTGCTACCTTTAAGGTGGTTGTATTAATACATTCAGTGATGCATATGTAATGCCTAAAATACATAAAACACAAAGAAGCAAACAAGAGAAAATTCACCAGTGGGGGGAAAAACAGGTGACATTTATGGTACACGGTATATATACCCACACAAGTGTTCATTTATTGTCTTGTGTGCATCTCTTCTAAATAGCTATGAGGATGAATACACTCATTATAAGAAAGGCTACAGGTATATTTGGAGATGGGAAAGCCACATAAAACCTGCATTATTTATAAAGATGAAAACGAAGTTTTCACTGATGTGTGTTGCAAGATTAAATGGCCATCGCTGTTTTCTCTCTGCACGGCAGAGGCTAGTGCTACTTTCTTCATTTAACAGATAGTAAAATTGTTATGCCTCAGGTGATAAACAAAACTAATGGCACAAATAGAAAGGAGTCTGGACCATTTAACTGCCAGTTGTCTATTTCTGCTATAAAATAAAATTCCATTTTTGAGAGTATCATCCTGACTCAAAGGCATCCTGATTACATGTTCATGCTGATGTCTTTCTTTTATGCAAAACTGATTGGTGTCAAGTCAAGCAAATAAACATTAAAAACACTCTGCTGTTCCTTCTGGCTTGGTTGATAAAAAGCTATTTCACTAAGGTTACAGCTCTTCTTACTTTTCTATAATCCAACCTTATGTGTCTGAATAAAAGAAATTCATGTGATGGTTTTCAAACTATTGGGGATTTAACTCTCCCTTGAAAAACACTGACCATATGAATCCACAGAAGGTTCTCTTTAAAAATGCTTTTGATTAAAGACAATACATAATGATGAATGGATGTTAAATTTCTGCTAAATGTTTCATTAACTTTGTATTGCTATTAAGCTAATGCCAGCAATCATGTTAAGGTTCTGCCTGATTATCCATCAAAATGCTATATACCACTTCTACACTGTTAATCCCCCAGAATCATTCTTTACTAGGCTCGTTATATCATTCTCTATTCCATGTTTGGCTTTTCTCTGATAAGTAATTTTCTAATTTTAAACTTATTTAGTGTATTTATCACCAAGCACATTCATTTGCTTTCTTTACTCTGTGGTCTTCAGTCATCCAATTGCCTTTAGCTTTATAACTTTATATTCTATTTCTAATTCTGCCTTTGATATCATGTAAAGGCCACTTGTAAAAGTCAAAGCAGAGGTTAAATGACTCAGTAGAACAAAGCTCTTAAAGTTCTGCTGTGTTAACTAGATCAATTTGAAGCTAAGATTTTAAAATAATATGTGCATAATGCACAAAATTAATAAAACACAGAAAAACAAAGAAGAAAAACATCACATACACCAGGGATAATAATTGGTAACATTTTTGGTACACGGCATGTCTACGATACGTATTGACAGCCTTTTACTTATATCTATATACATCTTTACATTTATATATAACACACTTACTGCCCTATAGTTTTATTTTCTTTTGTACTTAGCAATTCATTATATTTAATGTTATAATGCTATGTTGCTTTTTTTTTACTTGGTTATTTATCACAAACATTGCCTAATTTCAACAAACATTCTTCTGCAACATTGTATATGTCAGCATCTTATTGGCTTCTTTGTCATTCCTCCAACATACCAAGCAAACTCCAGTCTCAGACTTTTGAACTAGCCATGCTTCAGCCTGAGATTCTATTTTCCACAAATATTATCATCACATGGTCTCTTGCTTCATTCTAGCCTCTTTCAAACATTACCCTTCACAAAACTCTTCCTTGGAGAACCCCATCTAAACAATGAAATCCAATAAGCTATTCATTCTCACTGCATTCTTCGCCATGACACCAGACACCACCTGACATCATATACTGTTTATATTCTATCATATGTCATATATTTTTATTGGTTTGTTTCCTACCTCCCTCACCAGAATGTAAGATACATAGAGGCATAAGCTTTGTATGTTGTGTTTACTATTCTTTCTCCAATGCTTAAGATCATTTAAAGCACATAGTGAAAAATGAATTTTAAAAATCAATAAATGAAAAACAAAAATCAATAAATGAAGGGCTTCCCTGGTGGCGCAGTGGTTAAGAATTCGCCTGCCAATGCAGGGGACATGGGTTCGAGCCCTGGTCTGGGAAGATCCCACATGCCGTGGAGCAACTAAGCCTGTGCACCACAACTACTGAGCCTGGGCTCTAGACCCTGCGAGCCACAACTACTGAAGCCCATGCACTTAGAGCCCATACTCTGCAACAAGAGAAATACCACCACAATGAGAAGGCGCGCGCTGCAACAAAGAGTAGCCCTCGCTCACCACAACCAGAGAAAGACTGCTAGCAGCAACAAAGACCCAACACAGTCAAAAATAAATAAATAAAATAAATAAATTTATTTTAAAAAATCAATAAATGAATATATCATTCCAACACTTTTGACAATTCATTTAAATAGTTCAAAAAATGAGTTTCTTGTAGAATTTCCCAAATTATTTTCTAATGGAAAGTAGGAGAAACTCCAACATCAAATTCCTCAAACCATTTCCTCCACCTGAACAGTGTTTAAGTGTTATATTGTGATTAAAAGGGTAAAGTACATCTATCACAGATGATGAAAGTTCAGGAGGTTTCCCTTGTGTGGTTTATTGTTCCTTGATAACTTGCTGGAGGATGAATAGCAAGTTTATTTTTCAACTACATCAATAGTTGTTGTTTTGTATAGATTGCTAGGTTCAATTCTAGTTTCCATATATCCTTGTGTTTTATTATATATTAATCTTTCAATATTTTTGCAAGAAACTTGAGGACAGGTACTATAGTTTTTAAAAATTGCTGTTATATTTACTTATTCTTATTGTTCTTTTTGGAATAATGCAAACATCAGAATAAGGAAATGCTCAACAAATATTTAGTTATTTGTTTATCAGTTGCTGATTACCCCAACTCTGGGTTCCAACAACCCAGTAAACATAAAAAGTAACAGAAGGTAGAATACAGTGTATTTCAGCAGAAGATTTCAGGGAGGTTTTAGCTGAGTTGTAAAAATTATCTTGCTAAGATATACTTCTCCCTGTACTAAACTATGATATTCAAGTCAGCAGGAAATCCTCCATCCATTATCCATGATAACACACATTAAAAAAAAATTATCACTTATAAAATGAGGATAGAAGGCAGTATGCTTTGACTAAAAAAAAATGAAGAGTGAACTTATAATGTTAAACTCAAGTTTTCTGGAGGCAGACTCCTTGGATTCAAATCTCACATTTCTTTATGTCTATAATTCAGAAATAATAATCTAACTTATTTCTGACTTTGAACAAGTTATCCAACAACTGCTTTATGTCAGTTTCTTCATCTAAAAAATGTGAATACTAATAGTACCTTCCTTACAGTGTCACTGGGAAGATGAGTTAAAATACGTAAAGTACTTAGAATAAAATACTATGCCTGAGACATACTGTTTGCTAGTATATTCTAGATGGTAAATGTTAGAGTTATTACTTAAAGTTGGCAGGACACATGCCTTGTGTCCTCAAATTAATTTTAACCCTTACAAAAGTTCTAATTTGTCATATGTATCTAGGTGAAAAATAATTACTTTGAGAATATTGGTGAACTCTTCCCATTGCCCTTGTATCTCCCTTGTGAAACAGAGTCAGTTAAAAGCCTAAAGCAAAAGAATATGTCAATCCACTTAAAAGCTACAAGAAAAAGGGGAGAGATATAAACTAAGAGCCAAGTGAATAAGAACCAATGAAGTCTTGTAGAGGGAGGCTTAGGCTCTGTCTGACAAAGAAGGTCCAGAGAGTTTTGGAGAGAAAATTGCATAAAGTTAATTGGACGGTAGAGAGCCAAGGAAGTCCAGAAAGTGTTTTCAGAATTCTGATCTAGATTCCTTTTAATACACTTCCAGAGAGTGAGTAAAGAATGAAATTCTCTCCCTCTCATCTCCTCTCCTTACACCTCTTCTCTTTTGAATGGTTGTTTTTTCATGACACACTAATCTAGGATAGAATGAGTCTAAAACTTCAATAAAGTCTACCTAAAATATTTATATTTGCATCACTCAAATCTCACCCTATCTCTTCTCCTGTTATCCATTAAAAAATGGACATATCAGAAGAACTACAATCCTGCAGCCTGTGGAACAAAAACCACATTCACAGGAAGACAGATGAGATGAAAAGGAAGAGGGCTATGTACCAGATGAAGGAACAAGATAAAACCCCAGAAAAACAACTAAATAAAGTGGAGATAGGCAACCTTCCAGAGAGAGAATTCAGAATAATGACAGTGAAGATGATCCAGGACCTCGGAAAAAGAATGGAGGCAAAGATCGAGAAGATGAAAGAAATGTTTGAAAAAAGACATGGGCTTCCCTGGTGGCGCAGTGGTTGAGAGTCTGCCTGCCGATGCAGGGGACACGGGTTTGTGCCCCGGTCCGGGAGGATCCCACATGCCGCGGAGCGGCTGGACCCGTGAGCCATGGCCGCTGAGCCTGCGCGTCCGGAGCCTGTGCTCCGCAATGGTAAAGGCCACAACAGTGAGAGGCCCACGTACCGAAAAAACCAAACAAACAAAAAACACTGAAGGCTAAGGTTCCAGTGAGAAATAAAAACGGGAGATTTAAAAGATTTCTTTGTAAAATATCCAACAATGGCATGATATGTAAATGTTAATTTGTAGACCTAAAAAAAATAATATTTTTAACCTCAAAGAAAAGAGTTATTTGGTTGGTTGTAAGCATGGAGGTGTTTATCAAGCATATTTATTTTTTAATCCACTTTTTGCATATTTGGTTGTGTTTAAAAGATAATTTTAGTATATTTCCATCTTGGCTAAGTAAGATTCAGAAATATCTGAACATGTATGTTAGCTACACTGGTAGGATAGGTGTTCCAGAAAACTCTGCAAAAGAATTTCAGAGTATCCATAAAGAAGAACCAAAAGTCAGACACAGTTAATGCTGTGAAAAAATAAATAAATAAATAAGAGTTGGATGGGGAAACAATTCTAATCATAGCCTGGTGTCTATTAGTCATATATGTTTCCTGGCCAAACCAGCATCTGTCTCCTCTTCTAGTCCTACCTACCACAAAACCTGTAAATCAAGGAAGCACACAAATAAAAATTACCCTGAAAGAACCTGGACACCTAAAGTTATATCAAATAAATATTATTTCTTTGGGACATATCTAACAGATTATAACACGAAGGGAGAAATATATACTTCCCCACTTTGCAACAGACCACATAAAACTTTGACTCATTGAGGACTTCAGTGCAAAGGGCTAGTGACTAGATGAATATCAACAGGCCCTGGTAGGAAGCAAACTGCATTCCAGAACAAGACCAAATTTCTGGTGAAGGCATATGAAATACATATTGGAGATTATACACGTACACACAAAACATACACATGCATATAATAACAAGAACACTGGCGGCCAACTTGGCTGAAGATCAAGCACTTAACGAATATACAGTTATCTTTTCTACCTAGTAATTGCTTATATCTATATGTATACATAGACAGATATAGATATATATAGGAGTTTTGCTTCTATTTCACTCGGATTAAGATACATGTTATGCCCTGGGACCTGGAGAAACAGGAAGTACAGCACCAGTGGACTGCATTTGAGCCTATTTGATTTGAGAGGTGAGAACTAGAAATTAATTAAATGATTTTTCCTGAAATACTTTGTGATTCTCTGGGTATCATCAGAGACCTTTAAGGTATTAGAGAAAGTGTGGCAGAGTATGGATCCTGGCAAACCCAAGGTCAGGCACAACATCAAGAACTCTCATCAGTGTCCCACCAACTCCAAACTTCCAGTTTCAATGATAGAAGTGTCCTGCAGCAGAAGATGGGACTCCTCATCATGGATGTAAACCAGGGGTTAGCAACGTTTTCCTGTAAAAAGCCATATAGTAAGTATTTTCAGCTCTGGGCCATGTGGTTTCCTCTGCCATTGTAGCATAATAGTAGTTATAGACAATATGCAGCTTTGCTATGATGAAACTTTATTTACAAAACTGGTGGTGCATTATTTGCCAACTTCTGAGTTAACCCCACACCTGGCACCGGATCTGGAGAAGCTGGAGAAGGATCCAGCAGGGACTGCTAGTGCCCAGGTGTCATCCCATGCCAATCAGGTGACAATAAGCAGACATGTGCATGGGTTGCAACAGCACTTCATGCCTCTCTCCAATCCTTGAGCTTAAAAAATTCAAAGTGGCTGTTGTCCACTTTTACAAGTAATGAAGGGTACTGAAAATAGGAAATATGTAGGTAAATATAAAATACAAGTTTTCTTTTTTTCCAACATATATTGAGATGATCTTATAGTTCTCCTCTCATAGTCTGTTAATATAGTGAATTATATTAAGTTTTAAATGCTTCTGTTTTATTCTTTTGAAGAGATAAACTACATTTACTGATATTCAAACCTTAAACCAACCTTGCATTTCTAGCCCTTTATTAGTCAAGCTGTATCACCCTTTTTAACATTGCTAGATTCAATATTCTAATATTTTGTGAGATTTTTATATTAATTTTCATAAAGGATATGAATCTATAGGGTTTTTTTAAATAATGTCTTTGTTAAGTTCTCATGTCATGGTAATATTGGCTTGAGAATACTTTGGGAAACAATTCCTCTTCTTCTACTTCTTGAAAGTGCTTGTGTAATTATTTCTTCCTTAAGTGTTTAATAAATTTACCACTGATGCCATCTGGACATGGAGTTATCTTTGTAGGAATACTTTGGATTACTAATTCAATTACTTTCATAGATATAGAAAAATTTTTAATTTGTTTCTTCTTGAATAAGCATTGGTAGTTTGTGTCATTCAAGGAATTTATCCATTTCATCTAATCGGTCACATTTATTTGTATAAAGTTATTGACAATACTTCCCTACTATCCATTTATTATCTATGAAATCTGTAACAATATGATCTTTCTCATTACTGACATTTGTAATTTGTGTTCTCTCTTTCTCTTTCTCACTCTCTCCCTGTAAGTCTCACTAAGAGTTTATTAGTTTTATTAATTTTCCACAAATCCAACTTTTGACTCTTTTAATCTCTATTTTATTTCTTTCACTGATAGCTACTCTTATCTTTAACACTGGTTTCCATCTACATATTTCAAATTTAATTTACTGTTTTAAAAATCTCTCTAAAGTAGAAGCTTAAATTATTGATTTTAAATTGTATTCCCTTCCTATATGAGAATTTATACATACAAAATTTCCTCAAAAAACTGCTTTAGCTCCATTCCACTAATTTTGGTATTTTGTGTTTTCTTTTTCTTTTGCTTTGAAATACTTTCCCATCATCTTTGTGCTTTTTTCTTGATTCATTAATTGTTATTTTTTCTTAAATTTCCAACTATTTGAGAATTGTGGTAGGCTGAATAATGGCCCACCCCAAGAGATCTGCATCCCTGGAAACAGAGAATATTGCCTTAATTGGCAAAATGGACTTGGTGGATATAATTAATTTAAGACTCTTTCGATAGAGAGATTATCCTGGATTACCTGGGTAAATCCTAAATTTAATTCCATATGTCATTGTAAGATGGAGGCAAAGGGAGACTGGACTACAGAAGACGGTAAGGCAACATGATGACAGAAGCAGAGATTGGAATGATGTAGCCCCAAGCCAAGGAATACTTAGCAGCCACCAGAAGCTCAAAAAGGCAAGGAGTAGCTTCTCTCTCAGGGTTTCCAGAAGAAATCAACCCTGCCAACACATTGATTTTAGCCCCATAAAACTCATGCTACACTTCTGTATATACAGAACTGTATATACAAAATATACAGAATAAAAGCTGTATTTTAAGCAAATTTTTTGATAATTTGTTACAGTATCAATAGAAAATTAATACTAGAATTTTACCACATATCTTTCAGCTATTTATTTCTAACCTGCATCTGTTTTACTCAAAGAACATACTCTGAAAAATTTCGATCTTTTGAAATGTACTGAGACATTTTATTACCGGCGATATAATTTATTTTGGTGAATGTATAAATCAATATCACATGATACAGAATTTATATCAGTAATTGGGAGACTGCTTCCAAGATTTTCTCCTTCTCTTTGTTTTTTGTTTTTTTTTCCATTTTATTATGATATGCCTGGGGGTAGTTTTCTTTACATTTAGTGTGCTTAGGGTTAGCTAAGCCTCTTAGATCTCTAAATCAATGGCTTTTTAAATAATATTGGAGAAATTTTCACCTACTGTATCTTCAAATATTGTCTACACTTCATTCTCATTCTCTTCCTTTTGGGACTCCAACTGTACGTATATTAGACCATTTGATATGTTTCTGCAGGTCTCTGAGGCATTAATCAACTTTCATCAATCCTTTTAACTATGTATTCTTCATTTTGTACAATGTCTACTTATGTTTTCAAGTTCACGTACTCTGACTTCTGCCATCAGAAGTGCTCACTTCTATAGGAATGTTTCCATTAAATTATTTAATCAACTTATAATTTATTTTGCTTTCAGGTCTAGAGAAAGAAACACATTTGTAAATGTTTTATTTTCTTAGATGATTAGCTGATTATCTCAAGATAATTTATTGAATTAGATAATGATTTTCAAATACTGTTCCACAAAAATCTAGATGTCCCTTGCCTCTTCCTAGAGAGTCTACACATTGCTTCCCTATTAATCTTTCAAATGTACATTACTGATCATGTCACTCCCTTCTCAAAAAACTTAAAAACTGTTGTAACAAAACCTATTTCCCAGAGTCCTCCAAGATGGTGGAGGAGTATGATGTGGAGATCACCTTCCTCCCCCACAAATACACCAGAAATACATCTACATGTGGAACAGTTCCTACAGATCACCTACTGAATGCTGGCAGAAGACCTCAGACTTCCCAAAAGATATACATTTCTTTCCTTTTTCTCTTTTTGTGAGTGTGTATGTATATGCTTCTTTCTGTGATTTTGTCTGTAGAGCTTTGCTTTCACCATTTGTCCTAGGGTTCTGACTGGTTTTTTTTTTCTTTCTTTTTAATAGTTTTTAGCTCTTCTTATCATTGGTGGATTTGTTTTCTGCTTGATTGCTCCTTCTGTCGTTCTATTATTTTCTTTTTTTTAATTACTTTTTATTTTTAATAATTTATTTTTTTTTCTATTTTAACAACTTTATTTCATTTTATTATTTTTTCTTTCTTTTTTTTTTTTTCCCTTTTCTTCTGAGCTGTGTGGCTGACAGGGTCTTCGTGCTCCGCCGGGTGTCAGGCGAGTTTCTCTGAGGCGGGAGAGCCAAGTTCAGGACACTGGTCCACCAAAGACTTCCCAGCTCCAAGTAATATCAAACGGTGAAGGCTCTCCCACATATCTCCATCTCAATGCTAAGACCCAGCTCCACTCAACGACCAAAAAACTACAGTGCTGGACACCCTATGTCAAACAATGGGCAGGACAGGAACACAACCACACCCATTAGCAGAGAGGCTGCTTAAAATCATAATAAGGTCACAGACATCCCAGAACACACCACCAGACGCAGTCCTGCCTACCAGAAAAAAAAGATCCAGCCTCAACCACCAGAACACAGGCACCAGTCCCCTCCACCAGGAAGCCTACACAACCCACTGAACCAACCTTACCCACTGGGGGCAGACACCAAAAACAATGGGAACTATGAAGCTGCAGGCTGCGAAAAGGAGACCCCAAACACAGTAAGTTAAGCAAAATGAGAAGACAGAGAAACACAGACTAGATGAAGGGGAAAGGTAAAAACCCACCAGACCAAACAAATGAAGAGGAAATAGCCAGTCTACCTGAAAAAGAATTCAGGGTAATGATAGTAAAGATGATCCAAAATCTTAGAAATAGAATGGAGAAAATACAAGAAACGTTAAACAAGGACCAGGAAGAACTACAGAGCAACAAACAATGATGAGCAACACAATAAACACAATTAAAAATTCTTCAGAAGGAATCAATAGCAGAATAACTGACGCAGAAGAATGGATAAGTGACCTGGAAGATAAAATATTGGAAATAACTACCACAGAGCAGAATAAAGAAAAAAGAATGAAAAGAACTGAGTACAGAGATACACCAGAAATACATCTACGCGTGGAACAACTCCTACAGAGCATCTACTGAACGCTGGCAGAAGACCTCAGACCTCCCAAAAGGCAAGAAACCCCCCACGTACCTGGGTAGGGCAAAAGAAAAAACTAAACAGAGACAAAAGGATAGGGACGGGTCCTGCACCAGCGGGAGAGAGCTGTGAAGGAGGAAAAGTGTCCACACACTAGGAAGCCCCTTCGCGGGTGGAGACTTCGGGAGGCGGAGTGGGGGAGCTTGGGAGCCGCGGAGGAGAGCACAGCAACAGGGGTGCGGAGGGCAAAGCGGCCAGATTCCAGCGCAGAGGATCAGGCCAACCGGAACTCGCCAGCCAAGAGGCTTGTCTGCTCGCCCGCCGGGGCGGGCGGGACTGGGAGCTGAGGCTCCGGCTTTTGTCGGAGCGCCGGGAGAGGACTGAGGTTGGCGGCGTGAACACAGCCTGCAGGGCGTTAGTGCACCGCGGCTGGCCGGGAGAGAGTCCGGGGAGAAGTCTGGAACTGCCGAAGAGGCAAGAGACTTTTATGTCCCTCTTTGTTTCCTGGTGCACGAGGAGAGGGGATTAAGAGCGCCGCTTAAAGGAGCTCCAGAGACGGGCGCAAGCCGCGGCTAAAAGTGCGGAGCCCAGAGACAGACATGAGACGCTAGGGCCGCTGCTGCCGCCACCGGGAGGCCTGTGTGCGAACACAGGTCACTAGCCACACGCCCTTCCGGGGAGCCTGTGCAGCCCGCCACTGCCAGGGTCCCGGGATCCAGGGACAACTCCCCCGGGAGAACGCACAGGCGCGCCTCAGGCTGCAACGTCTTGCCGGCCTCTGCCGCCGCAGGCCCGCCCCACACTCCGTGCCCCTCCCTACCCCCGGGCCTGAGTGAGCCAGAGCCTCCGAATCAGCGGCTCCTTTAACCCCGTCCTGTCTGAGCAAAGAACAGACGCCCTCCGGCGACCTACACGCACAGGCGGGGCTAAATCCAAAGCTGAGCCCCTGGGAGCTGTGAGAACAAAGACGAGAAAGGGAAATCTCTCCCAGCAGCCTCAGAAGCAGCGGATTAAAGCTCCACAATCAACTTGATATACCCTGCATCTGTGGAATACCTGAATAGACAACGAGTCATCCCAAATTAAGGAGCCCTGTGGATGAAAGGCTCTTGGTGCTGCAGCCAGGAGCCAGTGCTGTGCCTCTGAGGTGGGAGAGCCAACTTCAGGACACTGATCCACAAGAGACCTCCCAGCTGCACATAATATCAAACAGCAAAAATTTCCCAGAGATCTCCATCTCAACGCCAGCACCCAGCTTCACTCAACGACCAGCAAGCTACAGTGCTGGACATCCTATGCCAAACAACTAGCAAGACAGGAACACAACCCCACCCATTAGCAGAGAGGCTGCCTAAAATCATAATAAGGCCACAGACACCCCAAAACACACCACCAGACGTGGACCTGCCCACCAGAAAGACAAGATCTAGCCTCATCCACCAGAACACAGGCACTAGTCCCCTCCACCAGGAAGCCTACACAACCCACTGAACCAACCTTAGCCACTGGGGACAGACACAAAAAACAACAGGAACTACGAACCTTCAGCCTGCAAAAAAGGAGACCCCAAACACAGTAAGATAAGCAAAATGAAAAGACAGAAAAACACACCGCAGATGAAGGAGCAAGATAAAAACCCATCAGACCTAACAAATGAAGAGGAAATAGGCAGTCTACCTGAAAAAGAATTCAGAATAATGATAGTAAGGTTGATCCGAAATCTTGGAGATAGAATGGACAATAGAATGGACAAAATGCAAGAATCAGTTAAAAAGGACCTAGAAGAACTAAAGATGAAACAAGCAACGATGAACAACACAATAAATGAAATTAAAAGTACTCTAGATGGGATCAATAGCAGAATAACTGAGGCAGAAGAACGGATAAGTGACCTGGAAGATAAAATAGTGGAAATAACTACTGCAGAGCAGAATAAAGAAAAAAGAATGAAAAGAACTGAGGACAGTCTCAGAGACCTCTGGGACAACATTAAACGTACCAACATTCGAATTATAGGGGTTCCAGAAGTAGAAGAGAAAAAGAAAGGGACTGAGAAACTATTTGAAGAGATTATAGTTGAAAACTTCCCTAATATGGGAAAGGAAATAGTTAATCAAGTCCAGGAAGCACAGAGAGTCCCATACAGGATAAATCCAAGGAGAAATACGCCAAGACACATATTAATCAAACTGTCAAAAATTAAATACAAAGAAAACATATTAAAAGCAGCAAGGGAAAAACAACAAATAACACACAAGGGAATCCCCATAAGGTTAACAGCTGATCTTTCAGCAGAAACTCTGCAAGCCAGAAGGGAGTGGCAGGACATATTGAAAGTGTTGAAGGAGAAAAACCTGCAACCAAGATTACTCTACCCAGCAAGGATCTCATTCAGATTTGATGGAGAAATTAAAACCTTCAGAGACAAGCAAAAGCTGAGAGAGTTCAGCACCACCAAACCAGCTCTACAACAACTGCTAAAGGAACTTCTCTAGGCAAGAAACACAAAAGAAGGAAAAGACCTACAATAACAAACCCAAAACAATTAAGAAAATGGGAATGGGAACATACATATCGATAATTACCTTAAATGTAAATGGACTAAATGCTCCCACCAAAAGACACAGATTGGCTGAATGGATACAAAAACAAGACCCATATATTTGCTGTCTACAAGAGACCCACTTCAGACCTAGAGACACATACAGACTGAAAGTAAGGGGATGGAAAAAGGTATTTCATGTAAATGGAAACCAAAAGAAAGCTGGAGTAGCAATTCTCATATCAGACAAAATAGATTTTAAAACAAAGACTATTAGAAGAGACAAAGAAGGACACTACATAATGATCAAGGGATCGACCCAAGAAGAAGATATAACAATTGTAAATATTTATGCACCCAACATAGGAGCACCTCAATACATAAGGCAAATACTGACAACCATAAAAGGGGAAATCGACAGTAACACATTCATAGTAGGGGACTTTAACACCCCACTTTCACCAATGGACAGATCATCCAAAATGAAAATAAATAAGGAAACACAAGCTTTAAATGATACATTAAATGAGATGGAGTTAATTGATATTTATAGGACATTCCATCCAAAAACAACAGAATACACATTTTTCTCAAGTGCTCATGGAACATTCTCCAGGATAGATCATATCTTGGGTCACAAATCAAGCCTTGGTAAATTTAAGAAAATTGAAATTGTATCAAGGATCTTTTCCGACCACAACGCTATGAGACTCGATATCAATCACAGGAGAAGATCTGTAAAAAATACAACCACATGGAGGCTAAACAATACACTACTTAATAACGAAGTGATCACTGAAGAAATCAAAGGGGAAATCAAAAAATACCTAGAAACAAATGACAATGGAGACACGACGACTCAAAATCTATGGGATGCAGCAAAAGCAGTTCTAAGAGGGAAGTTTATAGCAATACAATCTTACCTTAAGAAACAGGAAACATCTCGAATAAACAACCTAACCTTGCACCTAAAGCAATTAGAGAAAGAAGAACAAAAAAACCCCAATGTTAGCAGGAGGAAAGAAATCATAAAAATCAGATCAGAAAAAAATGAAAAAGAAGTGAAGGAAACGATAGCAAAGATCAATAAAACTAAAAGTTGGTTCTTTGAAAGGATAAACAAAATTGATAAACCACTAGCCAGACTCATCAAGAAAAAAAGGGAGAAGACTCAAATCAATAGAATTAGAAATGAAAAAGGAGAGGTAACAACTGACACTGCAGAAATAAAAGAGATCATGAGAGATTACTACAAGCAACTCTATGCCAATAAAATGGACAATCTGGAAGAAATGGACAAATTCTTAGAAATGCACAACCTGCCAAGACTGAATCAGGAAGAAATAGAAAATATGAACAGACCAATCACAAGCACTGAAATTGAAACTGTGATTAAAAATCTTCCAACAAAGAAAAGCCCAGGACCAGATGGCTTCACAGGCGAATTCTATCAAACATTTAGAGAAGAGCTAACACCTATCCTTCTCAAACTCTTCCAAAATATAGCAGAGGGAGGAACACTCCCAAACTCCTTCTACAAGGCCACCATCACCTTGATACCAAAACCAGGCAAGGATGTCACAAAGAAAGAAAACTACAGACCAATATCACTGATGAACATAGATGCAAAAATCCTCAACAAAATACTAGCAAACAGAATCCAACAGCACTTTAAAAGGATCATACACCATGATCAAGTGGGGTTTATTCCAGGAATGCAAGGATTCTTCAATATACGCAAATCTATCAATGTGATAAACCATATTAACAAATTGAAGGAGAAAAACCATATGATCATCTCAATAGATGCAGAGAAAGCTTTTGACAAAATTCAACACCCATTTATGATAAAAACCCTGCAGAAAGTAGGCATAGAGGGAACTTTCCTCAACATAATAAAGGCCATATACGACAAGCCCACAGCAAACAACATCCTCAATGGTGAAAAACCGAAAGCATTTCCACTAAGATCAGGAACAAGACAAGGGTGCCCACTCTCACCACTCTTATTCAACATAGTTTTGGAAGTTTTAGCCACAGCAATCAGAGAAGAGAAGGAAATAAAAGGAATCCAAATCGGAAAAGAAGAAGTAAAGCTGTCACTGTTTGCAGATGACATGATCCTATACATAGAGAATCCTAAAGATGCTACCAGAAAACTACTAGAGCTAATCAATGAATTTGGTAAAGTGGCAGGATACAAAATTAATGCACAGAAATCTCTGGCATTCCTATATACTAATGATGAAAAATCTGAAAGTGAAATCAAGAAAACACTCCCATTTACCATTGCAACAAAAAGAATAAAATATCTAGGAATAAACCTACCTAAGGAGACAAAAGACCTGTATGCAGAAAATTATAAGACACTGATGAAAGAAATCAAAGATGATACAAATAGATGGAGACATATACCATGTTCTTGGATTGGAAGAATCAACATTGTGAAAATGACTCTACTACCCAAAGCAATCTATAGATTCAATGCAATCCCTATCAAACTACCACTGGCATTTTTCACAGAACTAGAACAAAAAATTTCGCAATTTGTATGGAAACACAAAAGACCCCGAATAGCCAAAGCAATCTTGAGAACAAAAAAAGGAACTGGAGGCATCAGACTCCCTGACTTCGGACTATACTACAAAGCTACAGTTATCAAGACGGTATGGTACTGGCACAAAAACAGAAAGATAGATCAATGGAACAGGATAGAAAGCCCAGAGATAAACCCATGCACATATGGACACCTTATCTTTGATAAAGGTGGCAGGAATGTACAGTGGAGAAAGGACAGCCTCTTCAATAAGTGGTGCTGGGAAAACTGGACAGGTACATGTAAAAGTATGAGATTAGATCACTCCCTAACACCATACACAAAAATAAGCTCAAAATGGATTAAAGACCTAAATATAAGGCCAGAAACTATCAAACTCTTAGAGGAAAACATAGGCAGAACACTCTATGACATAAATCACAGCAAGATCCTTTCTGACCCACCTCCTAGAGTAATGGAAATAAAAACAAAAATAAACAAATGGGACCTAATGAAACTTCAAAGCTTTTGCGCAGCAAAGGAAACCACAAACAAGACCAAAAGACAACCCTCAGAATGGGAGAAAATATTTGCAAATGAAGCAACCGACAAAGGACTAATCTCCAAAATTTACAAGCAGCTTATGCAGCTCAATAACAAAAAAACAAACAACCCAATCCAAAAATGGGCAGAAGACCTAAATAGACATTTCTCCAAAGAAGATATACAGAGTGCCAACAAACACATGAAAGAATGCTCAACATCACTAATCATTAGAGAAATGCAAATCAAAACTACAATGAGATATCATCTCACACCAGTCAGAATGGCCATCATCAAAAAATCTAGAAACAATAAATGCTGGAGAGGGTGTGGAGAAAAGGGAACCCTCTTACATTGTTGGTGGGAATGTAAATTGATACAGCCACTGTGGAGAACAGTATGGAGGTTCCTTAAAAAGCTACAAATAGAACTACCATATGACCCAGCAATCCCACTACTGGGCATATACCCTGAGAAAACCATAATTCAAAAAGAGTCATGTACCAAAATGTTCATTGCAGCTCTATTTACAATAGCCCAGAGATGGAAACAACCTAAGTGTCCATCATCGGATGAATGGATAAAGAAGATGTGGCACATATATACAATGGAATATTACTCAGCCATAAAAAGAGACAAAATTGAGCTATTTGTAATGAGGTGGATAGACCTAGAGTCTGTCATACAGAGTGAAGTAAGTCAGAAAGAGAGAGACAAATACCGTATGCTAACACATATATATGGAATTTAAGAAAAAAAAAATGTCATGAAAAACCTAGGGGTGAAACAGGAATAAAGACACAGACTTACTAGAGAATGGACTTGAGGCTATGGGGAGGGGGAAGGGTAAACGGTGACAAAGCAATAAAGAGGCATGGATATGTATACACTACCAAACGTAAGGTAGATAGCTAGTGGGAAGCAGCCGCATAGCACAGGGAGATCAGCTCGGTGCTTTGTGACCGCCTGGAGGGGTGGGATAGGGAGGGTGGGAGGGAGGGTGACGCAAGCGGGAAGAGATATGGGAACATATGTATATATATAACTGATTCATTTTGTTGTGAATCTGAAACTAACATACCATTGTAAAGCAATTATGCTCCAATAAAGATGTTTAAAAAAAAAAAAAAAAAAAAACAAACCCAAAACAATTAAGAAAATGGTAATAGGAACATACATATTGATAATTACCTTAATGTGAATGGATTAAAGGTTCTAACCGAAAGACACAGGCTTGCTGAATGAATACAAAAAAAAAAAAAAAAAGAACTGAGTACAGCCTCAGAGACCTCTGGGATAACATTAAAGGCACCAACATTTGAAATATAGGGTTCTCAGAAGAGGAAAAAAAGAAACGGACTGAGAAAATATTTGAAGAGATTATAGTTGAAAACTTACCTAACATGGGAAAGGAAATAAGTCAGACAAGTCCAGGAAGCACAGAGAGTCCCATACAGGATAAATCCAAGGAAAAACACACCAAGACACATATTAATCAAACTATCAAAAATTAAATGCAAAGAAAAAATATTAAAAGCAGCAAGGGAAAAACAACAAACAACATACAAGGGAATCCCCATAAGGTTAACAGCTGATCTTTCAGCAGAAACTTCAAGCCAGAAGGGAGTGGCAGGACATAGTTAAAATGATGAAAGGGAAAAACCTACAACCAAGATTACTCTGCGCAGCAAGGATCTTATTCAGATTTGACAGAGAAATTAAAACCTTTACAGACAAGCAAAAGCTAAGAGAATTCAGCACCACCAAACCAGCTTTACAACAAATGCTAAAGGAACTTCTCTAGGCAGGAAACACAACAGAAGGAAAAGACCTACAATAACAAACCCAAAACAATTAAGAAAATGGCAATAGGAACATACATATCGATAACTGCCTTAAATGTAAATGGATTAAATGTCCCAACCAAAAGACAAAGACTGGCTGAATGGCTACAAAAACAAGACCCGTGTATATGCTGTCTACAAGAGACCCACTTCAGACCTAGCGATACATACAGACTGAGTGTGAGGAGATGGAAAAAGATATTCCATGCAAATGGAAATCAGAAGAAAGCTGGAGCAGCAATTCTCATATCAGACAAAATACAATTTAAAATAAAGACTATTACAAGAGACAAAGAAGAAAACTACATAATGATCAAGGGATCAATCCAAGAAGAAGATAAAACAATTGTAAATATTTATGCACCCAACACAGGAGCACGTCAATACATAAGGCAAATGCTAACAGCCATAAAAGGGGAAATCGACAGTAACACAATAATAGTAGGGGACTTTAACACTCCACTTCTACCAATGGACAGATCATCCAAAATGAAAATAAATAAGGAAACACAAGCTTTAAATGATACATTAAACCAGATGGATTTAATTGGTATTTATAGGGTATTCCGTCCACAAACAACAGAATACGCTTTCTTCTCAAGTGCTCTTGGGTCACAAATCAAGACTTGGTATATTTTAGAAAACTGAAATCATATCAGGTATCTTTTCCAACCATAACACAATGAGACTAGATATCAATTACAGGAAAAAAATCTGAAAACAATACAAACACATGGAGGCTATATAATACGCTACTAAATAACCAAGAGATCACTAAAGAAATCAAAGAGGAAATCAAAAATACCTAGAAACATATGTAAATGAAAACACGACGACCCAAAACCTAGGGGATGCAGCAAAAGCAGTTCTAAGAGGGAAGTTTATAGCAATACAATCCTACCTCAAGGAACAAGAAACATCTCAAATGACCTAACCTTACACCTGAAGCAATTAGAGAAAGAAGAACAAGAAAACTCCAAAGTTAGCAGAAGGAAAGAAACCATAAAGATCAGATAAGAAATAAATGAAAAAGAAATGAAGGAAACGATAGCAAAGATCAATAAAACTAAAAGTTGGTTCTTTGAGAAGATAAACAAAATTGATAGACCGTTAGCCAGACACATCAAGAATAAAAGGGAGAAAATTAAAATCAATAGGATTAGAAATGAAAAAGAAGTAACATCTGACAGTGCAGAAATACAAAGGATCATGAGAGATTACTACAAAGAAACTATATGCCAATAAAATGGACAACCTGCAAGAAATGGACAAGTTCTTAGAAAAGCACCACCTTCTGAGATGGAACCAGGAACAAATAGAAAATATAAACAGACCAATCACAAGCACTGAAAATGAGACTGTGATTACAAATGTTCCAACAAACAAAAGCCAAGGACCACGTGGCTTCACAGGCGAATTCTATCAAACATTTAGAGAAGAGCTAACACCTATCCTTCTCAAAATCTTCTAAAATATAGCAGAGGGAGGAACACTCCCCAACTCATTCTATGAGGCCACCATCACCCTGATACTAAAACCAGACAAAGATGTTACAAAGAAAGAAAACTACAGGCCAATATCACTGATGAACACAGATGCAAAAATCCTCAACAAAATACTAGCAAACAGAATCCAACAGCACATTAAACGGATCATACACCATGATCAAGTGGAGTTTATCCCAGGAATGCAAGGATTCTTCAATATATGCATATCAATTAATGTGATAAACCATATCAACAAATTGAAGGAGAAAAACCAAATGATCATTTCAATAGATACATAAAAAGCTTTCAACAAAATTCAACAACCATTTATGATAAAAACCCTCCAGAAAGTAGGCATAAAGGGAACTTACCTCAACATAATAAAGGCCATATATGACAAACCCACAGCCAACATCATTGTCAATGGTGAAAAACTGAAGCCATTTGGTCTAAGATCAGGAATAAGAAAAGGTTGTGCACTGTCACCACTATTACTCAACACAGTTTTGGAAGTTTCAGCCACAGCAATCAGAGAAGAAAAAGAAATAAAAGGAATCAAATCAGAAAAGAAGAAGTAAATCTTTCACTGTTTGCAGATGACATGATACTATACACAGAGAATCCTAAAGATGCTACCAGAAAACTAGTAAAGCGAATCAATGAATCTGGCAAAGTAGCAGGATACAAAATTAATGCACAAAAATCTCTTGCCTTTCTATACACTAATGTTGAAAAATCTGAAAGAGAAATTAAGGAAACACTCCCATTTACCATTGCAACAAAAAGAATAAAATATCTAAGAATAAACCTACCTAGGGACACAAAAGATCTGTATGCAGAAAATTATAAGACACTGATGAAAGAAATTAAAGATGATACAAACAGATGGAGCGATATTGGAAGAATCAACATTGTGAAAATGAGTATACTACCCAAAGCAATCTACAGATTCAACGCAATCCCTATCAAACTACCAATGGCATCTTTCACAGAAGTAGAACTAAAAATTTCACAATGTGTATGGAAATGCAAAAGACCCCGAATAGCCAATGCAATATTGAGAAAGAAAAACAGAGCTAGAGGAATCAGGCTCCTGGACTTCAGACTATACTACAAAGGTACATTAATCAATACAGTATGGTACTGGCACAAAAACAGAAATATAGATCAATGGAACAGGATAGAAAGCCCAGAGATAAATCCACGCACATATGGTCACCTTATTTTTGATAGAGGAGGCAAGAATATACATTGGAGAAAAGACAGCCTCTTCAATAACTGGGAAAACTGGACAGCTACATGGAAAAGAATGAAATTAGAACACTCCCTAACACCATACACAAAAGTAAACTCAAAGTGGATTAAAGACCTAAGTGTAAGGACAGACACTATAAAACTCTTAGAGGAAAACATAGGCAGAACACTCTATGACATAAATCACAGCAAGGTCCTTTTTGACCCACCTCCTAGAGAAATGGAAATAAAAACAAAAATAAACAAATGGGACCTAATGAAACTTAAAAGCTTTTGCGCAGCAAAGGAAACCATAAACAAGACGAAAAAATAACCCACAGAATGGGAGAAAATATTTGCAAATGAAACAGCTGACCAAGGATTAATATCCAAAATTTACAAGCAGCTCATGCAGATCAATATCAAAGAAACAAACAACCGAATCTAAAAATCGGCGGAAAACTTAAACAGACATTTCTCCAAGGAAGATATACAGATTGCCAACAAACACATGAAAGGATGCTCAACATCACTAATCATTAGAGAAATGCAAATCAAAACTGCAATGCAGTATCACCTCACTCCAGTCAGAATGGCCATTATAAAAAAATCTACAAACAATAAATGCTGGAGAGGGTGTGGAGAAAAGCGAACCCTCTTGCACTGTTGGAGGGAATGTAAATTGATATAGCCACTATGGAGAACAGTATGGAGGTTCCTTAAAATCTAAAAATAGAACTACCACATGACCCAGCAATCCCACTACTGGGCATATACCCTGAGAAAACCATAATTCAAAAAGAGACATGTACCACAATGTTCATTGCAGCTCTATTTACAATAGCCAGGACATGGAAGCAACCTAAGTGTCCACTGACAGATGAATGGATAAAGAAGATGTGGCACATATATACAATGGAATATTACTCCGCCATGAAAAGAAATGAAATCGAGATATTTGTAGTGAGGTGGATGAACCTTGAGTCTGTCATACAGAGTGAAGTAAGTCAGAAAGAGAAAAACAAATACCGTATGGTAACGCATATATATGGAATCTAAAAAAAAAGAATGCTTCTGAAGAACCTAGAGGCAGGACCAGAATAAAGACGCAGACATAGGGAAGGGACTTGAAGACACAGGGAGAGGGAAGGGTAAGCTGGGACAAAGTGAGAAAGTGGCATGGACATATATACACTATCAAATGTAAAATAGCTAGTGGGAAGCAGCCGCATAGCACAGGGAAATCAGCTAGGTGCTTTGTGCCCACCTAGAGGGGTGGGATAGGGAGCATGGGAGGGATGCGCAAGTGGGAGGAAATATGGGGATATATGTACAGCTGATTCACTTTGTTATACAGCAGAAACTAACACACCATTTTAAAGCAATTATACTCCAATAAAGATGTTTAAAAAAAAAAAAAAGCCCATTTCCTCGTCTGAGCACTGAATGCTGTTCATCTAGCAGGGTAAACAGTAATTACAATCCCCAGGGCAAAGTACTATAATGAGTATGTAGTAATATGGTGTCCTTTGCTTTCTTCTATAATCAAGGAAATTTTGTTTGGCTAAGAAAAACTGAGGTTTTTTTTTGGGGGGGGGTTGTTTTTTTTAATGAAGTCAGCTTAATTTTATATGCTTAGCAATTTTTCCTAAATATATCTTAGTAAATGTTATTTTTATCAGTAGCTCAGCCCTAATCTTTGGAAACCTATTCTCACATAAAATACTTATACATTATCCTTTGTCTCAAGCTCTGCTTTGAAGGGAATCCAGACTAAGTAAACAGAACAAAAACACCACTGGTAATTAGCCTATAATTTACTGTCATCACACACTCAAGGAAATATAGCCCAAATAATGTTATGGAATATGACCTCATTAGATTAGCATTGTTTTCCTAAAGAAAGAAGAAGAAAAAGAGGAGGAAAGAAGTAAGTTCTTTCTCCCTACCCATATATAATTCTCAAGAAACCTAAAGTTTGGTGGAGGTAAAAATCTATGATAAAAAGAGTTTAAAAGTACAAATAATTTAAAATATATAATATTAACTGTATAGAAAAACAAAGTGTGTAAGTACTGCAGACATATTCAGGGAAAAGAGGAACTGGCAGGAATCATACTGAAGAAGGCTTTATGACAAAGGAATGGACATGACCTAATGAATTGGTAGCATTCATATAAGTAGAGAAGAGAATGGGAGTTATTCTGGGAATGAGGTTCAGAATGGGAAAACAGAAGCATTTTGTGCAAAGGTGAAGAAATGGATGAACATACATCATGGATACAGAGTAGGATTGAGTCAGAGAAATAGGAACATTCATTTGTGCTTTATTCCTGTCCTTTTATAAGCAATTTGTTATTTCTCCCACTTCCCTTCACCAGCTATGGACAACGCATGTTACATTCTCAAATATTGTTCTTCTATCTGTTTCTGGGTTCTTGATTTTAGCTCCCCATTAAGACCTGCTTCTTCGGTTACTGTACCTGGCTTCTCTCTAGGATTCGTATATTTTCCTCATTTTAGCATCTGTGAGGTTTTGTTCTATCCACTACTAACTGTGAATTTGTACTGTCTGAGCCAAGTCTGTCCCTTCCTCAGACAAGAGGGGACAGAGTTAGATATATAGTGTGGAACAAATTTGTAGAGGGTCTCTAAGGTAAATCAGAAGAATTTGGGCATTATCCTTCAAGGATTGATTCAGTTTCTTATGAGAGAATTCATGAGGCTTTTTCCAATTCAATTATCAAATTCAACTCCTTCTTTTACAGAATGACTTCTTAAAGCTTTCATAGACAATAAAAATTATTAGAGATGCCCGAGGCAGGAATAGGAATAAAGAGATTTAAGACCTACTTTTAAGGAAGAATAAACACAGATTAGTAAACAACTAGAGGTAGGTGATAAGGGAAACTGAAAACATTATGATTCCTAGGTTTCTAAATTTGGGCAAGTAGATATCTTGAAAAGGGAAAGTAGGAGAATAAAACATTGAGCTCTGCACACCAACCTCTAGCATACATCTGTTTGGTAACACTTTTGCTGGCCTTCTTTGTCATTTGTGATCTCTGAACATACTCACTCTGGATCTTGAGTGTTCTGTAATTATAGCATTTGGTTAAAGGCATGGATTCTGGAGTCAGCCTAGGTGAAAATCCTGATTTCACATTTTTTAATTGTTTGACCTTCACCAAGATGCTTAATTTCTTTGTGTCTCAGTTTTTTCTTATCAGTAGTTATGATAATTATACCCAACTCATAAGGTCGTTGTGAGGAATAAAAGACTTTCCACACAGAAAATACTTGAATCAGTGCCTGGCCCACCAGAAACACTCAGTAAGTGTTAACTATTAGCACCGAGATTTCAAAAAACAAAAAAAATTTCTTTGCCAACCCCAATCCTACAAAACCCAACCTAGTTAAATTGGTACCAGTCACCTCGTCTGACAAGAGGATTAAAATAGATGGATTGAAGAGAACACAAGTCTTTTTTAGATTATTTTGATTACCTTGAATTAGCTAACATTTTTAATATATAAGGGTCTGTACCTTCAGGAATTTTAAAGGTCACTTTCCAGGATTAATTCTTTATAACAGAAGGCACTGATTATCTTCTAGGCGATAACATAGCAGTAGGGCTGCCTGGTTGCCAATTCTACAGAGCAGCCCTGAGAAGGACCACACAGTAAGCCGTGCTGGGCATAGGCTGTGGAGCTAAACAAGGAAGGCTGGCGATGCATTTGTAAAAAGATGAGGACACACCATCTCCTTATTTATACAGGGCACCTTCTATCCAAATAATGTCAGCAAGAACAGAACTCCTTTTTTCTCTTGCTTAACATGATCTACATGTAAAATAAGCTAAGTAGGCCTTATTTTCTTCAAGAACCATCGGTTCACTGGAATTAGAACCATTGTTTACTTTAAGTTAAAAAAAAAAAAACAATTTGAACGTGTTTTTCCTGCGTTGAAAGCTTGAATTATTCATTTCATATTTGGATTCTTCCGAATCTTTTCTTAGTGTAACTTTTAGAATATGAATTTATAACTGAATATTGAGATGTGAACCCATGATATCAGAAATATGAACTAATCAATGTAAGTGCCAATTGCCAATCATCACAAGACAGGTACAAAGAAATGTGAGGTTACTGTCGCTTTTATCTTCTTTTTAAATTGCTTCATAAACAATAAGGTAAATGTGCTAAAAATCCTTTAAAAGTGTTTTGTAAGAAGATATTCCAATGTGGAGGATATAGCTAGAATATATCTCTTGAAAGTAAGAATTTCATACAGCTCAGGGACCATCCTGTCGCAGTTTGCATCAATTTTGCTCCCTTATATATGCTTATTTCTTTCTGAATTAGCTAGAAGGTATGTCAGCACAACAGAAAAAAAAAAAAGGAGGAAGCAGTTATTTATAATCCCCATTGCCTTCCCAGGAGAATAGATCCCAATAATTTGAAGTTCCATTGTCTCCTGGGAGTGCAATGGGTGAAGTGATGCAAGATTTGAGGGGCAGAGGTGAGGCAATATATAGATAATTTACATACATTATAGATTTACATTAAAAAAGACCTAGAAATATGAAACTAGGCGCCTCCCCCCAAAAAAAAAATTACAGACGCAAGCCTTTGAGCACAGCAAAAATATTTAACGGCGATATCCTCAAGTACGTAAACTATCTTCTTTATCTCCCTCCCCCAAACTTCTGTAAAATAGGAAGCTATCACTTATGCTTTTGTGGGTTGGATTTACAACAATGCACTTGTCCTTCCTGAAGATCAATGTGAAAGAAAAAAGTTGAAAACAGAAACAGAGGCGGCCAGAAGAGCCCTCCACACAGAGGTTACACTAACAACAGACAGACAAAGAAAATCTGAAAATGGGGCTGGGGAAGAATTAAACAGAGCTTCTTTCAGTATTGCATATCAGAAACTCTAATATTTTCTAGAAGGGACATTCCTCCCACAGCAGGAGATTTCATTTTTTTTTTTTTTAAAGAAAGGATATTAGCGATTACTTAAGTAGAGAACACAATTTGAATGAAGCGGAATACTTTACATCGTAATTCAATAGCTGTTGGGAAATGCCACTGAACACATTGGAAACTGTGGTGTTATGTGAAGAGTGAATGAACAAACAGCTGGTGTATCTGAATGCTTGGCTGTTTTCCTGTGATCACGGTTGGCAGCTAAAGGCAGGGGTAAGCAGGGCTCCAGGAAAAGTGCTAAAATGGCAATTTCTTTTTGTAGTCACAAAGCAAAATACTTTGTTTTGTTTGTTTGTTTTGTCTAGTTTCACTGGGTACAAATAGAGGTCAACTTGTTAAAACGATGTATTCAAACACTGAAAAGATTTTAAAGAGCCTGGCCACTGGGCTCAGGAGAGTCACTAATTGCTGCTTTAAATACTATTTGGGAAGGTCAAAAGGAGAGCCTGCAGACGGACATGCGTTGGAGGAATAACCTCTGCTCAGGGCTGCGGGGCTCCAAATCCCAGGCTGCAGTGCTGGGGTCACTGCAATCTGCTGCCAGCCTGGTCCTGTGCGGTCCACAGGGGCATGGACTTGGGAGAAGGACAAGCAGAAGATGGCTGCTGACCAGATGGCACTCAAACCTGTCTCCTCTGGTGAGAGAAAAATCTGCCAAAACCAGGTGTTTCACATTTTTTCTTTTTCTCTGGCATTTCTCTCTGCGTTCCCTTACAAAGACTCGACATCAGCACAGCTGTCTAGGAATTATCTAAGGAAATGAGATTTTTTTTTTTTTTTCAGTGTAAGAGATTTGGGAAACAGCTTTTGGGGACCACCCCTATATCATGCACACTGAGAGTCCTTTCGTCATTTAGAGGCACAGCATGAGAGGAAGCTTCAACCATTTTCCTTATCAGTACTAATAAGAAAAAGGGGCCCCACGAATTAGATTCCTTTATTTCTTTATTTGGCTCTGTTAGCAGCCTGAGAACCATCACATTATTTCTATCAATTATCTTGCATATATGTTCAGCACACTTTCTTTACTCTCTTTTTTTTTTTGAATTTTATTTTATTGTTTTTTTATATAGCAGGTTCTTATTAGTTGTCTATTTTATACATATTAGTGTATATATGTCAATCTCAATATCCCAATTCATCCCCCCACTACCCTCCCCCCTTTACTGTCTTTTAAAAAAATGGAGGGGGGTCTTTTAATGGAAAGGACTCAGGTCTGCACCCTTCTGTTCATGATGCACCAGTAAGAGATGACGGGAAACAAAACAGGATTAATGAAGACTGCTTCATACAGTGACAGGTAGAGAGCACAGGGTGATTCACGTCTATTTTAAAGCCTCTCTGCCTTGGCCCATGGGAAAAGAAAGTACAGATCTCATGATTCAAAATCCAGGGCATCTTCTGAGTCATGTTTTACTGGGGTGGGGGTGGGGTCAGGGTAAGGAAATTCTTTCCAAATATTCCATACCCCCTCATCTCAGGGATAGCTAACTTTTCCGCCTCCCCTCCATTCCATACTTCTGGCTGGGTGATTTGATTCAGGGACTTGGACACTCAGTCATGTCTCCTTAAGTAGACATGAACATGAAGAGTCCTAAAGTACAGTCTGGGACTAGATGAGGCAAGTAGGAGAGTCCTCTGGGGACTTGAACTGTTTACCAGCAAACCCTGCATTTGGAGGGGTATGACACATTGCCAACATAAAATAATAAAATTCATTTACTTATTCACCAACTCTTTATTAGGTCCTAAATGCTATTCTAATGTTATAATATTTTGTAGTCCAATTAGCCTATGATTTCTTGGACACTGAGTGGCTTCAGGAATGTTGTAGATACACTCAGCCTCACAGAAATTACTTTTCATGAGAAGCACATGATTTAAGTTATGCACAACATCTGGCAACTAACAGGCTTATGGTCCTTGTTAGTTTCCTAGTTTCCGTTCTCTTCACTTTGGGAGGCAGTATGCTATTGGGCAGTAAGCATCCACATATTCTAGGTGGGCAGCAAGCTGTGGGTTCTGTGGAAGTGTCTCAGGCTGATGCACAGAGGAGAAGAGGGATAAGTGCCTGCAGCTCTATGCCAGTGTCTTTTATGCAGCCCATAGCTCTGATTTTTAACTGTTTCCTATATTATGGTTTAGTATGAGATTGTGCTAGAGGGAAAAAAGCTGGAAGGAGATAGGGAGATGGAAAATATTTAAGGCCATTAGAAGAATAGAGAAAACACTGGCTGGAACTAAGAGAAACCTAACTTTTAATCCTGAGGTAGCTCTTTACTAATTTTGTGAAATAGGCATATCATTTAATTTCTTGAGTATGAATGTTCTCAAGACGCTGAGGGTATGCATCACTATGATTCAAAGTGCATTGCTGTAATGATTTAAACATTCAGATTTTCTATTTTTAATCATAATACATAAGAGCTTGTATAATTAATGCAATTTTTTGGTTTCCATTTAGTATTGCTTATGTTCAAACAACTCAAAACACTTCTGAAGCAGGCTGATAAGGAGTAAACTAACTACGGAAGAAATGGGATAGTACATACAATAGGCATGCAATCTTCTGTCATTACTTTTATTTTCACATTCCAAAGACCCTTATATAATTTACCAGGTTTAGCATTACCAGTGAGTTGTTAATATGGCTAAGAATCTCATAATTTCTGTACTTAGTGATATTAAGAATTGATATCCCTCTATATCCGAATAAAAGATTTTGTAAATGGTTAGTTCTAGGGAATGAGACCATGCCTCTTTAACTGTTTATAGTGTTCACTGTCACCATGGGATTCATATACTTGGGCCCTGGATCAATAAAATTAAGTTGAGCTATTAGATCAACATTTGAACATTGAAATATGGTACTAGATATTTCCTTAAAGTGTTATTACTCTTGGTACTGTCAATCCTCACCCTTTTCCAAGCCCTCAGATACCTCTCTCTGCTCAACACTTCTTCTCCCACTCACCCCCTTGTTCCGCACATACACTTTTCAGCAGCTCATTCTTCTGTCCAGGGAATATGTCGCCACTCCCTTAGTTATACAGTTAATAAGAGGCCCAAATATTCAGATTCTAACTTGATCTATGGCATTAACTGGGTCTAGGGTAATAATTTTTTGTGCTCAGGTGCTATATGCCAGAACTCTTTTATGCCTACTTTTAAGTTACATTTTGAACCTTAATCTTTTCTGCCCTCTCTCTTTGTAAGTCAATTACAAGTCTGACTAAATCTCAACAGACAATACCACAAGTTGGTATAATGTCCAGTGAAATAAATGGACATTTATTTAAAGTATCCTATATAATATTGTCAATCTACAGAAAGACATGTAATACACATGATATTAATACAGAACGTTACAACAACCCCCTGGGCTAATCTGTGCATCTACATACACACACACACACACACACACACACACACACACACACACACACACACACTTTACTTTCAGTGGGAACGCAGGTGTTTTTCAAAGAACTGTAAAATTACAATTTTAAATTACATTTAAACTTTTAAAAAATCAGTTAGAAGAATACTGTTCTCTTCCAACTTGTTTACATACTGAATTGTCACAGTGAAAGCTAATTTTAGCCTTTGTTTTCAGCCCCAAGTTTAGCCCCAAACAATAGTAGCTGCTATAACTTTCTTCTTGTAAATCTTTTGCCCCAAGCCAAGTAATGGGTTGATTCTACTATTCACATCCTGTCATTCATAATGTCCAAGGTGTTTTTAGTCATCTGAGCTCTAAAATAAATGCCACAGTTTGAATATTATAGCAGAATGTGCAGATTTATCCTTGACCTACACCCAAATTTTACAGAAAATAATGAGAAAACTATTTGTTGGCCAAAAAAAAAAAAAAGCCTAACAACAAAAACAAGCTTTTATGTGCTACTGAACACTAGAGAACTTTTGAAACACAATTATAGACCGTGGAACAGAAGAATAAACTGAAAGGAGGAAGAAAAGCGATTAAAAAGTAAATAATTTACCTAGATGGAAAGGCTTTAAAAAATAAGGGATTCGGAAGAAAATCTTTCAAAACTGAGATTCTGTAAAACCTTAACCATACGCTTTCTGTCAAAGCTAGATTTGTTATGTCACACCTCCATAACTCAGACCTGCAGTGCTTGGAAAATAGCTTGTTTAGACTTACTCCATAATGATTTTCTTAGCACTATTTTTAAATGCATGTTTCCTAACTTGGGAAAAAATCGTGGGTTGTTATGAAGTTGTTTTTTCTGGGTCAGTGAGTAGTTTAGTGAAGCAGGAAATATCTTTCAGAATGGAGTGAGGAGTCACCTGTCTCCAGATGGTCAAAATAACCAGCTTTTTTATACGCATCACTGTTAAATTAAAAAGGATCCAGGTACCTCAATTAATATAATATACCGTGGTTTAAATTATGTTTTATTTTGGAGGCGGGAGACCATGAATTGTCACTGACGTGGTTTCAGTAGAGGAATATTGTATGCACGTAAAACTGCAATGAAACAGAGTCTCCTTTGGTAAAAAAACATCTTTAAGTGTTTCAGACTTTTCCCCTTCATGAATTCTGATCACTAAAAGGTTCAAGGTTCATTGATAAGAATATATGCTTTTACTGGAAATTCTACTTCAAGTGATTAATTTTATTTTACCAGAATTTAAAATAACTTACTTATCTCTATTTGTCTGACTTATACCCTGCCTCCCATGTTCATGAAGGCATTGGAAACTGTTTTCCAAAAGCTTGAATTCCTTCTTAAGGCAGCAACCATGAAACACTTTCATAAAATAGCAACATCCAGGAAAATAAATCATGTTGCCATCGTCACTTCTCCAAACCCACATTTCTCTCAATAATTATCTAAGCAATTTTCAGGGTGAACTGTTATTAGTGACTTCGCCACCAGAGTTAACACTGATACTGGACAAATAACCAAGATGTAAATACTGCAAAATCCAGAATAACGTTTTCCTGGTTCCTCTTGATAAGACTCAATTCTTGGCTGTAATGGTTATATGAATCGTGAAGACCACCCAATCTCAGGCAAGTTTAATTACTGTGACACATCCTGGATTTCATTCTGATGGATTCAATAGCAAAAGCATCCAAGGAGGTCATGCATTCTTACAAGAATTTCATTCTGGTTTATTGAAACTTCGGTAGCTTGTTTAAGGGTTCAAAATGCTCTGCATATTTTCTGGGGTTCATTTCTGAGTTCTACAAATTCAGTTGAACACATCTCTCTGCTAGCATATTATTAAAATGAATTATTTGTAGTAGTTGATCCTTTAATTTCTGGAACATTTGGCTATGTTTATTTTTGATGCATTTTAAAGTGTTAAAGTTCATAATTCCACATATCTACGATGCATTCTCAATTACTATAATGTTTTAATAGGTCTTTGCATCACGAAAGTAATGTCACAACAATACTGCTTTTAAAAAATACCCCAAATCTCTATAATTTAAAACTACAATCATTTACTTTTTCTCATGTATCTGTGGGATTGCTAGGCTGGGCTGCAAGCTATAAGTTGGATCCAGTTCTACTCCATGTGCCTCTCAGTGTCCTTGAAGCAAAGGGGCAGTTGGGTCATATTCTTTTCATGCCAGTGACAGAAGTATGAAAAGGATGAACAGAACTGGTAAGCTCTCACTCCCGTCCACATTCTATTGGCCAAAGAGGACCACATGGTCAAGCCCCAAATTAAAAGGGTGGAGAAATACATTCCATCACTCAAGGTACATGGCATAAAAAGGGAGAAGCATTTCAAACAAAGATATAATCTTCCAGTCTTGATATATGGCAGTGTAATTTCTCCCATGCTGCTTTAAAAGTACCAAATTTGAAGTGCTGAGGTAAAGAAAACAGATTTATAAAATAGACAGCAGACCAGCATACTGTTTCTTTCATTTGTAAAATTGAATTTCTGAAAAATGACTGATCCAACTAGTCAAAACATGCCTCTTTAAGAACATAAATGTTGGGTAAAAAATGGATGTTATGAGGACTTGAAATAACATAGCTTAGGGGCCCAAATTTGAGAGCATAAATCACTGTTCAGTCCATGCTGATTACAGGTAGAAAGAAAATATCTTACTATACAATTCTTAAGATTCAGAGTAGGTTTCTCATCATTATTCTCCAGTCACAGGGCTGGCAGACATTCAACCACTATGCACTGGTACCCCACGTTGGTTATTAAAACATTAAAATGCTTCCACAACAGTTGGTAAAGAGCCAACACCCTGAGCCTCAAAGACTAAGCATACACTCAGCCCAGGCCACCCAGATCCCTCCGTTGACATCCTTTCCTACAAGCCCCTCTCAGCCCAGCCATGAAGGGCGTCAGGCCCAGATCTGCAGGGGTCCACAGGAACTTGTTTGAGTCCAAAGAGGTAGCATTCATTCTGTTCGGACAGTGCCCACTGTTAGTGCCCATGGTATATTGGAAACTGAATATTTTTAATATCATCTCCTCAGTTGCATCAAGAGCAGATACTCTAAGTTTATGATCTATTCTGAGAAGAGGTTGGATTTCATTGCTCATGGTAAACACTGAAAAGCAGGACTCCTCTTGCTGCCATCCAGCTCACTTTCTCTAAAAACTCAGTCCTTGTTAGGAAAAAGGTAGCCCTTTGAAGTATTAGAAATAATACCAAAATTAATCGTAACATGTACCCCTGAATTGTTTCTAACAATTATTTTTCCTTTTTTGCCCAAAATAAGCAGAAAATATTTTTATTGTGGAAAATAAATGTATTACTAAATTTTAAAAATTAATATAGTGTTTGAAATATCAGTAATAGCCAAAGGCTATGTTTATTTTAAAACGGCAGTAAGCTAAAAATTAGGTAACTTTCCATAGCCTTCTATCTGAAATATAAAATTATTGAGATATGTATATAAAGAAACAAACCAGGGAAAAGAAAGCTCAGAGATGACACTGGGCGGGGGGTGGATTAGGGTGGGGGGATCCTAGCATTTGCAACCCATACCAACTAAAAACACAGAACACCAGATTTCATTATTTTGATAATCCTTGCTTAACTACAGTTTTCTCTTTTGGACAGCACATTTTTATTTTTATCATTTGAGAAATAAAACAATGTCATGTTATAGTGAACAGTCACTTCAGAACAGACCATCTAAATGTGGGCCGCACCTATAGCCAGAGTTGCCTGGGCACTAAGGACTGGGGGGAGAGAGGAAAGGGAAAGTCTGGAAGGTGGATGTGCTTTTAAGGTCTGAAATTCCACGTGTTGCCTTGACATCTGTGACCCTCACAGGTTCTCAAAGGCCTAGCCATGAGTTCCCCTGCTCTCACCATATATATGCCCACCACCCAGCAGGAAAGGTTCCCTACCGCTCCCCGCTGGTTCCCCTATAAGCCATACCAGCTGCACCCCACCTGGTCCTCAATCTGGTGGGTCTCACCTGCCTGACAGCCACAAAATTATTCAAACAAGCCAATCATATGGTCCTGAGGAAATCAAAGGTCACCTCACCCTCTAGCCACTACACACCTTGCCCCCCACAGTGCCTACTAGTTCACGCTGCTCCTGAGTAGTCTCCACGTGGCCCTGCGTGGTCTGCAGCATCCTGCTCTCCTGGGATGTGAGCATATGTGGCGAATAAACTGGTGCCAATCTCATCTGCCCAGTGTGAGGTATCAGGCATTCAGCCATTTCAGACTATTTAGAGCAGAGGATCCCTCCATCACTAATAGGGTGACTAGGAGGTGATAAGAAGAGGGCAAAATAGACTGAAACGATAGCTATCGCAGGAGCGATATTACAATTTAAAAGAGGTGGGGGCCATCAGTTACGAAAGTCCAGCCCATTTTATTTATTAGACACAGTGCTTAAGTTCTGTGCGCTTTTCCAATGCCTGAAAAAAATGTTTAATATTTGAAAAGAAGTGTTAGCTCCACAGGCAAAAATAAAACTGTGAAATTAAACTTAATGTAGGATTGATTCAATGCCTATAATATATAATAACGAAACTCTTTTATAGTTATATATAAATTATATTTAATGTGGACTGTCTGTACATTTTAGTGTGTTTAATATGATGTGGGATGAATGGTTCTGACAATAAAGTTTATTCAGAACTGGGAAGGCTATAATTTAATAAGTAAATATTACTTTCTCAAAATAAAAAAAAAAACAACTAAAACAGGTTTGAGGATTTACAAGACTGAAACAGAGTAAGAGAATAAAGGAAACGCTGAGGTAAGGAAAAAGGACCTAGTAAAAGACAAAATACATCAATGCAGACATGTGGTGAATTGTCTTCTGGAGGGCTAAGGAAGGGTCACTTTGCCTGCTATAGAGTGTCTGGTTACATCTGAAAGTAAACATCAAGAAAAAGAAAATATACATTCCATTTTGTCTAATGAACTCTTAGGCTAGAAAATAGTGAGATTCCCACATTGGGTCACAGTTTTTTTATACGTAACATATATTTAAGTCTTCCATCCAACAGCTTATTTCAAGAAAACAAAACTAAACTAAACTAATATAACTACATAATGGCATAGGGCTATGTTTATAGGGACATTAATCTAGCTCCTTCAAACCAATTCAACTGATAGTAAACAAATAGTAAATGAACAGTGCCAGAATGAAAACCAGAAACTGCAACTCTCAGCATCTTTTTCTAACTCATATAACTCATATGGAACAAAAGATCTGTATTTTTTGTGCAGGGAGAAATGTGATATCAGTCAACACTAGGAACCTGAGTGAATGTACGTAATATGGCATAGTATTTTTGTTATAGATTTATTTTCACTTATTTTCGTATCTTTTGAAACAAACATTCATCCCTTTTT
The DNA here is from genome assembly GCF_039906515.1 of Pseudorca crassidens. Classification (NCBI taxonomy): domain Eukaryota; kingdom Metazoa; phylum Chordata; class Mammalia; order Artiodactyla; family Delphinidae; genus Pseudorca; species Pseudorca crassidens. The sequence goes on from NC_090302.1 coordinate 62,126,381, forward strand.
TTCATTATTTTCTTTTTTCTTCCTCTTCCTGTCACTGTTCTTTCTTGTTTTCTCTTCCTATGTTATAGATAATTGTGATTGTAATTTTCTCACACTGAACAAAAATATTATGATCTATACAAAATTATCAATTTATTACACTTAAAGTATCATCAGTAATCATTGATATTCATCAAACTAGAATATAGTGCAAGGAAAATTACTTCTAGCATTTATTTTGAAATTCAAAAAAAATAAAACTTGTACTTCTGTGGTAGCCGTAATATTTACCTTAAAACTTCAGTCTTGAAAGATTTTTAGTCATTTATTTAAGTAGTATGATTATTTTGAATATTGAAAAATACTAAAATAAACAGCTCTAGTAGGAATTCTTTTGATTTTAATATGGTGAATATTAGAGGGAAAATATGTTTGCTATTATGAGGATGTATTTTTTTAATTTCTCAAGAGCTTAGTCCTATGTGTTTAACATAGAGCTTTCCTTCTGGTGACAGACACTATGCTAAGGAGAAATGCATTTTTGGAAAGTTTGACCAATAAAAGATTTAGGTCACCAAAGGTTTGGCTGCTAACTTTAATTTAGCCCCATTTATTTAAATGGTTGCATTATAGCTGACAATATTTTGTGGCATATACTGAATATAACGATTCATTTATTTTTTCTGCTTTAGTAATTGCATCATAAATTACCATTAAAGCCCACCTAAAACTCAGTAAGAAATCATCCTTGGCATGTTAATCTATATTCTAGTAATAGACAAATTTCAGTGTCCAGTATAAATTTTCTGCTTTCATTTTCATAATGCACATGCATGCTCAGAACATACATGAGATTCTGGTATCCTTTTGAATATGCAAAATAGTGAACAGTTTAAGCCTTTGAAAATGTAAAAGACCTTTGAATCCATGTTTTTACTTATCTATAGAATATTATAATTTTGGTTCCATTGCAATTTGAACTAATCTAAACTTTTGACCTTTGTATTCTTGACATTGCCTTATAATTTTAAAACTATGTATTTTATAAAGGAGTATAAATAACTAAGAAAATGGAGTAATAATGAGTAACTAACTCTGAAAGTATTAAAACATATATAAAGACATTATAATTTTAAAAGTATGCTACAAGTACAGGCAAAGGCAGGCAGATAAACCAGAAAGAGAGAGACAGAAAGTAAGAGTAAGAGAGCCTGAAAACATATCCTGATAATGTAAGAATTAAGAATATGAGGAAGGGTAGCATTTCAAATCATTGGAGAAAATATAGATAAATGAAAGTAACAAAAAAAAAATACAAAAAGGAAATATGGATGAATGCCTCCAAAATCTTTTAATGGGTAAGTAGACATTATAAAGTAAAAATTACTAGAAATGTCTCTGTAAAAATGTTAAATTCTTGTCAGGCAAAGGGTTAACATCTTTAAAGAGCTTTATAAAAATGAATGTGGCCTTTTCACGAAGATGGCGCCGAAAGCAAAAAAGGAAGTCCTGCCCCCTCCCAAAGCCGAAGCCAAAGCAAAGGCTTTGAAGGCCAAGAAAGCAGTGTTGAATGGCATACACAGCCACAAAGAAAAGAAGATCCGGACGTCACCCACCTTCCGACGGCCCAAAACACTGTGGCTCAGGAGGCAGCCCAAATATCCTCGGAAGAGCGCCCCTAGGAGAAACAAGCTTGACCACTATGCCATCACCAAGTTCCCCCTCACCACCGAGTAAGACATGAAGAAAACAGAAGACAACAACACACTGGTGTTCATTGTGGATGTCAAGGCCAACAAGCACCAGATTAAACAGGCTGTGAAGAAGCTCTATGACACTGACGTGGCTAAGGTCAACACCCTGATCAGCCCCTTGTATGGAGTATGGACTTCTGAGGAAACATCAGCTGTCCTGCCTCTAGAACTTAAGGGGCCTGATGGAGAGAAGAAGGCATACGTTCGACTGGCTCCTGACTATGACGCTTTGGATGTTGCCAACAAAATTGGGATCAACTCAACTGAGTCCAGCTGACTAATTCTAAATATAAAAGTTTTCACTATTAAAAAAAAATGAATGTGTCAATAATTGATCAAACAATTCACAAAAGAAGAAATGTAGATAGAAAATGAATGTGAGAACTGTTCAAAATCTCTGGTGATTTAAGTGAAACTGAAAACAGTATCTGGCCTTTTTCTTTTTCTCATGATTGAATTGGTGAAATGGAAGAACAAATAAAGAAGGTAGAAAAGGAGGAGTGGGGAAAGAGAAAGAGGGAGGGGAGGAAAAGGAAGGAAGGGAAGAAGGAGGGAAAAAAGGAGAAAGAGAAGAATATATGATGGAAAGGAAGAGGAGAAGAAAGGAAAATTACTACCCAGTGTCAGTCAGGTATTTTAAAATGAAATGTCCTACAATGTTAAGGGCCGTAGAAAGTGACACAAGATGTCTGGGGCAAAATTTAGCAGCACACACAGTATATTTCATACATATTAATTCCTCTAGGAATTAATGCTACAGAAATCAAGTTTTGTTACAGCACTATGTATGTGGGGAAAAAGTTGTAAGTAATCTAAATGACAAATTCGAAAAGATAGTTAAGTAAATAATAATATACACATATGAGTTGCAGCCTTTTAATATAATGCTATTAAAGAATAACAAAAGATGTTCAAGATATATCATTCAGTGGGAAAGCTAATACTAATATGCTTAGAAATAACTGCATATCCCATTTGATAGTGTACATTTTTGTATTATATGTATATGAAATTGCTAACAGTGATTATTATTGAATGAAACAGTCTGGCTGATTTTTCTACTCTTCATTTACACATATTTTCTATAAATTATTTACTATTCAAATTTTAGGCAAAAAATAAAGTTGTCCTATAGGTTTTGGCAAACCATCGACAGATTGTGTGCATACACTTCAAGTTTTGTTTAATGTTTTTACCTTAGCTAACAATATTTTCTCTACAAATAATGCATTCTGATTTTTATAGCTCAAAGTTTCTAAAAGTTGGAATGTAATATTTTAGCCAGATATCCACCCTAGAGATATAACTGAAATTACATATAAGTATTTGTTTTTTACTAAAAGTGGCATTTTATAGCAATTAATAATAACAATAATGACAAAAGCTGATATTTATTGAGTATACCATGTACTTGTCCAAACATTTTACATATATTTTCACAAGTTTATAAAGTATAACTTCATTTTATTCATTCAACCTGATTTCCTATCAATAATTATTTTAAAATATAACGTTTTTTCTCAGTAAAAATATTGGATTCCCAAATATTATAAAGTTACACTTAAGAGCTGAGGAAGCAACCTGTGTCCATCGACAGATGAATGGATAAAGAAGACGTGGCACATATATACAATGGAATATTACTCAGCCATAAAAAGAAATGAAATTGAGTTATTTGTAGTGAGGTGCATGGACCTAGAGTCTGTCATACAGAGTGAAGTCAGAAAGAGAAAACAAATACCGTATGCTAACACATACATACGGAATCTAAAAAAAAATTGGTCATGAAGAACCTAGGGGCAGGATGGGAATAAAGACACAGACCTACTAGAGAATGGACTTGAGGACACGGGGAGGGGGAAGGGTAAGCTGGGACAAAGTGAGAGAGTGGCATGGACATATATACACTACCAAATGTAAAACCGATAGCTAGTGGGAAGCAGCCACACAGCACAGGGAGATCAGCTCGGTGCTTTGTGACCACCTAGAGGGGTGGGATAGGGAGGGTGGGAGGGAGGGAGACGCAAGAGGGAAGAGATATGGGGATATATGTATATGTATAGCTGATTCACTTTGTTATAAAGCAGTAACTAACACACCATTGTAAAGCAATTACATTCCAACAAAGATTTAAAAAAAAAAAAAAAAAAGACAGATCCAAAAAAAAAAAAAAAGAGCTGAGGAACTTTTAAAGAGAAAATAAGTTATCAGTAAGATTAGCACTCAAAATACGACAGAGATACTCATAATACTATCAATAATAAACTGGAGCTACATTTAAAAAGACCAAAGAAGAAATACCAGCCAAGGAAAACAAAGAATATCATATACTAATTCATCATATACTAGTCATATACATCATATAATCTATATACTAAACATCATATATTAATCCATTTCCCCTTTCCTCACAAGGTGTTCTCCCTCTAAAATTAGTCCTTCCAAAATACATACTTTACAATTCAATGAAGATTTTCACTACCCTTAAAATCCCTATGCACTTCCAACCATAGTTTTTTAAGAAGATGCTGCCCCTGCCACTTCAGCTCAATGGCCTCTTTCCATTAATCTTTGCAGAGCAGCAAATAACTATATATTTGTTCTAGTATCCTTGGATGGTAGTACTTGAAGCTCATAGAGAAAATTTACTAAAATGCCAGATACTTGGTTTACAATATATATAAACCATAGCCATGCCTGAAATCTGCATATAGAGTGACTAGTCACTAGTACTAACGGGTTAAAACTTAACTTTCATTCAATATTGTCAAATGATGAGGATATGTCTGTGAGATAATTTTTTGCCACAGTCTGTCCTATTAGGGTCTACATATTCTTCTAGTGAAGAAGTTAGTAAATATTTCAGCAGCAAAGGCCTTTTTGAGAAAATAATGAAAATGTGGAAACAATCACCATAAAAATATACTGCATCACTGAGAAATGGGCTAGGATGAAACAGAAAATCCAAAACTTAAAAGAGATAGAAGATCATTTTTCTTTCATGTGATAGTCTTGAGATAAGCTGTCCAGGGATAATTTGGCATCTACATGGAGTTAGGGAGCCAAGCCAGTTCTATCTTGTGGTTTTACTGGGCACAGCTTTCATTTCTAAGACCTCTCATGGCCCCAGGAAGTTTGAGCTCCTGCCATTTTGTCTATATGCGAGCCAGCAGGAGGGGAGGAAGGATAAAGAAGGGTATCCTCTACTCTTTTAAAGGCACATCACAGAGTTTTCATCTTACTTCTACTAACATTTCATTGGCTGAAATGTATGATCACACCAACTGCAAGAGAGGCTGGGAAATCTAAGGAAGATTAGGAGGGTGGACACTAAGAGACCCCCAGCAGACTCTGCCATGCGCACTGCATGCACACTCACACATCTTGCACTCAAATTCAGGTGGTTTATGAAGCCCTCCTCCTGAAGCCTATCCCAAGAATCTGTCACATAGATCCAAGGTCAAGAATCCCTGCTCACAGGATGAAAACTCCCGTAGTCTAGGCTGCTGGGCTTATGACATGATATATGACCTTGTAGGGTCGCTCCCCATAGTAGAGAGCCCTGACAAATAGAAGATCTATGGTGATTATACGGAACATCTAGAGGTAACTGACGTTTATTTTCTGACTTTCATTTTATCTTATATGGCAAGAATTCAGCCTCCCTAAAAAATCCTTCTCATTTATTTCTAGGAGAATACAGGACATGTTTCACATGTATCTGCCATCAAGTCTTCTCAGCTATTTCCTGATGATTGCCTTTTCTTCCCCCTCCCATCTCAGCTTTTTTTTTTTTTGGCTGCGTTGGGTCTTCCTTGATGTGTGCGGGCTTTCTCTAGTTGTAGCAAGCAGGGGCTACTCTTCGTTGCGGTGCATGGGCTTCACACCGCGGTGGTTTCTCTTGTTGCGGAGCACGGGGTCTAGGTGTGTGGGCTTCAGTAGTTGTGGCTCGCAGGCTCAGTAGTTGTGACTTGCGGGCTCTAGAGCGCAGGCTCAGTAGTTGTGGCACATGGGCTTAGTTGGTCTGCGGCATGTGGGATCTTTCCGGACCAGGGCTCGAACCCGTGTCCCCTGCATTGGCAGGTGGATTCGTAACCACTGCGCCACCAGGAAAGTCCCCCATCTCAGTTTTTGTTGTGATTTCTCCCTTCCAGAAATCACAGTTTCAAGCCTCTGGCATGAAAAGCTCCTTGAAGGGGCTTTTTTACTGTCTCTGTGGCAAATGGCTTTTTATAGAAGCTCTAGGGATTTGGAAACTAATTTAGGGAAAAGATCTGACCATGACGTGGTAGTAGCACACACAAACTTTAGCTTTGATATGTCTGCCTATAGGGGAGTCCAGAGGCTATAGGCGGAGGCCTGGGGGTGTGGAGAGGTTGGGGGAGGTAGAGGGGGTGGAACTGTCACTACCCAGAGGGGAGGAAGGCAAGGGAACTTCCCCAGGGAGAGGAAGATTAGAGAGAGGGCTTAAATATCTAGGTGATGTCACTCAGCAGGACAGCAAGGAGTCTCTGCGTCAGAGAACTTTGAAGGGCAGCAGGGTCTTGGGGCCTTATAACTACAGTAGTTCTTTTCAATAAGTAATAGCTATCAAGATGAGGTTTCACAGGGCATGCAAACAAGCAGCCTCTAAGAAGCTAAAATTTTACTTGTTTGGACTATATTTAAAACAATTGTACGTGTAAAAATCTGAGTTTGGCATCAGTGGGCTTTCGAGCTAATGAACTAATGGTTCCAGCCTGCAGTGAGGAAATAAACTTAGGGACCAATACACAGAGGCCATCTTTGGCTCATTTGTACAGCACTTCTCAACCTCACAATAGACAATGACTGCTGAAAACTGCCCTTGCCACTTGCTGACTGATAAAAATGCACAATCTTTATTCGGCGGACATTCTTAGGACTTGAAGCTCAGGAGACAGCATCTCAGATAATGCTAAGAAAACTGTTCCGAAGAGGGAGGGTGCGGAGCCATGATACATAGGAGCTTTTGCAACACCACCACGTAGTCAGAACAACAGACTACTGTTAATAAAAGGAAACTAGACATCTCAAGTTAAGGAATTTAGCAATTTTCTATGTATGGGAAGATGCAAGAGTGGGCTCACTGAAATCTTTCCTTTCATATGCACCTCAACTATCTGGGACCAGTATCCTATGTTTTCACATCCTGAGTTTCCTCAAGCTATACCTTACTAAACAGTTAATGAGCTAAAGTCTCTAAGTGTCCAAATGGAGAAGAATTCTTTGGAGTCCTCAGTCTATTCATGTCACCTGGTGCCCTGGGTAGAAACAGGGAGAACGCTGATTGAAGAAGAGGCTTGTGCAAACTTGCGGCTTACCACACAGTTCAGGCTGGAACCCACAGGCAGAAGGTCTGGCAGCTTGGATACCAGTCTCCTAGTCTCTGAATAGCTCATGGAGACATATGACTGGGAAAAGCACAATCATGTGCACTTGGACTTTAGGAAAGGGACCTTGTGCCTTGCCACTTTCTCTTCCTCTAGTGGCTCTGACCAAGCATGTGTGGAAAGAACAGTCTTAGCAGCAAGCTACAGTCCATTCTCTCTCTTTCCTGGAGAATGCCTTGGGAAAGGAAGATGGCCTGATGAATATAAAACTTGGTATCGTGTTCACTACAGCAAACAATGGCATCTGATAAATCTAAAATAGAAGGACAAATTTCAAGAGAAGCTGATTAAATGCCAAAGGGTTTACAAATGAAGGGTTTTCACCTGCATTTCTGAAACCCATGAAAAGAATGCTAAAATTGACCATTACGAAAAAGGAACAAAATTATTTGATAAAGATTTGTATGCTGGTAAAATGAAACGTACATTACAGTGAATGAAATGACATAGGAAGCTTGCATATGTTTCTAGGTTGATAATAACGTCCTGGTCTACTTTTTGAAAAATACTTTTATCAATTTACAAATGATTCTTTCCATGAGCTTTCATAGAGCATTCTGATAACTTAGTCATGCATCTTGAGTACAAAGTTATACAATTATTTTTAAAATGTTTCTTCTATTTGAGGATAATGGTATATTTATTCTGCCACAATCTATTTGCTGATTCTGAATTTAGATGTACTATTTTGGAGAGATAGGCATCTGTATAGGATTTAAATTATACCTTTATTTTCTTTATCTGGAGATGTGAAGCCTTGTACAACCTTGCAGACTAACAGGGGCCAGAAATTTTTAGGAGTTATAAATAGAGGAAGAAAGTGATTTTGAGTAACATATACAGATATATTTCTGATAATCTTTTGAGAAGAAAAGATCGCACTCTCACTTTTTTAGACATTCAAGGGAAGTTCTATTGATGTCTTGACTGCCCATCTTATATTAGGCCAAAATAGAAGTCTCATGGTGAAAACAGGCAGACGTGCAATGCAATATGAACTAGAAAAGTAAAGTATAGCTTATAGTTGACAGCACGGGTTGGCATTAAATAATATATAAGTTTGCATAGGTATTCTTTTCAATTGTCACTGCTGTGCTGCCAGTAACTTTTCAAGTGCTGAAATATTTCCCTAAATTTTTTTTCAGATACTTTCTGTCTTCTAGGTGCCCTATATATATAGGTAGTTACTTAGGATGAGATTATTTTAAAATAAGCACAGATAGAAATTCTATTCACTACAAATAATCTTTAGTCAAGCCTTCATGCCGAAAAATTCCATGTCTTCAATTATTTAGATAATCTTCCAGGCTTTTTTTTTTTTTTTTTTGCAGTACGCGGGCCTCTCACTGCTGTGGCCTCTCCCAGCACGGAGCACAGGCTCCGGACGCGCAGGCTCAGCGACCATGGCTCACGGGCCCAGCTGCTCCGCGGCATGTGGGATCTTCCCGGACCGGGGCACGAACCCGTGTCCCCTGCATCGGCAGGCGGACTCTCAACCACTGCGCCACCAGGGAATCCCCGCCAGGCTTATTTTACACATATTGGCTCACTAAATGCTAGTTAAAGAAGTACTCCATACACGGGCCTGTGCGTTCTTTGATGTCTGGGACCATGTCCTCTTCAATCTTCCCCATCGCAACACTTAGCACAGTGACTGGCTTCTAGTAGTATTCAATAAACATGATATCACGTGCTAGGCTGAAAAAACACATGATCAATGTAAGCTCTATGACAACAGGGAATAGTCTCCTGTGTCATTTACACAGAACAGAGCTGGGAAAAATAAATATTTTCTAAATATATGAATGAAGTTGCATTAATTATTTGTATATTCGGAAGTTAAGTTCAAAGATCTAAGCACTTTGGTCTCAGAATTTTTTGCCATCTCCCTATAATCAAAATTGGCAGCTGGAATTTTGAAAGAAATATAATTTACTAGAGAAAGGTGAGCTGCTCACATCAACTTGAAGACCCCAAATTACATAAATCTTCAATATCTTCTGTCATTGGGTAAGAAAAATATATACAAATCGCAAGTTCATGGATAAGAAAGTGGTGAGAATACAGAATTCAAAAGTGCTAAATAAATGACACTCCAAACTGCCAGCTGCCAGACAGAAATGATATGCAATTAATCTAATAAGGTCCATCCACAGTCCAATGCTAATAATTAAAATTGTAAAGGTCCACTGTATTGAAACAGAACCTTGATTTCAGAGAAATTTTCTCTGGACTTCAAGTCACTCCAGCACTGAATTATAAGTGGTGTTTCCATTTTCTCATTACTATATATAAACTCATTGCAATGAAAGTATTTCCCAGACACTTTACATAGTACTGACCATTTTTATATTAGTAAAGGAATCACCAAAGATAAATATTCAAACGAATAATGTTTATATTTATTTAATCAGTGTAAGAAAAGACTTTAGTGGACAAAAGTACTGAAAATGATGATTAAGTCAATGCCATCTTAAATATTTCTGGTTTGGCTTTACTTTCCCTATCCTTGTCACATAGGAAAGCATCAGCTGTGTTGTTTCCCGCTCTGTATTTGGTTACGTGTTTTTATATATCATTTTTATAACTTTGTGCACAGAAATGTTAATCTCAGAAACATGTTTCCATTTCTACATATACCTAGCACTGTTCCTCACATCACTAATGGTGCTGAAACTAGGGCATGATATAATTTCTGCCAATTCACCTAAACAATAAGCTTTTAGAATATCATATATTCACTGGTTCATTCATTTATTCAACACTCAATAACTAATGATGTTTCAGATATTGTGAAAGGTTATAATCAGGAACAACAGAACAGAGCTCTTTGATGACAGTTGTGATAAGTATCACAGAAGTGAGAGTCCTGGCCTCTATGAACACAGATAACAGAAAGTGATCAGACAGAGACTTCCACGAGAAAAAAAGAACACAGAGCTGGGAGTTAATATGAGCATAGAGGTAGTAGGAAGAGCACTTTGGTAGAGGGAAGCAAAAAGGACATATTCTCCATCACAGGAGGAGTATGTCATTGCCCAGGAAGCGAAGGGAAGTCAGCGTTGCTGGAGCACAGAGAATATGGAAGAAGGTGGGAAGATGTTAGACGTTCTCCAAGATTCACTTTCCTTTCTTTCTCCTCAGAAGCTAGATCACATTTTTCAGTCACTCTCAGAGCCAGCTTTGGTAATATGGCTGAAACTGGTCCATGGAATGTAAGGGTATATAATCTGTGCTATTTCCAGGTCAAAGATTTTAAGAAGAGATTGTATCCCTTCAGGTTCTCTTTCTCTTTCTCCTAGTTAGATGAAGTTGAGGACACGGTTTTGGTACGGGTACATCTACAAGAAAAAAGGGCCTGGGTCTGTAAATGAATGAATATGGGGAAAAGGCTGTCCAATCAGTATACCTGCTTTGAACTATTATAAGTGAGAAATACATTTTACTAACTTGATACATTATACATTTTGGTGTTATTTGTTACTGAAATTTAGCTTAATATAACTAATACAGAAAATATGCATCTTGACATGAGTTATTATCATGACAAAACTGAAATCCATGGCATTGAGTGGAAATCGATGATACATTTTGCCAAAAAGCTAGAGACCCATGTTATGCAGTAATAAACGATATGATTAAATGTTGCCTACGATAATTAGGAAGGCAGACTGTACCTATAGAGCCTCTAATTTTAGGGGAAGCTACTAGAAGGAATTAAATTTTAGTGCTTGCCTTTTGTTTCTTTTTCTTTATAAGAAGGTATTTAAAGAACAAGGTGAGGTCAGGCAAGGAATTACTGGTTTGCAAACGGAAATAAAGAGGAATAGAATGTGGCCAGAAATTTGCATACTCACATGGTGTTACTGCTTCCGAGAATTCCAGAGTAGGAAAGAAGACTAGAAATTTGAGCAGCAAAGACCCATTAAGACTTCTCATTTTTATAAGGGAACACAGTTCTGTGGCAAACATAGACAAAGGGTAGAGCCCTGTATGGTCAGACCACTCAAGATGGCTGTTCTCTTGCTCTCTGTACATCCCCCCTCAACCAGTGCCTGGTTCACCTACACCCTACTCACATGACTGACCTTCCTACATACTTGCCCCAGGCCTCAGCTAATGTCTGTTCTAGCTTTAGATCAGAACTCTCCACTATGCTTATCAAAGAGTTGATGAGGGGCCTGTCCCTCTGCTGGTTTCCCTGGCTGACATCAATTCCCCCTATAATTGCTAACCTCCCCTTGCCCCTGGGAGCAAAGATTGCTGCCCCGTCCTGCCCCACCATCTGCCATACATGGTGGGGTGTTGCTTCAAGACCTTGCTTCAGACATGTAAGCTTCCTATATGCATTAAACCATTGATGTCCCCATTGCGGACTCAGGGCTATTTCTTTGGTCTTGAAGCTGGGCAAGCACAGGCCTTCCAGGCCTGCAGGGTGCAGCCCAACAAGCCCATACCTATAGCTTTAGATAGCCACAAGGCAGTCATCAATGAACCGACAAAAGAAAGGCATCAGAGAAGGAAGCAAAGAAATAAAGCAGGTTTAATCTAGGAAAGAACTTTATGTGGAGGTGACGGGAATCAAATGGATTAGATATCTAAAATGTTTTTGAGAAACTTCCCTGGGGGAAAAGCAAAGTCTAGAACATCCTCTGACTGTCTGACCTGTAAAACAATCCTTGAACTCCAAGCAGTACATGAGCAAGGAGTAGGATGCATAAGCCCCCAAAGCAGACTCACTCGTCAATTCTCAACTTAAACGTTCATGGTGGAAAACAGACAAGGACAAATTTTCCGGAAGCTGGGACTCCCACAGAATACATCCTACCTCTAGTCAAGGAAATGACTCCACTGCCAAAGCTGGAGGCTTTCACATTGCCTGCCCAAGAGGTTTCCATCACTGGTATAGCTAAGTGACTGGTGTTATGTTTCATACTGTTGTGTATGTATGTATTTGCAATAATGCTGTCTTTGCTCTATCATTATAAATTGGTAGTTTGGGTGGTGGGGGGCAGGGACAAATAACTTTGATTGACTACAGGTCACCAGACTATAAGGAAATGCAACCTTAATAAATGGACAGAATCATTCGTCTTCAAGCCATCTTAAACTCTGATGTAGATGCAAACACTCTACACACACTCCATGTGACCTCAGGTTATCACCTTTTAGGATGTGATAAATGTGTTCATATTTGACAAGGAGACTAAAAATTATATTTGGTGATTAGAAAGCACCAAAAAGTGAGAAAAATATCACTATTGTCAGTGACTTTATGCGCTCACCAAAATCTATTTCCTCCTTTTCTTGAGAGTGTCCTGAGCTGCATTTCCCAACCTCCTTTGTAGTGACTTGTGCCCACATGGCTGAGTTCTTAATGGGAGGTGAACAGAAGTGATAGGAGCCTTATATAGACCAAAGCCTTTATAAAAAATTTATGTCCCCTCCAAACAGATGTCTCCCTTCCACAGCTAGATGAGATGTCATTAAGGCCTTTGGGAAAGGCAATGTCACAAGAAGTAAAAAGCACGAATCCCTGAATCACTGCATGGAGGACAGCCACCTTCTGACCAGGAATACCCACCTTAGTGGGTTAAGTAAAGGAAAACTAATATCTAATATAATTGAGGCATTATACATTTTTAGTCTTTTTTTTTTAACAGTAGTTTATCCTGTCATGGCTAACATAGGGGACATAGTGACACCCAAAAATGAGACTAGAAAGGAGAGAAACCATGAGGGGCTTACAAAGTAAAATGACCATATGTCCCAGTTTGCCTGGGAGAGTCTGAATTTAAGTTCATCATCCCTGAGTCCCATCCACTTCAACTTTATCCCAGAGTTTTCATTTTTAATGAAACATTATTATTAACATTTGCACCAACATAAGCTCTGATGGGTTTGAAAAATTTACACCTTGTACTTCTGCCATGTGTCTAGTACTGCGTGAGAAGCATAGATAGTTAACAATCTCCTTTTAACACCTATTAAAACCTGAAATATAACCAGCAATAAGTAGGAAGTGTGTGCCACACCAATTCCAGATATAATGCAACAGTATTCCTTTCAAGGACACTACACAAGGCGTTTACTGATAAAATGAGGTGTGCTCAGTCAAAGCAGGTAGGGAAAGCTACCTCAGTCTGGTCTGATGGAGTAAACTCTTTAACGCTGCCACCCATGTCTGGCATTTACTATATCAACCCTTTACATGATGACCCATGCTACAACCTGTGAAATGCATGAAACTACCAAGAAGCCAGTTGAGAAGATCAGTGGGAACTGTGGGAAATTTATAAACGAGGAAACATACTAACATACTAACATGTTAGAAAAAGGCTGAGCGGATCTGCTAAGACTCACATGAAAACTAATCTGAACCTTCTTGCTACAGTGGTTATGTCATTTATTTTATAGCATCAACCTACAACTATTTGGTTGTTGTTTGCTAACACATTTTTCCCCCAATAAACTCTTTGGTAGTACTGGAGTTAAAATGTCATGATCAACAAAAAATATTAAGTATTGAGTTTGTGTTACCAAGACAAAATATGGTTCTGACTTGCCCATCGAAAATGGGGGTTGTGATGATACCACTGACCCAAGGAAATCACAAAATACAAATCTGAGGAAACATCAGCAGCTATTCCAGAAGTTAGCTATTTAGAGAAGACTGTACCTGAAGACCACGAATGTAACACATGCTGCAGTAGAAGGTGTATTTATATATCGCTCTGTGAAGCGTAATGTTTCATTTAGATCAAGTCACAATTCATATAATTTTTCACGTTTTTAATTTCAAGTTTCCATCTGCATTTTACAAAGATGAAGAAGAAAACTGTCAATGTGTCGACGCCATTAGCAAAAGAAAAAGTATTTTAAAGAGTTAAATGAGGCCAGTTTTATCTAATGTTATCAGGTGCTTCAAATAAAATGTCAGTTTTCTAATTCAATAATGATGTGATAGTTTTCATCCAATACAGGGAAACAAAGTAAAGCTTTTCAGAATTTGATTCTTTCCAAAGTGGCTCCATCAGCCATTGTTATGGATGCTATTTAAATTCAGATTAAAAGTTTAACATTGAAGATAAAATGATAAAAACACAAATTTTGATGGAGCATGATACCTTGCTCACGTACTGCTCAGATTCCAAGGCTTGATTTATAGCTCAAAGAGTCAAAGGGTGTTCTAGACTTTTTTTTCCCAGTGAAGTTCCTCAAAAATATGTTAGGCATCTGGTCCATTTGATTCTAGTCATCTCCACATACTCATAACTAAAGTACTCTCAAATTAATCTAAGTCCATTGACTAAGTCAACGGAAGGGTTGGCAGTCCAAAATATTGGATGCTGGCACTTCCGAAGACCAGCTGTAACCTGCCATCACCAGTAGACTGGGGAAGTAGTAAAGCCACTGCCTAGGAAAGGGGACCCTCCTCACAGGCTTGCTCAAAGACCAGCAAGAAGCTGCCTTCTTTCCCTCCTGCCATGAGCATACGCAAGCTTTCCCCTAGGCCAGGGTATCATCTTAGGGAAAAGAAAGGGGGAGTCAATCATGAGAGAAGAAAAAAGAGGGGGCTGAGCTTTGAATATATGAAATGTTTACCTGCAAAATATCAAACATTGAAGTAGCAAGTTTAAAGTATGTCTTGCTCTCCATCTGTGCAAGTGGGAACTTCAGAGCAATGTGACAAGTGATAGAATATAAACTATGAAATTCTTTCACACTAAATGCCATGTGTTAAACTACACGCGCAAGTATATCAGTCACATAACTCTCCACACATAACTCTCCAGAACAAAGGTTACCACCAGTCTACCCCTGCATAACCTGTGCCAGGGCCAGGTAAGTCATTATGCTTCCTACTCAATGTTACAGAATCAGTGAGTGGCAGAGCCATTCTCAAACCTATCTGTTTGGTACCCAAGCCTTTCATTTTCCACCATTTCACACAACTTCCCAACAATGACATTGGTGAACTAGCTGAACCAAAATTGTTGAAGCATAACTATTCCATATGGCCCTTGGGTTGAAACAGCTGCTGACCAGTACTACAACTTGTTTTCATATAATTTTTCTTCAATAACTTTTACAGGAAAAAAAAAATAATTTGCTCTCCATGTACCTAGGTCTCTCTCACTGCACACTTTTATTAGTCATCAATCATTCTAACTTCTAAACTTTTACATCATTTTCTTGAAATCATTCCTTAAGCCATCCTGTTTGTAAGTAATTCATCTTTCAGCAATCAAGTAGGGCCGTCAAATTTCTACTAAAAATATTCTAAGCATGTGGTCTAACCAATCATTTTCCTATAGCATGACATAGGCCTGTGTTAGGCTGCCTGTATTCCAGAAACGACTTAGTGAAATGTGCTACCACCATCCACACTCTAGTGTGAAATTTCAAAGTAGCCCCTCATACCCTTAACAGCAGCCTAGGAAATATCTCAATAAATAGCCCATTTTCAAATGACATCCATTCTCTTCCACCCTTTTGATTCATCCATAATGCTGTAACATATTTTTGCCTTCCTATGCCTAGTAAATCTTAAGGTTCTCTAAGGCCAGAGAATTTGAATTATTCAATGTTGTACTGTATATTCTACACCACGGCTGTCACTATCACAACCACCACCACTACCACTCTATATTCATGATTTATATAGAGTAGGCTCTTCACAGTTCTTGGTATCACTCCCTTTATTTCTAGTCTGATCAGTTACTCCCTTTAATTCTAACCTCAAACATGTAGTAATGTTCTTCCCTTGCCAAGAATGATCTCTTTCCTGTACACCTACTCAAATAACATGCATCAAAATTAGGGTCCCAGGTCAGACTACAGAACCCACCAAAACATGATTTTTAACATTTCACTTACTTGATGCCAAAATCATATACAGTTCATCTTGAGATAAAAATGTAGACACCTCATTGAAAAATTAAAATGTTATGTAAATATGAAGTCAACAAAACTTAGTGACTTTTTACTTTACAACTCTATACTGTCAATCACTGTTCTATCACTGAACAATAAACATTGACATAGCTGTTCCAAAGAATATAATGTATATATAGTAGAATTAGTAGCTTTCTTAGCTTAGATAGCTCTCAAATCATAAGCACTTAACAATCAGTTGCCCATTGTCCATAATGTGTAATGAGGTTTTTAGTTATGTATACTTCCTGCTTTGTTACGTTTCATATAAGCTTATTAGTAAATTTTGAATGTAGACTTTATAATAGAAACGGAAATATTTAATTAACAAAGAGCTTCAGGCTTGAATTTTTACAGATTTTTTTTTTTAAAGAGAAAAAGGAAAATGGAACCAATAGAAAATAGAATAGAAGCACCTCTGGATAACCTCTGGATAGAGATTTCCAGTATGACCTTAGCTAGAACATTTACAATTTACTTCAACTTTTCATATCTAAGCTGGGAGTTGTTGTTTTGTTTGCTTTGTCTTTATGAAGGGTTTTTGAATTTGTTACTTCAATAGCTTACTGTTACTTTTCCTTGAATCCGAGGGTCACAAATGAATCCAAAATTTTGTATAATGCTGAGAAGATTTTATTTCTCTGCAGACGCTTTTTGAATATTGTGCCTTTAAATGGGGGGACTGATGGAAATTTTAAATTATAATAAAAATAAAAACTTATCAAGTCTCAAACAGACAAATGCCTTACTGCATAAATTTCAAGGTCAAGAGGAAGTAGTAGGATATTATCTATCTCTCCATCTTTATAACCTTGATGTTTTTTCCTGTGCATGACCATGTATTGAATCTGAGTTGCTCTTGACTTTAAAATCTGAATGATCACACATGTAGCTGGCTTTTAAGATTAGCTTGTTTTGATGTTTTCTACTCTCTTTAACTTGTTCCTATGATCTATATCATTAAAAAAATTCCTAAAATATTTATGAGAGGATAGACAAATAAAACCTCTTCCATTTCTACTGAGAAAATAGCAAGTGTGTACCTAATATCTTTTTTCCCTTTCAGGTGCAAGGACCTTAAAGTAGCATTTTTTAAAAAGGTAAGTTAAGTGACTAAGAAATGACATCATTTTACTGTTAATAATTCCACTCCTACTCATTTTTAGCGAATTGGAAAAGACAGTGATTTTTTTTGTTCTTCATCAAGTAGTTTTTAAAATAGATCAGATGCTGTTAAAAAGAAAAAAAAAAATGATTGTACACTTTAGAAAGATAAGTATAACCGAAAAAGTTTTTCTTTCTTTTTAAAAACATGTTGATTTCTAGAATCCAGAGATTTTCTTTTACACAGTTTCATGGAAGTTTGAATATTGTCTACTAAAATTAATGATCTGTATTGGGAGCTGACCTGTTCATGAACTTTAATTTGACACACATTGTCAACTTCCTATAATTGCAAATATAGAATATGAAAGTGAATAGAAGAGGATGGATGTGGCATTAAAGATTCAGGGTCAAACATTAAAACCAAATGTTCACATGGAAGAAACAATTATTTCATGGACTCCAGATGGTCCAGCAAGACCAGAAGTCATCTGAGAGGTCAGAAGACCAACTTACTTATATCCTCCTTTGTTCATTGAGCAAGTCATCATTAACTGCCCACTTCGTGCAAAGCACCTTACTAAGCCCCATGATAGGCATATGAATGAAAAGGACAGAGTCTAAAAATAATAACAAAGAGCTCTGATCTAACCTATGTGGGTTGGGAAGATTTTTCCAAGGAAGTGACATTTAAACTGGAATATAAAGAATATGTATGAATTAATGATATATCTTGATGGGGTGGGAAAATGTCTTTCAGAAAGTGGAAACAGCTCTGACACCGAGGGATGGTGAAGCATTAGAAAAACTAAAAGAAGTCCACTGCAGAAAGACTGTATACTGGGTGGGGTGAGGTGGTGACAATGTATATGAGGTGAGGTGGTGACAATGTATACAGCTGTCACAAATGGAAAACAATGACTCATGGAACTAAGCCAGCTAGGAACTAAGATGGCGGAGTAGAAGGACGTGCTTCCACTCCCTCTTGTGAGAACACCAGAATCACAACTAGCTGCTGGACAATCATCGACAGGAAGACACTGGAACTCACCAAAAAAGATACCCCACATCCAAAGACAAAGGAGAAGCCACAATGAGACGGTAGGAAGGGCACAATCATAGTAAAACCAAATCCCATAACTGCAGGGTGGGTGACTCACAGACTTGAGAACACTTATACCACAGAAGTCCACCCACTGGAGTGAACGTTCTGAGCCCCAGGTCAGGCTTCCCAACCTGGGGGTCCGGCAAAAGGAGGAGGAATTCCTAGAGAATCAGACTTTGAAGGCTAGCGGGATTTGATCGCAGGACTTCAACGGGACTGGGGGAAACAGAGACTCCACTCTTGGAGGGCACACACAAAGTAGTGTGCGCATTGGGGCCCAGGGGAAGGAGCAGTGACCCCAGGGGAGACTGAACCAGACCTACCTGCTAGTGTTGGAGGGTCTCCTGCAGAGGCAGGGGGGTGGCTGTGGCTCACCCTGGGGACAAGGACACTGGCAGCAGAAGTTCTGGGAAGTACTCCTTGGCATGAGCCCTCCCAGAGTCTGTCATTAGCCCCACCAAAGAGCCCAGGTAGGCTCCAGTGTTGCGTTGCCTAAGGCCAAACAACCAAGGGGGAGGGAACCCAGCCCCATCCATCAGTAGACAAGCACATTAAAGTTTCACTGAGCTCTGCCCACCAGAGCAACAGTCTGCTCTACCCACCACCAGTCCCTCCCATCAGGAAACTTACACAAGCCGCTTAGATAGCCTCATCCACCAGAGGGCAGACAGCAGAAGCAAGAAGAACTACAATCCTGCCACATGTGGAACAAAAACCACATTCACACAAAGACAGACAAGATGAAAAGGCAAGGGCTATGTACCAGATGAAGGAACAAGATAAAACCCCAGAAAAACAACTAAATGAAGTGGAGATAGGCAACCTTCCAGAAAAAGAATTCAGAATAATGATAGTGAAGATGGTCCAGGACCTCGCAAAAAGAATGGAGGCAAAGACTGAGAATATGCAAGAAATGTTTAACAATGACCTAGAAGATTTAAAGAGCAAACAAACAGAGACGAACAATACAATAACTGAAATGAAAACTACACTAGTAGGAATCAATAGCAGAAAAACTGAGGCAGAAGAACGGATAAGTGACCTGGAAGACAGAATGGTGGAATTCACTGCTGCAAAACAGAATAAAGAAAAAAGACTGAAAAGAAATGAAGACAGCCTAAGAGACCACTGGGACAACATTAAACGCAACAACGTTCGCATTATAGGGGTCCCAGAAGGAGAAGAGAGAGAGAAAGGACCGTAGAAAATATTTGAAGAGATTAGAGTCTAAAACTTCCCTAACATGGGAAAGGAAATAGCCACCCAAGTCCAAGAAGCACAGAGAGTCCCATACAGGATAAACCCAAGGAGAAACATGCCAAGACACATAGTAATCAAATTGGCAAAAATTAAAGACAAAGAAAGATGATTGAAAGCAGCGAGGGAAAAACGACAAGTAACATACAAGAGAACTCCCATAACGTTAAGAGCTGATTTGTCAGCAGGAAGTCTACAAGCCAGAAGGGAGTGGCATGATATACTTAAAGTGATGAAAGGGAAGAACCTACAACCAAGATTACTCTACTCGGCAAGGATCTCATTCAGATTCGAAGAAGCAATCAAAAGCTTTACAGACAAGCAAAAGCTAAGAGAATTCAGCACCACAAAACCAGCTCTATAACAAACGCTAAAGGAACTTCTCTAAGTGGGAAACACAAGAAAAGGACCTACAAAAACAAACCCAAAACAATTAAGAAAATGGTCATAGGAACATACATATCGATAATTACCTTAAACGTGAATGGATTAAATGCTCCAACCAAGAGACACAGGCTTGCTGAATGGATACAAAAGCAAGACCCATATATATGCTGTCTACAAGAGACCCACTTCAGACCTAGGGACACATACAGACTGAAAGTGAGGGGATGCAAAAAGATATTCCATGCAAATGGAAATCAAAAGAAAGCTGGAGTAGCAATACTCATATCAGATAAAATAGACTTTAAAATAAAGAATGTTACAAGAGACAAGGAAGGACACTACATAATGATCAAGGGTTCAATCCAAGGAGAAGATATAACAATTATAAATATACATGCACCCAACACAGAAGCACCTCAATACATAAGGCAACTGTCAACAGCTATAAAAGAGGAAATCAATAGTAACACAATAATAGTGGGGGACTTTAACACCTCACTTACACCGATGGACAGATGATCCAAACAGAAAATTAATAAGGAAACACAAGCTTTAAATGACACAATAGACCAGATAGATTTAATTGATATTTCTAGGACATTCCAGCCAAAAACAGCAGATTACACTTTCTACTCAAGTGCACATGGAACATTATCCAGTATAGGTCACATCTTGGGTCGCAAATCAAGCCTCAGTAAATTTAAGAAAATTGAAATCAAATCAAGCATCTTTTCTGACCACAACGCTCTGAGATCAGAAATCAATTACAGGGAAAAAAACGTAAAAAACACAAACACATGGAGGCTAAACAATATGTTACTAAATAACCAAGGGATCACTGAAGAAATCAAAGAGGAAATCAAAAAATACCTAGAGACAAATGACAATGAAAACACGACAATCCAAAACCTATAGGATTCAGCAAAAGCAGTTCTAAGAGGGAAGTTTAGAGCTATACAAGCCTACCTCAAGAAACAAGAAAAATCTCAAATAAACAATCTAACGTTACACTTAAAGGAACTAGAGAAAGAAGAACAAACAAAACCCAAAGTTAGCAGAAGGAAAGAAATCATAAAATCAGAGCAGAAATAAATGAAAGAGAAACAGAGAAAACAATAGCAAAGATCAATAAAACTAAAAGCTGCTTCTTTGAGAAGATAAACAAAATTGATAAAACAGTAGCCAGACTCATCAAAAAAAAGAGGGAGAGGACTCAAATCAATAAAATTAAAAATGAAAAAGGAGAAGTTACAACAAACACGGAAGAAATACAAAGCATCCTAAGAGACTACTACAAGCAACTCTATGCCAATAAAATGGACAACCTGGAAGAAATGGACAAATTCTTAGAAAGGTACAACCTTCCAAGACTGAACCATGAAGAAACAAAAAATATGAACAGACCAATCACAAGTAATGACATTGAAACTGTGATTAAAAATCTTCCAAAAAACAATAGTCCAGGACCAGAAGGCTTCAGAGGTGAATTCTATCAAACATTTAAAGAATAGCTAAGACCAATCCTTCTCAAACTCTTCCAAAACTGTGAAGGAAGGAACACTCCCAAACTCATTCTATGAGGCCACCATCACCCTGATACCAAAATCAGACAAAGATACTACAAAAAAAGAAAATTACAGACCAATATCACTGATGAATATAGATGCAAAAATCCTCAACAAAATACTAGCAAACAGAATCCAACAACACATTAAAAGGATCATACACCATGATGATGTGGGATTTATCCCAGGGAGAAAGGATTCTTCAATATATGCAAATCAATCAATGTGATACACCATATTAAAAAATTGAAGAATAAAAACCATATGATCATCTCAACAGATGCAGAAAAAGCTTTTGACAAAATTCAACACCCACTTACGATAAAAAACTCTCCAGAAAGTGGACATAGAGGGAACCTACCTCAACATAATAAAGGCCATATACGACAAACCCACAACAAACATCATTCTCAATGGTGAAAAATGAATGCGTTTCCTCTAAGATCAGGAACAAGACAAGGATGTCCACTCTCACCACTATTATTCAACATAGTTTTGGAAGTCCTAGCCACGGCAATCAGAGAAGAAAAAGAAATAAAAGGAATACAAATTGGAAAAGAAGTAAAACTGTCACTGTTTGCAGATGACACGGTACTATACATAGAGAATCCTAAAAATGCCACCAGAAAACTACTAGAGTAATCAATGAATTTAGTAAAGTTGTAGGATACGAAATAAATGCACAGAAATCTGTTGCATTCCTATACACTAATGATGAAGAGTCTGAAAGAGAAATTAAGGAAACACTCCCATTTACCATTGCAACAAAAAGAATAAAATTCCTAGGAATAAACCTACCTAAGGAGACAAAAGTCCTGTATGCATAAAACTATAAGACACTGATGAAAGAAATTAAAGATGATACCAACAGATGGAGAGATATACCATGTTCTTGGATTGGAAGAATCAATATTGTGAAAATGACTATACTACCCAAAGCAATCTACAGATTCAATGCAATCCCTATCACATTACCAATTTCAGTTTTTACGGAACAAAAAATCTTAAAATTTGTATGGAGACACAAAAGACCCCGAATAGCCAAAGCAGTCTTGAGGGAAAAAAATGGAGCTGGAGGAATCAGACTCCCTGACTTCAGACTATACTACAAAGCTACAGTAATCAGGACAATATGGTACTGGCACAAAAACAGAAATATAGATCAATGGAACAAGATAGAAAGCCCAGAGATAAACCCACACACCTACGGTCAATTAATCTATGACAAAGGAGGCAAGGATATACAATGGAGAAAAGACAGTCTCTTCAGTAAATTTTGCTGGGCAAACTGGACAGCTACATGTAAAAGAATGAAATTAGAACACTCTCTAACACTATACACATAAATAAACTCAAAATGGATTAGAGACCTAAATGTAAGACCAGACACTATAAAACTCTTAGAGGAAAACATACGAAGAACACTCTTTGACATAAATCACAACAAGATCTTTTTTGATCCACTTCCTAGAGTAATGGATATATAAACAAAAATAAACAAATGGGACCTAATGAAACTTAAAAGCTTTGGCACAGCAAAGGAAACCATAAACAAGAAGAAAAGACAACCCTCAGGATGGGAGAAAATATTTGTAAACGAGTCAACGGACAAAGGATTAATCTCCAAGATATATAAACAGCTCATGCAGCTCAATATTAAAGAAACAAATAACCCAATCCAAAAATGGGCAGAAGACCTAAATAGACATTTCTCCAAAGAAGACATACAGATGGCCAAGAAGCACATGAAAAGCTGCTCAACATCATTAATTATTAGATAAATGCAAATCAAAACTACAATGAGGTATCGCCTCACACCAGTTAGAATGGGCATCATCAGAAAATGTACAGACAACAAATGCTGAGAGGGTGTGAAGAAAAGGGAACCCTCTTGCACTGTTGGTGGGAATGTAAATTGTACAGCCACTATGGAGAACAGTATGGAGGTTCCTTAAAAAACTAAAAATAGAATTACCATATGACCCAGCAATCCCACTATTGGGCATATACCCAGAGAAAACCATAATTCAAAAAGACACATGCACCACAATGGTCATTGCAACACTATTTACAATAGCCAGGTCATGGAAGCAACCTAAATGCCCATCAACAGACGAATGCATAAAGAAGTTGTGGTACATATATACAATGGAATATTACTTAGCCGTAAAAAGGAACGAAATTGGGTCATTTGTTGAGACGTGGATGGATCTAGAGACTGTCATACAGAGTGAAGTAAGTCAGAAAGAGAAAAACAAATATCATATATTAACGCATGTATGTGCAACCTAGAAAAATGGTACAGACAAACCAGTTTGTAGGGCAGAAGTTGAGATACAGATGTAGAGAACAAAGGGGGGAAAGCTGCAGGGGGGTAGGCATGGTGGTGTGATGAATTGGTTGACTGGGATTGACATGTATACACTAATGTGTATAAAATTGATGACTAATAAGAACCTGCTGTATAAAATAATAAATAAAATAAAATTCAAATATTAAAAAGAAAACTGTGACTCGTTAAAAAAAAAAAACTTTGAGAATTTTTGGCAAAGGTTAATTTCCATACTAATTCTGATTCTACATGTCTCTTATTCTCTGGCTGCTATCTGAAAGGTCTTGCATACAATGCATAGCTTTAAATTGGAAACATTAAAGGTTATTTTCAAAAATTAAAATATTTTTCAAAATTATTTCCAAGAGCTTTCTCTCTCCCCCAGGTTGTGTGTGCATGCACACACACACACACACACACACACACACACACACACACACAAACAAGCTCACATAATTGAGTTTTATTATCTCATATTTTCTGGGGCTCCAAGTTACCTTTGCTTTCTTTTTTTCCCATTGTAGTAGCTTTAAGGAAAACATTCATTTGATGAGAGCAAAGACATTCCAAATTCCCCAATAATCACAAAACTCCTTGAAAGCTATGAGTAAACGAATGTACACAAGATGGAGTTAATTTCAGTTTTCTCAGCCCTGTGAATTTTATCCCTGCCCATGGTTTGATTATTGCTTCCATGTTCATTTTTTAGACTGTAGGCCTTGACTGTGGAAATATTACAGCTTCATAGGGAAGAAACAGAATGAAAATGTCTGCATACCAGACAACACACAGCCACATTTTATATCACAGCTACACAAACAGGACTATTTTAGTGGTAATTCACGAACTATCAGTCAGACCTCTTTCTATTATATCCAAATATAAATTGCCTGATAAATGTGGGTGGTAAGGTGATATAACAAATGTGTCAGATAACAGAATACATTTGAAAGACTGTACTATACATTGATAGATGAGGAAAAATGAGGCTTACAAAATTTCAGCAACTAGCCCCAGTTCATAAGTGATAGAATCAGGATTCAATCCTAGGATTTTCTAACTCCAACCCTGCACCCTTAAGTACTTCATCATGTCTCCTAGAAGATCCCCACTTTTTTTGTTACTGAACTTAGAGTTCAAAGTGATTTGATAATTGTATACCAGTTAGTCTACCAAAATGTTAATCTTCCTATAAATGATATATAGTGTAAGTATAAAATGGGGAACCATATTAATTCTCTCTTAAAGAGACATTTCTTTGTCCTTAAGGGGAAAAAATGAAATGATCCCTTTTTCTGCCACATTTATTATTTCCTATTTCTCTTTCTTCCTCCTAAATAGAGCAATCATTATTCTTTCACTGACTCTGAGCCCTCCCTCTTAATAATCTTATCCAAATGCATTATTTTAATTGTGACTATAATAAAAGTCAGACCCAAAACTGTATCTCAATCTGCTGCCCTAAACTTCGGTGCACTATTTTTAGTCATTGGAATACCAGGTTTACCAGCTTTATAACCTTCAAGTCATTTTATTCCTTCTCTCCGGCCCCTTATTGATAATAGTGATAGCATTGCTATAACATTGCTTGCTCTGCTCTTATTTTAAAATATTCCTGGATTCAATTCAAGGAAAACTTAATGCATCATCAGTTAAATATATAAGCCAGTTTCTCAACAAATTACCATAACTTTTCTTAAAAGAAAACATATATGTATTGAGCATAATACACACTGTACCTTGACCATGTACTTTTTACCATCTTTTTTATTATTATTTCTATCAATACTAGAGTGATGCCTTTCCTGAGTCTGTGACCTGGTAGGTTTTACAGAGAAGAGAAAATAAGAAAAATGTGGTCCAATATACCATGTTTAGGAATGTCATTCTGTCTCATAATTTCTTGAAGGAGTTTCTAACATAATCAAATATCTTTGATTTGTTTTGCTCATCACCTTTTCTCTTTGTCCACTATCTTTTTCTTGGATAAAGCTGACTTCTCACTTAATTCATTCTGACAGCCCACAACTGCTCTTTGTTCTTACAGTAGACATACATTTGGTGACCCAGCCACTTTTAGCATATTACTCAGCACTCTACTGCACACTCTGGGCATATTTTGGGTATTTCCATCCTGCTTCATGATGCTCCTGTGCTTCCTGGGAGTTCCTTGCTCAGCCTCTCTGTCAATTCTCTGAGCTAACCTGAGGTCTTTCCATTAAATTCCTTGTTGCTTAAGTTAGAATCTTAAGAGACAGACCTCTCCAGGACATCCTCTACCATCCATTTGTCCAGCTGCCAACTCTATCTTCTTACTTTAAATGGAGTCTAAAGTTGAATGGCCTATGATACTTCAAAACAAAGAGCAGATAGTATTGAGAGACATATGTCAAATACAAAAATAGAAAGATAGATATTAACCTATGACCTTATTAAAAACCATCTTTTCCATTTTTCTTAGCAAAACTGGACCAACAATTGCAGCAACACTAGCATTTACCACCAACACTAATGAGTACAACCTGTGCTCAGAATTCCCTCTCTAGTAACATTCTCCATTGGAAGGGTGGGGGGATGATTCCATTTCCTGAGGTAGAAGAATTCAGATTTGGTCTTTAACTTTCCAGTTGTTATATATTAAGGTTGCTTTCAGGAATGACTAGGACAGCACTGGAAAACAAAAGCAGCCCACTGGCTGCTGCTGCCTGGTGAGGTCTACTCCTGACCAAATTAAACAACTTGAAAATTAAAAATATAAAAACAATTACAGATTACTAAAAATAGTTGAATCTATGAAAGGTTCATAAATTCATAATGCTATTGAAACAAATAATTTAACATAAAGTGTTCAAAATAATAAGTTAATATTTGAGAATGACGCTTATGATAGGCTATTCTTATGCTGTCATTAATTTTAATAAATGGAATAGTGTTCATCGACATATGCAGGTTTCAATATTATTTTAAAGGTACATTGTATGTAAATATACATATCTATATATAAATATATATATTCATGTATACATGTAAATATATATGATTTATAAGATTATTTACCTCTATAACTAGGGAAGATCAATCAAAAATTATTCTGAGGAAGAAAGTATGAATCTAGGCAGTGAGCCAAAAACAAGAATGGTATACACAGATTACACAGAATATATCAACATTATATTAGTTGGTTAGGACTAAAGTACCACATACTGGGTGGCTTTAACAACAGAAATTTACTGTCTCACAATTCTAGTGGCTAGAAATCTAAAATCAGGGGATCTGTAGGGTGGGTTCCTCCTGAGGGCTATCAGAAAGAATCTGTTCCATGCCGTGCCTCTAGTTTCTGATAGATTGCTGACAATCTTGGGCAGTTCATGGCTTGTAGAAGCATCACCCTGATCTCTGCTTTCATCTTCACATGGGGTTCTTCCTGTGCATGTGTGTGTCTCTATGTCTAAATTGCCCTTTTCCTATAAGGACATCAGTCACACTGGATTAGGGTTCACCCTAATGACCTCATCTTAATTATTACATCTGCAGCAACTTGATTTCCAAAGAATTTCACATCCTGAGGTACTGGGGGTTAGGACTTCAACATGTGAATTTGGGGAGGGACACAATTCAACCCATAACAGACATTCAGTGCCACAATACAAGGAACAATATAAGATATACTGGAAGGAACAATATAAGAGGAACAATGTATAAAAGGAACAATGTAAGAGTAAACTGAATGCTGAATATCATTAAATGATGATGTATCAAATTAATGAAGTAGCCTAAAGCAATTAAAATCATACAGATGATGACCTCACAAAATGAAATTATTTATTTTTAAATAAATAATATTTCCTTTGCCTGACGTTAAAACTATGAAAGCTGCAGGTATGTGATAAACAATTGAAAGGAAATGTGAAGAAAAAATATTCTTAGTGGGTTAAAGCAAGAAATTAGGGGTAAACTGTTAAAATTCTTTTTATAATGTTTATTTAATAGTAGTGCCAATATGGAAAAGGGAATGACTGTGGTAAACCATGGAACATGTTTTTCCTGGAAGGGAGTCTGAGTTAGAAGGAGAAACCTCGCTAAGCCACTCCTGATGATACCTAAATCAAAAGCAGACACCGAGGAGCAAGGGGAATAGACTTCTAACAGCAGGAACACAAATTGAGTCCATTCAATATTTGAGAAGAACGTGTTATTCTCTTGAAAAGTACCTACACACATAAAAACTCAATACAGGTCGCAGTAGCCAGGGTACACAGGGGAGCAACTGTACTTGCCACAGAGCAGTCGAGGGAACATTTCAGTTTGGAAGTGATGTGAAAAGTAAAGGTTGTTCCTGCCAGCTTAAGGAAGGAAAATAAACAGTAGTTTCAAAGGAGGCTGCCTAACAGTCCTGCTATTTCAACACCTGACCACAAGGGAGGGTGAACTCATGGCAACAACACTAATTGTAACTGTGGTTTAGGAACAAAGGTCACATGAATAAATATTACCCAAGGCTTCTGTCCATAAAATGGATGTGTCTATTGAAAAATATTGCTCATTTACCCTCCTGAATGAAATACACAAGTTCTCCAGCACTAGGAATGGTCCTTCTACCAACATAAGTCAAGGCTATCGCCCCTGTTACAATAGTCCTAGTGAGTAACTGTAAGTAGCTTGCACTTTTGTATTATCCACAGAGGGAAAATGTACACAGTTTTTACCTGTATACTTAATTTTAATACATTTTTAAATTTTGAAACAATATTTTATATTTAGAGAAGTGTTAACAAAGAGTTTCCATATGCCCTTCACTCAGTTTCCCTTAATGCTGGCATCTTATAGAACCAGAATAATTGGTCAGAGTGAAAACTTAACATCACTGTGTTACAATTAACTAACCTGAAGACTTTATTTGGATTTCACTTGCTTTCCAATAAAGTCTCTTTGCTGTTTCAGAACCTAATCTTGGATACCACCTTGAATTTAGTATACATAAGTTTAAAAAGAAATATACTACACCACTTTAAGAAATAATTTTCAGCATAATCAGAATGTCAATTTATGCCTACCATTAATAAATTATTTTTAAAATATATCCTATTTCCGCTTCTATTATAATTTGTACCTCCATTTTCTTCAAAGAATAAAGAATAAAATGCAAAACTACCCTAAATATCTGATCATTTTTCAGTCATTCTGTTTTCCTATCCTGGATAAATATGCTCTTCACAGAGTATATGCATTCTAGATATAAGAAAAAGTCTTACAAGTCTATGAAATTCCAAAGTGTTAGAAGAAAAATCTACAATGATGGCCAAATACACCTCCTACTTGCAAAAGGGTTAAATGCATCATTCATAATGCATCTGGCTATAAGTAACAGAATATCCAAGTACACTGGCTTATATAAATCACAGTTAATTTTTCTCTTCCCTTCCCTTTCTCAAAAACACAAGTCTATAATTATAGACTGACATTGGGTTATCAATAATAATAGTGATGATGTCACTGATTCTCTTGGTCTTTCCTTCTCTTATTCCTCCTTCCTACAAGGTAGCGTCTGAAGATCCCACCATGATGAGTGAACTTGAGAAACAATGAAAGAGAGAGAGGTTAGGTGACATATGATGCCTACATCAAGAAGTAAAAACTTTCCTAGCAATCCCAACAGACTTCACTGACATCTCATTAACCAGAATATACCACATTGACACTCTACTTTGCAAGGGAGACTAAAAAAGAAAGTGTTTTGCTTTTCTAGCTCCCATAGTGTAAGGAGGCAAAGAAAATCCTGTAGAAAATGTACAACTGTAGAATAAGTACCGTTATCATCATATTATAGAAATATCTTAGGTCAGAAAGCTCCAAATACCAATAGATTAATAGCAGGAAATTCTACTGGATTTTTTCTTCATGGCTATCTTTTCCCAAGATATTTCCATGAATATCCATCTGTTCATTTACTAGACCAAATACTCTTTACAATTAAATAGATAATGTTAGATAAATTCACTTTCCCTTTAGGAAATTGTAAAAGTCAGGATGACATAGATATGACTTCACATACAATCACATATAAATTTGGCATTGAAATTCAGTATTGTCTTAACTTTTAGAATTGTTTGCAATATATTTTATAATTGTCTCTCTTTTAATAGTTACTCCATTTTTCTGATAGTGGAAAAATATCATCTAGACACCCTGAAGTAAATTTAATATAGGTTCCAAATACGTTAAGAAGAAATGATTAACAAATTATTGGAAGACTATGTGGTAAGCACTCCAATTAATATATCTATAAGATATAGTAATGGAATTTTTTCCTCTAGTCTAATGCCACTCTCTTATGAACCAAATATAATAGCAAAGGAATATGTCAGAAAAACAACTGATTTCATGACTTTGTTCTATGATTAGAGAAAATAACTACATCTATTGACACATGGATACTGAGAGGGCCTTAATATAGAATGAATGATCATTTGGATTTGGAAGAGCTTACTGGGTCCTCTGTATAAGAATTACAAGAGTCTAGAATGGGCTTTACCCTAATAGCATCTTTGATTCCCAGGAGGAGGCACTATGAACCCCACCCATTAAACCAAATATCTTAGTAAAAAAATGAGCATTCCCTTCAATCGTAGAGTACTTTTCAGTTTAGCTTTTCCCAAGCTCATACATAAGAAGTTTATAATTTTGGCACTCGTTGAATTAATTACTTCAATATATAGAGTGAAATCCAAATGATTCCCATAGTGTCACGATATCTCGAAAGCCTAGAAACTAGTGGAACATTTTCAATGCCCATTGGTAATTTTAAAAATTCTGCACCTTCAAAGATATTAAGAAAAGATTCTTGAAAAAAATACGTTTGTATTGAACGTAAAGGTTTCAATTTTAGGCTTCTCCCTTCCATTTCTCCTAATAAAATCCCATCTGTTCCCATCTCCCTTAACCATATCTCATGGAGTGTAATTTTTCATGGTAAAGGTAAAAGGGGCAAAGAAAAGAGCAGTGAGTTGGACACTATTCAAGGGGCCTACTTAACATATAATTCTTTACAAAACTACTCATTGAACTAGACTTGAGATATTTGCATTACCAATTTTTTTTATGTCAAACAACATCGGTTGGTCAATATACTGTCCTAAAATTCTGTAATCTAGTCTTTTGTGGTCTCTGCATTGCTTCCTAGAACTGAAAGGACTCCATTAATTAAAGGAGTTATAGGAGAGTTCTGGTAGCCAATGTCATGGACAATTACTTGATTGATTTACTACAAAAGAAAATCAAACTTCTTGCTCAAAGATTCTAAAATATATTGAGAATCTGATATAAAAAGCACTTACTGAGCACCAATCACTTGACACTAACCTGGAAAATGTAGCAAATGAAGAGCTATATTGAACACGACTCTTTAGAAGGGCAGTTTTAAATTATTCTGTGCATCAGATGTATCTGGGACTTATATCAGCACGAGAGACTCTGTCTTCCATTAAATTTTTACAATTCAGTACATCTAGGACAGCAACCAAGAATCAGCACCCAAACACCTAGCTCGGGTGAATGTGGTGCTGATACTCCATGAGCCATGCTTTGAGAATCACTGATCTAAAAAGAAGAAATAATATACATATAAATAATGAAAACACAAGGTGAGCTAGAATGTAAAACTATGAAAGTTATCTGATTAATGAGAAGATGCAGGCTATGGAGTCAGGAGACCTAGGTTTAAATCCTGACTGTCTCTTATAAGCTGTAAGAGCTTGGGCCTGATATTAAACTTCTCCAAATTTTAGGATTATTATGAAAATGTCATGAGGAAATGTGCATCAAATGTCTAACACGTAGAGAAATCTAATTCTTTCTCTAAAAGAAGCATAGAGGTTACAGATGGTGGATACCACACTGTTTTTCCAGTTTCATCCATCCCTAGAGGTCAAGTGATTCTGAAGATACAGAGAATTCGATAACCATGTATTTATAGCTAACCAACCTGGACTAACTGTTAAGGCATTTGATTTGGTAAGGATCTAAAACAGAAAATGACAGGTAAAGAGACAAAAAGATACCTTATAAGGATATGTTGAAACACAGAAGCACATCCTTATACTAGTCTGGCAAATCACAATCTTCTAGGAATTATAATAATTAGGAATTTGAATAATAAGCAGTAGGGGGTACGATGGATTTAATCAGGGCAACAAGATTTCAGAAAGCAAAACGGCAGTTTTGGAAATACAGATATCTACAAGTAAAACTAGATCAATGTCTTATAACTCAAATCAATAAGTAATTTGGTAAACAACCTAAATATTTTATCCCTTGAAGCAAAAAAAGAGGCAGATGGGAGTATAGCTGAATTCCACAGCTGCCTCTTTTGAGGTGAGTTTTGTACCTGTAAAGTCACTGAGGATAAGTCAAAGCAGCTTGTCAAATAGGATACAATGGATTTCGTTATCTACACTAATTCTCTAAAAGCATATACATTTATTTCAACAAATTTAGCACCAGACATAGATTTTATAAAAACCAACATTAAAACCAATGCAAAAGTGTGAAAGGCCTAGTTTAGTTTGAGAGCAGCTAAAGAGATATACCATGAAAAGCATACCATCACCAGCCACCTGACTTATAAATGTGGAGAAAATAAAGACATAATGGTTTAAAAGTTTGAAACAGAGATTGCTGAGGCAGGGAAATGTATCCTTCATACAGGCCTGGATCCTCAGGAAAGTGAAGGCTGACTGTGAATGGGCTGTCACCACTGACAGACTTCGATAAAAATGGGAAACACACAGCTAGTGTATTTTACAAAAAATATTTAAATTGAGTACAAAATATCTAGAGTTCATTATACTGTCTAGACTGCTGCTCTTTGTGTTATGAATCTGAAGTTGATATCTTAGCAAATTAGCAGATCTGTGAGTGTTCCCTTTGGACTAACTGAAATTTCAAGCAGTTGATAGTTGGTGCTGACACAATGGATTCAACTGAATATCCTCAAAACAGAAAAGTCATGAAGACTTTGTCAAAGAAATCAGCAGGCACTTTGAACCATGATGTTTATAACATTTTCTGATGACTCCAATGTGGTAGAGCCACTCTTTTACATGCCTTAGTTCAAGGGACGGAAAGCCATCCACGAATCTGAAAGTGCTAGAAGCTGCGCTACTTGCAGATGGGGATCTAACTCATCCAAATGAGAGACCTCTACAACTGTCCTTATATATAGCTCTAGATATTTGGTGGAAATGTTATATCTCTGTAACTCAAATAGAGACATGTTCTAAAGCCAGATATAATTAACAATTTTGAGCTAGCCAATAAAACTGACATTTGCTGAAATTCATCCTGGTGCCTGAAATGAGTCTCCCTACCCCACATCCCTCCAGTAATCATGTGGGATTCAATAGCAAAAATACTTTTTGTTAAGTATGTTCACACTGTGAGTGTAACTGGTTGCATTAAAAGTAATCTACTAGTGAAACCACTACACAAATTATCACCCTGAACTATTTAGGTCCAATCATGACTGCATATGCCCTCTATGCTGGATAATTACAAGGACATATTGCTGCTAGGATGCCATTCTGGCACACTGTTAGAAGATGGATTAATCTTATTTCGGACTGTTTTCCTGTTGTTGTTAAAAATGAGACACAATGTTGGCAACGATGCCCTGATGGATGACTAAACATTTTTGGACCTTGGAAGATCTAAATTCTGCACCAAAATGGGCAAAATAAATACAATGTACAATATTAAACAACTGTTAAGTCTTAATTACTGGAAAAGAATGGCTTTTAGAAGAGTTTTCTCAATTGGCCCTTTATGTTTAATATAGTAAAGATGGCTTTATGACTACAATATATGAGAACAAAAAAGATACTTTGTGCACCATCTGTTTCACAGCAGTTATATACTATTTGCTTTTAAAACTTAGAGCTTTTGCGCTTCCCTGATGGCACAGTGGTTAAGAGTCCACCTGTCAATGCAGGGGACATGGGTTCAAGCCCTGGCCCAGGAAGATCCCACATACCATGGCGCAATTAAGCCCGCGCGCCACAACTACTGATCCTGCGCTGTACAGCCCACAAGCCACAACTACTGAGCCCACGTGCCACAACTACTGAAGCCCGCGCACCTAGAGCCCATGCTCCACAACAAGACAAGCCACCGCAATGAGAAGCCTGTGCACCACAACAAAGAGTAGCCCCCGCTCGCCACAACTAGAGAAAGCCCACACACAGCAATGAAAACCAAGTGCAACCAAAAATAAATAAATAAAGTAAATAAATTAAAAATATATTTTTTTTAAATTTGAGCTTTTAAAATGGGAACAACTTGACAAATACTTGTAATGGAATTTTTAGACCATTAAGACAAAATATAATGAAAAACAAGAAAAGAACACTGCTCTTCACTACACATAATAAGGGGGAAAGAAACAACTCTTAAAGCTCATCATCTTAGCACAAAATTGCTCTCTTATTTAGGACTGGGTTATTGGAGCAATTGTTAATGTTGTTTAGAAAAATATAGAGAACAAAACTCCATTGCAGATAAAGTGACTGAGACCTTGGTTAAAGAATACTTGTTTTCTTAGACATTATTTGAAAATGGGAATTAACAAAGATAAAGAAGAAAAAAAACTCCTTTATGGTTTTGATTTTTTGGCTCTAGAGTATAATCTGTGAAGAATTTTATACAGGATGTTCAGAGATATTTCATAAACTTTATCCCATTTAAGTCATTTAAAGTTTAAAAAAAATCAAAAGAGGCATCATATTACCTAAACTTTGAAATCTAAGACAAAATGTGGATTTCCTGACCTCAGTGACACTGCCCTGTCAATTGGTCTATGTACTGCCCTTATACTGTGTCTGATTATCTCTGAAGGACGTAAATCAAATATCAATATTTAACCTTAAAGATAACTGCTATACATTTTTTCAGATTTTTGATTTGCCTGACACTGCTGCATTTTTAAAAACTGAAGAAATATAAGAATGAATATTATATTACAGAAGATTGTTTTCTTCTTTGTACTTAATTTTCCAAATTTTCCCCAATGATCATGTATTACTTTTGTAATCTGATAAAAAAACATAACATTAAGAAGAAGTGCTGGGCTTCCCTGGTGGCGCAGTGGCTGACAGTCCACCGGCCGATGCAGGGGACGCGGATTTGTGTCCCAGTCCAGGAAGATCCCACATGCCGCGGAGCAGCTGGACCCATGAGCCATGGCCACTGAGCCTGTGCATTCGGAGCCTGTGCTCTGCAATGCGAGAGGCCACAACAGTGAGAGGCCCACATACCGCAAAAAAAAAAAAAAAAAAAAAGAATGGAGAAAACACAAGAAACGTTTAACAAGGAGCTAGAAGAACTAAAGTGCAAACAAACAATAATGAACAACAAAAGAAATGAAATTAAAACTCTCTAGAAGGAATCAGTAGCAGAATAACTGAGGCAGAAGAACGGATAAGTGACCTGGAAGATAAAATAGTGGAAATAACTACCGCAGCGCAGAATAAAGAAAAAAGGATAAAAGAATTGAGGACAGTCTCAGAGACCTCTGGGACAACATTAAATGCAACAACATTCAAATTATAGGGGTCTCAGAAGAAGAAGACAAAAAGAAAGGGACTGAGAAAATATTTGAAGAGATTATAGTTGAAAACTTCTCTAATATGGGAACAGGAATAATCAATCAACTCCAGGAAGCGCAGAGAGTCCCACATAGGATAAATCCAAGGAGAAACACGCCAAGACACATAGTATCAAACTATCAAAAATTAAATGCAAAGAGAAAATATTAAAAGCAGCAAGGGGAAAACAACAAATAACATACAAGGGAATCCCCATAAGGTTAACAGCTGATCTTTCAGCAGAAACTCTGCAAGCCAGAAGGGAGTGGCAGGACATATTTAAAGTGATGAAAGGGAAAAACCTACAACCAAGATTACTCTACCCAGCAAGGATCCCATTCAGATTTGACAGAGAAATTAAAAGCTTTATAGACAAGCAAAAGCTAAGAGAATTCAGCACCACCAAACCAGCTTTACAACAAATGCTACAGGAACTTCTCTAGGCAGGAAACACAAGAGAAGGAAAAGACCTACAATAACAAGCCCAAAACAATTAAGAAAATGGTAGTAGGGACATACATATCGATAATTACCTTAAATGTAAATGGATTAAATGCTCCCACCAAAAGACACAGACTGGCTGAATGACCTGTATGACAAGACCTGTATATATGCTGTCTACAAGAGACTCACTTCAGATCTATGGACACGTACAGACTGAAAGTGAGGGGATGGAAAAAGATATTCCATGCAAATGGAAATCAAAAGAAAGCTGGAGTAGCATTTCTCATATCAGACAAAATAGACTATAAAATAAAGACTATTACAAGAGACAAAGAAGGACACTACATAATGATCAAGGGATCGATCCAAGAAGAAGATATAACAAGTATAACTATTTATGCACCCAACATAGGAGCACCTCTGTACATAAGGCAAATGCTAACAGCCATAAAAGGGGAAATCGACAGTAACACACTCATAGTAGGGGACTTAAACACCCCACTTTCGCCAATGGACAGATAATCCAAAATGAAAGTAAATAAGGAAACACAAGCTTTAAATGACACATTCAACAAGATGGACTTCACTGATATTTATAGGACATTCCATCCAACAGTAACAGAATATACCTTCTTCTCAAGCGTTCACGGGACATTCTGCAGGGTAAATCATATCTTGGGTCACAAATCAAGCCTTGGTAAATTTAAGAAAATTGTAATCATATCAAGTATCTTTTCTGACTACAACGCTATAAGACTAGATATCAATTACAGGAAAAAAAAACTGTAAAAAATACAAACACATGGAGGCTAAACAATACACTACTAAATAACCAAGAGATCACTGAAGAAATCAAAGAGGAAATCAAAAAATACCTAGAAAGAAATGACAATAAAACATGACGACCCAAAACCTATGGGATACAGCAAAAGCAGTTCTACGAGGGATGTTTATAGCAATACAATCCTACCTCAAGAAACAAGAAAAATCTCAAATAAACAACCTAACCTTATACCTAAAGCAATTAGAGAACAAAGAATTTAAAAAAAAAACAAAGTTAGCAGAAGGAAAGAAATCATAAAGATCAGATCAGAAATAAATGAAAAAAAAAGAAAACAATAGCAAAGATCAATAAAACTAAAAGTTGGTTCTTTGAGAAGATAAACAAAATTGATAGACCATTAGCCAGACTCATCAAGAAAAAAAGGCAGAAGACTCAAATCAACAGAATTAGAAATGAAAAAGGAGAAGTAACAACTGATACTGCAGAAATACAAAGGATCATGAGAGAATAGTACAAGCAACTATATGCCAATAAAATGGACAACCTGAAAGAAATGGAAAAATGCTTAGAAAAGCACAACCTTCCAGGACTGAACCAGGAAGAAATAGAAAATGTAAACAGACCAATCATAAGCACTGAAATTGAAACTGTGATTAAAAATCTTTCAACAAAAAAAAAGCCCAGCACCAGATATCCTATATATCCCATATATCCTAGCGAAATTCTTCCTATTTTACACACTACGGAACACCAATCTTGTGGCATTATCTGAGGAAAAAAAAACCTGCAGTGAAATAAAATTTGTTGGAATTTATTTCTAACCTTTCAAAGAAACTTAACTTTATTTTGAAGAATTCTAACTTGATTTGTCTATTTAAGACCCTGTGGAAATTCTGAACTTTTTTGAACCATATATCTCCTCAGAATCTATATAAATATAAGAACTTTCATGCATGATAAACAATGAAAAACATACCACAGACTGGTAGTCTGAGACACACATTTTTCAAAACTTTAGAGAATGGTTAGGAAAGGGAAATTAATCTTTTTGTGAAAAGCAGTAAAAATCTTTTAATTTTGTCTGTGTTCTATCTATTCAAATTAACTGAAAGTATCTATTTAATCAAAGTGTTAAGTGTTCAAGCTACATTTAATATTCTATCAAATTAACAGTAAAGTAAGCAATTGACTGTATCAGTCTCTTAGGAGTTATTCTCAGTCATATTTGTCAAAGCAACAGCCCCATGTAGACTCCTCCTAATACACGAAAACCAATCAGCATTGGGGTTCTAAGAAGTTGGCGACATGACAGCATAAAACTAAAAAGTAGTTGTGCTTCTGAATTACTAAACAGATTTCACCGTTGAGCACAATTATAGTTAAAAGGCAGAAATGACTGAATAGTATAGGCTGGGAATTTCATACCTAATCTCTATAACTAAGAGTTTACAATCATTACTAGTAATCTCTGCATTAAGAGAACAAATTTGTTTTTTGAAGTAAACATCTTCATTTTGTTCTTCTAAACACTCCTGTGTTAGGACTGGTATGTGCCAGACTTAGCAAACGGTTTGCCTTGATTAATAATACTGGACCATGGGGAAGATTGGTCCAGTGATTAATTTCATGTTGTACACATGGGAACAAAGCAGCTGAGTATATTTGTCTCTATAATCTCTTTTCCCAGATGTAATTACAAATGGAATTGATCAACTCATGTGTTTCTACTGAGGCAGAAGTGGGCCTATTAGAATTGCTAGGGTGTATAATAACTTAGTACACATCATGGGTCCTTGGGGCTGCAGGGAATTCGCTATCAGAATCTTATTTTAAAAGAAAACACTTTTTCTTCTTCAAGTTCCTTCCTTCTTGTCAAGGTTAAGTAAGTTTCTCTTCTGGCATCTTTGTAGAGCCTTATGAAGGAAAGCTAAGAACTGGATGTTTATCAGCAGCATGGTAGAGTTGGAAGAATAATAGGTTTGGGAGAGAGACAGACTTCCCTGAAGATATTTAATTGCTATAAACTCCCCTTCCTGGAGCCTCAACTGTATCATCTTTATAATGTGGACAATGATATATAGCTTGCAGAGCTGTTACAAGGATTGCACAGAATCATCTTTGTAAAGCAACCAGACATTTCCAGAGAAGTGGTAAGCAATTAATAAAAGCCATTCTTCAAATTTTTGATATAATTTTTGCTGTGCAACTCCTATAGCACATCATGAAACAAATTGTATTTAATATATATGCCTTATTGAGCAGTAATTAAACTTAGCATCCAAAAATATCTGTCACAAATATCAATTTGTGAAACTGGGCTTGCACACCAAATTAATAAGGAGAAAATGCCAGTGAACTGAACTAAAATCTACTCTAGGTATATATAACCTCCTTAGAAGTACACTCATACCAGCATAATTATAGATACTGAAATCACACATATGAATCTTCACTCAGGAATATGATCAAATGTATGTCCAAAATAAAGAGCTAGGATCGAAATATTTCAACAAACTAAATTTCCTTTTTGATACTTTAGAAAAGTGAAAGAGATCCAAATATCTTGGTTAGCTAGTCTACATTTTTGAAAACTTAAAAATAGTCTGGTTGTTTTTCAAATAAAGACATACTGCATTTAATAATACCTTCCTCTTGCCCAGCTCTGGTTCATTACAGTGCTACTGACTCTGAAGAGTTTCCTAAAATATTTGTGTATATATGTGTGTGTGTGTGTGTGTGTGTGTGTGTGTGTTTATCTGTTATATATTTTCCCCAAGTTTTGGGGAGTAGCAAATCCTCTCATCTAATGAGAGCCAGAGCTAGTATGGCAGATTGTGTTGTAAATTTTCTGCCAAGGAGCTTTAATGCACCATTCTACGAACATCCTCAGTCAATGAGCAGCTCATCACAAGACTCTGATGTGAGCCTGCTCTGCAATGTGTGTTTTTATGCCACAGAGGCCTTCCTTTCTGCCATTTATTTTGGACTAGCCAACAGTTTTGATTTCTAATAGCTGATAAAAGTTGTACAAATGAGAATTTGTACTTGCCACAAAGAGCCATTATTCCAGGTACTATAATTCAAGTTGTACAAAAGCTCATGATGTCTGCAAGACGATGATTGATTAAATAGAGTGATAAATCAGTAGGCAATTAGGTAGCAGGCAGAAACTCTCTGACATAGTATAGCGCATCATACACCTCACTGAATCCTGATATAGAATGGACAAACAGATATGGAAAGAAGATGTGGATGTGGCCTGTCATGGTTCCAAGGGATCTCAGGAGAATGGCAGAGAGACTACCAATGGAGTAAAATGTATCTTCAACAGGGGCTGTGTTAAAAAGACCATCCAAATTTTGGATTCAGTTAAAACATCCATTTTCAGGTTCCATCTTTCTCCCTCTCTCTCTCTCTCTTCCTCCCTCCCCCTCCCTCTATACATACATGCATTTCATTAGCTTTCTAAGAAATGTGTATAATTATTACATAACTATACTCATTAATTTTACTTGGATATCAAACAAAATCTGAGGGGAAAAAGATGAGTGCTATTTTTATTTACCTCTTAATTCAAAGTTTTCTTTACAAGCAAATGATATACAGCCATGACTCCATCTTTATATTCTTAATTGCCTTGCTAATTACCCAGCCACTTCTATTCTTTTGGCTATAGGCACAGAGTCATGATAATTTTTCATTCCTGGTCTGAACAGACAAGTGACAGTTTTCTCCTAAATTGTGAAAATGTGAAAATTGGATTTGAGAAAAAAAAGTGACTGAAGATTTTTGACCCAAAATAATTTTCCTATCTTATATGCAGAGCATCATTTGTCTTCAACAGTCTTAGCAGTCTGGAGTTGTTTTGTTCCCTTTTGCAAACCAATTGTGTATTTATCTGCATAGAGTCTTCTTGTACCCTGGAAATCATTTTATAAATAAAGCCAATAGTGGTTGTACAGGTTAGGCCACCTTCAGTTGCCAGTGATGAAAACACAACAAAACTGGCTTATGATAAAGGAGAAATTATTTACATAACTGAAAAGCCCAGAGAAAAGGGCTTCAGATGTGATTTATGATGGAAGATTAACTGATTCCCCAGGGTCTTGGTTCCTCTCTCTTTATCTCTTGTCATTGTGACTTTTGGGATGTCTCTCTTCTCAGGGAAGTAGCAAGATGGCTTTAGCATCTCTAAATCTTATATCTTGCTTTGTTCAACTTTTTCCTAGTTTCCTAAGCAAAGTCCTATGCTGAGCTCTGAATGGACTAATTGCAATGGCTTTAGCCAATTACTCTGGCCAGTAAGTTGTAATGCTTAATATTTATATCTAGGTATCATATCTGACCCTAATAGTTGGGAATGAAATCAGCTTTACTCAAAGTACAAACACTGAAGCTAAAGTGGAGGAGAAATGGTTAATCCAAAACTAAAACTGGGTACACTTACTAAAGGAAGAAAGAAAGGGTATTGAATTGCCCAAACAAAAAGTAAAAAATCAGGGCTTTCCTGGTGGCGCAGTGGTTGAGAGTCCGCCTGCCGATGCAGGGGACACGGGTTTGCGCCCCGGTCCGGGAAGATCCCACATGCCGCGGAGCGGCTGGTCCCCTGAGCCATGGCCGCTGAGCCTGCACGTCTGGAGCCTGTGCTCCGCAACGGGAGAAGCCACAACAGTGAGAGGCCCGCGTACCGCAAAAAAAAAAAAAAAAAAAAAAAAAAAAAGTAAAAAACACTCTGCTCCAAACCCCTTTTTGCAAAAATTATCTTCCCAAATATACAGTTTTAAGGACATTTTAATCTGGGCCATTAACTGTTTATTCTTCCTTTCCATCCCTCCTCTTGGGTATTTTCCCCTTGCTGATGTCCCTACTGATGCTGCATATATGTGTGGGGGGTGGGAGGGAGATGTCCTGCTCCTGGAGAGCCTGTATTACACAAATGAAGATGAATCTGAAAACCAGGAGAATGAGTACCTCCCTTAAGGAATCAGAAGCCTCTGATTTCAGACACTGAATGGCAGCTGTCTGTGTTAACAAAAAAAATCTGGAAGACTTGCTCTGTGAAGTTTCAGATTAGATGCTAATAGCTTCTGCATGGACAAGGACTTTGCCTCTTCCTTAATAGATGATGCTGTCCTAAAAGATTTATTGAATCTTAAGATGCCATTGACTGTAAAACAAACCATTATTTCATATACCACTGGGACAAGGAAAAAAGCAGCCAATTAAACTATGACACAACGTTGACTGTAAGATGTCTGTACATATGAGAGATGTTACAAAGGAAGAAAAATGTGCTTCTCAGGATTGATGCCATATGAAATCGAATATAATTTACACTGGGCTACATAATATAATTGTTTAGTGTATACCTTTTGGAATCAGACAGAC
The DNA here is from genome assembly GCF_039906515.1 of Pseudorca crassidens. Lineage (NCBI taxonomy): Eukaryota > Metazoa > Chordata > Mammalia > Artiodactyla > Delphinidae > Pseudorca > Pseudorca crassidens. The sequence goes on from NC_090302.1 coordinate 62,168,464, forward strand.
CCGGGTTTGAGACCCAATGCTTCACACACAAGTTGTTTCACTATGTCAAATCACTTATCTTCATTTTTCTCATATAAAAAAATAGTATGTCAACATTTCATGATACAGCATTATGAAGATTTAAAATAAATAATCCATGGGAAGCCACTCACAACTGTCAATAATAAACATTCAATAATTCTAATTTTATTGTAATATCAAATATATATATGTATATATACATATATATTTTATTGTAATATTGAATATATATATATATATATATATGTGTGTGTATAGAGAGAGAGAAACATTTGGAAACACGACAACTTTGGAGTTAACCTTGTACCCATAGCATTTTTTCTTTTTTTTTTTTTTTTGCGGTACGCGGGCCTCTCACCGATGTGGCCCCTCCCGTTGCGGAGCACAGGCTCTGGACGCGTAGGCCCAGCGGCCATGACTCACGGGCTCAGCCGCTCCGCGGCATGTGGGATCTTCCCGGACCGGGGCACGAACCCGTGTACCCTGCATCGGCAGGCGGACTCCCAACCACTGCACCACCATGGAAGCCCCATAGCATTTTTTTATAGGAAAGCGCCATGAGCCGTTGTCTATAAAATGGTCACTCTTCATTAATCACTGTTCATACTGTTTCTTCTTCCTAGGATTACCCTTTCTCCCCATAGCTGCCTTTTCCAAACAAAACTTTTTCTTCCATGCTCTCTTCAGGCTTTACTTCTTCTTCCTCCTCTTTCCTAAACTTTTTATAGAGGTCATCAGGGCTATTGACAAATATCTCACTTCACCCTTTCCTGGTTCATGGGAGGATTGACCCTGCCTGCCTCTTTGATATTAGGCATGTCCAGGCAGTTTGTTTGGATTAAGGAAATATGAGCAGAAAGTCAACTCTTGGAGGACTTGTAAGTAAGAGCCAGAAAGTAATTCTCCAATTTTCTTGCCTCAGTTTTGTGGAAACATTTAGCAGCAGCACTGATGCCTGATACTATAAGCCAAGAGTTCCAACAATGAACATGGAGAAGGGAGAAAAATAATCTTGCAGTGTTTATTTTTTGATATTTTTTCCCTAACCATAGCAAAACCTGAGCCAAGTCCAAGTTTGCTGCCCAGCAGACCTCTGTCACTGTCTGGAGACATTTTTGGCTGTCACATCTAGGGACAGGGATTTTCCTGGCATGTAACAGGCAGAGGCCATGGGCTGCTGTTGAACATCCTACAACGTACAGGATTGCCTCAGAATTAAGAACTATCAGTTGTACCAAGGCTGAGAACACTTGATTTATGCCATCTTGACTGATACATTTTTCCGTTTAACATTAACAGTTCCTTGAAAGAAATTCCTAGATTAATGCGTGTATATATATAATTAATAAATGTTCACTGATTGAAAGTTACTCCAACACCTTTATTTCAGATATTCAGGATAATGTGCTCCAAATAATTTAAAAATTATGCCTATTTCTGTTTTCATGAAACACAAACAGGATATGTTTATTTAGGAAGTTTAAGCTAGAAGAAATTTTAGAGCCCCGCAATAAAAGTAAATACAGGTGCTGAGCTGAAGACTCTGTTGCACTTTAGGGATCTACACTGGGAACGTAATTTACCAAACATTGGTCCTGTGCAGTTTATAGCTTTATAAAAATCAGAACTAAACTAAACTTAACAGTGCTGTCTGGTGGCCTTCCTCCCTTTAATTTCTATGAAATACTTTTCAGCTGTATAGTAGAGTCCTGTCTAGAAGAGAACCAATAAGATTAGTTCAAATCTCTCTAGGCTTTGAGATATTTTCTTCTTTGAAATATCCAGTGTGTCTTCAGAGATTAATGAAAAGGGAATCATTTTTCCTGTTACTATAATTTACCTACAATTTGAGGGATAGCAAAATAGGCTTTCCATTGAAGAATTTTCACTGATCTTCCAAAGGACTTTTTAGGGGTAAGGCTACGTTTTCTAAGTTTCTAGTTTTTAAGCAACTGTGACAGCAGACTAACAGAATCTCACTGCCCCATGCGGAAGGTGGGCAGGAGGGTGAGCACCCACAAAAACAGGCTCCCTTCCCCATCCTAGTTTAAGGTGTGCTTCAGATTAGCTCATGAATGCATATGTTGAAGAATGTATGAGTTTGTGTATGTGGGAAATTATAGCAAATACGTATCAGATAAATAGTATTTGTCTCAAGACTGCAGTCTATTTTTAATCTACATAATTTCTTCCTTTCTTTTTCTGGTAAACTCTTCTTTCAATCACTCCGATTCTGTAACGATTTTATCTAGATCAGTGCTGTCCAATAGAAATACATGCAAGCCACAAATGAGAGACAGATATGTAACTGTAAATTTCCTAGGAGCCACATTTAAAAAAGTAAAATGAAACAGATGAAATTAATTTAAATAATATATTTCATTTAGCCCAACATATCTAAAATATTTTTTCAACATGTATTCAACATGAAAAAGTTACTAAGGGGCTTCCCTGGTGGCCCAGTGGTTGAGAGTCCGCCTGCCGATGCAGGGGACACGGGTTCGTGCCCCAGTCTGGGACGATCCCACATGCCGCAGAGCGGCTGGGCCCGTGAGCCATGGCCACTGAGCCTGCACGTCCGGAGCCTGTGCTCCGCAACGGAAGAGGCCACAACAGTGAGAGGCCCGCGTACCGCAAAAAAAAAAAAAAAAAAAAAAAAAAAGTTACTAAGGATTTGACAGTCTGGTTTTTATACTAAGTTTGAAATCTAGTATGTTTGCTATACTACAGGACATCTTGAAAGGAACTAGCTACATTTCAAATGCTCAATAGCCATGTAGCTAGTGACTACCACATTGGATAGTACAAATTTAGAGAAATGATTAAAGAAATTTGTTCTATTTGGATAAAAGTTGGAAAACTGAGGGGGAAAGATCAGTCTTCAAAAATAACAAAGAGCAACAAGTGGAGAAACAACAAAATGTAATGTTGTTCCGAAGAGCAGACCTAGGACCAGTTGATGGGTGTCACCTGAGCTCAAAAAAGATTTTTTGTGGGTAATGTTATTCCAACAATGGAATAGTTTGCATTTAAAGTGCAAGAGGAATTCACATTACTCTAAGTATCCATTTCCCAGGTACAAAGAGTAATATCTAAATAAAATATAGATAGTTCCTGACTTACAATGGTTCAGCTTATGATTTTTTAACTTTAGGATGCTGCAAAAGCGATACACATTCAGTAGAAACCATACTTTGAAGTTTCATCTTTTCCAGGCTAGTCATGTGCAGTACAATATTCTCTAAAGATGCTGGGCAGGACAGCAAGTCACAGCTCTTAATCAGCCATGCCATCACTAGGGTAAACAAGCCATACACTTATAACCATCCTGTTCTCATACAACCATTTTTGTTTTTCACTTCCAGTACAGTACTCAATAAATTACCTGAGATAGTCAACATTCTATTATAAAATACGTTTTGTGTTAGATGATTTTGCCCAACTGTAGGTTACTGTAAATGTTCTGAGCACGTTTAAGGTAGACTAGGCTAAGTTATGATGTTCACTGGGTTAAGCGTATTAAGTGCATTTTAACTTAGGATATTTTCCACTCACTATGAGTTTATCAGGATGTCTCACCCCATCCTAAGTCAAGAAAGATCTGTAGTTAAATAAAGACTTAGCCTTGTCTATTGTGACTTATCGCAGCAAACATACTGTTAAAACAACATGTTATAAGCTTTTGCTAGAAACCACACTAAGTGTATTGAATCCAGTATCTCATGAAATTCTTTAACCAACTTTAGTAACAGTGCTCCGTGTTCTCATTTTGACAGATGAGGAAACTGAGGTTTCAAGAGTTTAAGAACATAGTCCAAAGGACTGTGGTTAAAGTTAGTAAGTGGTGGAACCATAGTATGAGACCACGTACCCCAAATCTTTAGTGTAAGCACTCTGTTCTCAGAATATTGATCCATGTACGACAACTGCTTTACGTATCACCCTGCCTCCCAACCCCAGCAAATACTGAAGGCAGTTTCAAGAACTAGATGTAATTTTATCTCAGCTCCCCAAGGTGATTTTCAAAACAATCTATTCAATTGTAATAAACACTTCACTTTCCTTTATTTCTTCCCAGATTTAGCCTCTAGTTCCACTTAAATCTTCTCCCCAGGAGAAATGTGAAAAATCAGTAATTAAAAGGACAGGAAACTATAGTTTTACTGTAACTATAAAGAAGTTTTGTTTAGGTTGGATTATAGTTAGGATATGTATTTTTTTAAGTTTCTCTACCATCTTATATTTTTCTAACTTTATAATAAAAACAATTGACTTATTTGCCCTGAATGTCATCAGGATAATTTTCTTAAATTTAACATCTGCTGTTTTTCCAATTCCCCTATTCAGATATTGCCTATCAGGTGAACCCACATTCATGAGAATATCAGTAACCTTCTTCTTGCCTTCATTATCATCCCTGTGGAGTGTTATAATTGTCTTTCTTTAATCTATCAGTTCAACCTGCCAGGGGCTGGCATCACCTCTCGCAGCATGGGAACACATCATTCCTCTTAAAATCTTCCTATAAATAGCCATTCCTTCTTTTTTCCCCCGGAGAAACTTAACTTGTAAATTGTCTCCAAGACCAGCTAGCATCCAATGAGTTTCCCATCTGCCAAACCTCTGCTACCTTCATCCTGTGGAAAATGTGGAACAAATAAAGGCATGGGCTTGAAATGTGATTATCTGTGTCCTTATTTAGAACAAAGAGTAGTAAAATGAGAAAACAGCAACCTCTTTGAGAGGATGGATGAATTGTTTTGAGATGCATCTCAAACGATTTGAGACGAATCATTTTACTCTGATTACTCAAGCTACAGAAGCTGCATCCTCTTGATATGATCAGGACTTTGAAAATAACATGGTGTCAGCTCTTTGTTTTACTCAAGCCCTCTTTCTTATCACTGAAGTGCTGAACAGAATTAGTAAAAAAAAGAATTTTATATTTGTATTTGTTGACAATTCAAATGTTTTAGAAAGGAATGCCTCTGCAAACATCCCTAGATCCATGTTACATGCCCATCATTTGTTCATGACCTTGAGGAGGAGGCAGAAGCCTCTGAAACATCTATCCTATTGCACACCCATATCTGATGATAACCCTTCAGCACGTGCTTATTATGTAGAAAGAGGTTTTTAATGATGGCTGTATTTTATCTCCCTTTCAGACTCCTAAATCGTAATACCTACTCAAACGGTAATGTAGACCTAAGAAAATCAGCAGTTCAGTCTTGCACTTCTGATAACCTTATCAGCCTCATTCACAACAAAACATTAGTGTGCAATAGACGAAGACACTGTCTGCAACTGAAACGAATTGCTCTATATTACTCTTAAGCTCTTGTCACCTGTAATTCGTGTTAGTCAAATATTTTCTCTAACTCAAAGTCACACTCCACTTTGACATATCGCCTTACAGGTGATTTCTTCATTCCATGAATAATTATTTCAACTCTGATTTCTTTGTTACCTAAATAGGGCAGAGCTTGCCTTTATTTTTGTTTTGCATCTCAAAGGAATAAAAGAATATAATTTCAGCCAACTTGCTCTTCATTAGCAAAATACAACCTTACATTTTTTTGGCAGATGAAAGATAAGCTATGCTAAAGGTAGTGTTGGGGATGGGAGGAGTTGGGGAAACTTTAAAGATTTAGTACTTTAATAGGGAGAAAGTTAGTCAATGAACCTGAAATAGGAAATGTATTCAGAATATATTTGCATCTGTTCCCTAAAACAGTATTTCTCACTGTGATCTTTTCTCACTGATCTCTTTTAGGAAAAAAAGTGTTCTAATTCCACCGCAATGTAGCAGGAAATTAGAGAAGAAAAATATGTTAGTGGTTGTTTGGGCTCAAATGAGACTCTGACATTTAGAACACAATGGAATTGACATTTTCCTATTTGGGACCTAAAAAGACTAAGGTATGACAAAAAGACACCCCTGTTCTGAATTCACACTCAGACTAGATTTCAGAAAATGAGGCTTAATGCATGTATATGTTAGGAGAGTACTCAACAAAGAAAACCTCATTAAGGCCTTAAATAAGTAAAAGGTTGATTTGTCTTACCCAGCAAAACATCCAGTAATAGGCCAGGCAGAGTGTGTATGAGGGGTTGGTAATTCCATCAAGGATCTTGGTTTTTATCTGGATCTACCCATTTTTTTCTGCACCACCATCTGTAATGTGTTGATCTCTATCGATGCTTGTTGCTTTAGTCCTCAGTTGGATCCTGCACCTCAAAGTGTTATATACATGAAGCACATGACATTTCAAGTCATGCTACATTGGCCAAAGCAAATTATGAAGCCATGTCTAGCTTCAAAACACTGGAGAAGTGGAATTCTACCACCTTTAAGAAAAGCTGTAAATATTAGTGAAAATCATTAATATTTACTGGAAAAATTCAAGAGCACTACATAGCAAAATTATAATGGAAATGGAGACAGAGGGAAAAAAATGTTATCTCAAGATTTAGAGTTTGTCTTAATCTGGGAGTGAATGAGCTACTGATAAAAATTTAAAAGGCGGATGTTGCTTTTAATAGGAAGAGAATAAATTCAATTTAAGGTATTTTCAGTTTGAAGAAATAGCTATCTAGGGAGCTAAATGGAAAAATCAGCATTCTCTGGGAATGATAGATCTGGAGAAGATAACTTGAGAGGCACAGGAATTGAAAATATAATTTCACCATTAATAGTGGGTAAAGTGTCTGAGTAAGAGTGCCGAAAGGTAAGTGCAGGGAGAGCTAAGGACTGAAATTTGCTGCCTTCTTATAATGAGAGAAATTAGAACCAGTAAGGGAGGACAAAGATGAAAAGCTAAAGAAGTTCCACAAAAGACAAGAATAAAGAATTTCAAGAAGGAAGAATAAAAATATTAACTGCTAATAACAAAAAAAGTCCATGGAGACTGACAATTGAAGAAGAGTTCTTAAATATATCAAGTAGGAAAAACTAGTAACCATTGACAGAAGTTTCAGTAGATTATTAGAATAAAAATACCAATATATAGGAAGTTAAGAGGTTAGGGAAAATGTATTCCTCAAGGAAAAACAAATTGTTTATACCAAGCATAGTTAGTTCATGGACATAGTAACTAAGCATTCACCTACATGTGGATGAACTGCAACAATGAATGAATGAAAAGTTTTAAAGATGTAATTGACATTATTATTCCCAAATTTCTACATGACAGTGGCAACAATAACAGCAATATATTATAATTATAGAACAGCTCATAATACCCCTAAGTAGGAAGAGATTATGGTCTTTACTTTTGGAAAGAGAAACACAAAACACAAAGTAGACCAATAATCCATACAATTAATTCATTTTATAAAAAGCACACAAGTGGTAATGGAATAGGAAATAAAGGCTTGTGTCTTTTACTGTAATACTTTATTAAACTATCTCACTTCACCTTCAATCCAATTGCACAATGTATGGGTCAGTTTATGGTGCGTAAAAAACAACCACAACATTTCAGTGGGTTAACACAGTAAACACTGATCTCTCATTCTCACATGTGTAGATTGATTGGTTGAGGTTTGGCTGGCTTAGGCTGGGTTGGCAGGGCTTGGTTCTAAGTGATGAATTCTGTATCAGTTTGCTCTATGTGCCCCTTTCCTCCTTAGACCAGTGCCCCGTTTTTCTGGTGGTGATGGAAGAAGCATAAAGCAGCAACACAAATGCACAAGCACATTTCAAGTATGTTTTTTGTCCACTATCACTCCAGTTACTAAAGCAAGTCACATGACCAAACCCAACCTTAGTGTGGTGGAGAAATAATCTCTGCATCCAGTGGGAGGAAACACAAAGACAGATTACAGGAAAGAGCAATAGTGGTATGCTGGCTTGTGAGAACTGATTTCTTCTCAGCATTGCATGCTGTGATATCATATTGTGAACCTGAAATTGACCATGGCAGAAGAATTACACCATGCATGTCATCAAATACTAAATAAAAATCAGAGGGTTTGCTTATTTGCTTGTTTGTTTCTGAGTCAGTTGTTAAACATTTATCAGCACACCTCTAGGAATGAGTACAGGGGAAGGTAGAAAATTGGGGACATTAATGCTGCTTACCACACATTACATACTCCATATTTTCATTAATTTATTTACTCATTCATTCTACTTCATTGAGGACTTACTATAGTCTTACTATAGTCCGAACACTGTATTATCATTGTCTGAGGATACAAGGATGAATAAGCTATTAGCTCTGTTTGGTATTTTTCACACACAAAAGGAAATATATATATATATATATATATATATATATATATATATATAAAATCACGTCATTCTAAAAAGTGTCATTCTAAGAAGTGGTAAGCAAAGTCTGCAAGATGGTACATCATCCCAGACAAAACAGAAATCATATTTTGCTATTCACTCCTCAAAATGTTAAGAATAGAATAAGATCTGAAGTCACACATAGGTTGGAAACATTCAAAGCTCAGAGTGCATTGGAAAAGATACCTCAGGGTTTCTATATGCAGGTTTCCATGTTGCTCTGATCTTCTGCAACAATTTTAATCATCAGTGATTCTTTCTAGTCAACACAATAGCACTCACAGCATGAGTAACAGGAAAATAGCAAGGAGTGATATTTGACTTAGCTTTTATTAAAATAAGTGATTGAATGTTTCTTTTTGACTGGGTTCTACTCTATTATCAGCGTGATGTTTTATCTTAAAATATTTCTGCTATCCCTGGTTACATAAGCTATAAAGTGAGACTATCTTATATACTGTCTTCTTATGTTATAGTTTGCCTATTCAACCACTATGCAATGACTCTCAAAGCTGTATATGAAAATCAGCAAGGGCCAGGAGTGCATGATCCTCCTTATTCTAAGAGACCAAGTTATGAGCCAGTTATTTAGGAACTTCAATTTGTCAGGTTTGACAACACTGTAATTGATTGCAATAATAAAAACCTTACCAAAAGCTGAATTACTTTGGGGGAATTTACCTTGTTTTCTTAAGTGTTTGCAAGTATGATAAGTAGGCTGTGGTACTTTTTCTGACATAAGTGCACAAGAGATATATGATCTCTTTCAGTGCACATAGTGACAAAAAATCAAGCTGTTGGGCTGCAGGCTACAACAAATTGAACATATTGAATTTCAACTGTGATCTAATGCAGTCTTAGGTTTGTTTCAGTCCATTCAGGTGATTTCTTTCCATGCTCGTGCCATAACTTTATCCATAAAACGGATCAATGGAGTGGCAGCGTGTTGCTTTATTTTAAGTAGTATTTACTGTTTGAATGCAATATACTTTATTTATTTGCATTACAAATCACTAGGTGAGATTTAAATAAATCTCTTGTTTGAGCCACTTTATAAGAGATCTATGCCAAACCTTCATAATGCAGTTTCCTATGCTAAACAAAACTTCCATTATACTAGTGACCCTATTCAAGTCAGGCAAATAAAGCAATGAAAAAATTCCTGTGGCATTTATTTGTATTTTGATTTTCTAACAATGACAGGTAGAGTGCATTTTTTCTTGAATTTTAGTGGCATATTTAAGATGATAAGATACTACTAATTGATCTTGAGGAAAAGCTTTATAATCTGATGCAAATTAACAATTTTCTTACTTGCCAACATTTTTATTTGTGATGGCAGAGTTAATTTATTGTACTAACTGCTAAGCCTGGGTTGAAAATGATAAAATTTTCATCTAAAATTAGAGTAAATGTAGAGTCTCTCTTAAATAAAGAAGTCTAAGCAGATTTAAAAGTTACAAGATATAAAATCTTAGGTAACATTTTCCATAACTGTTTGCTAATAAAAGAATGAAAGATTTTACATCAATAATGGCACAAACTTGCCAACAGCATCCTTACAAAAAGCCACTAGGTCATGTGATAAGTATAGTCTTCCTTTTAAGAACATTTTATTATCCAAATTTCAGCACCCACATCTTTCTAAGGTATAGATAATAAGACTTCTCTTTCTTTTTTGTTTTTTTTTACCCTGTATGCACTTCAGATCAATGTAACATGTGACAGTAAGGATAAAACCTCATATTCCAATATTCACCATTTGGATTCACTGAAATGAGTTTCTTTATAAAGAGCTCAATTCTCATTTCTAGATAAGTACAGGAAGAAACAATGAGATCACTTTTTCTGAAGTTTGAAATTAATATTTAAAACCCTCCTAGAGCAATAGGCCAGATGATATGTTATTTTCTTTCCAACTCTGATATCTTATGATTCTACAAAATATACAAAGTTATCCACAATTAGGACACATAAAAGTATTTGAATCCAAGCACTCAGATATATACTAAGATGTCTAAAGAATATGCGTAGTATTAGAGTACTTTGGTAATTAATTATTCCATTAAATAAATTTAATTTCTTAAGAAGTCTCCTGTGCTATCTACTTGATTATTGCAAAAGATAGCACAGTTGGGTAATAATTAATGAAGCAGGCAAACCAAAGGAAAATGTCTAGTCATATATTCTAGGGCTTCCTGTTTTAATTCATTAACTTTGATTATGTCTATTTCTTTAATCAACAACTTTTCTTGTATACATAAAAAACATAAGTGAATGGCATTGAGCCAGATGATATACATAGTATGAAAATTATAAAATCAAGATTCAAAATGATATAGACTGTATAAAATGTTGGAGCATAATAAGCAATTAAAACTTAACTTGGAAAAATTAAAATTTATATGAAAGGGGCATGAGGAAACTGGGATGATGATAATGTTCTAAATCTTGATGGGAGTTTGGGCTGATTTGCATTAGATTATAAAATTATCCCTCAAAGTCAATTAGTAGCATTTATCATTTCAAATATGACACTAAAATTCAAGGAAAAAAATACACTGGAACCTCTCATTTTCAGAAAATCTAAATACAAATAAATGCTACAATATTCTTTTCATTATTTTATTTGCCTGGCTTGAATAGGGTCAACAGTATAATTGAAATTAGATATCATTTTGTTTAGCATAGGAAACTGCATTATGAAAATTTAGCATAGATATTTTATAAAGTGTTTCAATCAAACAAGCATTTAACTCCAGTCCATGGTACACATGCTGAGGTATTTATGGGTGTTTATGAGGTGCTTATGTCTGCCATCATAAAATAATATAGCTTGATGGGTGAACAGAGGGATGGATAGAAACACAGATATTTAATAAAGTAAATACAGAATCTAGGTTAATTATAGAATCTAGGTTTTGTGAATGTGATTATTCACTGTATAATCCTTTCAATTTTTCATTACATTTTAAAATTTTCCTAATAAAGCTTTACAAAAATTCATATGTTTGGGCTTATCTATTGAATAACGCCTGCTACATAGTAGTATTCTAATAAGTTTACATTGAGTAAATAAATAAATGGCTTAATAAGTGAATCAACAAAAATGGGAACAATTCTTAATGGTAGGTCACGTGAAAAATATCCTGGGGTTCTGGATAATTTTTGCTTTTTTCCCCAGTAATGTGCCACGGATACCAGAGTCAAACACAAGTATAGACGACAGTACAATAAATGCAGTGTTCAAGTCAGGGAATTAAGAAACCATTCTGTCCAGGTCAGGGCATGTCTAAATTACTGCATCCTGTTCCCGACACCCATCTTTATCAAAAAATAACAGAAAAAAAGTGTTCATAGAGGAAAATCACTAGGAAATAACGGGTTCTAAATATCATACCATATAAGAAACAGTTAAAACAATAAGAAGTCTTCAAACTGGAGAAGAAAAAGCCAGTGAGGAATTGTAAGGGACCCATTCCCATTCCATGCACACTGTTTAACTCTTTCCACATTCCTAACATCAGCCCAGTTTTCATCTCCTGCAGGGTACTTTATAATACAGCCCAACTCAATATTTTTTTTCTCTGAATTCTTGCTCACATAGAGATTTCACTTATTTTATTATTTTATTTATTTAGCATTTGGCGTCTGGGACCTTATACCAGGTGCACTTATTTTTCTTACTCTTGCATGTGCCTGTACACACACACACACACACACACACACACACACACACACAGAGTTCAATTCACAGCAAGGATCTAAGCTTCTTGAGGGAATGTACTGTTTATACACCCTTGTACCCCTAGAGCTTAGCATGATTTTGCTCATTTATTTCATAAACATTTATTGAGAAACCTTCTTGTGCTAAGCACTATGCTGAGATTTGGGCTGAAAAGATGATCTTAACACTGACCTTACTCATAAGCAGCTCAGAGTCTAAAACTAGAAACATACACATAACCCAATAAACACAAAGCAATGTAGTCAGCTCAGTGACTGGGACACACAAGAGGTATTATGGAAACCAATAAGAAAATTGCATCTAACCCATCCTAGAGAGAAGGAATGGGAGGAACAAGAGGCAGGAGCAAGTCTTAAAGGATGCATAGAAATTACCACTGTGTAATTATGAATGTGGTGATGAGAGAGGGGGCACTGCAGATAATCACTGTGTGAGAAAAAAGCACGGGGGGAGAGAGGGCCAGGAAACACAGGGTGCATCGCACTGGGCACACTTCCTGGGAAAAGAGTATTTGACTTAATAGTAGAAGGTCCATATTAAGTGACTATTAATCCTTTTATACAATCAATTGCTCTAGAGTAGTAAGCTGCACTGGCTAGGTGATTTTCAGAATTTACCCAAAACTCTCACCTGTGAAAAATACCAATGCTAGATACTGAAAAGTTACTTGAGAACAAAAACCAAAAAAGGAATTTTCACAACCTAATCTTTGCTCTAATAAATAAATCTACCTATCATCTGCAGTTGCTGTAACACAAAAGTTGTAGCAGTCTCTAACATGACTTACCCAAAGGTAACGTGGTTAATCCACAAATAGTGGATTTGTAATCCACAAATAGTGTAGAAGTTCTTCACCTGGGGCTCAGGGACTCTAGACCTCAAGAAGTCCAAGGACTCAAATGGGAAAACTGACATCTTACTTATTGCTAAGTGAAGTTTAGCATTTCTTTTTTTTTTTCTTTTCATTTTAACATCTTTATTGGAGTATAACTGCTTTACAGTGGTATGTTAGTTTCTGCTTCACAACAAAATGAATCAGTTATATATATACATATGTTCCCATATCTCTTCCCGCTTGCATCTCCCTCCCTCCCACCCTCCCTATCCCACCCCTCCAGGCGGTCACAAAGCACCGAGCTGATCTCCCTGTGCTATGCGGCTGCTTCCCACTAGCTATCTACCTTACGTTTGGTAGTGTATATATGTCCATAGCATTTCTTTTATCATAAACAGAGGCAACAATCATGCTAGTATTAGCGGCACCTATGATTTACCAGCAATATAAATCACATACATTTTCATATCACACTGCAGTTGTTGCAAAGCCATCAAACATCATTTACTTTCATCATGACTTTGAAATTACAGTAAACAGTAGTATCGCTGCCAGAATCTTCTTAATTATTGTGAGAATAAAGAATTATGTTCTGTTCTATGTTACGAACTTCTTGAAGTTTTGATAACTGTAAGGTATATAAATGGTAACCTTTGAAATCCTGTATATGTCATTTTATATATTTAAAATATTATTCTAAGAAGGTGAAAGGCTTAATCTATTCTACCAAGGACTCCATGTGCCAACAAGATAAAATTAAAGTAAGTTTAAATTTAAAAGTAATAATAAAAGGAGATTTCAAAGGACTCTTGATTCCTATTGGGATCATCTTTTTGTTTGTTTTTATTTTCTTGTTGCTTGTCCCCCTCCCCAAATTTTAGAGATAGGGACAAGTCAAACTTTGTCAAAGACATCTCTCTTCTTTCATACCCACACTTGCCCATCTGCACAGAGAATCTGAGACTCCCAAGGCCTCCATAGCCCACAGTGATAAGGCTGCTTGTGCACTTTTTTCCCCAAGGTGATTTGCTGGCATTTTCTCCACTGTTAATTGCAGGTTAGACATGAAAGCATTTTAATACTACTTTTCTGATGTTTCCTCTAGGCTGGCTTTGACTTCTGGGTTCACCGGTACTGGTTCTTGAAGGATAGGTCAACAGATGCCCGATAACGGCAATGCACTGCCATTCACATCGTGATGTAGCTCTTCTAGGCTTTTTACAACACTCTCTGATTCTATTTCATTTGGCCTCAGAGCCTGATTGCCTTAGGCTTAGCAACAAGATGATCCCAGCTCATTGCGGACGCTAAAGGGCTTCCATCCTCCATGGATGAAGAAGTGTGGATAATATTAGTAGTGCCTTTGGTGCCTCTACAGGCACATCCATCCACATTTAAACACACGTTTTTATGTTTAGCCATTCGTTCCTAGCTGTGAAATATTGTAACAGCTTACACATTAGCATACTGATCCAGGCCTTAGGTCTGGGGGAGATTTATGTGAACGTTTTGATGCTATTATTCACATTATGTGTGAAGCTAAGACTTTCTTCTGAATCAAAGTAGTAGCAGATTCATACCCCACTGGCTGCTCTGCTAAAAATCTAACTATTTTAACTTCAGTTATATTGCAATGTTCACCAAAAAAAAAGTGTTTAAGCCAATGATGTCAGCATGGCACTTGCAAATATGAATGGCCAGAGAGTCAAAGAGAACCAAGTTAAAAGCTTGCCTATGTCATGTACCAGTTGTGTGACCTTGAGTAAGGACATAACCTCCGTTTCCTTGACTATAAAGTGACTAATGTTGTGAGGATTAAATAAAGAAATGAGAGAATAAAAATTGAATAAAGAAATGAATACAAAGCTCACTATGTAGTTAGGGCTCAATTAAAGAAGGCTATGATAATGATTGTCATTAATGAACAGTCACATACAATGAAGTTTAATCTCTCTTGTCTCAGACTGAACGGGAAACATACAGAGATGTTGTCTGAGAGGAAAAGAACACTCACGTTCATCTATTCCAGCTTCCTCATCCTACGAAGTCGTAAAGTGAGGCCCAGAGAGGTTAAGGAGTTTATCCACAATCACTTAGTTATTCATCTAGTGGAAAAGCTCAGACAAGACCTATTTCTTCTGGGCTAAAGTCCATTCTTCAAATGTGAACACCTGAGCTTAAGCCACAAAGCCGAGAAGCCAGAGGCAGAGCATTTAATCATTAAGTAAAAAATCTCTATTTTCTGTGAACAGAGGAGAAGTTCATCGAGTTATAAGAACAATGAATCCATAAAGAAAGTGGATGCCCCTTCACATCCTAAAGCTTCCCCTTTAAGTACTGTGCTCCCGTGGGGCATGAAGTTCCTTTAAGATCACAGAGCAGCTGCCTCCTCTTTGTATAATATAAGGAACACAGACTGGACTGAGATTGTGCACATTTCTCATCCTGGACTTTCAAGTTCAATCTTGCTCCAACTGTAAAGCTTTTCTCAACCCCTCTAGTATTTCTGTCTCCCATCACCAAGCCCTCTTCTCTTTTCCAGCCTTAATCCACTCTTCCTACTCTGTGTTCCCATATCCCTCATCACACACTCAGCACAAGCTAAAATGTCCTACAAGCTTTCTTTTTCGTGTGTAAGTCCTGATCCCCTGGTCAAATTGTGAGATCTTTAAATGTAAATATATGGTTCTTCTGATTCTTTGCATCTCCATTGCCAAGCAAAGTCTTTAATAACATATCCTCAATAAAATCATACCTACTCTCAGGTATGCAGCCACAAAACAAATGGTCAAACCAGACTGTGTCATCCCACTGTTTTAAACCCATCAATCGATTCACACAGTCTTTAAGAGAAATACCAACATCGTAACACTGACTGAACAATCAGCGGCATGCTGACTTCTGTCTCTCCAGCCTCAACTCTCCACACTTACTCTCAACTCTATAGTCACCATCTTCTGCCTTGAATGAGCCATTCTCTCTCTCATAGTGGAGACTTGGCAATGCTGGTCCCTCTGCCAGGACACGCACCCCCCACCTTTCACCCAGGTATCTCAGAGTCATCCTTTGTGTCTCAGCTTAAATGTCAGTTCCTCACCCATGCCTACCTTGATTCCCCAGAGCACTTTATACTTCATGACTTTAAATCTCTGAGGTCTTATTTCTCTGTTCCACTCCTACCTACACACTGAACTGATTTCATCCTTGCCACTTGCTTATCACTAGGCTGGCTTTTAAGATGTTGGCACAGTGTTGTGTCTCCTTTCCTCCCATGGTTCTTAACCCAAATGTCTTAGTCTTTCTTGCTCTGCCCCAGACAGCTGTTCTTCTTGCTGAGTCATCCTTGCCATCTTTCCTTCCTTCGTTGCTCCTCTGACCCATGGGCCCAGTTGGAAAGAATTTACTTGAATTCTTTCCTAACTTGTGCTTTTGATTTTTCTTTTTTTTTTTTTTTTTTTGCGGTACACGGGCCTCTCACTGTTGTGGCCTCTCCCGTTGCGGAGCACAGGCTCCGGACGCGCAGGCTCAGCGGCCATGGCTCAGGGGCCCAGCCGCTCCACAGCATGTGGGATCTTCCCAGACCGGGGCACGAACCCGCGTCCCCTGCGTCGGCAGGCGGACTCTCAACCACTGCACCACCAGGGAAGCCCTGTTTTCTTTTTTTTTTAACCCATTTTGAGAACAAGTAGTGGTTCTCACGTTTGCACATATCCATGACAACTTGCTAAGAATAGGAACAAAGCAGTTTCCATATAACTTAGCTTGTTCAGTCTAAGAAATCATTCCATCGTTAGTACATTCATCCTCTCCTCATTCTGCAAGGATTTACTGAGTACCTATGTGATAGTCACTAGGATAAGCATGAGGGAAACCATGAAGAACAAAAGGGAAAGGGCCTCTGCTTCTCTCAGGGGGCTCACAGTTAGCTGAAGAAGACAGACCCTGCCCATCACATCCTACAGTTACACACACACACACATACACACCATTTAAGGAGATCACAACATAATTTAATACAGTGGCCCAACCTAGACTGAAAGGTCAGAGAAAGTTTTCCTGAGGGAAGAGCAGTTACCTACAAGAAGCAAGAGAAGTGCAGTTGTCACTCCCACAGAATCTAGACCCAGACTCCTCTTCTTCTCATTAGCCATGTTGCCTTGTCAAGTTTTGGAACTTCTTTATGACTCAGTGTCCTCATGGGTAAAAATGAGCAGATATCACTACTTCACTCATTGGACTGTTACAATGATTAAGTAAATTAATATTTGCACAACACTTAAAGCAATGTCTGACCCGTAATAAGCGCTATGGGTCATTATCTTGTCATTACTTTGCAATTCTGTCCTTCCAAATTTCTTGGAGCTAAATTTCTCTTTCTTTTCTGAACTTATCTTGACAGAATATGGCAGCAATTTTTTAAATGGCCTTGTTTGGCAAATGATAAATTGGGGGACCTTGTATGTGTGTGGAGTGAAGGGGGCTAATTTTACTACTTGCCAACATTAAGATGAAGCATCCAACATCCTTAAACTAGCAACCCAGGCCCTCTATCATTTTGCATTTGGATAGCTCTTCAGCTTCATGTTCTACTGATCAGGTTTTCAATTGCTGTTTAACAAATCACCCCAACACTTAAAGGCTTGAAACAACATCCATTATAGTATATCTCATCATCATATGAAGTCAAGAATTCTGTTAGGAGTCAGCCAGGTGATTCTGGTATTGACTAGGGTCACTTGGTGGTATTCCACCAGTGGCTAGTCTGGTCTAGAGGGTCCAGGATGGGTTTACTCTTGTTCCTGGGGCCTTGTTGGAAGCAGCTGGAAGACTGGGCTCAGCTGAGCCCCTCAGCCTCTCCATGTAATCGCAGAGCCTCTTCAGAAGATTGTTTTAGACAGGTAATCAGACTTCTTACCTGGTGGCTATCTTCCTTCACCATGAGTATTACAAGATTCAGGAAGTGGAGCTGTCAGTCTTTTAAGACCTGGTCCAGAACCTGGTACTATGTCACTTCCACCATAGTCTATCCAAGTATTCAGAGAGACAGAGACTGCTGAACTGAAGGGAAGGGGACACCAACTCTACCTCTCAAAAGGAAGAGAACTGAAGACTGTGGCCACCTTTAATCTACCACACCTACCAAACTCAGCCTGGGGTAGTTTACTTAAACAATGCTGAATTCTTGTAATCTCTCATACCCCTTACTGTCCAATGCCTCAGTGCTTTTGTACATCCTGGTCTCCTGTCTGTGATGCCTCTACTACCTTTCTTCTTCCGGTTAACTTTACTCCTCTTTCAAATTCCAGTTCAGACATCTGCTCCCGCCCCACACACCCCTAAACAGCCTTTGATGGGATAGCATGTTGATTTTATGAAATGATCTTTTAGTCTGTTTCTCTCACCAGTATATCAGCTCTGTAGTGGGGAAAAGTACCATGTTTTATTTCATATTTGTGTTTCTAGAATCTAACACAATGCATGGCATACAAATGTATTTCATCTGATCTCAATGTCCACCATCACTTTTATTTTATTAAATATATACCAAGATTATTGTATGAAATAAACTTATTTTAATTCAAATGATCAAGGTACATCACCAGGAATATTCAGCTTCCAAACAATTTATTGCAAGTTAATCTAACTTGTGAAATTTCAGTTTTTATAATGATATGGAAAAAACTATTTTAAAATATTCAGTGATAGGCCTCATCTTATATATCTTTATTCAATTGCAATATGCATTTTATTTTCCTTTTGAGGCTTGAACTGGCATGGATAGATGGAGAAATAATTTTTTAAAGTTAGACATCACCTGGAAGTCAATAAAAATGATAGAGAAGCTGCCGTGATCCTGACAGAGAAACAGAATTATATATGATCTTTTAAGTGTAGAAAATTAATCTGTATCTGGCCATAGATGTATTTGATCACAATCCAAAAATTAAAGTACAAGTAAGCCCCAAGGAATTTTCCATTATTTCTAGGTGTAACAAAAAGAGTTTGCCAGCTTGCTCTACAGGCAAAATTCTTCAGCCAATCTCCTCTTATACTTTGCGCCTTCTGTTTATTCTCAGTTCTCTCTCACTGAGAGTAAGAAATGTCTTCATGAATATATCTGGCAAAACAATGTG